>NW_023416284.1:125431787-126176787 GCF_014176215.1 Rousettus aegyptiacus
TGTTTGAAGAGACATATATGAACATGAAGGCTAACCTGGTATATCTAAGACCAGATCTTATCCTTGAAGTCAACTGCAGTCTCAGCATGAACCTAATACCTGGAATTGAATTAATAGACTAACAATGAAATGCTAAATTTTGAACATAACTTATGTCTTCTAGCTAAAATTAGCTATATTTTGAGTTCTATTGCCATATATACATGTCATATGTATTTTGTTTTCCAATTTTTTATAAGTAGAATCTTTTCTTTGTATCACATTTTTTATTTCTCTGAGAGTTCTTTTTTCAGTTATCTTGACCCATGGATGAGTGAAAAATCACAATCTCATTTTCCCACATTTTTTTTTTCTTCTCTTACCAAGTTAATTCAATTCAACCAGTACATATTAAGTACCTACCGTGTCAGGGAATTAGTACCAGGAAGTGAGGTAATTAGAAAAGAGTTTAATTCGGCATCCACTGGCAGCGTTTACAATTAGGTTCACAAAGTCACAGATTATGTTATTCCTGAATCAAGCCACTTTGTTGAATATTCTATTTAAAGATAACAAAATACAATAAAATAAACTCCTTCCCCCTAGAACACATATAAGAGAATTTTTAAGAAATAGTCATTTACTTCAGTTATTTCATTTCATCGTAATTTGGTTTTGAATTTTTGGCTTGGTAGTACAATCCCATCATCAACTTTGCAATATGCAGAAAAAATTGTTCTTACATGTTTGGCCCTGCCAAGGTCCCACCTAACTGGGCTTTGTCCCTGGGTCTCTAATATATTTCCTGGCTATAGCTCCTAAGACACGAGTTCTCATTGTGAATGAGCTGAAATGCAGACAAAATACAAATGAGATTCTTCCTGTGAATGTGTGTATTGTACAGGAATCACTTTGGTAACATTTTCCATGAAGCATTTAATTGCTAGAGAGCTTTTCTCTTCTATCTGCCAAACCTCTTTTTTTCTTGTGCTCTTTGAATAATAAGGCACATGAGCCTGCTAACACAGAGAGTATAAATAATACTAAAATGAATTTTTAAAGATATTCTATATAAAACAGAATTCACATGTCTGATTTATTATACATTCATCTGATTGTTCACGTAATAAATCAACAACCTTAAAGAAAAACTATGGGCTTCAAAATTTTACTTGACAATGTGAAAGATAAAGAATTAATCTAAAATATCATCCCTGATTGCAAGGAGATCACAATCTTTGAAAAGAAGAATAGCACAGTAAGCTACAGCAAAATGTTTGAGATATTATATTAGTAAAGCTAAATTGTGGTTTCTTTAACATAGGGATCTAAGAGGCATCTCAAACTTAAAACCAAAGGTGAAATCTTGTTCTTCCACCCCAAAACCTATTCTCTTATAATCTTAACCTTCTAAGTTAATGGCAAATCTATCCTTTAATATGTAGTCATTCTTGATTCTTCTTTTTTTCACACATCACATCCAGACCAAAAGCAAACACTGCTGGATCTACTGATAGGCTATATTCAGGAATGAGCCACTTCTAACCACCCTCACTGCCATCACCCTGCTCCAAGGCACCACCACTTCTCACCCAGATGACAGTTATGGTTTCCTAAGCAGTATCTCCTCCTTTTTTTTCTTCCCCACTATAGTTTAATCTCAACTCAGCAGCCAGAGTGATTGTGTTAAAATGAAAATCACCGGATACCTCATGCTAAAAACTCTCCAGTGGCTTTTTAACTCATCGAAGTAAATATCAAATGTTGTATAATGGTCTGCAAGACTGGTCAGGATCTGAATCCCATTATTCTTATAATCTCAGTTTCTACAGCTCCTCCCTCTTCACTTCATTCTCACCACAATGGCCTTGCTTCTCCTCTACTAGGAGAACATGCCTATGTTTGGGCCTTTGCCTGGGCCCTCTGTCCGCAATACCAGCGCTCTTAGTGCTTGTTCCCTTACCTCTTTTAAGTCTTTGCTCATAAACTGCCTCCTTTGTGAGTGCTTCTCTGATCTCACTAACCAAAAGTGCAATTCTCCACCAGCACCCGAAGCCCCTTCTTTGATTTACTTTTCAACAGATTCTTATCACTTCCTGAAATTAAAGGTACTGCAATTGTTTATCTCATTTATTGTTTTTCCTTCTCTATTAGAATATAATCTCCTATCTTCTTATACATTGATGTCTCCCAGTACTCAGAAAAGTGAATGGTGAATGCCTCATAGTAGGTGTCAAAAAAATATTTATTAAATGAATGAGGCCACTTAAAAATCTTAGAAATCCAAATTAGCCTTTTTTTCAAAAAAATTTATTTAGTGAGACTAAAATACCAATCTATGTTATATTCATCTTCTTCATAAAACATTATCAATGTATCAACTTTAAATTTAACATTTCTGAAATTAGATGTCTGATTAGCTATCTGGAAGTCTCTTTTATTTCTCTAGATAAAATAAACTATGTTCTATTTTCTTAAACATCTTTTTTAATCTTCATTTTTATTATCTATTCAGTCCAAGAAATGGGGCAGGGCCTTATTACTCCGTTGGCACTATATCTGTGAGGAATAACATTAGCTGCTGAAACAAACGACCCCCAAAGCTCTGTGCCTTAATACAATAATGATGTATTCCTCACGTAAATTATGGTCTTCACAGTGGACTTTTTCCAATGATGACTCAGGACCCAGGCTTCTTTATACCGTGGCATTGCCATCTTAAACATGTGGCTATCAAGGTTGCCAAAGGAAAGGGAGATTGAATATGAGATGATTATGTCAGGGGTTTTATAACCATACCTAAAAGTGGCAGACATCATTTTCCCTACATCTCATTGGACGGGACATAGTTATATGAGTTAATACAACTACCCAAGAAGCTGTAGTATGTAGCTTTTCTGTTTGCCCACATAGAAAAAAAATCAAATTGAACCCCAGTGTCCAAGTGAGAAAATATTCCAGAAAAGTTCAATCCATTCATCCAATGGTTCTGATATGAAATTTTTGGTTAACTCTAAAAATTATAACAAGATTCTGAGAGTTAAGGCAAAGGATACGAGGAGAAGAGTGAGTTATAAAAGGGAAGCATTGGAATGGTTCCTCAAGAAAAGTTATATTTCTCATGTGTATACACACACACACATACATACACACATACATACATGTGTACATATATATATATATTACATATATATATGTAGTTTTTATAGCAAAAAAAAAAAAAACTTTATTAAAAAGGAAAGCAAAGTACATGTCCAGATGTGGAAGCAGACCTGAGCAAGAGAAGTGTAGCTCAAAAGGCTGTTTCTCATATTTTGCAACAGCTTTTGCTAAAGAATCACTTAGAAGGCGATATTTTTTAGTCCAAATTATGTTTAGAAGCCTTCTCATGTCAATTAAAGATGTAGACTATTGGATAGTCAGAAGTTTGTTTCTTTTTTGTTCAAGCTGCATCTCAAATAAATAATTTTGTCCATATCGAAAGACTCCCAGAGTGAGCGCTATAATTCCAAATTGTCCTTGGTGAAATTGTGAGAGAAAAGCATGCACAAGAGTTACCATAATAGTGAGAAAACATAAAGGAAGCAGATGTTTGGCCTGGAAAAGGCAGTTTTAGATTGAAAAGACCCCATGAGAACTACATGTGTGTGAGACTGGTGCTTGAGACTGGAATTTTGTCAATTGCTGCCCATCAAGAACCAGAAAGAAACTGATTTTGAGCAGATGAAACTAAAATAAAAGCAATTCTCAAGGACACAAAAGCAAGATTGAAGAAGAAGTCTTTATAAAGTTTCAAAATGGTGATGTGGGACATAGTTTGTTCAAAGGATGCTGAAAAGAAATCTGAACTTAAAACCCCTATGCTGGTTTGAGAACAGATTTACAGGCATATCTTTTCCCTATATTCTACTCTAACAGACAAATATCATTCAAGACAGGAAGGCAGACAAAACAAGGCATCAGAAAAGCAGATAATAGGTGCTAAAACACAACTTCACTAAAGTATGATACAAATCTGATCAGAAAACCAAAATCCCAAATAAGTACTTATTCCTAGGAAAACAAAATAAACTCAATGAGAAGGGGCTTTAAGAAAATACCAGGGCTCAATTTAAATAATAAAATATTATTTTATAAAATATGATTGTCTCTCTTTGAATAAGAAAGAAATATAAACCCAATGCTAAAGGGCTTTCATGAAATGCCAGAGCTCTATTCCGCATGAACTTGCCTCCCAACCATGGGTCGGTTGGCTCTTCCAGTATGTAGAGGTAGAAAGATCTCAGGTGCATACAATTATTGAAGAAATCAAGATAGAATAACAAAGCAACAACTGATATTAGAAAGTTGGCCCGGAACTCACAGCTAGGCCATGTTATTTTCCTATCGGACATAAGTAAACTCACAAAATAAGAACCTCATACGAGGTTACTCTGAGACCATAATAAGATGAGCAAAAGACAAGGCTACTTCATTTTATCTAAGCAAAGACAAAAATAAGTACATTGTAGCACCTACAAAATACCAAATACTTCTTTTCTTGGTCAGAATGAGTGACTGCTACTTTTTTCCAAATTACTTTATCCTTGTCCCAGTTTTCCCTTTCTATAAGTGAGATTTATTGGGCTACCCAATCACACAATTATCCCTGTTTTCTCACAGTGTCTAATTTAGACCTGCTTCCTTGGTCTCTTCCCCAAACCTCCAGCCAAAGCCCAAATCCTATAGTAGCTTTTTTCTAATACCCTTTCACTGAGTATATTAGCATCCCATGGCTGCCTAGCAAATTACCACGAACAGAATACCATAAAACAATAAAAATTAATTCTCTCAAAGTCAGAAGTCTGAAATCAAGGTGTCAGCAGGGATGACTCTTTCTGGAGTCTCTAGGGGAATATCGATTCCTTCTAACAGCTGTCTGCTTTCCTTAGCTTGTGGCCTTATGGCTGCATCACACCACTCTCTGTCTCCACGGTCATATCACCCCCTCTCTCTGTTCATCTTATATAAGATTTGTCTTGGGTTTTAGGGCCGATCCAGATAATCCAGAATGATCTCCTCATCTCAAGGTCCTTAACTTAATTATATCTGCAAAGACTTTTTTTCCAAATAAGGTAATATTTAGAGATTCTGGGAATTAGGATGTGGGCATAACATTTTGGAGGCCACCACTCAATCCACTATATTGAGAGACTTCAAGTGTCCCATATTCTCTCTCACTGTAATGAACAATAAACCCAACTCGTTTAACTGCAGGTGTCTTGGTTGTCTTTGGCTAGATGGGATTAACAGAAGACAAAATGAAAGAGGACTTGGTGAGTACAGAGTTATGATACAAGTATGAAGGACTTCAATTTCCAAATGAAATAATATTCTGGAAAAGTTGGATCCTTTCATCCAACTGCTCTGATTTAAATTTTTTGGCCATCATCTCTAAAAATCTAGGTTGACAATGAAATAGAGTCTTTTCATGATTCAGAGAGTAATAAGGAATGGCTAAGAGAAACAGGAAGCAAAAGAAAGCAAGCAAATGATTCAGACTATGAAATAATTAAGAGTAGGTGAGGTGAAATATTCTTTTCTTCTTATTAATTTTATCAGAGTGAAATTGGTTAATGAAATTATATAGGATTCAAGTGTAAATTTGATAATACATCATCTGTACATTGCATTGTGTATTCACACCCAAAGTTGTCTCCTTCCATCACCATATATTTGACTCTTTTTATGCTTATAGGCTTCCCTCTCCCCCTTTTCCTTCTGGTAAACACTAAACTGTTATCTAAACTGTTTACGAGTTTTCGTTCATTTGTCTTGTTTGTTGCTTTCAGTTTTATATCCCACATAAGTGAAATCATAGGGCTCTCAGCTTTTGCTGACTTATTTTGCTTAGCATGATAATCTCAAGATCCATCCACGTTGTTGCAAGTGGCGGTATTTCATCTTTTCTTATGACTGAGTAATATTCCATTGTATATATGGACCACATCTTTTTTATCCAGTCATCAATTAAAAGGCATTTTGGTTGTTTCCATGTCTTGGTCACCGTGAATAATGCTGCAATGAACATTGGGGTGCATATATCTTTAAGGATAAATGTTTTCAAATTTTTCTGTGAAGATACCCAGAAGAGGGATTGCTGGGTTATATGGTAATTCTATTCTTAATTTTTTTGAGGAATTCCCATACTGTTTTCCATAGCGACTATACCAGTTTACATTCCCACCAGCAGTGTATGAGGGTTCATTTTTCTCGACATACTCTCCAACACTTGTTATTACTTGTCTTGTTGATGATAGCCATACTAAGAGGTGCGAGGTGGTTTCTCATAATGGTTTTGATTTGCCTTTCCCTAATAGCTAGCAAAGTTGAGAATCTTTTGATATATCTATTGGCCATTTGTATGTCTTCTTAGGAGAACTGTCTATTCAGTTCCTCTGCTTGTTTTTTAATTGGATTGTTTGTTTTTTTGTTGTTGTTGTTGTTGAGTTGTATGGGTTATATATTTTGGATATCAGCCCCTTATTAAAGGCATTGTTTGCAAATATATTCTCCTATTTGGCTGGTTGCCTCTTTGTTTTGTTAATGGTTTCTTTTGCTGTGCAAAAGCTTTTTAATTTGATATAGTCCCATTTATTTATTTTTGCTTTTACTTCCCTTGCCTTTGAGGACAAAATCATAAAATCCTTTCTAAATCCAAGGTCCATGAGTTTAGTACCTATGTTTTCTTCTATGGAATTCTTTGGTTCATGTCTTATATTCAGGTCTTTGACACATTTTGAATTAATTTTGATGTATGGTGACAGATAGCAGTCTAGTTTTATTCTTTTGCATGTGACTTTCCAATTTCCCCAGCATCACTATTGAAGAGGCTTTTTTTTCCCCCCTGCATGGTATATTTTTGGCTCCTTTGTCAAAAATTATTTGCCCACATATATATGTGCGTTTATTTCTAGCCTCTGTGTCTATTTTTCTGCTAATACCATGCTGTTTTAATTATTGTCCCTTTGCAGCATAATTTGAAGAATGGCAATGTGATATCTCAGCCTTGTTCTCTTTTTCTCAGGATTGCTTTGACTATTCCATGCAAATCCAATGATGTTTTTGTTCTACTTATTTAAAAAATGCCATTGTAATTTTGATGGAGATTGCATTAAATCTGTATATTGCTTTGGGTATTATGGCCATTTTAACTATATTGGTTCTTCCAGTACATGAACATGGAATAGCTTTCCATTTCTTTGTGTCTTCTTCAATTATTTTTAATAATGCCTTGTAGTTTTCAGTGTACAGGTCCTTCACATGCTTTACTAAGTTAAATTCATTGCATTCCTATATACTAACAATAAAATTTCAGAAAAAATATTTCAGAAAAATTTGTTTTGCAATTGCAACAAAAAGAATAAAATACTGAGGTGGAGCATTCTTAATCATAAGAATATCATTTCATTCCACCTCTCTTCTTTCCTTCCTCAGATGATCTACCTTAGCCTTTTCTCCTAGCTCCTCACTAAATTGTATATTTAATACAATTCAAAGGCCAAAATAATGCCTTTTGGTTCTTATGTATCTTCCGCCTCAGTTGAGTTATGCTACACTTAAAGAATTAAATTAATTATATGAATAAATTTCCAATATGCTTTTTCCTTTTGATCTTATTAGTTAGTATACATGATCTTTGTTGGAAAATTGTTATGTAGGAAGAAAAACCAAAGTAAATAATTGATTACAAATTTACCATGATAACTTATTAGAAGTTCAGAGAAGTCTTTCTTCCTTTTGAAAAAATGTTTATTTGAGGACAGACATCTTGAAGTCTTGTGAACTAAACAATAACTCTAAATCATTGCTTCCAATCTTCACCTGAGGAGCTCTCGAAAAAAAAAATCTGATCCTAGAGATCTATTCCAAATCAATTAAGTTTAAGCCCAAGAATTCTTATGTTTTAAAATATCTCTGGGGAATTCTAGTATGCTTCCAGAGTTAAGAACTACTGCTCCAAATGGAACATATATGACATTACAAATCACTTGCTCATCCACTATTACTTAATTTTTCAAAGAAACAAAAATACACAAAATTTCTGACAGAAAATGAGTCTTTAACAGCCACCATTTCTCTTGCTAAGGAACTTAAATAATTGGAAACTTCAAATTCAGCATTGTAGAAAACACTGATGTAATAAATTCCAGCAAGATTATGGCAAACAATTAATTTAATTTCCCTCATGGTTTATGAACATATGACAGGTATTTTAAAACTTCAGGACTTAATATAAAATCATTTTTAATCCAATGTATAAAAAAACTTTCCCTTTTAAATGTCTACAAGTGTAAGAGTTAAACATTAAAATGAATTTACTTTTTGCCATAGTACCTCTCCCAGCACTACTTAGAATAATAAAAAACTCTAAGATTTGCTATTATTACAAATGGAATTCTCTCATGCCAGCTGAATCTGTCTGTCATTAAAAATATATATTTTTTAAATTTTCAATAAACTAGTCAAATCAATAAAACCAAAGTCTGGCTCAAGGACCTAGTTAATTCACCAAAGAAGGTTTTTGATTGTCAAACTATTTCTTCTATTAAACATACCAGATAAACTCTTAACAAAGCTGAATGACAAGTATGGTTCTAACAGAACAAAAATTATGGGTCCCCTGTTATTTTCTGCTCTAATAACATCTCAAATAAAGAGGAAGAGTCCCTAACTCTAATTCCTCTTATGCTTCTTCATATCAATGTATTGGTGAAAAACTCTAGATCATATCAGTTGAAAACTGAAAGAATATATAAGCTGTTAAGCAGCAAGGTCCAGAAGAGACAAGCAAAGCTGGGGTTTGGGGGTAGGGGTAGCTTAACATTAATTTCTTTTTCTATTATAAATGTAAGCAAAATTTTCTGTTTAGAATAATAAAGTAATTATGCTATTTGATCTCCCACTTGTATCAAGTAATAGAGGCAGTAGAGTTTAATTGATGATTAAGAGCCTGGATTTGAATACTGTGTCTAGTGCAAGTTGCTTAACCCCTCTGCATCTCAAGTTCATTAACTGTATAATGGAGATGATATAATAATATTATGTACCTAAGAAGGTCGAGAAAATTGATGATACATGTATAGAGTATACAAATATAATGCCTGGTACATAGCAAGTAATGGGTTCACGAGTTCATATTCAAATGGTTATTGTGCACTAGCCAACTTCACTGAGGGCAGGTCTCCTCTGGTTTCCCCAAAGGGAAATTTCATATTACAAAGTCAAGGAAACTGGCTGATAACCTCAGGCCTAATGGAGACCTGCAAATCTTTCTTTTTCCACCTGTGCCCAACAGTGTTGTGTACTTGAGCATTGTTATGTAGGAAAACAAATCAATTGACTGATAAAAACAGTCACTGTTTTTCTAATGTTTTGCCATCAAGAATAGACACAGCCTTAGGGTAAGTAGTTAAGTTAATTACTTTTAGGATCACACAATAGTTGAAAGGAGGCTCAGCTCAACATAGGAAAATGTTGCAACTTAGAAAAACCACTGCACAATTTATGGTGTGGTGGATGAACACTATCAATTAAGGGAATAGAAATAAAGTATACTGTGAAAAGTATCTTTGATTTTCAAGAAAACCATGATTTATTTTATTTATATTACATAGATAACCAAAATGGAGCTACTGTATTTAAATATAACCTTTGTCTATGTGCTAATTGTTATGATTTAAATTTTGTTTTGTTTTGTATATATACAGTCAATATTTATATTGTTTTCTTTCATTAGCAAATAATGTAAAATCAGGAAGTATGAAATTTGTAATGTATTGTTGATTTAGGCAATTATTAACTTGGAATAAATATTTTTTTTTTTCCTATTTCTCCCTTACAGGATGGGAATTATTTTTCAGTTATTGACCAACCCAAGAGTTTTTATATAAAAATATTCTTTTAAATATATTCTACCTCAGTTTCCCAGACTGATTAATTACACAAAATGAATTTTAACTTTAGGTATTTTAATTATGATATTTGTATGTATCCTTTAAAATATTACTTTAAAATATTAAAATATCATAGACAGCATATAATTTCTCTATCATTCCTGTATATCCATATTCAGGTCTCTTCATTATTTTTATCTAGTCATTTCCTTAAATCTTCACACTTCTCTGTCATTTATTTCTAGAATTCAGTTGACTACTGCATTGCTGAAACTGTAAAAGCATTTCCACCCTGGTACATGAGTATCCATCTTTAACGGGCCAAAGTTACATCATTCTCAATTTAATGACACCACATATGGCAAAATCATTTGCCCTCTGGTTTCATCTATGTCTCTTTTGGCAAGTCAGTAGTCTAGGTTTCTTCTGCCCATAAAACACTTGGGTTTTGGATTATTATTTTTCAAATTATTAATATACTTTGAATTTTTTCCTGTTCGAATTCATTTTAATTCTCAATTGCTCAAACTACCAATCTATGCCTTTGCTTCCTTTTTTTCCTCCCAAATTTGCCTGGAATATTCATTTCTTAACAAGTAATTTTTTAAAATAACACTAAAATATTAACGAATATTTTTTTAATTGCAGAGCATATCTCTCTTGAAATTTTGTAGTATATAAAGCCATTTTATAAGTATATACAAGCAAAACTAAATGTTTAAAATAAAAATCATAGACTAAAAGAGGTGAAAATATTACATATCTCTTTTAAAAAAAGATAGTAGAATTAATGTTAAAAAAAAATAATGAAAATGAAGAGGATGTTAAAATCATACTTAACTTTGAACCATCCAAAAAGTACTGAGGGACGTTAGATATATCTGCAAATATCTAGAAGAATCACAGAATCTTAGATTTGAAAGGAATATTAGGTGAAATTTCAATGGAAAACCCAATTTGAAACTTGCTTCTTTGTTAACTTGTCCTTATACTTTTGCCATATACTGAAACTCAGAATACTCATAATAAGTCTATACCTTCTTCCTCAGATGTTTATAGATTGTTATTTTAATCCTAATTTCCATTCCTTTCTTCTTTTGATGTGGTTTTGAAACCTCTTACCATTTTATTAGCTACCCATGAACACACACTATTTTTTAATATACATTTTAAAATGTGACACTTGAAACTGAACATTTGATTCTAGATGATCTTTAATTGATATTGTGAGCAATATTGTCAATTAGCAGTGCCTGGCCACCAGTTGCTTCGAGTGTTGTAACATAATGGTCCAGATAAGCACTCAGCAATTATTCTCACCTCCTTTAAGTATGTTGTCTAGTACTCCAGTGACTGGAGGCTTAAAACTCCACTTCTCAGATTTTCTTACAGCTAGAAGTTTGGAATTAATTAGAAGCAATCATGAGATATTTGGAATGCACAAACTAGGTAAAGGCCATCTTATATTCATACTGTTTTTGGCTCTTTTCTGCTGCCGGAAATGTTTGTAGAGATTCCAGAATCCAATCACCAACTTTCATGGGTGTTGAGAGACATTTGCCACTGAAGCGGTTGTGTTCCACATACAGTGTTCAGGCAGTTGCAGCAATTGTCCCTTCCTGATCCTAAGATTGCAGTGGCATGTTTGTGAACACATTCTTTTCAATGGCAACTTTCTGATTCTCCATCATTGCCTCCACAGCAGGTGAATCTTGTATTATTCTGTGAGTCATTTCAGGGTAACCAGCTTAGCATCTGCTTTCCAGCGCTTCTAACAATTAACATTATAATTTAGTTTTTAAATCATTTTCTTCTTAAAATGTATAACTAAACCTTGTTTGTCATAAATATTAAATATGAGACTACTGGGCACCCTGACCCAGACTCTTCACTACTTACGCAGCAAATATCACATTGACTTATGTTTGCATGTTTCAGTTATATAATGAATGTATTTCACTAAACTCCCCTGCCTTCTGGCTTTCTTTAGGGGCAAGAAGTTTCCAGTGTCCAAAAATAAGCCTCTGAAGATCACAGGTGCAAGCAGTTAGCAGCCACACACAGAAAAGCTGGGAGGCAGAGCTGGTAAAAGGGATCCGATTGGCACTTAAAGTGTCCATTACACAACTTTTGAGTCATGTGAGAACTGATAAGAGTCAAATATGTACTTTAACCAAAGAATTGATAAATATACTGTCTAGGACTGGGTCCATCCTTAGAATTCTACTAAACACTATAGCATTGTGAGGAGAAAATCATATCAAAACTCTTCTTTTCACTCTAATGCAGTCACAAAGTAGGTAGCCAAGAATAAATAAATAATGAGAAATGATAAGTGTTATCTCAAAAAACATACTTTTGTCTTAGCCCTAGAGGCATTTTTGTCTCCAAGTAGGCTGAGATAATCTTGACTATTCTAATCTTGTATAGTAAATGTCTAGTTTCAAGATCATATCTAAGAAAGTGTTAGATATATCACCTAAAGGCTCAGAAAAGTCACCCCTGAGGCTAACATTTTGCAATATGTCTATTTGATAACCCAGAGAATGAATGAGGAATATGCTCTCAAATGTACAGGTGTTACTAAACTAGGTCAGACTGTTAATACTCGAATTACAATTCAAAATGGCCTTGATGAGAAAAACCTTTGTTCAAAACATTTACATGTATTGTGGACATGTGTTAGAATTTTAATAATACATGTGCACACACATACACCCATGCACACACATAAACGTGTGTGTGCAAACACAGGAACAATTAAAATTGTTGCAATATCAAACAATATTCTTAAAGATGAATGATTTTTTTTTTTTTTTTTTTTTAAAAGAGGTTCCAAAGGGAAGTCAGAGAGAAAGATAAGAGTTGCTTTGGGGGTAACTTCAGCTCAAGCTAAAAAAAGAGACCTAAGAGAAATCATTAATATCTTCAAATTCATAAAGGTTTATTTTATAACTAAATCCACAAGAAAATAAGTAGAAATACTAAATTTAATTAAGGCACAGAAGAAAAAAAGAAAAAAAATTCTTAACTTTTGAGGCAAGAAGTAGATCCCTGAGAAAGGCAAACGAGATCTTTTGGTTTGATATAGTCATTGGCTAGCAGCGTGGCACAGGTTTCTTTAATTTGCCCCTCAAGGTCCAGTCTCCAACCTTCTCCACCTGCTCACTACCTTAGAGACTGACCTACAGTGAATAACATTAACATACCCTCAACTCTTCATTCCCTCATTACACCCCACCCCTGTGTTGCTTTCTGGCTTTCAGCTAGATTTCAGCTCAACCAAGGTGAAGCCTCTCAGCAGATCAGAGAGAGAAAGAGAGTAAAGCAAGGTCAGGATATTTAATTCCTTAACCCCACTCTGCAAGGTCCTCTTGAGCTACATATATTGTTTTGAGAATTAATTTTCTTTGAAAAATACCTTTTAAATCACCTATATAATGATATTGCTTCCCATTTTTGCATATACCTCAGGCATCATTTATGGAGGATTTTCTACAGCAATCTTAGGCTTTCTCAGCACAACAGCTATTTTATTCTAGGAGATGTGCATGAAAAATGCAAAATATTTATCTTTTAAACTGTTGGTTTAATCTAAACCGGTGTAAAATGTTTTATGGCTTAACTTCTTAGTCTTTTTAAACTTTCTTTCCAAAATAAATATGTCCTGTGGCTCTTTGGTCTCACTTTTACAATCATCAGCTTTTGTTATTGGCTTCTCCCCAGGTGGAAAGGAATTGGGCTTAATTCTTTACAAAATGAAATTTTGAAAAATGTATTTGCCAGTGATGCAACATTAGCCAAAATGGATGATTCTAGATTTGGCTTCATTGTTCTGGTTCTGGGTCAAAATGGATTTGTCCGGCATCTATTTGGAAAAGGATTAATATGTGATTGGAACATTTTGAAAGGCAAGGCTAGTGACAATCCTGGCCTTGTTCCCTCCAACATCTTGAATCATCATCGCCTGGAGGAGAGTCCTTCAATTGCTGTAGAAACAAAGGGAGGTGGTAATGAATGGGTTCATTGTACTGAAGAATTTTAGAAAAATAGAGACAAGATTGGGAATTGATGATGAGTGAAATTATATTCTTGTCATATGTGAGAATTCTGCACTGAAAATTTTACATTCGTGATATATTTAAGCATGTTAGGTATTGAAAGTATTAGTAATTGAAAGGGAAAGACCATAAAAATGTATGTTATCATCTTATCTTTCTAAGAATATAAAAATCATTTTACTTAATGAAGAGGAAAATTTTGTCTTTTATAGACATCATAATATTGATACTAGATGGATTATTAATATTTCTTGGTGTATCTGATAAAATCTTCTAGTTCCCTAGTTTCAAAGTAAAACATACATACTTAGGGAAATTAAAGCTTAAGGATTTATTTTCCTTACATAAATACTGAAAATATCAACCACTTTTCTTTTTTATAATAAGCAATGTGCATGTCTTACATTGAACATACAGAGTGTTGTATTGGGTGGCATTGAGAAATATAAAAGAAATATTGCTCTCTAGGAACCCATAATATAAACAAATATTTTATCACAAATCTCACAACTTACCTTGAACTCTCAAAGAAAATATTCTCCCCACCACACACATACAAAATCCAATGAACGATTCTTCCCTAGGACTGAATTGCTTCAGAGAACTAGCCCTTCTACCTGGGTTATTTAGATGGGGATGGCAGATTTTATGTCTCAGGGACACCCTGTGTCATGGTAGGTGGTTGTCATTGGTCTTTAGCATGTGATAGCTACAGTAAACTCTTGTCGGTATGTGTCACATAGTTTTAAATGGGGTTAACACAGCACATATGTCATTCTAAAAGAAATCATGACTGGAAGATTAAATTTATAGTGTCCACAGAGAAGATTTATGTATATTACACATAATAATGATTTCCAGAAAATTAATATTGATAGAGGAAACCTTTTAGAACAGTTTACAATTATTTAGAATTTATTTTAATAATATATTTTCTCTTCACGACTTTTCTATTAATCTTCTAAAAGTCCTCCTTTAATTAACTGATTAAATCATTTAGAATAGGATTCAATCCAAAAATAAAAGCCCAACATCTAAGTTTTAAATAAAACTTATTTCCAGTTAAATTATTTTACTATAATAATACTTTCTTAGTATTTGCACTCTTTAGAAAATATATACTGAGGATGCAAAAGTATGCAAATTGATAAAATTAACATGAAAAAGGTAAATATGGTGATGTTAAACTGTCATGTCCGAAGATCACTAACCTCACTTGGTTGGATATTTTTGAAGACAAGTTTTTAAACAAATGTTTAAAAATATGTATTTCTATAAACAAAAAATATACAATCATAAAACCAGAGGGATACTTGTGTTTTCAGATATTATCTAAATAACTTGGCTACCTTCAGTCTTCTGTCATTCTGCATAGACTCTGTTTATTTCACTGTATTATTTTCTTATGTAGTTATAAAAATAAACTTTCCCATTGAAGAAAATTTGGAAAATACATAAAATAGATAAAATATTACCACATTAAATTAAAATGAAACTTTGTATCTTACACATTTTATAGCTACTGTTATAAGACTAGGCTGGCATAAGGCAAAACTTTGAAATAGTTTTCTACGGTTCAGTACTCAATTATCTTCTTCCTTTACTAATCTTAGGGATATCCTATCCTATATTTTTCATGTTTCAATGATCTCTTTTTTCCAATAAACTCCTATTTTTAACTCTCACCTGAGCTCCAAATAGTATTCACATTTGCTTATTACATAGACCACCCAAATACTTAATTGGCATCTCAGATATCCAATGGTGGGTGAACACATCACTTTTCCTCCAAAAAGAAGTTCCTTCTCCTAAGGTTCCTAACTCATGGAACAACTGCCTTCCATTTCTAAGACTAAATATCTCAAAGTCATCTTTTATTTTCTCTTTTCCTTAATTCTCTTTCAGTCAGTGTGCAAATCTTTGTGTCTATCTCTAGAAATTACTCACATCTATTCACCCCACTACCTTGTGTCAGACATCAGTATCCTGCTTTTATGCTTTTTTAAAAACTGTAATATATATACAGAAAGATGCACAAAAGGTACAACTCAATGCATTTTTTTTCAAATATCCAACACCAAGATCAAGAAGCAGAATCTCACCAATACTCTAGAATTCCCCCAATGCTCACTCCCAGTCACTGACCCCACAAGGGTAACCATATCCTTTTGCCTATACTATTAGGGAGGCCTCGGAATTAAACATTCTGTCTCTAGAATCTCTCCTAATCAATTCTACACATGGCCACTAGAACTCTCTAAAACTCACATTTCTCCATGGTATCCCCGTGCTCCAAACCTCCAATAGCTTTTCACTAGTTCTCACAGAACAAACTCTAATCTTTTGGTATTGCATTCAGTTACTTTCCCCAAATCCTGTTAATCCTCAATGCCCTCCAAGTTTTTCTTTTTTCTCCTCACATGTCCTTTGAAAGGTTTAAGCACTGATTAATCTAAAAGGAGATAACTCTAATGATTGAATATCAGTCATTGTGATTTTAAGAATTTTAGACCATATAACACATGTGGTTGATAACTGGAGAAGGGTAGATATTATTGTGAAAAAGAAGTACTTATATCGTATTTCTTTTTTGACACAGTCATAAAATAGTTCTCAGTAAACAAAATAAAATGTTGGCAACGAGGTAATTAGGGGCAAAGGAAACTATTTTGTTTGTTTCTTCATTCATTCATTCAGTAAACATGTAGAGGGAATTCATAGGGTAAGGTGAACATTCAGATATTGCCACAATTCTGTAATGTACCTATCTTCACTTACACAGAGGTCTCCATTCTTCTCTGCCAGTGGTTTTGCACCTATAGAAATGCTAATTTCATTTTTAAATAAACAACTTCTTAAAAGAGCCATATTCATTTGCAAGCCTGTCTCATGCCAGATATTCAAAAGCAGGTGCAATGGGGTCAGCTACCTCTGAGATATAAACAAAAGGTTTTGTGTATGAGTCAGTGTGACCTTTACCTGCAGAAAACAGGAGAACCATAGCTGAAAGCAGCAGCTCATGTACTTAGCTAATCCAGCATCATGAATAAGCAGAGCATAAAAGGTACAAGTGTTTTCAGTGAATGTAGATTACATGTGGGCCTCATGGGCTTCCTTCTCAATATTGTAGATGAAATGTGTTTTCCAGGCTTAAATTTCTTCTTCATGGACCCCTACCTCACTGACAGATGAATTCAAAGAATTGTCACATTTCTCTCTCCAAAAGTTGGGAGATTCTCACCCAACAAATTTATCAACTATATAAGTAGATTTTAATGAGTCAAGTCCTATAAATAACAATAACATAATCTTTCTTTTGGCAAAGTAATAAAAAGTACTCTGTTCCTACATTTGGAATTATTTCAAATACTTCATGTGTTTTTAGCGATTAACTCTTTTGCAACTTAGTTTCTCAAAATAAAATTCTCCTTTAAAAAGTTTTTCTTTTTCTAATATCTTTTAGGAAGAGGATTTTCTATTTTAAATGTCCTTCAACTAATTTCAGAGAATATTAAGTGACTATTAAGTGGTGTTTGTTTTCGCTCCTGTATATTAATACTTAGAAATGTCCTAGAAGGTAATGAACTTAACTTGTCTTGGCATAAAGTATACAAACTGTGAGAAGTGCAGTCTGGGAGCTCTAGTCTGGTTTTCTGGACTTAACTGAGGATACAATTTTTCACTTGCAGATTTTTGGCACCAGAGAAGAAGAATATTGGTAGCTTGACATTTATCCTGAGAGAATTCTAAACAGAGTTAATTTCCAGCAGCGGCATCAGGTTCCATTTTGCTTTCACTATAAATGACTTGCAAAATGTAGACTCCTCCCATTAATCATCTGTTGAATAAATGGGCAAACTGAATGTATGTATGTGTGTATATGTGTAAGTACAAAATGCTCAGGCATATGCAACATGACATTTCACTGGAAAGGGGCCCATGGTGATCTGAGTACGTTTTGTACCACCACTCCCGAGTTCTCTGAATCAATGCTGATGTATCTTGAGAAACCAGATGTACCAGGGTTTCTCAGGCCATAATTCTTCAGAGGTCATTGAGGTCAATATGTGATAACAGAAAACACTCCTCAAGTAAGTCAAGATCATCTTTTTCCTCCTTCTCATGCTGCTGATTGCAGTGACTTCAGAGCGCCTCATTCTGAGATTGAGACAACTAGACTTTCTATGATCTTCTGGTAGGGCTCGGAAAATGAAAGTCATGCTGAGGGATCGTGGGTAAAACCAATTAGGTTTTTCTCAGTATTTTCTGAGGCCTCAGGAAGCTTTTTTTCTGTAGATTTAGGTGAGACGTTCTTATTTTCTGTAGATTTTCTCACAAGAGAAAAATGGATATTAATAATTACGCTTTCTATCTACGTCTTTTATGATGCACTTAGGAACACAGAAACTGTCAAAAGCTTTTGCCTAGGTGCATATCTTCTCTGTATCAAAGTCATAAATTTATGACCTATTATTTGTTTTTCAGCATAAACATTTTGTCGAATTTAACTTATTGAAAAATTACATCCACACAGTACTCATTGTAAGAATATACAGGGAACACACCATGCAACCACTCCACTATTCCTCTAAAAGTACCACCATCCTGATTTAGCTAATACAGTAGATTAGTTTACATGACTCTTGACTTTTATATTCATGGACTCATAAATTATGTACCCTAATGTGTCTTCTTTCTTTTACTCATTATTATATTTATGAGATGTACCTTATGTTGTTGCATATTTTGTAGTTCATTAATTCTCACTACTAGATAGTATTTCTCTGCAGAAACAAACCAAGATGAATCCATTTTACTCTTGATGAGCACTTGGGTTGTTTCCAGTTTGGTGTGCTTGCAAATAATGTTACTATGAGCATTCTTGTGCATGTCCTTTCGTATAAACCTTTTGATGCACATTTGTATAGACTTCTGTTGGTTATAAACCAAGGAGTGAAAATGCTGGCAATATGGAATACATACACTCAGTTTTAATGTCAGATAGTTTTCTAACAGGTTTGATCAAATTTACATTCCAACCATCAGTGTCTGAATGTTGGCATTTTCAGTGTTTCTCATCATTGCCATTTCGATAGATGTGTCTTAAGATCACATTTTAGTTTTAATTTGCATTTCCCTGATGACTAATAAACGTGAACATTTTTTCATATGTATTTGACATCCTCTTTTTGAAATTCATGTTAACAACTTTTGCCCATTTTTCAATTGAGATTTCTGCTTTTTTCTTATTAACTTGTAGGAGTTATATATTCTGATTACAAATCCTTTATCCATTATATATACTGTAAATATCCTTTCTAATTCCATGTCTTATCTCCTCATTCTTTTAATAGTGTTTTGAACAGAAATCTTTAATTTCAACAATTACAATTTACTAATTTTTCCATTTATAGTTAGATATATTTGCCTACCCCAACCAGAACAGGTAGGTATTCCCTTATTTTTCCTTCCAAAATATTCAAAATATTTTAATTTTCTCTTTCATATATATTGATTTTTGCACACTGTGAGGCAATGTACAAGACACATTTTGACCTATTATTCTTACATTCATTTTTCTTTTTTTTCTTTTTTCTGAATACCCTCCAAAATTTAAAAGGGATAGTCTAGGTAAAGTCTCAATAGGTCATAGTTGATAAGCTCTGGACTAGAAAAATATCTTTGTAATTTAGAAATTATGATCCAATTAACATCTAATCCCAAAATATTGGGTACAGGAAAGTGAAATACTATCATTATTCAAGTGTATTTTCCTTTTTGGTTCTGCAATATCTTCTGAACAAATTAAGTAGAAAAAAAAGCTATGATTTTAAAATGACAGAAAAAATGCATTGGACAAACAATTTAGAGGTCATTTTGAACTTGTGAGCTATGAGAGTATTAGATGCACCTATACAAATGCTGCCCCCAGGCTAAGCTTGCAAAGATCCCCAATTTCCTTTTGGGATTGCTCTACCAATCCAAATAAAAGTTATCTTCATTTTAATATAAACCCACATATGCCACATTAAACAAATGTAATTCCATGCTTTTAGAGTAACATTTACTTTAATTTAGTATCTAGTATTTTATTTCCTTACTATTTTATTCTCTCTTTGTTCTTTAGAACTTGAGCAAGGTATAGGATTCTAATTAGAAAGGGGATATTTTATAAAGTATTTAGTCTTGCTCAGCACTGTCTAACAGAGCTCTCTGCCATGATGAAAATGTCCTATAGCTCCAGACCTACACAGTCCAATCTAGTAGCTGCTAGCCACTTGTGGCTATTGAGCATTTAACACTTATCTAGTGAGACCAAGCAACTGAATATTTAATTGTATTTAATTGTAATTTATTTACATTTAAACATAAATTGCCACATGTAGCCAATGGCTGCTATAATAGTACAGCACAGTATAAGTCTACCTGTTCTGAAAAATGTGACACTTTCAAGGAATTATACTCATGATAAGATAGAGAATAAATACTGAGAGAAAAGGGAACACTCATCTTCCAAATGATTAGTTATATAGGGATTTTTGCAACAAAGTGATTATTTCCAACTAAAACCTGAAATGAATAAGGATTATACTTCGCACGCTCACGCACACACACACACACGCACACGCACACGCGCACACGCGCATCTACACACACAGCTAAAAATGTTTGTCCAGGATGTAAAAATCTTACTGGCAGATTGGGAAGCAGTATAACTTCTTGCCACCAGTTACTGCTCTCTCTATATATAACCTAAAACTAAGTTTGCAATACACTTGGCAGGGTTCCTACACACATTCCCCAGGCTAAAATTCAAACACCATCTTTATCCAAGTTCTATGAGTGAGGCCAACCTTGTTTTTTTAAGAACATAATCAAAGACAACTTAAAGAAGCAACTACCTGCAATTCAAAAGCACAATACGTGTATTCTGTAATACAATTTGATGAACTATTCAAACATCCTATTTGTTTTGCAAATATACTTTACTTTAATATATTGATATATATCATCTATTTCTTTTTATCATTATCATTTAATATTATCTTTAAAATTACTCTTTAAATTATAATCTATTTTCACTAATGCAACTAATTTTATAATGCTTATAATGTTTATGTATGACAGAATTTAAATGAATTCTAGATATTAATATTCAGCTTCAATTACTTTTTTACTGAATATTAATGTTCGGCTTCAATTATTTTCCTGATTATAAAATAAATCTTCTAAAATAGCAATGAGGCTAAATTTACAACATGAATACTTCTTGCTACAAAGAATATAATTAGTACCTACATGAGTGTATTTTGTTTAGGGACAGTAATTGAGTTGGGGGGTTGTTTCATTTTATATTGCTCTGTTTAGCAAAATAAGGTGTTTTTTTTCCTTAGAGGAATCTTCATCCAATAGAAAAATTTAAATACTCAGAATCAATAATTTTAATATTGTAACTCCTCTTCTTATGCAATAAAATAATTATATTTATGTATCAGCTAAAAGAAAAAAAAAAGGACAAGTATAAAATTAAATTTTTTGATTGATTCCTTTAAATGTGTAAAATATAACTTACAATCACCTGACTCAAATCCTCTCTGTGGCATTCTGACTTGCTCCTTTTAGCATTAAGAAATTTCATTCCTCTAAGCTGACATCTTGGTTCCAGAAAGAGAACTTCCTGGAAGCAAGGGAGGAGGTTTCAATTAGCAAGAAGAGTTAGTTTTGCAAGTCCTTTTTTCTTAATAAAGAAAATCAGTTATATCTGCAGATGATATTCATTCACCGAGTCAGATTGCTAGTCAAGCATTATTAGGGTTACCTGTTATCCCATTAGAGTTTAGTTATTCAGTTAAATAGGAAAATGCCATTCTCTTATACTTTTATTAATCAAAAAAGATTTGGAATATTCAATTTGGAATAAACTTTCACATTCCATGCACTTCTAGGTGGTGGTGGGGATAGCAAGGGAAAGAAAATGAACAACAAAACCATTATTCATCACTAAATATATAACTATGAAGATTCCTTCAGTTACAAAATATATGCTAAGAAATTTTTGAATTTGAAGAAAAATTGGAGCAGGGGTAAGCAATGTCTTTTATTTAGTTCAATAAAAACAAGAATATGTTTCTTGCCATTCTTAATTTGGCACTATGTATTATAAATATTCATAAAAGTGGTTATAGTATAATTTTATCTTCATAAATCTTCCCCAAGGAAATAATCCAAAAGATAAAGTTATAAAGTTGTATATTACAGTGTTATTTAAAACAGTGAAGATTTGCAAACTTTACATTCAACAACAGGGCAATAAGTGGGTACAATTTGGAAGATCCTTTCAGATTTATAGAAAGTATTTTTAAGTGATGGTTATGAAGACCATGCACAAGTCAACATATTTATTATTGTGGTCTTCAGATCAAACTACATGAAAACTGAAGAAGTTCAAAGGTCATTAAATAAGAACTAGGAGGTAGACTTCAACAAATAAATTTCTAGAAAGCTAGTATCAGAGATATTTGATAAATAGAAAATTGAAAGGTTGATAATTAGATAAATGCTAAATATATAGAGCCAGAGATACATATAGAGATACTATCATAGCATTTTATACGGAAAGTGAAAAGAGAAGCCAATATCATTATATAGTATAGTTATAATTGTGTAAAATACAAACAATACATGAAAATATACTATACTATAATCATAACAGGGTAAAATTATTATTTTTATGCTATAAAAATAATTTTTTCCAAAAAGAAAGAATTGTTTTCTCGTATTTACTTCCTTCAGCTCAAGTCTTATAATTGCAACATTTTTTTTCCCCATTGAATATATATTCCCAAAGAATTATCCCAAGGATTAATAATTTTTTTTTTTTTTTTTTTTTGGAGAGAGGTTAAAGGTTAGATATCTCCACTGGATGATTAGATTTGTGATATCCTGATTTTACAAATGAGAAAACAGGTCCAGAGAAATTAGATGTTTGTCACCTTCCCCCAGCATTTTCCCCATTTGCACCAAAATCTTTAGTGAGCAATAAAAAATTACTAAAGATTTTGTAGGGTAAACTCAGTAAACTCTTCAAAATCACTCTGTTAAAACTGTTCTCTCCAGTTTGCTTTCTCCTTGACATCAATCATGATTCTCTACTTTGCCTCATACATAGCACCCAACCCACCTTCTATTTTACAGAATAATTTCTCCCTGGTCCTAAACATGCACACACGACATTTTTTTGATGAACAACATGACACAATCTTTAAAGGTAGTTTAGTGACCAGGTATTTGTACACAGGCCTGATTGCCCCCTCTAAGGAGTTTAATTAAAGTGCCTATTTACTTTTTCTGAGTAGAATGATGATATAGTCCATCTGATTTAATGAGGCTTTCATGACAGGTACACCCTCCCCGCATGAGGACATATTTGAATCAACATAATATTATCCCAAGGCTCAGATTCACCTGAAGCTCCCTATCACTGCCCTATCCTATCAAGAATTGCCACCATAGTAGTCCTCTTAATTATTAGGAATATATTGCAGGAGAATTGAGGCTAGGAAAAAGCACCAAAAAGCACTGATTCATTTCAGTCACTCTGCAATCATCAGCATTCTGACTCCTTTCCAGATACCGTGGCTGACTTCTTTTGTAGCCCCCTAAATGTGAATGACTCCCCCACTCCCCAAAGTGTTATGTTTAACAATCTACATTGTTCTCAGTTAATTTGCTTTAGTGTTGAGCTCTTCTGAGGCCTAAAAGTCTCTCTCCACAGGACATACCTAATCCAATATCTTCCCAACACCCATCCCTTAGCTGTCACCTACAACCCAATGCCATACTTCCAACTCCTGGGGTCACTCTTCTCTATAAATTCTCCCCACAAGTCAAATTGTAATGACAATTTAATCCATTATATTCTGACAACAGAATATTAGATATAAGATAAAAATCAGGTAAATGTAAAGCACTTTTCTCCATCATAGTATGAATGTCATTTGTACTCAAGAAAAGAATTTTTTTCTCAAATCAATGGGCTTTCTTCTTCCAAGAAGATATGTTTCTCTCTTAGGATCAGCATGAAATGTGATCTGATGAGAATTTTAGCTAAAAATTTAGTTTTAAAAAATGCTCAGCTAATGAAATTCAGGTCTATCATGTAAATATCTTGTGATAATCAAAGAATCATTAGTGATTCTGTACCCTATGGGCCCGCAAGTTTTCATTTTAAAATTGCATTTCCTAGAACAGCATTGAAGAGAGCCAGGTAAACAGGTTCTGCCAGAATCTACTAACCTTAGGGCACTTCGTGGACATTATATTATCATAGTGATTTTTACATTTAAGTTCCTGATATTATCATTTTGTTATCTCTCTCTTTATTCAAGTATTTTATTTAAAAAGAAAGAACAAAAGAGAAGAAAGGTAGAAGGAGGGCAGGAAGAAGGGAATTAAGGGAGGAAGGAATGAAGGAAAGAGTAGAGAGGAAATGGGGGTGTGACGAAGAAAAAAGAAGGACAAGAGGAAAGAAGGAAGTAAAAGAAATAAAGAGAAAAAGAGAAAGGTAACTAACTATGTTTACAAATAGTCCCGCCATCTCCAGTTTCCCATTCCCTAGTTTCAGTTACCCATGGTCAACTGTGGTAAGAAAATATTAAATGAAAAATTCCAGAAATAAAAAATTTATGTTTTAAATTTCACACTGTTCTGAGTAGTATGTCAAGATCTCTCACCAGCCTGCTCGGTCTGGCCTGTTATGTAAATCATCCCTTCATCCAGAATATCCATGCTACATATGCTACTCACCTATTAGTCACTTAGTAGCTGTCTTGGTTAGTAGCTGTCTTAGTTATTAGATTGACTGCCATGGTATCACAGTGTTTGCATTCAAGTAACCCTAACAGTAGCCTAAAGCTATGCCAAAATGCCTATATCATTCACCAAACTGGATTTTATCATGTAGGGATTGTATCATCT
Organism: Rousettus aegyptiacus; assembly: GCF_014176215.1. Lineage (NCBI taxonomy): Eukaryota > Metazoa > Chordata > Mammalia > Chiroptera > Pteropodidae > Rousettus > Rousettus aegyptiacus. The sequence goes on from NW_023416284.1 coordinate 125,456,740, forward strand.
CACATCATCACAAGAAGAAGCAGCGTGAGTACAGTACACTAACATATTTTGAGACCAAGAGACTGTATTCACATAATTTTTGTTACGGTTTATTATTATAATTGTTCTATTTTATTAGTAATTGTTGATCTCTCACTGTGGCTAATTTATAAATTAAACTTTATCATAGGTATGTATGTATAGGAAAAACATAGTATTTATAACAATTCGCTACTATCTGCAGTTTCAGGCATCCACTGTGGATAAGGGGGTACTACAAAATTTGAATTCTGGTTTAATTAAGGATTTTACTACACTATAGAAAGCCTGGTCATTCAGTTCATTTGTGTGATGATAACTATTTTAATTAGACACAAATGGGATTTGCTGGCTGGAGCTTTCCTTGGAGGTAGAACAACTTATAGAATACTATTATCTCTTCTTCACACCAAATAATTTAGTATATCTCATAAGCTCATGAGTACTAAATCCAACATTAAATTTTACATTCTATTTGTATATCTAATCATTGCTAAGCTCCTACTTGCCTGTGAGGAAAGACTGACATCAGCCCTGGTCAATGTAAACTATAGCAAGGAGATAACTAAATGTGTCAACTACAGATTTCCTGAGATTTATATAACCTTCAAGAATGTTGAAAAATGTGTTCCAACTCAAATGTCTGCCTGAATCACCTTATGTAATTGCATGAGAAACACTCTCGTGAGAGCAGAGCCAGCTGTTTGGAGAAAACCTTTATTTAGTGTGATTTTACATTGTTAGAATGGTTTCCATCAAATTAGCATTCAGAAATAGATGTTTTTGAAGATGAAGTGGCTTAGCTGGGAAGCTAACTTCTAAAGCTAGTTCTTAGCAACATTTTTCAGTGGAGAAAATGTTTCCAACACAAACGCACTCAAATGAAAATTATCTTGCAAATTTCAAGAATAAACCCCAAATAAACTCACATACTATGTTTCAAATTCAATATTTATCTTACTAATACAGGTGAGTGAGATAGGTATTAACAGTTACAGAACATACCATGGAACAGATTTAAATATTTTTGAACAAAAAAGATCCAATTTTTCAGAGACACTTACTAGGAGTTTTATTCAGTAAGCCCTGCAGTCCTATTTTACCTGCCCAGAATCTAATTTAAGATTCCAAGTATGCCAGTCAATGACTCCTTCAATCAGTTCATTTACCACAGGAGTTTGAATTTTTGGTGACTTTGCTGGTGCCTGCTCCTTACTTCTGTCTCAGTACACTTGTTTATTTCTATAAGATAGTGGTGTCCAGAATGATAACAACAGATACAGCTGAGTAGATTTGTGTGCTGCTTTGCCACATTTTTTTGGAGGTGGGACAGAAATGGAGGCAGTAATAAGCAGACAAGCTGTTTGGATTCTGTGCATCTTGTTCCCCGATCATCACAGGCTGTACTTTTAAACATTTTTGCTACTGAGGGTAAATAATAAAACAAGGCACATTGCATCCTCATTCTGCAAATTTGATAATTTTATTAGTATCATGAATGTGGTATGGCAGAATGGAAAGGTTCAGCCCTTTGTAGCCTGCTCTGTGACTTTGAGAAAGTTAATATCTTCATAAAATTCCAACACTGTCCCTCACAATATTAAAGATTCCTTTATCCACTAATACTATATGATTCTATCGTTTTTCCATTAAAATATAGTTTTAGAAGTTATGACTTAAAAATAATTTTTTCTTTTTCATATTCCAAAACATTTTAAAAAATAAATTCTAATTTAATATTAAAACTTTAAGGAGAAAATAGAATTCTATTTATAGAAAGCTGTTTTGCAATTAAGCTAAATAAAAATTATTCTCTCCTTTAAAGTAAAATAGAAGCATTAAACTTTTCCAAGTATTAGATATTGCTCTCTTAAAATCCATAAAACTAAAAATAAATTAAATTAAGCTTATAGTAAAAATTAAATAAGTATATGTTTTTCAAATTATGTACTAAGCATGTGTTCATTACAAAAAAAAACAGAAAATAAAAATAAGCAGTACATGTATTTTATACTAAACCTTGTTTTTCTCATTTGTTAACTCAGGATAATAACATGTATGCTACTGGGTTCTTGGGATTAAATAAGATAGATGTATAAATAGGTAGATAGATGGTAGATAGACAGACAGACAGATTGATAGAAAGCCCAGAATCTCACCACTGCTAATAATCTGATAAAAGTTAGAAATAGAGTCAGTCAATAAAAATTTCTTGGATTTTACCAATAAACTATATTACCATACTTTTTTTTTTGACTCAAATGCTTACCCAAGTTTATTTAAACATGAAAAAATCAACTGCCAACTAAGCTCAAGGGTAAATAAAAATTGGAGTAGTGATGTCACTTTCTCTTCAATAAAAAAGGCATTTCTGAAATTCCCTGCATATCTTCTCAAGTAAAAGTTACCTGAGATCTTAATTAAGTTCAAGTCTAAAGAGGAATATTATTAATTAATGATATTTCTTAAATCATAGCACCTCAATTTGAGACATTTCAAAGGTTCTTCTTTTGAGTCCCTTCCCCATTATGTTACTGCTTCATATACCTGTTCTGCCTTACCTTTCTTTCTTAGTCTGCCTATCAAAAATTAGAAGCAACAACTCAAAGGTCACATGCTCCTTTCCAGGAGAATGGGAATAACTTGTAATGTTAGTTCATATTGTACATTCCTCTGCTCGCTCTTCCAGCAATAGAGTAGAGCTGCTACTTACATCTGTAGAGAAAAATGAGGATGGAAGACAAGTTTCAAGTTTTAATTGCGAAAGTTTGGGCAATTTATTTATCCTAAGCAAAGATTTCTTTATTAATAAAATATGGAAAATAAATTTGCATTTCTGGCTTGTTATAGAGATTAAATGAAAGCATGTGTGTAATGTTTCAGACACACAATACTTTCCATTAATCAAAAAGGAATTAGTTTGGAGTCTAAAAGAGCCTCCTAAGTCTTTTTTTTACTAATCAGTTTTACTGAGATATAATGTACATATAATAAAACACATGTTAGATAGATAAATGATAGGTAGATAGACAGATAGCCTGATGAGTTTTTATAAATATATACATTTACGTAACAAATATTATACTACGGTCAAGAACAAAACATTTCCATCACCCCCCAAAAGTTTCCTAGTGCCTCATTACACAGTCAGCCTCACCAATCAAAGCCTCAGGCCACTACTGCTCTTCTTCACTGTCTCTAGATTAGATTTGTTTGTTCCAAATTTTCATGTAAAGTGACTATGTACTTTTTCGTGTTTGGCCTCTTTTGCTTAGTACTATGCTTTTGAGATTCATCTATGATGTTATCAGTCAGTAATTTCTTCCTTTTTATTGATAAATAATCTTCCATTATAGGACATACCACATTTATTTATTATTTTATTTATTTAAAGCTTCGTGTGGCCATATAATTTCAGTTCTCTAAGAGTAAATATTGAGAATTCTTGAGCTGTCTGCTAAATGTACATTTTTTACTATAAGGAACTGCCAAACTAATTTCCAAAAAGGTTTTTCCACTTTGTATTCCTACCAGCCATGTATGAGACTTCTACTTGTTCCACATCTTTACTGATATTTGGTGTTGTCAATCTGTTTAATCTTAGTAATTCTAGTGGGTATGTAGTGGCATCTCACCGTAATTTTATTTATTTATTTATTTATTTATTTATTTATTTATTTATTTATTTATAATTAATTACTTTTTTATGGTGACATTGGTTAATGAAATCCAATAAGTTTCAGTTATCCATTTTAACAGTAAGGCATAGATATATTTACATTGTGTGTTCACCTCCCATAGTTAGATTTCCTTCTGTCACCACATATTTGATCTCTTTCACTGTAATTTTAATATCATTTTGAATGACTTTTCCAGTGATAGTTGACCATTCCTATGTCTTTTTTTCTGAAGCGTCTGTTCAAATCTGTTGTCACTTCCAATTGGGCTATCTATTTTCTTATTGCTGAATTGTTATAGTTCTTTATACATCCTAGATACAAGTTTTTGTCCAATATATGTTTTGTAAATATTTTAATCTATGGTTTCCCTTCTTATTTTCTTTATAAGAAAAGAAATTTATAATTTTGATGAAATCCAATTTATTGATTACTTTTATGTTTCATCCTTTTAAATGTTTAATGTAGAAAATCTTTAACTGTCCCAGTTTTATGATTTCTTCTAGAACTGTTACACCTTCGTGTCTTTCTCTTTTGAGTTGTTTACATATATGATATGTATCATATTTATATCAGTTCCATGTGTTTTTATATGAATAAAGATCACCATTTGTTAAACAGACTATCTTTTCCCTATTCTACTACATTGGTAACTTTGTCAAAAATCAATCAATCTTTGTGTTTAGGTTTATATCTAGACTCTATTTTGTTCTATTATTTCATATATCTATCCTTTTACCAATACTCATAATACTGTAGCTTTGTAGTGGGTTTTGAAATCAAGTATTTTAAGCCTTCAAACTCTGTTCTTTTTCAAAATTATGTTGGCTACTCGTCTAGATTATTGGCATTCCCATGTAAATTTTAGAATCAGCTTGCCATCTTCTATAAAAAAATCTATTGAGATTTCAGTTGGGATTATACTGCATTTGTATTTCAATTTGAGGAGGAATGAATCTTCTGCAACCTTATTAATTTACTACTTTTTTAAAAAAAATTAAAAACCAAGAATTGAGCATTAAAACTTCCAACTAAAATTGAGAATTTATTTTTCCTTTTAACTTTTGCTTTAAACATTTTGAAGCCCTATTATTTGATGCATAGATACTTACGAATCATATATCTTGAATTTACTCCTTTATCATTATGAAATATCTCCCTTTATTCCTAGTAATAGCCTTTGTTCTAAGGCCCTTTGTTTGATATTAATATAGCTACTTCAATTTTATTAGGATTAGTCCCTATATACCTTTTTCAATCCTTTATTTTGAACCTATGTATCATTATATTTTAGATGTTCCCTGTAGAGAAAGTATGAATTTTGGTTTCAGATCCATCATGTTAAGAAACAAAGTCTAACAATCTATTTTGACTTATTTTTTTTCACTGACAACATATTTGTATAATAGTACTACTAATATACTTACAGTGTGCCAAGTACTATGACAGTGCCTTTTAAAAATATCTCATTTGTTCATCATAGAAATACCATAAAGGAGGCATAATCAACACCATTTTATGAATATGGAAAATGAAGTGCCTTGAAGAAATGAAATACTTTGACCAACATGCCACAATTGGAAACTGAGAAATTTGCAACTCTATCAAATCCACATTGGCCTTATTACACAGCATAACCTGTTAGGTAACATATACTATCCTGCCTTTCAATTGATTTGGTGCTGTGATCTATAGGCTTTTTAACTTTTTCATATCAACACAGAAATCACATAGCTTTATTCAATTTATCATTAATAGATTTCATTATTAACTTCCTGAAATGAGAAATACTTAGAGGTAGCAGAAGAGTAGGGTGGAGGGTGAGAAAAGGGAGTATTAATCACAATTAGGTAAAAGTCCTGGGGGAAAAAATGAGTCTTAAATTGGGACTGAGAGAAGATATACCTTCAGTCATAAACCGCTTAAGAGGCACTTATAAAAATAATAATAAGGTTTACAGAAAGAATCACAAGGCCTAAAAAGAGTATTTAAACATCTAGAATAAAACGCTATTTCTCTTTCTCAAGAAAAACTCTATCTCAAGAAAACATTCAGTATAAAATTTATAGAGACTTTGGGCATTGAAAGAAAATAAAATATCAGCAATTCTAAGTCTGATTTTTTTTAATGAACTGGCTGTTGTGTGAAGACATTTAGTCATAGGAGGTCAGCTGATGCTGAAGCAATCAATGCAATTGTCATTATCAATGGGTGACTAGAATCTGACATGAGTAACACGACATCCTAGGAGCATAAAAATCCATTCACTACGGAAGTCAGAGTCAATGCATATACACAGAATATGCTGTTTTTCAGATTATTCCACTATTCTCCCAACTGTATAAACATAATCATTCGTAATTGCAGACTCTAAACTTTTTGCCCTTGGTCATAATATTTGAAGCAGAAATGACACAAGCAGATTTTCAGAAGACACGTTAGAACAAAGATGTAAGTACAAGGACAGCATAAAGGGAAGGTCTGAACTCTCCAACTAATGAGAAATAATGTAATGCATAGCCACCATTGAACTGGGTCTTAGAATTGTTATTTTCTTTTTGGACTGGATTTCTCACAAGATGACATTTAAACAACTAATTATGAGTACATCATAAACTTAAAATTATATGCCACTCTTAATTAAAATTGGAAGGTAAACAGCTTTTTTTTTCAGAAATCTATAAGATGAGCTTAATTACTCATTTTTTATATCCAATATTTCATATCTATCTAAGGGAGGAGGGATGGTTTATACAAAGAACAACAACAACAAAAAAAGACAAAATTAAAATAGGAGAGCACATTTTCCTTTAAAGTCATTTTAATAACTTTGATACACTAATATAACGATGGCAAAATACTTCTGAAACTAATTCTAGAGTATAATTAGAATACTGCTTTTGAATACAAAGTTAGTGTCTTTTCTCTAATTATCATAATAGAGAAGCCAGTTCATTAATTTCTGTAGTATCTCAGACATGTATCCAGAGGCATAAAATGATTAACCCTATATAATTATATACTATACCCAAACCAATTAACTTTCTCATATTAACTACTCTAAATGAATTCACATTACTTCATGTTTACCTTTACATTTAAAATATAATTCGTGTTGCATATAGGAAACAACAGATTACCTCCATGCAATGAGCTGCTTGCGTAAGACCAAATTTTAGAATTAGTGACTGGTATTTCTTAGTATTTAAATGTTTTCCATGTTTCTCTCTCATATCCTTAGATATCTTCATTAAGAAAAATAGTACTTAACAGGTATCATGAGATAGTAAGCAACATTTCATCATCATTAAAGTGACCCAGTACTAAGGAAGATGGATAAGAAAAAGTTTCACTGTTTCCAGGACAAGGAAAGAAGTACATTTGATTGCTTCTGCAGAATACATGAGAATTTTTTCTTTAATGACAGTGATAACTTTAGCCCCTAGCACTGACATATGAAAGCCTTTCCTGTCTGTGCTACTAGCTTACTGTGTTCCTTCAGGACAGTTGTCATAGTTCTTCATTTCTAAAATGTAAGTGAAAGCACAGTTAATAGTGACCCATTCCATGTATGATACTGTTAACTGTTCTCTTTGTTAAATAGAAACTTGGTGACCTGTGTAACATAATTGAGAACTGCTCATGGAACAGTCTATCGACCTTATTGTGAAGCTTGAAATAAGGAGACATGTTGAGGAAAACAGTATTTTAAACTATTTTTGGTCAGCTTATCATCATTTTGCATAGATGCTAAATGTAATCTCCTTTAGAGTACAATTAAAATGCTACTGCTTGCTACATATTCACGGAGGCAATTCGTTTGCAGGATCTTAGGTGAGAATGTCCAAATTAACTCCTACAACATGCCTTACAATCTAATAGCTGTCCTCAGACCTACTCAGTAAGTTTCTTCAAAGAGGAGTAGATTCAGAGTGGGGATAATTTCAAAGTTTGGCTCCCTGGATTATGCCTCCAACTCTCCTAGTTTCTCAGAGACTGCTCTAAAGGATTTTATCAACCACAAAGTCAATGCAAAATAAATAACTTGTAAGTAAAGATAGAGAAGATAAGGTCATTTCTAGCCCTAACAAGAAAGGACTTCAGGATACTTTCATCCCACCTAACACTTCACAGATGAAGAACTTGAACTTAGGTGACTGAATGAGCCTCTTAACTAATTAGTCACAGAGCTGACACAGACATACATCCTGACTCCCACTTATACCCATTCCCTACTAATAAACACTATCTCCTTTTCTTAGAAGTCACAGGATATTTCTTAACAACAACAAAAATGTGTTGGTCAAAAAAAAGTCTTTTGTTAATAACTCCAAAGGTCGTGAGCCTCTCAACCTTTCATTTAGTCCTGTATGTCTGTTTAAGCTAGTCAAGTAAATGTATAATGGAAAAATTTTAACAGAAAGGAAACAAAGACAAAAACTTGTTGCTATAATGGATTATCAACATGGATTTTCTAGACACATAAATATTTGCAATCAAGATGTCCCACTTATAATCAAAAACAGGTGTCAGATGAAACACGTTCATTTCAGTAATGTTAACCAAGAGAGTTTCCATTTATTTTAATCACCTATTTAAAGCTATGTCACACACACACACACACACACACACACACACACACACGCACACACACACACAATAATTACACTTTTGAAAAGGTGCTAATATGAGAAAAATATGTTTCACTGATCCAGAAGTACCAATGCATGTAACTAAAGAAAAAATTTTAAAAATCTAAGTTAAGCATGAAGAAATCATGTCACTTGAGTAGGTGAAGTCAGTTTTAACTGCTAAAATTTAGTATTAGGAAATTTTTCATAAGAAAAGTGATATCTCAACTGGTAATTTCCAATCACGATTAAAATACTACAGCTGGAAAAATATACATATTGGAATTCATAAAATCCTCATGAAAACAAGAAAGAAAGTCTTCTCCTTGCTTGCAGCAAATGTGGAAAAGATATTAGGTACTGTCATAATCTCAACTGAAGCCTGGTATCTTTACCCTATTACTAATGTGGAAATTATGACTTAACAGGTTAATACAATTGCACAAGAGCAGTATTCAGCTTGTAAAATACTAGAAGCTAAGAATCCAAAAGCAGCATTAAAATAATAAAAAAAAATAGTATTAGTACCACGAAATAGGTGACATATAATCATTCTTTACAAATATGAAAGAGAAAGTTATAGTTTAAAACAAATATCAAAAGAAAGTAAATGTCTTGAAAAATAATAACTTGTCCAGACGTAAAATAGAGTAATCAGGTCTATGACTGTGTAACCATAAAATATGTGGAATACATTTTTGGTTAATATACTATGAAGGACTGGGTGAAAAAGCCATTAATTATTTTCTTAATAACTCCTATTTTTGATGTTATATCTCTCAGGAGTCTAGGTCTAAATTATTTTTTAATCTTTATAAAAATATCTCAAATACTCTGAAGAAGGAAAGATACCTCAAAGAACAGATTAATAGCTTTCGAATATGTGAATACTACCCAATAAACCTAGTCATGAACATCCCCAAAGAAGGAAAGAAATAGGAACAGAAAACCACATATCTTGGATGACCTCTTTACCAAACCTCAGAAAGACAGTGAAAGGAAAAAACTGAGGTAAAAAAAAAAAAAAAAAACTTTGAAAAAATTGAGTCATAGAGCTGACTTTCAATTATAAGGAATTCTTTTTCTTTCCTCTAGCAAAGTTTATATCTTAACAAATGTAAATAAATAAGACTACTTTACTCAACTTTTACTTTTTTTTTCATATTTTTTTTTTATTTCATTGCTGTCCTTCCAGTCACCAAGCTATGGATTAGCTATAATAACTTTCAATTTTGCATTTAATTTTGCTAAACTCTTCCAATTTGATTTCCATTTTGGTAAAAGAAAATATAAATACAATTTTTCCCCTTTTCTCAATGAAAACATATCTTATCATGTTGGTATTGAAACTATTAAACAGGTGTTTCACTTTTGGGGAGGGATTAAAGGAAACAATCATTTAGTAATGTCTCATGGTAGGAATTATGGCCTCTATGTTAGCACGCAACCATCAATCTCCTCCACTAGGCTGGAAGTTCTAGAAGGAAACTCGTCTAACTTGTATGTATTCTTTAGCTGGTAGGTACTCAAGAAATGTTTGTTGAGTACCTACTTCTTTATTTTACAAAGGCTACGTACCTAATAAGGCTCTGATTATTTGACTATAAAAAAGTCATGGGTGTTCCAAAGCAGTTATCAGCTGCCTAACTTTTCCAAACCATTCTTTTGTGCCACACATCATTTGTAAAAAATTGGTAGCTGACACATCTGTTTTATTGTCAAGACTTACCTATACTCTACCAACCTATTCAACTGAACAATTTTGATGCATCGCATTTTTGTTGTCAGGAGTATTACAAAAGACTTCTTCATCTAAGAAGAGGATGGTGGACATACTGTTGTGAGAATTCTTCCTGAGAAAACGACATTAGCATATCCCTTGGAAACTTAGAGTTTCAAGGGACCAAACACAGTAGAGAAACTCTCTTTTTTAGCAATTTGCAGATTGGTATGGAAAAACAAGATATCTTAACAGGAAGGAGACAAAAGACTTGGGGCTGAATGGTAAAAGAGGAGATCTGAACACAAACAGAAGTAAATTCAGGGTTTTTTTTGGTCACAGAAGGCCTTTGTCAGTATTTGTCTATTACTGTTTCCATCCAATGCATATTCAAAATGCCTGTGCAGAATGGGACTCTTCTGCTAACCTCTTCTAAAGAGCAGCATTACGTGACTTCGTCTGTGTCTCAGAAAAATGGCTCATTTCTAGTTCAGTTAAGTGTGGGATAACTTTCAATGACATTCTACAGAGGACTGCATCATTTTTAACTGAATAATTGGAATTGGTCATTTTTATAGCAAAATGCATTTGACTTTGAAATGAATGTTTTTGGTAACGAGAACATGGGGTGCTTAATCATATATAATTAATCACATAAAATTGAAGGTGGATCAGCTATAAGAAAGAGGTGGTGATATCACATAAGCAAATGAGTAAGGGCCAGAATCTATGTTTCCAAGGTCAAGTCAAACAATGGACCTATATCATGAATCTCCTATTTCAAAGACATCTGTGAAATTGATATTTTGAGGTCGATAGATCTGAATATAAATTGATTCAGTCTCTTACAAGCTCTGTGATCTTGGAGAAGTTATTTCGTCCCTGTAAACTCACTTTACCCATCTAGAAAAAGGAAATAATACCCATCTCGAAGGGTTATTATAAAAATTAAATGAGATTAAAGGAGGAAGCAGGTAAAAAGAAAAAGCCATTTGCCAAAATATATATAGTATGATTTCTTTCTCTTCTCTCCCTCCATACCTCCCTCCCTCCCTTTCTCTCTTTCTCATTCTTTCCTTCCTTCCTTCTTCCCTCCCTCCCTTCCTTCCTTCCTTCCTTCCTTCCTTCCTTCCTTCCTTCCTTCCTTCCTTCCTTCCTTCCTCCTTCCCTTTTTACCTTCCTTCCTTCTTTTTCAAAAGCAAAAATTAAAACAAAATTCTGTGTGTGGCTAGATTTATTGTGAATCATGGGGGCTCCTTGCCCCCCGGATCACTCCCCTTAGCTTACTAACACCCTGTTATTTCTCCCATCTTAAAACAACGCTTACTTCTCACTACAGCTACAGCCTATTTCTAAGTTCCTCTTTATAGCAAAATTCTTCCAGCTGAGATTTATCTATTCTCTCTCTCTCCCTCTCCCTCTCTCTCTCTCTTTCTCTTTCTCACCGTCACTCGTTCTCATTCTTCTACTCTCATTCTCTCTTGAATGCATGCTAGTCAAGCTATTTTGCCACTACTCCACTTAAATTGCTCTCACAGAAATCACCAATGACAATTACCTTGCTAAATCTAGTGGTGAATTCAAATACTCACGTTGGTCTTAGTAATATCTGACAGCATTGATCATTCCTTCCCCTTGAAACAATGTCTTCTTTGACTCCCAGGACACACACTCACCTGGTTTTCTTCTGCGTCACTGGCTGCTCCCTCAGTCTTCTGATTTGGTTTCTTCTCATCTCCTAACCTCTTACAGTTTACAAGTCCCAGGGTTCTGTTCTTGATCCAGTCTCCTATATCTTCCATTGGCGATGTTATTTAGTTCTGGCACTAAATGTCATTTACATAGGCTTATTATAACTCCAATTTTATGTCTCTGACCCAAATCCCTCCCATGAGATCCAGACCTTTTATATCCAAATATCTGCTTCTAGCATCTCCACTGAATGGCTAATAGATATCTCTAATTTAACATGGCTAAAACCTAACTCCTGGTCTATCCCTAAAAACTTGCTCCTCTGCAGTTTATCTCATCTCAAGGGATGGCAGTTTCAACATTTCTGTTGCTCAGGTTGAGTTCTTTTGACTCCTCTTCCATCTAATCTATAAGGAAGTTCTGTTAGCTCCACCTTCAAAGTGCATCCAGAATCTGACCACTTCTCACTACTGCCCCTGCCACCACCCAGGCCCATGGTGTTATCATCTCTCTTATTTTAACAGCTTAATTCTTCATTTCATTGCCTCTCTGGAATGTACTGTTCATAAGCAAGAGGGATCCTTTTAAAATGTTCCTTGATCGAAACCTCTCAGAAACTTCCGTATCATTTAAAGTCAAAATCTTTACCAAGGCCCTACGTGATCTGATTTCACTCTGCTCACATGCACGCACTCGCACACACACACACACACACACACACACACACACAGACACACACAGCCTACACTTTCAATCCTCCTTCCTTACTTTTATTTCTTCTTATAATTACATAATTTCTCACTTATTTTGTTTAGGGTCTATCTCCCCACATATACAAGAACATACACTATGTGAGGACGCAGTGTTTATATGTTCTGTTCACAGTCCCTGGCACATAATACATGCTCGAAAAATATATATTGAATAAATATGATGTCATGAAGACACTACATATTTTCATATCTGACAGACATGGTCATACAAAGCAATAATACCCTCTTATCAGCACATCCAAAATGAAACTTTACAAAACGAAAATATTATTGACTAATTTAACTGAATCATGTCTTAGTTCTTCCAATGTTTCTTATCAAAGCAAATAAGCCAAGTGCCTGATTCCTTCAGGGGGGGAAGACAAAGCAAATACATGGAGCACGGATATTAATAGAATTGGATGCCCTAGGTTACCCTGGGAACTCTAGCCCAGCTCACTCTCCCCACTGCCTCTAACCTAGAATGTCTCAGTTCTCATCCAACCTGTCAGGATTTTTTTTCTGTCATCTACTTTTTCCTTGAAATCCCTTATACCAGCGGTCCCCAACCCCTGGGCCACAAACCAGTACAGGTACATGGCCTGTTAGAAACCAGGTCACACAGCAGGAGGTGAGTAGCGGTCAAAGGCGTGAAGCCTGATCTGTATTTGCAGCTGCTCCCAAGCGCTAACATCACTGCCTCAGCTCCACCTCAGATCATTAGGCATGAGATTCTCATAAAAGCACTGGTCCCTGGTGCCAAAAGGTTAGAGACTGCTGCCCTATACTATTTATGTGTATTACTTCATTCAATTGTGTGGACCCAGAGGAGCACAGTTCATTGTATAAAATGACAATAATTGCAGCAGTAGTAGAAGCAGCTAATGCATATCCAGCATTTGTATCAAACAACATAATAAATATTTTGCACACATTATCTCATTTGGTGTTCACAGTAGCACTCGGAGGAAGGTACTGTTAACACTGATTTTGCAGAGGAGGAAACTGATACTTAGACTAGGTAAAATAACTCTTCATCTCTACATATTTGATCTCTGTAAGGCCCCTTACCTACCAGTTGATATAAATCACCTTCAAATTTATTTCTATTTTTTAAATAATTTTATATTTTTCAATTACAGTTGACATACAAAATTATATTAGTTTCAGGTGCACAACAACTTACCACATGATCACTTCAATAAATCTAGTACCCATCTGACACCATGTATTGTTATTACAATATTACTGACTATATTCTTTCTCTATGCTATACTTTACATCTCCATGACTATTTGGCAACTACCAACTTGTAGTTCTTAATCTCATCTGCTTTTTCACTCATCCTCCAAACTCCAAACTCCATCTCATCAGGCCACTATCAAAATGCTCTCTGTATCTATGAGTTTGTTTCTTTTTTCTTTGTTTATTTTGTTTTTTAGAATCCACATATAAGTAAAATCATATGGTATTTGTCTTTGTCTCACTTATTTCACTTACCATAATACCCTCTAGGTCTATCCATAGTGTTGCAGATGGCAAGATTTCATTCTTTTTTATGGCTGGGTAATATTCCATTGTATATATGTACCACTTCTCTTTTATCCATTCATCTTTAGATGAACACTTAGGCTGCTTCCATATCTTGGCTATTATAATAATGCTGCAATAAATATATGGATGTTTATGTCTTTTCAAATTAGTGTTTTGGGTTTCTTTAAATAAGTGCCCAGAAGTGGAATTGCTGAGTCCTTCTTTCTCTCTTGTTATAGCCTTTGTTTTAAAGACCACTTTGTCTGGTATTAGTATTGCTTTCCAAGCTTTTTATTTGTTTCCATTTTCTTGAAATATCTTTTCCCATTCTTTTACTTTCAGTCTGTGTGCATCTTTTAATCTGAAGTGAGTCTCTTGTAGACAGCATATGTACAGGTCTTATTTTCTTATCCATTCAGGCACCCAGTGTCTTTTGTTTGGAGAAGATAATCCATTTAAATTTAAAGTGATTATTGGCAGATATGTGGTTATTGACATTTATTATTATTTTTTAATCTTTTTTTCTTGTTCTTTAAGACGTCCCTCTAACATTTTTTGTAATACTGGTTTGCTGATGATGAACTCCTTTAGCTTATTCTTTTCTGGGAAGCTCTTTATCTGTATTTTGATTCTAAATGATAGCTTTGCTGGATAAAAACTTTCTCGAGGTTTCTGTTGATAAATCATCTGACATTCTTATGGGAGCGCCCTAGTAAGTAACAAACTGTATTTCTCTTGCTGCTTTTAAAATATTCTCTTTCTCTTTACTTTAATCTTTGGAATTTTGATTATGATGTATCTTAGTGTGGGTCTGTTTGGATTCCTCTTGTTTGGGACTCTCTGTGCTTCTTAGACTTGCATGTCTATTTCCTTTGCCAGATTAGGGAAGTTTTCTGTCACTGTTTCTTTAAATAGATTCTTGATTCCTTCACTCTCTCATCTCCTTCTGGTACCCCTATGAAGCAGATGTTGGTACATTTGATGTTTTCCCAGAGGTCTCTTAAACTTTCCTCATTTTTCAAAATTATTTTTTCTTGTTGCTGTTCCAAGTGGGTATATTCTGCTACGTTGTCTTCCAACTCTCTGATTTAGTCCTCTGCTTCATCTAATCTACTATTGATTGTATCTAATGTATTCTTCATTTCAATTATTGTATTCTTCATTTCTGACTGATTCTTTTTAATTTTTTTATCTCCATTTTTATGTTTCCTATCTCTTAATTAAAGTTCTCACTGAGATAGTCGAGCATCCTTATAATCAGTGTTGTGAACTACACATTTGGTATATTGCTTGTCCCATTTTGTTTAGTTCTTTTTCTGAAGTTTTGTTCTATTCTTTCATATGGGACATATTTCTTTGTCTCCTCATTTTGGCTGCCTCCCTGTGTTTGTTTCTATGATTAGAGCTTCTATGTCTCCTAGTCTTGGTAGAGTACGTTATGTAGTGGGTGTCCTATGGGGCGCAGTGGTGCAGTCTTCCTAGTCACCTGAGCTGGGTGCTCCAGGTTTGTCCCTTGTGTGGGTTGTGTGTACCTTCCTGTTGTAGTTGAGCCTTGTTTGCTGTTAGCATGTCAATGGGAGAGATTGACCCTCAGGCTAATTGGTTGTGAGGACTGGCAGTGACTACAAAGGAGGAGCTGTTGTGCTGGGGCTGACTCTATAGAGTAGGATTGGCTTTAGTGGGGCTCTGGTGCCTATTAAGTCTGCCTGTTGGGAATGCTATTTGTAGTGGTGATTGGGTGGTGCTCTGGTGTGGGCTGGAGCTGGCCACCAGGTATGTTGGTTTTGGGGCCTCTTGAGAGGGGTTCTGGTGCAGGCTAATGCTAGCTACTACCTGTGTCCTGCCTATGGCCACTTGGTATGAGCTACAAAGTGATCTGCCGATGATTGGCATTTATGCTGGGCTTAGAGATGCTTGGGAGAAGCTAAGCTGCAGACTGAGGCTGGCTGCTACTAATGCTGGACTTGGGGCTGCTTAACATGAGGGACAGATGCTGCTTGTTTTGGGTTTGTGAAACTTTGAGAAATTTTAAGAAAAGTTCACAGAATAAGCCAAGACAGGCCATTTGTGTGGAAAAGCCACTTAGATGGGCTGGCTACTTGGGTGAGGCAGGGTTTCAGGGAATTACCAGGGCAGGGCCAACAGTGTTAGCTGGATTGAGGGAGACTCAAATATGGCACCCTCCTATGCATGCAAGCTTGGTAGGGAAAGGGCTAAAAAGAGGAACAAGAGTTTCTGCCAACACTTCTGTCTTGGAGAATACTATGCCTCCAGCCCTCTCCCTGAAGCCAGGCAAATCAGTATGTCCCTGGTGTCTTTTAAGCTGCCTTTAAGAGCTGGAGCTCAGAGCGAGTAAGTCCATCAGCGAGTAAGTCTGTGCTCAGGCCTTTTAAGAGAAACACCTGCGGTTCTATCTGTACTCCGTCTCACTCAACCACAATGTCTGCTAGTTTTCACAGCCAAAAGTTATGGGGAGTTCTCTCCCTGGCACCAAAACCCTGGGCTGGGGAGCCTGGTGTAGGGCTGGGATCCCTGGCTCCTCAGGAGGGACATCCGCAACCAAGAAAGCCTCCTGATTTTTAACTGCCACATGTGGGTGTGAGACTAGCCGGCTCATCCTGCATATTCACCCTACCTACCATTTCTATGTGGCTCATTTCGTATATCCTTAGTTGTAGGACTTCTATTCAGCTAGACTTTGGGCAATTCTCAATGACAGGTGTTACGTAGTTTAGTTGTAGTTCTGAAATGATCATGGGTGGAGGTGAGCACGGTATTTATCTACTCCTCCATCTTGACTGGAAGCCTACATTTATTATAAATATTAATTTCCAGGGTACTTCCCTGGAGGCTCTCATTCATCAGGATCTGGGTAGAGCTGGAAATCTATGTTTGTAACAAGGGCTCTGGGCACTTCTTTTTATAAGTCTGGAAAAGACTATACTCATTATTCTGCCTCTCAGTCAGGCAGTTTGATAATTACAGATTGAAAATGACAGAGAACTGCTGATTTAAAAAGTGCTCCCTACTGCACTCTCCCCTGCTAATCAAGATAAAGCCCTTGTCAACTGTATCATGCTATAAAATAGGCTGTCACAGATGTGTTTGTAATGTTGTATTTAAATTTCATTTATTTCCTATATTAGGAGTAGTCAACTATTTCTTCGGGCTCTCTCCTATTAGGCCTTTACTAACATGATACAAAATATTTTTAAGTTAAGTTTTTAGCAGAAATTGTTTACATCATGTGTGCCTTTTCTTACCTCCCTTAGTATGTACCTTGTCCTCTCCCATCTGAGTGTCTGGCATTGAGATATATCCACTTCATTCCCAGCCCTGAGCTACAGATAATGAAGCAACCAGAGAAAAGATGATGAAAGGTCTATCCTATGGCCCTCACACAGAAGCAGTGTCTTTTCTTACTGTGAAGACAAATAAAAAAAAATTCAAAATATGCAACCAACAATATGAACACATGGTATAAATTATATAGAAACGTAATTAAAATAATGGTCACAGGGGGGAAAAAAGCAATGTAGTATATTGGAAAGGCCACAGACTTTTGAGCTGGTGAGACTCAGGAGTAAATCAGACTTCTTGTTTGATAAAACTTTAGAATCTTCATTGACAAGAAATGTCACTGAAATAAAATATATTCATGGAAAACATTCTGAGACCAATTGTTGGACATAGATAGTTTCTGGGGATAAAATGGGGTTTATCACAAAGGAAGAATTCATAGTTAAGCAGCTTTCTTGCTTGGGGCTCTTTTTGTACATTCTGATGACTCGTCTTCTAATCTCTAGAGGAAGAAATTGATTTAAGCTCATTTTTCTTTTTGTCTTCTAGGCATAAGAGCTGTCTCTGGATAGCAATTATACATGCTAATGAGATGAATCATGAAATGGTTCTCTTATTAATTATCATGTGGATCCACTATCAATTCTACCAACTAACCACATACCAACTTTTCAATCTGTTCTAATTGAAAATCTTCACACACACCCACAATTCACAATTAAGAGAGGTAGTATTTGTGCTCCGTATTATTCTTTCCTTACAAACTACATTTCTTAGTGTTTTGAATAATGAGCTATAAAATGAAGTCCTTCAGTTCTTATCTGGGCTACCCAATCCTTGGCCTTGATTTTGTATTTGACAAGTTGCCTATCCAGTCTATGTGTCAAATCCCATTGGTAAAGTAAGAAAAGCATTGCAAACAACTCATAAGGTAACTGAGAAGAGTTTCCAATAAAGAACTTGAAGGAATTTTCAACACTTCTATTTGCACAAGTTCTGATTAATGCATAGCACTAGGTTTGGCCCAAGAATTAGATTTCAAAAGAGCAATGGAGTAATAGCAGGGGTGGGCTATTTTAGTCAAGGCCTATGTGGGTTGAAAGTTTCCTTAGTCTTGAAAGCTTTAATACAAACACTAGAAACACTATTATGTGTCTAGATCAAGAGAGTCAAAATACAGGAAAGAGCATTCAAAATGAGTAAAGAATTTATTTAAAATTTGGGTAGTGTCTGACATTACACACAAGTACATACATACATACATAAAGTTTAACAGTCGTAATGAGAAAAAAATGGAACCAAATTAACAAAAACACAAAATTATTTTGAAAAAAATGAGTATAATATTAATATAATCTATTTGATAAAATCTGATTAAAGTATTTATTAATAATCAATATTTTGGCTTCCTTCATTTCTCCATTTAATTCATATTTATTGAGCACCTACTGTATACTAACTGCTGGGAAGTGTTATCTCAAGTAAAAGAAACAGCTTGTTTTAGAATTTTCAAAAATATTTTACAATTTTCTAAAAATATATATTAAATAAAAATACAAATAAACAGTTCCTACTCTCAGCTATTAGTATTCTAAATGACAAAAGCATTTAATATACAACATTTTGCTAAAATCTACTTTGCTAAAAAAAAAAAAAAAAACTGTGATTTTTCTCTTGAAATAAAAGTAAAGACCAGGAGAAAACACTACAGAGAAAAAAGTATTATTTATTGCAAGCATTCGGTCCAGGGAATGAGGTGGAATGGCTGGTGCCATGGGAGTCAGAGGTCTTTTACATGAAAGAAGGTAATAGCATGATTTCCCATGCTCCACAACAGGTACAGCAGTGACAACTGGGAAACACACATACAAACATGTAGCATCTGGGCTAAGAACATGGATTCTGGAGTCAGAGTCCCTGGGTCTTAATGCTGACTTGGAAATTTAGAATCTACAGAACCTTGTGTCATTTAAATTCTGTATCTCAGTTCTCTCACCTGTCAAATGGAAATAGTTGTGTCTACATGTGGCAGATGGAGAAAATGCACATAGTCCTTTATTCTTCCCTACATCTAAACCCATTTCAGCTTCTACCATCAAAAGGTGCAATGCATTTCCCCTCCCCTTGACTACAGGCTGGCCTTCTGACTCCTTTGGCCCACAGAATTCATTGAAAGTAAAACTGCATCAGTTAGTTCCAAGTCCAGGTATTGTTCTCCTCCACCTTCTTCTAGGCCCCTGCATCTCCCTTATGAATATATTGCATCCATCATGTGAACATCTACTGGATGATGAGCAAATAACATAGACAGAACCAGAGAGCAGGCACAGTGGTCCCAGCTGAGACTCCAGAGATAAAACAGAGCTCAGCTGAGATTATCAAAGCTTCCTACCTGACCCATGGCTGACAGAAGACATGCCAGCTGACCTACAGACTAATGAATAATATTAACTGATGATGGCTTGAAGTCACTAAGTTTTAGCATGGTTTCTTACACGCCAAAAGCTAATCGATACACATCATACAGGGTCGATGTGAGGATTAAATAAATCCAAATCGTACCTGGTATTTAACAGCAGTATGTAACTACTTGCTGTTATTATTAAAATAAATGAATTTCAAGATTAAGATAATTTTCCTAACAACCTCTTAATCAAAGTCAGCTGGAGTTCTTGCTGGCTTTGCATGCTGGTGAGGGATAGTGGCACAGTGGCTGTGCACATGACATCTAGCAGTTAGGGTCAGACCTCTGGGGTCTCTTAACTTTCTGTGCAAGTGATTCGCATCAGAGAAGAATGCTTGTCTAAACTGCCTCAAATTCACTCACTAATTGGCTTGGTGGAAGGAAAAATAAAATGTATAAAGTAAAGGATCAAGAAAGCAACTATTTGATTATCACTTTTACTTATGATTCTTCTCCATAGTTTGGTGATTATTTCTACTCCTATTAATCATATACAAGCAACTTCTCAAAGCAAGCAATTCAGAAGAAAATTTGGAAAATAATTTTATGAATATGTTTACTCAATAGTTCCTGGGGTCAAGGCAGCAGCATAAAGATAGTACTCTTGGACAGAAGTTCATGGTATTCCCTTGCATTTAATAGACAATGTCATTTTTGAAAGCTCCTTTAGTTACATCACAATTACCTGTGCTTCATCTTAAACTTTAGTGCCACCCTATATATCTTTTTTATTCCACTGTGATGCAGAGAAATTGTCTTATGCATGTGCACGAGATGAATTATGATTATACTGCCAAGTCAATTTTATGAATTTCAATACATTTTATTTTCCCTTTATTAAACTTAGTTCTTGGGAATTTCAAGGCCTTTTACAGAGGATACAAATGTCTTTTGGTAACTGCCACCCACATCTTTCTTAACAACATTGGTACTTTGGTTAATGTTTTATTTTGTAGGTATAAAAATTCATTGTAAATACCATTGGTGTTTCTGTGTGTGTGTGTCTCTCCCTCTTTCTCTCATAGAATTTAATTCAAAATAATTGAGATGTAGTTTCTATTTCTCTACCCCATTTAGTGTACTTGCTAAATACAGAAACTTCACATTGAAATAAAGAAGTTTTAATTTAATTATATGTTACAAATAAACAAAATTATCTTATTCTTTTTTAAGAAATTAATATATTAGCCATCGCTTGAATATATAGAACAACAGCTATTACACTTCATACTAAAGTCTATCATTCTTAAAGTTTGGTGAACTACACACAAAAACATTTACTGCTCCAATAACTATGTTATTTGGGAATTTATAGAGTTAGTATGTAAAAAATATTATAAAAATAGTATTGAAAATAATTTTAGCACTAGAATACAATATTTTTAACATTTTTGAAGAATTTATAAATCTTATTGAGTTTACTATTAGTACATCTTCGCTCTGGAATCTCATGTTATTATATCATTGAGACAAATTCTTTCACCTATTGCTAAGGCAATAGTGTCATGCAGACATTCAGAGGGCAACCTTTTGTGGGTTTGTGACGAGCTGGAAGGGCAAAGGAATCTTCCTACATGTTCATGAATTGATTTTCACTAGGCTTCTCTCTTATGCTGAGGTCGAAAATACATGATACACACATATACATACATACATGCCATGGACCTTTATATATCTCATCATCAGTTCTTTAGTACTTCTAAAATACTACAAATTCTTTTAAATTCTTTTTAGAAAGGCACGAGAAAGTTAAGGTTCAACTGGCCTGACTAACCTTACGTTCAAAGAGAACTTATTCTGATAGTCTACCAAACAGCTGGTCTCAATAGTGGGCCAAGAAGAGCATGAAGGAGATTTTATTTCTCCTGAAATAATAGTAGGAAATTTAAGAGAGAAACCATCAAACATCATAGGATTTTGGTTCTAGACTATAAGAGATTTTAAAGGATAAAGCCTTACCTTTGTGTTTATATTCTCCAGGCAAAAGACCATGTTAAAATCTAAATCATATGAAATCTTCTAAAGTTTCTTTTATCACTCAGAAAATGGCCTATAAGGCCTTATGCTACCTGCCCTCCCCACCACAACTTTGACCTCATCCTCTGTTATTTTCTCACATTGACCTACTCCAGCCACAATGGCTTCTTGCCAAGACACACTTCTACTGCATGATGTTTGCATGTGAAGTTCTCTCTACCTAGAATTCCCTGCCCCCACTCATGACTCATGCCTTTATCTTTTTCAGGTCTTTCCTCAAAGGTTACCTTCTCAGTGAGGTCTTTTCCTGACCACCCTCATTAAAAATGAAAAACAAAAATCTATACAAAGGCCAACAGATGTGATGCTCAACTTCACTAACTATATGAGAAATGCAAACCAAAACTACAATGAGATACTACTTCATACCTGTAGAATGGCTGTTATCAACAAGACAGAAATAAGAAATGTCGGAAAGGTTGTAGAGGAAAAGGAACCCTAATACATTGCTGGTAGGAATGTAAATTAATACAGTCACTATGGAAAATAGCCTAGAGTTTCCTCAAAAAATCAAGACTAGAGCTACTCTATGACCCAGAAATCTATCTTTTGTGTATCTTCCTGGAAAAAACTTGAAAACATTATTTATAAAGATATATATACCCTTATGTTCACTGAAACATTACTTATGGTGGCCAAGACATGGAAGCAACATAAGTGTCCTCTAATGGATGATTAGATAAAAAAAAATGTGGTCCATATATACAGTGGAATACTATTCGGCTGTAAGAAAAGATGAAATACTGCCATTTGCGACAACATGGATGGATCTTGAGAATATCATGCTAAGTAAAATGAATCAGATGGAAAAACTCAAGAACCATATAATTTCACTCATATGTGGGATATAAAACAGAAAGCAACAAACAAACAAAAAAAACCTATAGACACAGACAACTACAGTGGGAAGGTGGGTGGGGGTAAATACATGAAGGTAAAGAAGGTCACATATGGTGACGGAAGGAAACTTAACTTTGGGTGATGAACACACAATGCAATATACAGATGATGTATTATAGAATTGTATACTTAAAATATATACTCTTATTAACCAATGTCACCCTAATAAATTTAATAAAATAAAATAAAAATCTACCCTCCATGTTCTCTATCCTTTTTGCAGACTGCTCTTCACCCTTTAACACATTCTCTTATATATGTATGTTATTTGATACTTGCCTCTCCCCATCAGAATGCCTGCTCCATGAGCTCCATTTCAGTCCCTCACTGTTATATAACCAGAGCTAACAGCACTGCCTAACACATTGTAGGCACATTATCCATAATGAATAAATTAAATGAATGAGAAACTAATGTTCAAGGTAGTTAATGATTTGCTCAAAGTCACATCTTGGAATTCAGTAACAGAGCAGGACTATATGTAATTTTTTTGACATCTTTATAAAAATTAAAAAATATGACTGTAGCATGTTGAAAACTTATTAATTTAATGCCGGTCTGAAACACAAGCCTACTAACATTTATATAGACCTTTTTTATTCAAAAAGCAAGCTTATATTAATTCTCTTGTAATTTTTCTGATCACATTATAAGGTATAAATTAGTATCTTTATTTTATAGATCATAAACTTGATGCTCAAAGAGAAAAGGAAGTTTAAGTTGGAAAGAGATCTACTAAAGACAGTCTCCTGCCCTCTAAAAGATTTATTTTTGCAGAAAGATGGACTACAGAATTTCATTTGATGATAGCTCTCCTAGCACCAAAATTTTAAAATACGGTTCAATGTGCCCATAACATTTCAAATAAATTATTAAAGCATAAAGCAAGTGTTTCATTAGTACCATTTCATCTGAATTTCATCCCTTATTTTGCCTTAAGCTTTTATGAACATAATTCAGAGGTCCGAGGATAGTTGTATAACAGAATAGTTTACTTTTCTTTCTTCATATTTTGATTTTATGTGTGTTTGCGTGTACATGTGTGTGTAATTTTGTTTTATTTCAGTCTTTTATCAGTCTTTTAAAGGGTCTGAGCCTACTTTGAACAAATCCAGTCACTCAAAAAATATCAGTATGTTTAAAAAACAAAACAAAACAAAAACACTCAGGGAAAACAAACAAAAAGAAACAGGAAAGAAAAAGGATGGGTCAGTGAAAAAATAATTAGCTGAAAAAGTACAAAAGTTATGAAATTTTAACAATTTTCAACAAACAGTCTGTGGCCTGCAGCCAGGATTGGTCTCACAAGCAGCCTGTAAGTTTGTCAATTTTCTGACCTAGGAGAGAAAATCTTAGTAGCCTCTCATCTTACAAATCTGTAGTCAAAGGTCAGATGGAGAATTTCACTGAGTTCACTATGCAGGTTCCAAAGAAAGCAGAGCCTGAAATGGAGCAACGAGCTTCATGGAATTATAAAGATGATTTATGGCAATTCCAGGTGCTATGGCTTTTCTCTTCCTAATAGTCGAGTACCCTTATGGTGTGCACATCACACAGCTAAGGAACAGAGGAAAGAAGAGCCCCACAAAAGTTTGTATAGAGCACTGTCAAGGGAGTCTCTCACTGTTTTGACTGCACATGCCAATTGTTTTACTTGATATCCTAGCTTAGATTTTTATCAAACTTAGTTAATAATATCCCAGTACATAAGATGATTGCCCGGGAGCAAACCACCATATGACCAGTATGTGCTTTAGAAAAATAGAGACTAATCATTAATGAAGTCAATTAAAATAATTTTTAAAATTTGTAATTGAAAAGAAAGGGAACAAGTTTAATAGTGAAAAAAATTCTTGGAGTATTATTAAAGGAAAAGAATTTTTTGTTAAACATTCCAGGAATATGATAGATGTACATGGTTTGTGAAATTTCCACGTGTTTCCAGTATCTTCTAAATGCTCATGTGCCTGGGTTAGATACTGGCATATTTCCTCTTAAATGCACCCCAATGAAGCAGATACAAACATCCAACATTTTTGCTGAGTATAGCTCTTGCATCTACTTGTAGGGCATTCATAGGCATGTGAAGATACAAAATTTATCAGATTCGATGACTCTGACAATTAGAAAATCTGGGCCTACAAGATATTCTCAAGATACCTTAAGCAAATGCCTCAACCACAGCTAGATAAAATACTCTTTTGAAGTCCAACTCAAAATTTTCTCCCATTGCCGAATCATTTATAATAATAAGATCATAACTAGAAACTCACAAAAGTAAACTGATTTACAAGTGGGGCCTAAGGTCTTTTCTATGTGTAATGCGTTTACCACAGAGATATTTAGTTTTTAAGATCAAGAAAATTTATCTGGGACAAGAATGTATACTACACGACATGAGTTATTTAAGCACTTATGTAACAGTTCTCTTTATCAAAACAGTAAGCTAACCGATCATAGGAAAAAGTCCCCAAAAGAATGCTTCCTAAAGTAGTAATTAGGAAATGTTTAAGCGTGCGACAAATTCTCTGCAAATATAACAGTACTAACTTTGTCTTTTAAGACTTAAATTATGTATGTGAGTTGTAGAATATTTATAGGCGATATATAAACTTACAAATAAGCATTTTTTTTAAAAAAATTGGACTATTGAAAACTTATTAACATAAATGGAAAAAAAAAGACCAAAAAAAAAAAAAAAAGTCATAGGATTTTAAGCTCCAGAGAAATATCCAGATCATTGCCATCTTCAGTGTCTTAAGGTACCATCATATTTAAGACATTCCAGGGAGAGAAAAATCAATTAGCAACCATTACAGAAAATTATTTAACAACCAGCCCTGACACTACATTGCTATTATTAATTATAAATTTGATTTTTATGGACTGGATTTTTTTGTTTGTCTTTCCTTTTTACAAAAACTAACCAAAATCAAGCTCCTAACTCAGCTAGATGGAGAGGAGCAGCAAGGCATCTTCATGTTTAAGAGTTTAGAACATAAAATCTCTATGATCTGGTTTGGTGTGGGAATAAAGATCTTACGGATTTCCCATTTTCAAAGTATATGAAGGCACTAAAATTACATTTAGTGAAATTTAAACTTGGTGCCAGAGGACAGAGGTGGAATCAAAACCATTATAGAAATTCTCATTACTCTAGACTCTCAATCATGAACATCCCTTGGCATAGTGCTGTAGTGCATGGGAGAGCACAGGGGAGAGTTCTGGTTAACAGAAGTTGAACTGAGTCATCCCCTCAAAATCTGTCCCGTCAAAGTTGAATAATCTCAATAAATTATACCTTTTTGGGTCTTATTTTCATCTAGTCTATTTTCAAATATTTTTTTGATAACTAACTCCAAATGCCCTTCCAAATACTCATGGACAAAGCTAGAAATCTAAAAGAGTTTCCTGATACCCATTAGGGTACTAGGGTGGGGAGGAAGAAATAAAAGAGGGAAAGGTGGATTTAATCCACTCAATCTGTAGACCCATCCAGACCAGCTCAGAAGCTTGAAGCTTATGCCCAAAGTTATGTGGTGCCAACCTTTTACTGTCCCCAGTCAGGTTATGGAAAGTGTGAAATTGTTAACATACATTTGCAAATTCTTTGATACTCCTCCCATCATAAGGAGGAATCTTATTCCCAAAGTGATTTAACTTTACAAAAGAGAATGGGGCAGAAATCGATGCTGTATGATTTCAGAGGCTAGATTACAAAAGGTCATTGAGTTTCCAACTGGCTCTCTCCCTTGGGACATGAACCTTGGGACCCCCGAGCAGCTCTGCAATAAGTCCAGCTAAGCTGAATCTGCCCTGCTGCTGAGATCCCATGGAGAGAGCACAGAGAGAAAGAGAGAGGTGCTGAGGAGCTGCAGCTATTTTTGTCTCCAAGTGTTTGAGTCTTCCCAGGCAATAGCCAGCATCAACTGCCAGACTTGTGAGCAAACAGCCTTCAGATGGTTCCAGCTCAGCTTTTAAGCCACCCTGATAGCGCAGAGAAAAGCTATTCCCACTGAGCCCTGACTCAACTGCAGTTTTGTGAAAAAATTAAATATTAATACTGTTTTAAACTACCTATGGCGGGGGGGGGGGGGTGCGGCTTATTACACAGAAATAGATAAGTGGAACACAGACCCTACCTCATAGAAAATACCGGCTTCGCTTAGAAAAATGATTAAATCAGTAGGTAGTATCCAAACTTTTTTGCTCACCCACAATAAATGTTTATTCATTGATGTAACACACTTATAACTACACTAATGTATTATGCACAAATACAAACTTTTAGAAAGTTCAAATAAAAATAAAAATTCTAATATTTTCTCTCTACCCTGAAAGGATTACCAATTTCACCCAACTTAAAAAAATTCTAGAGTCAGTATGTAAATTATTTAGATAATATCTCTGAAGTTCCAGGTATTAGACAGCCCACTAATCAGGAACAGATTTAAAGTGCTAAAGTTTGAGGAAGCATATTGTTTATATCATTTTTAAATCACTTTAGCAAACATTTCTAGAATAGAAGGAGGCCTTGAAAATTTTAGGTAGAAATTTCTTAACTCTGGTATCAGCTATGCAAGCAATTTGTTACCAATGTCAGTTAAAATACAGCAATTTATAAAGCAGTTTCTAGAAAGTCCCTATAAGATCTATCCAGTTGCTCACATTCAGTGGTGCTTCCCGGAAGCAGACAGGAAGTGTGTTGGTCAGGATCACTACCTTGCAAAACAGTATGGCTTGGTGATTAAAACCTCTGGAGTAGGCCCACTGCTCCTCCACCTACAGATTTTTATATCCCCAAGGAACTACTTAACTTCTTTAAACATCAGTTTCCACTTCTACAAATGGGAATAATGATGACATCTAATTCATAAGGTTATTATGAGGATTCACTGAAGGATGTAAAGTTCTAAACAACATGTCTGAACTGGAAGGAATATTCAATAAATGCTAAACATTGATTGTTGTTATTAGTGTTGTTATAGAAAGAGAAAGAAAGAAATTTTAAATAGTTGAAAATATATGTCCCACTTATAAATGTTACTCTTTCAGTTAAGACCAAGACAGAAAACCAGCCCAATCCCAAACCCAATTTTATGCTCACACATTCCCCCACTCCTCCACCCAGTCTACCAACAAATTATTTACAAACTGACGTATAGAAAAGAAAAATGGCTTGTCTCAAATAACAAAGCTAGTTAAGGCTGTACTAAAACCACAGAACTTGATGCATAACAGAAATACCAGTGCATTTTGGAGTAAGAAGATGTGGTTTATTTCCTCTTATATAAAATCAGAGTCATAATGCACATATTAATGTTCTTGTGTAGTGCAAATTAAAAATATATGTAATGTATTGTTTGTTACATAAATTTGATGTAGAAACATTATTAGCAGCCAATGTTATTAATTCTAGTTCTAATATGTTTTACATCAATATTTTTCAAACTCTAGGAAGTAACACATGTGATTTGTGAAATCATTTTGGTGGATCACAACCAGCATTTTACAAAAATTAAATGGAATAGAATGGCTAGACTAGACTAGAAAGAAAGTAGCATTTATTTCTAGTAGCAAGTTTCAAAATTGCTTGGAAATTTTCAAAGAACAATACATACGTGATGAAGTAAAAATGTTTGCTCATAAGACAAAATGTTTAAAGCCACTATCCCAGTGGTCCCCAAACTTCTCTATGCCTCAAAATTACCCAAAGACCTTGTTAGAAATATAAATGGGCAAGGAGAGCAGTTTCTGTTACAATCTTTATGGGCGATCCTGATATAAGGAAAATTGAGACTCTGCACAGTACCACTTTATGAGACACAACTGGGTTTCTAACAATTGAACTTCCATTGCATCAATAACATTTGGTCAGAAGACTACATATTGAGGAGTGCTTCAAATATCTGTTGTAGAAAATGAACTTCTAGATGCTTGATTAGATTACCAGCCAAAAGTGTGCAAGACTCAACCAATGAGTCCTTTAAATTCTTTCTACTTGCCCTACAGAGCACACCATTAGCCAGTAATGAGCGAAACCAAACATTGAGATCTACCCTTACTTTCCCACCTACAACTCACAGTCTGGATATAAGCTGCCACGCGTCTTTCATTCATTCCATAAACATTTATTAAGCACCTACTGTATGCCACGCTCTGTATTAAGAACTAGGAGTGTAATGGTGAGCAAATTGCTCTTAGAACTCTTTGGGCACATCCATTCTAGTCCAGGTGACAATGTACAACATTCATCACTTAAAGTACAGACGTTTTAAAGTTTTCAGATTTAAAACATATTAGAGTTGTTAAATGAACTTTTCTATCCATTGT
Source organism: Rousettus aegyptiacus (assembly GCF_014176215.1). Lineage (NCBI taxonomy): Eukaryota > Metazoa > Chordata > Mammalia > Chiroptera > Pteropodidae > Rousettus > Rousettus aegyptiacus. The sequence continues at coordinate 125,485,797 of NW_023416284.1, forward strand.
CTCATTAAGTCTATATAGCAATTGTCTAAATTATGTAGAATTATTTAGTATTAGTATATTTTTATGTTGAGAAAACAAAAATCCAAAGAGGTTAAATACCATGTCCAAATTAGTTATGTTGTATGTGGATGGGACCAGAATTCAAGCCTGAAAGCTTAACCCCATATTCTGTATTCTTTCAACCATGCAGCCTTGCTGTTGCTGACTCTTCCCATTCCTGGACTGATGATAAATAGAGATTAGAAGCAGAATATAAGGCTTAGTGCATCAGGCGCCCACAAAACCTAGTTTGCTCTCAGTTCTTCTAATTGTCTGATTGCACTATAGAAAACAAACTGCTCTAGATATTTCAATCATAAAGGATTTAAATGTAGAAAGAGGGTATTTACAAAATCTTTGAGAAGACTGAAGGAGGGGACATCAGAAGATCCTATTGGACTTCTGTTTTTAAAATCATACCACCACTGCTATAATCTAGAGCTCAAAAACTACAGCTATCACTAATACATACATCTACAGGAATTTGCTTGGGGGCAGCACAGTGACATAAGAAAGGCCTCTTTACTATATCTCATGCCAGTATCTCCTTTTGCAAAATGTAAATTGCAACCAGAGCCTCAGCTCAAAGAGAGTCTGGAAAATGGAGTTTTTTTTTGTCTTCTAATTCCTAGAACATAGAAGAAAGTACAGAAAGATGGGAAGAGATGTCAAGTGCCAAGCACCAATACTCAACACTAATTTTTCTTTTCTCAGTACCTTTTCTGTGGCTCTCATCCTCCCTCAATCTCTCATTTCCTCTTTAAATCCAACTCTATCTCCATGACATGATGAAATAATCCCTTAATGGTCTCTTCCTTACCTCCAGTGACAATATTGCATTGTAAGATGCAACCATATGACCTTCTTTCTCCTTATCTGATTCAGCACTCTACTTGTTGCCAGATCCACTCCATCTTTGGAATTTAATGAAATACCTACCACCATACAGGAAATGAGACTTATTCTCTTGCACAGCCACTGCCTGCTAAATCACTTGTGTCATTTTGTGGAACACTGTGATGTAATAGCCAATATGGTGATATGCTGTGTTGCAATGAATCACACCTGTTCTTTATGCCAACATCTGTGATTGTATCTGGCAAATAAACCATTAAGATCATAATCATTACCTCAGGCTCTGTTTTCTAGTGAGTCTAGATAAGCGACATAGATTTCGCACTATTAGCATCTGCAAAGCAAGGATTCTGAGGAGAGATGTGCTTTAGAAACACTTTATAAAAATTATAGATATTCTTGCCTCACTTGAGTCTCACTAAATAAAAATTGCTAAGAGTGGGACCTAGGCATGCACGTGTTTCCTTAAGCACCATTTTAGAAGTACATCAATTATTACTAGTAAAGAATTAGAATCCAGGTCCAGATCTGATTTTATACCCACCCCTGCCCCCAACCCTGACTCTGAACTATCTACCAAGTGACAATGAATCTTGATGACAATGCGTATCAAGAAAGGCTTATGACATCATTAAGCAGAAGTCACAAATTGGAAGACAAATGGTAAGGAACATGTTTGGGGTGGCCGTAACTATACAGGTGTGATAAGCCTACAGCACAAGAAGACTAATGAACATTTTAGGAGTTATAGAAATTTATTCAGAGTTTTGCAAGAGGTTAGTATGTCTCATTACACTCTTTACCTTTCCTTTCAGATATTTTCTTTAAAATTAAAAAAAAAAAAAAGATTCAAAAGCAGCCAGCTGGTAGCATGCATTGTAAGTAAGAAGTGATGTAAACCAGGCTAATTGATCACTTTTTAAAGATTAAGTGGCCCATTTTCTGTAATAGAACATACAGAAAACAGCTTTGATAGCACTGAAGTAGTTTACTAAATTCTGACTGCCAACTGAAATTTAAATCATGCTTATTTTTCATAAGGTAATCCATTCACAATAGGCAATTTATGTGATCTCATCCTGTAAGAAAAGCTCTGATGCTCTTCCTGAACCTTTTACATATTGTGTTGCTATGATGCACCTGCCTTTTGGATGGATGGTTGATAGGAGATGGGTTTTGGAAGGACCTGGAAACCAATTTGCCTTGTGTGTCTCAGGCAGAAATAGACTCTACTTCCATGTAGTCACTGAATGAGTTTTAAAGGCCTTTATGTCTTATGTACAAGCTCATTTCTCTAGGTCTCATTTTTCTAACCTTAAAAGTGAGATGCTTTTAAATTAATTCTCAGGATTATTGTGAAGATTAAATGGAAAATAATTATTTTATCAAACTGAATATGTATTACTCATATCATATATTATATGTAAGGTTTGCTATGAGGAACTATTTATATTGTATAGCCACTTTTTTTCTTAGGGTTCACACTACCTCAGCTGGGCTGCAACTTTCTGGGTAATATCCTTTCTGTTGCTCTTAAGTACAGAGGACAGACAGAAACAGTGGCACTGACAATCCACAGCCAAGGGTGAGAGGTGGAGGGCTTGGGGAGGTTAAAAGAGAGGAAAGAAAAGAAAATTGATGACACACCTTGGAATCTTCCCTCTTCTATTTTCCAGCTGGATAGCTAATCTCTCTCAGATTCCATTTCCTACATAGTGAAGCAGGAAATATAATGGCTACTGCTATTGTGTTTGGGGATTAAGGAAGATGATGTATGGAAAGTGCTAAGCATCCTGACCCCGAGTAAGAACTCAACAAAGGTCAGATCCCTTCCTCTAGGTGGCCTGTAAAGATCACACAGTGCAGAAGAAAACAAAACCAAAAACTTCTTATGGAGTCATAAATGGGGAAAAAGTATCTCTTCATATGCTCCTGTTTTATAGATGCCCTCAAGTGGCTCTTAAAACCTAAGTTGATTCAGAAGCTCCTATCTTCTTTGTAATGGAAACTATATGAAATCCTCAGTATGTTTTATGAGATATATGACACAGTTTCATTCTTCTTTATCAATCTTCCTCCTTTTTTAATGGGAACTGCCATGGGTCAAGCGGGTTGGGACTAAGGACAAGACCCAAATAACTCAAACTAGTTTTAATGTATGCAAGTGGCAATAATTAAAGTTTGAAACTAAATGATTTTTTGAAGTCTGGCATCCTTATTGCACCAAATATTTAATTTAGCAATTATAAAATGGCACCTAAAGTCAGAAGCCTTTCTATTACATTATGCAACAACACGGCAGGCATAGAATCTGACAACAGGACAGAATTCTGAAATTGGGACCCCCACCCCTAGAAAATCAATACGAAACGGTCACAACTCATATAATATCCCAGGGCAAGACTATTTGTTCTGTAGGGCTTGACTAGCTAAGGATGCCAGTAGAAGTGCTGACTGTCTCTTTTGAGAAAGGGCTGATGAACAGACCACCCTTTATATGTTTACTTTCCTCAAATAGCAAAGTACATTTCCCATCTAAAGACCCCCTACCCTTACTTAAAATATGAGAAAGACCTCAGTCTTTGCGTCCTGAAAATGCTCAAGGATTCTCTACTTCTGAGAGATGCAGTAGGTAATGAAAAATAGAGAGTGCAGTCACTGCTCAGGACCACTGTAGTCCTCACTTTACCAGGTTGTCAGGTTTGGTTTGGAACAAAGAGAACAGACCATGGGCACTAGATGTGCTTCCTGTTACTCTTGTGCCTGAGTATCATGCCGCACAAAATGTATTAACACAAGCTGAATCACTGTCCTCGACTGTTCAAATTCAGGAACCATGAAGAGTTTTGAATACTCCTGTCCTAAACGTCTCCAACTGAGACCATCTCTCTCCTATTATTTTGTGCTCTTAAATTGCTTTAAGACTGGAATTTCTACACCTGGGTTCTTCTCCATACTCTTTTAATGAGAAGGCAATCTCTGAGATCCTTCTCTTATTTTTAACAGTGTTCCTAATCACTCTTCACTCTTTTTATATCTTCTTTAACACTTTCCCAATAAGATATTTCACCTCACTTCTCACTTAAACCAAATGGGATTCATTCATTTATTTAACAATCACCTCTTATATAGCAGAGACTATTTCAGACACTAAGAACATTTTAGTAAATTTGACCAAGTTCTTGCCTTTATGAAATTTCATCATATGGTGACAAATAAATCATAAATAAATCAATTTATAATACAATTTCAGATAGTAACAAGTGTAATGCTAACATACATCTAAAATCAGGATAAAGGTTTAGAGAGTAACTTGGTAAAAATATTGGGGTGAAGCTATTTTAAGTAGGAGGATCAAAGATCTCTCTGAGAAAATAACATTTCAACAACAGTAGCAACTACTACTACTACTACTAATAATAATAATAAAGTGAGGAAACAAAAGATGTAAAAATCTGGAGTATGAGCTTTCTAAGGAGATGGAACAACCAGTAGATGTTCTAAAGTAGGAATGAATTTGTCCACTCATATTGTGGCAAATTTCTTAATTTCACTGCTGCTTTGTGTTTTGTTTTTTGTTCATATTCCTGTGTCACTTTTCAATTAACTCTGTTAGTGAAAAGAAGCCAGTTCTGTATAACTGTTTGTAAATCCTCAGAGTATCAAGCCAAGGGCATGAGAAAGTATTTAATAAATGTTTTGATGATAGTGAAAACTGCAGATTTCTCCTACCCCAAGTAGTCCAGGGGAGTGCATAAATAATCAGTGACAGTTATAAATGCTCTTTAAGTAAGACCTCTACCCCGACTAAATAAATATCCAGACTGAACACAACTAGTTTTACACAAATTAGGAGGGGTAAGGTCTGGGGTGTATTTGGTGCATTTAGTGCATTTGAAGCATCTGGGAAAGAAACTTTCTTTTACACAATTTGGGAGAGAGTAAGGTCCAGGGTACATTAAATGCATGGTGCATTTAGTGCATTTGAGGCATCTGAGAAAGGGACTTTCCCAGCTCTGGAAAAAGCAGAAAAGACTAAATTATAATAACTTCAAGATGACATTTAACCAGAAATGGTTACATAAGAAACATTCAAGGGAATTTCAATGTGCTGCAGCAAACAGGATTATAGGGCAATAAAATATCAAGGTGCATTCTAGTTAAGTCCTAAAGATTTTTGCAGCAGTTTTGAAAAGAGAATATGAGTGTCCAGAAGCTCAGAAATTTTTTGCTTCCCTCAGCAGAAATTGCAAAACATCTACCCTTATTCTTTGCTGCAAAACAAGCAAATGGCCAGTGCTTGTCTGTCTATACAGGGGCTACCTGTGGAGGGAGAGCTCTACTTCTGAAATCTCCTAAGAAGGCACATTTCAAGGGCTATTACCCTCATTCAAACTCTCTGTTAGTCCACAGGGCTCATGCAGAGCTAAGCCTCATGAGTAATTAATTGCAGGTTAGCTGAAAAAACTAATTTTCAGCAAGTAAGTTCTTGCAAGTGGACCTGAGCCTTCTAAAGAGAAATGGACCAGGATTTTTACTTCTTTTTGAGTCTCAGAGTCTACACAGGCTAAACATATAAAAGGCAAGGCATTCAGCAAATATTTAATGAATGAACCATATTTCAAAGGGTTTGTTGCTATGAGTACTCTATGTGAATGCAGTGTTTAATAGTACCTAAAGATAGATATTAACAAGTTATAAAGTGTTCTTGATTCACACTGTAGTAGGACTATTTGCAAACTTGTTTTGTAATCCTATATAGGTTATAGGGTTTACTGATAAAATATAGGACGACTCCCAGTCAAATTAGAATTTCAAATATTTTAATAGTTTTTCATTATTCTCTATTAAAATGAAGAACGTATGAACCATGGTATTTTTGACCTTATTTGAAGAGATATTGAGGAAGAAACTCCAGAGCGTATGCAACTCAGGATTAATGCATAGAATGGCATTATCCATAGTGCCTAGTGTAGTTCATTAGGGTGAATTTTGCTAAGAGAAGAAGAAAAAAATAAAAGAATAGGGTTTCAGCTGTTTTCTAATGACATGGCCAGATGATGCCACAAAATCTTGGCATTACTGATAAGTACACACTGTGCTGGAAAATCAATAGTTTCTTAAGGGGATCCTGAGGGGAACTTTCCATTGTGGAAGTTACAAATAACTGAGTCCCACATGCCTAAATCTGCAGTTCTGGGTGCTTCATGTCCCTAAGCAAGAAAGCATGGGCCTTGCCCTAACTTCAAAAACTGCTAAACTTGAATAATATTGCCTTTAAAAAATTACTAAGGGTATTTAGTTTGTGAAACAGCATTTTTAACCATTTCTAATGCCAGCGATGGAGTTTAGAAAGTAAATATAAAAACAAGTGTCCCTCTGGTTAAAAAACAAATAAACAAACAAACAAAAAACCTCATGCTAAATGAGCTTAAGTGAGCAGATAAATTATGGAAGTGGTTATTTATATTAGATAATAATTCAACACTCCACTAAATATTAGCTTCCCCTAACATTAAAAAAATATATATTTTACTCTCTCACAAAGAGTTCCTAAACAGCTTTCCAGGCTTCCTTGTATATCTAGGCTACAAAAATTTAGCCCCTTGCTCATTTTAGTAGTTCATGTTTATAAATATCTGCACAATGTTTTAAAGTTACATTTAATTTTCCCCTTCCTTAAAACTCTAAGGCAATGTGAATTCTTCCTATTATTTTACAGACAAACACTGCCTACAACTTAGCTCTCTTTACTCCCCTTCCTTTTCCCTAAAACTTGTAGGTAAAGCTTCTCTAAAACTTTGGAGTACAACGCTCATTTTATTTTCACTCCATCATATGTTCTTCTAACACTTTAAATGCAGATGACATTAAAAATAAAATTTACTATTCATTATTTTTTTTTACAAAGCGGTCACTTCTCTAGAAATACCAAGGAAGGATCACTCAGTCTTTATTTTTTAAATAAACTTTTTTATTTGAAGATAGTTTTAGATTTGCAGAAAAATTGTGAAGATGGTACAGAGTTCCCATAAATCCCATATCCACGTTCCACATTGTTAATATCCTGTATTAGTATGGTACATTTGTCATAACTAATAAACAATACTGAAATATTAAATAATACTTTATTCGTATTTCCGTAGGTTTTACTCAACATCCTTTTCTGTCCCAGGATACTACATAACATGTAGTTGTCATGTCTCAGGCTATTCTTGGCTCTGGCAGTTTTCGGATTTTCCTGGTTTTGATGATTTAAGAAGCATTCATCCAGTATTTTATAGAATGCCCTCAATTTAGATTTGTCTGATGCTTTTCTCATGATTAGAAAGAGGTTAGAGGTTTTAGGGAGGAAGACCACAGAGATGAAATGCCATTTTCATCACATCATAACAATGACACATGCTATCTTCACGATTTATCACTATCGATATTGACCATGATCATCTATCTTTGGTTTGTCAGGTTTCTCCAATGGTACAGTTACTCTATTTTCTGTATTGTATATTTTGGAAGGAAGTCACTACACACAGCCCATACTTAAAAGGTAGGGAGTTAAGCTCCACCTCCTTGAGGGGACAGTAACTATATAGATTATTTGGAATTCTGCACAGGAAATTTGTCTTTTTATCCCATTTATTCATGCAATCATCTTTCTATCTGTGTGAACTCATGGATATTTTATACTTTGGGTTAAAATCCAATGCTACTTATTTTGTTGCTTGAATTGTTCAAGCTTTGACCATTGGAGCTCTTTCAGTTGGTGTCTATGTCCTTTTGACATGCCCCTTATTGGGTTTTTGTTTTGTTTTGTTTAGAATAGCTTTGCTTTCTGGAACTAAAAGATGCTGCAGTTTCCTCTGGCATATTCCCTGCCCCAGCCCTAGATTTAGCCATTTGTCCAGAGACCTGGTTTCGTTAGTTTGAAGCTTGGCATTAGAAACCAAGATTTGGGACTTGCTGGTGGCAGCCACTGTCATTTTAAAATCATTTCTACCTAAATGTATTTGCAATTAGACTAAAGAACATTCATGTCATTTATTTCAAACTTGATTCTAAGAAGGAAATTACAGTTTAATTTCTGAAGTATTTGATAATTTTAATAGTTCTTTTTCTATTTTATATTTAGAGACTATGATTTTAATTTGTTTTTGCCTTTGGGTATTAATTTTTGTCTTTTGTTTTTCTTAAAGAAACTGAATGTTTAGGGAATGAAATTCCTAAGGAAAGAAAGAATGGGTTACTTCTCTCCAGGCTTAGCTAAATGCAGCCTGGTAATTGAAATAGTAGGATGCATCTAAGTGTAGAGGAACTTAATATATACTGCTCTTATTTAAACCTTGTTTCAAAAGAATTACGATGACTACAGACATGAGGGACTAGTTGTGGAAAGGACAAAGAGCGTGCAACAAATGAAAAAGAGAATGACACATGAATACCATTACCAAATCAAATAATCACCTTGTATTTTTATGATATATATGTGAGGGAAGCTGGCCTTTAATACCAAGAGTGACTCATTAATGTAGTGTCAAGCATGCATTCTGTCCAATGACAGGACTTTTAATGGTTTAAAAACCACAAGTACGTCCTATAATAGACTGGGCTTACCAAATTCTCATGCTACGAGTATTAAGAAAGTCTCCAAAATTACACCAAGAAACATTTAATAAATAAATGTATGTCCTCTAGTGATCTAAACAAGTGAGATTACATGAAATGCTAGTTAAAATGGTGATTTCTTTGCACCCAGCACATGTACATAAAGTATAACATATTAGATCCTATGCTTGCTCTTCTTTCTTTTATTCCAAATAACACTGTAGAGCCCCAAACAGATTATACATATATAACCACTGGTGACTGAATCATAGCACTAGGGCTACTCATGAAAACCAAGGCCCACTCAGGGCTACACTCTCTACTGATACTGGAAAACAGCTGACTCCTGAGTCACTTAACATGGCTAAGTTAATGCACAGATAAAATGTTTTGGCGCCCATTAGTTAGATTCTTTTGGAGCTAATTGAACCAAACAGAGATGGACTGGCTGAAAGCTGGACATTTTAATTTATTATACTCCAATCACAAAGTTGCTGAGGGCTGGTCTTCTCCAAATACTGCCTTGGCTTTTGCCATGGACACAGGCTGCGATTCAGAGGATGTGATCTTTAGCCAATGCAGACACCAAAGACAACAGACACAAATGAATAGAAAAAAATAACTTCTTTTTATTTACAAAAAAAAAAAAAATCCAAATATTGGATGCTGTAAACAAAATTCACAATCTGTTCCCTCTAGCACTGATTCAAACATGTCAGTTTTTAAGAGTCCATTCTCCATCAACTCCTTTTCTGCCTGTGACACAGTCTAAAGTCGAAATATTCCAAGAGTGACCAAAGGTTCAGCTTGCTGAAATAGGATGTCTTAGAGCAGATAATGGTTGGAGAGAGGCTGGAAAGAGAGCCAGCAGGCAGAGCCTCCTCTATTCTGCAAAGCTTTTGCAGCAAGTCTCACCAAGTTACCTTGACATCTTCCAACACTGTACTTTTATCATGTACTTTGTTAGCAGGCCATTATTACAATATTACACAGAGATTCTTTCTTAGCACTGAAAAGGCTATGCTATAAAAAATCTTAAAGAAAGATTATATTCAAATAAGTGCTATATATGAAATTAATTTTTTTTGGCTTTTTCATTTCATCTAACACATTTTGTCTTCAAACAAAAAAAAAAGCTTATTTTTGAACTGCTGACAGCTTTCAACATAATACATTTCATTTACATAATAATTCACAATATTTATTTGACAAGCATTGAATTGAAAACTTTATGCACAGTAAAGCAACCAACGATAAGCGAATAGAAAGGGGTGACAAAAACAGTATGTTCACTTTTCTTCAAATTTCCTCTTTGACTTGGCTTACAGATATGCTTTCATTCTTGCATTTTTTGGTGACATATTAAAGTAGTCTACCCAATACCAAAGTGACCAGATAGTTGATCCCATTTCTAGAAGGGAAAAGTCCAATCAATGTACAACTTCTTGAAGCAACTAGATTTATTGCAAACGTAAATTTTTTCAAAGAGCATTGTCACAGGTTAAGTGTTCTCTGACATGCAAGATTGGCCAAGTGAAAAGAGCCTCCAGAAGATAAAACTTCTTCCTGTTTTAAAGTAATAGCACACTAGGCCAGATAAACACAAAAGCAAGCAAATCACAGGCACTAATCAGGAGTTGAGAACTATTCTTTTCTCTGACCTATACACATAGATCTCTTTCACCAGACATTCAAATTTTCAGGCCACACATCCACAAAGAGAGACATATATTCCACTGTTTGTTCAACTACATATGCACAAGACTATAGTACATACAAAATAGAAATAAATTATATAAGTTTTAAAGTAAATGCTGAAGGTTGTCTTGAGTACAGTTGGTTCTATCTGAATGCCAAGCGCTGGCACTTTCAACTATGCTACCAACCCTGGAGTAAGCAAGAACATAAATATTTAAGAAAATAAATGTAAAGTATATTATCAAATAAGGCCCCTCCAAACAAAAATCTGTGTCATAAATTAACAACAGCAGGTTGTTGTTATGGCAGAGCCAGAGACCTCCAGATTCCTTTTAAAATAGTGGACAAATCATTTGTCAAGAGTTATGATGAGAAGGAAGAAGGCAGATCACCAGGTTGCTCTGATGTTCCCAAGCATTCCCTTAGTTTTAGAAAACTTCCAAACAGGTTAGAAGGTGGAGCTCTGGTTTCTTACAGCTAAGTATCAGGCTTATTCTGCAAATGAAATATTTCCTGGGAATTCACAATTAATTTTTCAAACCCAGGGCTGGAATGAGGGAGACTGAGCCAACATGGGAAAAAGAAGAGTTCCCTAGGAAACAGTGAGTGGCAGTGCAATAGCTGTTACAGCTTGGACAGAATTCACAGGGAAGCTGCTACAGCAAACCCATCAAGTTCCTGTTAAGAATTCAAAAAAAGACATGCAAAAGGTAGTTCAGGTGGATTAATTTAGCACTGAGCATCATCTAAGTGATGCCCAGATAACAAATTACACTGCCAATAGGGTGATGCTATTTTCTTCCCCAATCCCTCTTTAACTGATCACAAAAGTCTGGTCGGTTCTTCAAAGAAATTATCATAATAAGGAGTCATTCATTAGAGTCGATAAGGATTATTCGGCTGTTTCACAAAACAAATGGAAAGTTTTTATGTTAGGGTTTTTTTTCCTTAAAAAAATTCATTTTCAGAGACCAGTGTCCAAAGGAATTAAAGGCTGGGAGAAAGAATGGCATTATGATTAGCTGTTACTGAACTGAAATAGTAATGCTAGTTCATTTCACAAAGGTAACTCTGGTCTCTTGGGAAAGAGAAAATAAAGTTGGATTTGATTCAAAGCAAAGTGACTGAATTTAAAGTACAGTACTAAATATTTAAATGCAGTGTGACAACCAGATCAAAGATGTTTCATATTGGCATGAATTTATAAAATTTTATATATAATATATATCTCATATATAAATTTTATGGAATTGTGCAAATACTCTTTAAAAAGGGTCATTTCACATTTACTAAATTCTAGTGGTCCTGGAATGCATAAGGCATTCATTAAAAATTCATTTAAATATTAATAAGTAGTGTTAAGGTCACCAGAAATTCTTTTTAGCAGTGAGGGATTTAAGCAGGCTATCTTAATCCATGATCCATTGGATTATACACCATGGAAGCATGCAAGTATTACAAAAACTAAAAGGGTTCAAACTGTCGAAATGGCACTTCAATATAAAAAGGAGTACTCTGCCAAACAAATATTCTCCCATTTGTGGAATTCTATGGCTCACAAAAAAAAGAAAAAAAAAAAAAACACTCACTAAAAATGTATAATCTCTGCTCTTCCTATCAAATATATTACTTGTTTTCCTCCTTCATTTGCTTTAATATTTTTAGATGTGGGTTTTAATTCATCACTGCAATATGCCCACGTCTCATGTCATCCTGTTGAAAACATAAAAACACAGTATTTAAACATCACCTATTTGCTACATTATTCTAGACCATAGTCAATGTTTTGTGTGTATATATACATATTTGTGATATGAATATATACACACACATAATATACACACATACATATGTACCTATAGTATCACACCAACGTTAACTTTATACAAGTATTTGCCAAGAAAAATAGGGCATTTCCTCCACCATTCACAAGCTTATGTGTTGTTTTATTTTCTTCTTTAGTCCCTGATAAAATAAAATAATCATTAAACCATAAAAATTTTCCACTTTGAATTTTCAGAAGGCAACAGGCACTTTAATGTCTATTGGTGTGTAACAAATATAGTAACTCTTTATATAATCTACTAGCTCTTCTACTTGGGTATTTTTATCTGTTAAATCTTTGGTCCTTGAGCATACTCTTTGCTACAGCTGTTTTTGCTTGCATTTTCACATTTTAAAAATGCGAGCTATTCACACAGCTGGAAATAATGAATTGTGTCACCATAAGTTCTGCTGTTTTTTATGAAAACTGCATTAACCTACTACTGTTCATTCAGAGCAAGCCGTTTCTGTTAGCGCAATAGAATAGTTTCACAGGAAACACTTGCTACAAGCCTCAGGTAGTAATTCCAATGTTGGAGTTCCCCTTTCTGTATTGTTACTATCTGAACTCCTGATTTGATAATTAATTTGAGTGAGACTATTTTCCTCTTATTTCTCATTTTTTGAATTCTATAAGAAACTTTTTTTTTTCCTTATGGCAAAGCTATGGGAGCAAAGTGCTGCAAACCCATATTGTCATCAAGCATTTTTTCCTGTGTTATTTTAGGAGAACCTGCTTGCTTTCAATGACAGGTCTCTTTTGTTGCAAGATAGAATCCAACTGGGTAGGAGGATCAAGTGGGTGGGGATCCTTTGAAGATCATGCTCCAATACCTATAAAAGTATCCACAAGCTTTGCCAAGCTTAAAACCAGGAACAGATAATCATTGCACAAAACACATCCCTAATCAGGGCTGAGTCACTCAGCCTTTTTTTTTTTTTCTTTTTTTCTCTATCTTGTCTGAAATGGCTCCCCCATAGGACATTTTTAAATGATTCTTAATTGCAGGGTAGCCAAGTGGAGTATGTCTGTTGCTGGCATGTGAATACTGGCTGGACTTGTGCGATATAGTAATTGCTAAAGTTGGCATCTGCTACATAAGGGGCTGGCTGGTAATAGCAAGTGACATTAGCCACATTAGGGATAACATTTTGGTCAGCTAGCACCCGGATAGCCAGCATTGTGATAAGGTTTAAAGTCTGTCTTCTTTCATGTCCCATCAGGCATACTGTACTCTCATTCACTACTCCATGAAGGGTCATGAGATAGTCATACTTGCGGTCTTCCAATCCCACGAAGTGGTTCTGCAAATAAGACTCCAGTTTTCTCTGCTGCTCTCCAATGTCTGAGAAGTCGATGAAAAACCTGGAACACATATACCTCTGAAGGGTCTTGATCTCATCAGAGGCGGGCCTAAAGCCCCTCACTAAGAGGTTGCAGTACTTAAGTAGGCCTCCCCCTCTGATTTCCTCTGGGTTCCTGGTGGCAATGATCTTGTTACAAAGGTGATCAAAAGCTTCATGGAAATCGCCATAGACGCTCTCACCGATTATCGTGGGGTGAAATGTTTCAGTCATTGGGTTCTCCGAACATTCATAAAAGAGGAGAAGAGAGTCTAATTTGATTTGAAAAGAATCTACGCTAAATTCAAATTGCCTCCGGAGGGAATCCACAAATTTCAGTTCCACATTTTTGCCACTGTTGTTTGACAGGGATATAAGACTCCATCGGTCGGAGTCATTGCACACTTTAACCATTTTCTGCACATAAGCTTCCTACAATTCAAAAGATAAAACAAGAAAGATGAGCATACCTAGAAAAAAATAAATACATCCTCTTTACAGATGAAATTTATTTTGCTCCTTTTGTTTTGTCACGTTTCAGCAAAACACTACCTACAGGCTTAAACAGTCTTCTGAAAACAAACAAACAAAAAATACATTTAACGAGTGGTTTTAACTGTCTGGGAAAGAGACTAGAGGTAATAGTTTGAGGCTTTTGGCAGATGTAGCACAGTACTAAGTTCTGTAATCATGTCTGACTTTTGAAATGTTATTTTTTGAAAATGGTCTTATACGCATAATATTCACGCAATATCCACACAATATTCAAAAGACAGAAGAGTATACACTCTAAAGTTGGTCTGCCTCTCACCCTTGTCTAGTCCTCCTCTCTCTGAGGCAACAGATGTGATCAGTATCTTGTATGTCCCTCTAGAGGTACTCAGCAGTTATAATCAAAATGAACTATACTAGGACATTCTGGGAGACTGATTCCTCAATTTTATCTAAATGTATAAAATGCGCTTTGAACCAAGTGGGAGGGAGGAAGGACCCACTATATCCTTAATACATGAACCAAACCAGAGAAGCACCACATACATCCTCAGCACATGGAGTCTGCTAAATGCAGCTAGGCAATCTATTCATATTTTCCAATACGATAATAAGCCCACTTGTTTCTGCTTCAGGCTGCTATTTTCCCAAAGATTAGATCATAAAATGACTCAAAAAGAAAAATGATTTGCATTATTTCATTCTTCCACTTAGAATCTATTCTGGACAAGAATCAAGCGAGGAAAGCCAAGAGTTAAAAAATAAGGAGAAGGAAGAGGGAGGGCAGAGGAGGAAGAAGACGACTTTGTGGCGCTGAAGCACCAAGTAAAGTAAATCACGCAACACCGTCCACGCACCTTAATTTATTCATGTTTTAAAAAATCAAAAGCAAAATAAATAAGCGCTCCCAAATCTGTCACGACCGCAGATTTATGGCCTCAAACGCGAGCCTCTCTGGAAGCCCCTCTCCCCTGGCCCGCCGCACCCCAGCCCAGCCCCAGTGCCGGCCCAAGCCCATGTCGGGTATCTTTACCTTGAGCGTGAGAGGTGTGATCTTCTCTTTGTTCACCCCTTCGGGTAAGAAGTCCAACAGGCAGTCCAGCACGACGTCCTTCACAGTCTGAAACTCCTCTTCCCCGTGCAAGTCGGCGCAGAAGATGAGGTCCAGGTCCTTGTAGCCCAGGCCGCTGTCCTGGTGCAGGACATGGCTGGCGGCTGAGCCGTTGAGGCGCACGTCGCGGACGCTGATGCACTTCTCGGCCAGGCGCCGCCGCACTACCTTCACGATCAGGCTCGGCTGCAGCTCGAGAGTGGGGAAGTTGCCGCGCCCGTGGATCGGGATGGTCTCGCTCAGGATGCCGTCCAGCCGCTGCACTTGCTCCCAGTTCAGCACGTTGCAGTGCGCCGTGGGGCTTTCGCAATAGTCCAAGCAGTGCCCGCCGAAGCTGCCGCCGCCGCCGACGTCGTCGCCGCTAAAGTCGCTGCCCAGGGGGATGTAGGAGCCGTTGGTGAGCTCGTCCTCGGCCATGGCAAAGTACCCTTCGCCTTCCGCCATGAAGTGCCCGCCGAATGCCACTTGGCCCTGGTCAGTCCTAAAAGAAAAAAGGGGGAAGGAGCTCGGTGAGGAAGCGCGGCGAACAAGCCGGTCGAGGAAAGAGCGCGCCCCCTCCCCGGTTCGCACCCTGGCTCGGTTAGGGGCTCCTCACTCTTCCTCCTTGGGCCCCCGATGTCCCCAACCGCGCGCGCGCCCCGCGCCCCGCAGAGCAGCCCCGCACCAAAAGTATCTCTGATGCATCTGGAAAGCGCAAGCGGGAGTCCCGTCTGTGTCACCTGGTGACGGCCGCCCCTTCTAGGAGCGCAGTGAGCGAGGAACCGCGAAGCGGCAACACTCCCAGGAGCTGTGAGTGCGCTCCCGGCAGCAGCGAGCGACTTAGTCTCTCTCAGACCCCAGCCGCGAGCGCTGGCCACTCCCGCCCCTCGCTCCCGCCCGCGCCGCTGCTGCTGCCGCCTCAGCTGAGGTGGTCCCAAATGTGGCGGCTCCTGCTGCCGCCGCCGCCGCCACCGCACACGCTCCTGTCTCTGGAGCTTTAGCAGTTGTGCGGGAGCAACGTCTTCAGTACTTTTTTTATACCGGGCCTCTCGGTGCTTCCGGGGCCCGGGCGCTGCGCCCTCGCCACACCCTCCTCATCTGCATAGGGCACCACCCCGCCCGCCCCGCGGACCGAGCTCCGCTGAGCTGCGTGTTGCGCGCCACCAGCCGAACGGTCCCCGGAGCGCCAGGTCGGAAGCTATATGTGTGTGCCTATCTATGTGCGTATACTTATACATATATTCGACTTATGTGCAGTCCCCTTGCCCACGGCCCTGTGTTTTCTTCAACAGAGGAGACACTAAAAATACCTCAAGAATCATGCCTAAGTAGCCTTTAAAACTGGATCACGATTAATATCCCGCAACCACAGAAACGTCCCAAACAAAATTCTCGTCGGATGCAGCGCGTCATTATAGCTTAGTGATGGGGCTCCAGAGGGTCTTCATGACTTCCCTTTTAAATACCCTGTCGATGTACAGCTACACTGTTTACCTCACTAATACACCCGGTCTCTGAATTCATGCGCCCACTTGTCCATGCAAACCAGGCTCGGCGCCTGAGAGGAAGGGCTCGCTCACTGAGTTTCGATTCTCGAAACCTCGGGAAGCGCGAGGAAGCTGGGGGAGAGCTGAAGAGACGCGGGGGGCGGGGCCGCGAGCGTGCGTCCGACTCCTGCGCACGAGCGGCTCCGGGAGGCCGGAACGGAGTGCGGGCCAGCGCGCGTCACTGAGTGGACGCCACGGAGGCTCTGGCGCCCCTGCTGCGAGTGGGCAAAGGCCGACGGCGGGGCGGGCCCGGAGCGCGCGGCGCGCAAAGGGCCCCTGCGCGGAGCTAAACGTACCGCGCCGCATTCTCAGGGAGAACCTAAGGAGGCGAAGCGCGTTTGTTACACCGCACTAAGGTTTGCCTTTTTCAGGTGACTACAAAGGCCAGTGTGAAATGAGCTAGTTTTCCAGGAAACGTGAAAGTATAAGGGATAAAAGAGTTTCTTCCGCTCTCCCCGGAGCTTCCGCCGCTTCGGCAGTGCGAATGAAGTGTAATGGTTATCCCCATGCGCGCTCGCACCACCGTCTTTGCAAGAAAGCGCCTCCCTTTCTTCCGGCTCTTCATTCCGGTCACTCGCTGCCTCTTCCCAAACTAAGAGTAACTTTCTTTAAAGTAGAGGCTGAGGGAGGCGAGGGCGAAGGGGAGCGCTCTGGGGAAGCTGAAAACTAACTCGTATGGTCCTTCGCCACCCTAGCCGCCAAGCCTGGGAAGAGGAAAAGTCCGCTCCTCTCACCTGGGTGGGGCGGGAGGGGGGGCCCGGGCCAAGTCCCCAAAGCTGCGTGCCTGGGAGAGGAAGGTTGCGGGGAAGAGGACGGTCACCCGCGGAACATCAAGCTGCGTGACAACGCCGCCCCCTGCTGGTACCCTTCAGAGCTGTGTTCCAAAGCAGAGAACTGGCTGGATTTTAGACGGAGGCCATTATCGTTCAGCTCTGTAGGAGATCAGGGAGGCGATGCTGAGACAACCGCACAATTCTCATAGGACTTTGCCTCTCCAAAAGCATTCTCGTATTCTCCGCTGCCCAGTCATCCACGCCTGAATCCATCCATTCTATCCAGCATTCAGAAAAATTACGTATATGCGTATATAAGGTATGACAACCTATTACCTGCCAGGCACCAGGCTAAGTGCTGAGGATTTAAGAATGACTACGTTTTACACACTGTAGTGGACATGACAAAGCAAGTACATAATTATGGTTCAACTGCCCTCCTAGAAGAGGCGGCTGTCATCAAGTGTTCAACTGTTAGGAGAGAAGTATTTTCTGACACACAGGAGTAGTGGGCTAACTAGGATTCGGGAAACTGGGAGAGATGACCAGAAGAGAGAGTATTTATTTGGATTGGATCTTGAAAAGTGGACTTTCCTTAGATAGCTGAGGAAGAAGAAGGGATTATCAACAAAAGGAAGAGTGTAAGAATACTAGAGAGTGTTTGAGGAGTTATGTGTAAATCATCACAGTAAGAATTGAGATTGGTAGTGCATTCAAATAAGGTTTATGTCGGTTCCAGGAACTTAATGAGCACCTTTGGGCCATACTCAGCTCTCTACACATAAAACCTCATTTATTCTTCAAGAAGAAGGTGTTCTAATAGGGATTTAGAAACAGGAACGTAGAGGAAAAGAGATTCGCCCAAGTTTTATGGCTAATAAGTGGTTGATCAGGCATTAAACCCAACCAATTTGGCTGTGAGTGCTGTTTAGCCTACATTTTCCGGAACGGGATGTCTGTAGGTTACCAGTACCTTCTCATTGGAAAGCAAGACAAGTACAAATAGCAAAACAAACAAACAAACAAGAACAAACAAAAAAGAGGCCTGTTAAAATTTTTTTCAAAGGTCATTATGAATTCTGTTCTTAAAACAAGGCCAAAGAGGTGGATCATGTATTAGGTACACTGCACTGAAAACAATCAAATTTAGTGCTACCGCCATTATTTTTTACTATATTTTAACTCTTACTCAAAATAAGTGAAAAATAAAAAAGCAGAAGACTCTTAGAGCTGGCAAGTATTTGTGCTTCATGCATGCCTAAGATTTTGTTCTCTAGAGCTAAAGGAATCTGCATTTTAGCGAGTTGCACATGTGATCCTGACACAAAGCCTCAGCCATACTTTGCACTACACTAATAACAGCCACTGCAGCTTGGTTTTCTAGTTTGGGACCCTCTCTCAAACAGAGGCTGCTCTTCTTTGCCCTGCTCCTCTTACGGCCTCTCCCAAGAATGGAGGACATGGCTGAGAGGTAGAAGCAGAGCATGAGACCAGACATTGACGGCCTACCATGCATCAGACCCTGTGCTGGAGAAATGATGAGTTCCAGCAGCATGACCCATTCTTTTAAGCTGCCAGAGCTTTGCGGCAGCTTAACCCTTTAACAAAGTATTCCCTACTTTCCAACCAGGTTCTCCCCTCATGGTAACCTTACAGATTGCCGTAATCCAGACTCTACACCTCTTGAACTAGGGACATCCGAGATACTTTATTTTTGGCAGTTCTTGGTGGTGCTTTGACTGGATTCATATGTGTCTGATTCATAGTGGCCACTTGATAACAATTGTTGAATGAAAGCATCTGTTATTTTTTGTCTCTCTTCTTCCTGTTGCCAAACTGAGATAATATTTACATTCTGGGAGGAAAAAAAAATGTTCATCCTTACGTGAAATTGCAAGTTTTGCAATTGTAAGACTTTATTTTTCTTCTAGCTAACCAAAATAATTCATAAATGAGAAAGTTTATACTTTCTAAATACATTCATAGCCAAGAAATCACTCAGTACAGTTACTCTTAGATTGAATTTAGGTGCAGAGTTGCAATATTTTTTTTTAGGCATTAGCGTCTGAACCTATTTGGTAAATAATTTACTTTTCCCCATTTAAAAAGGAAACTTATGGTAATATGATGCTATGAGTTTCTCCCTGAAATTCTTAAATGAAACTTTACATTTATATTTGAGAAAAAAAATACTTAGAATTAGTTGATCTTGATTTAAAAGTTAGAGTAACAATCAATCTGGACTTAGCATAATAAGAAAAAATTCAATTTTGGTCTTAATAAGAGTTACCATTACTTAATTTGTTATAATGTGTCAGGCAGTGTGCTCAGTATTTTACATACATTATTTTTCTTAAACTTTCTTCAAATATCAGCTTAATATATTACATTCCAATTATCCAGATAGGGAAAATAAGGCAGAGGAAGTTTAAATAACTTACAGAAGTAGAAGATCCTGGTTCAGGCCCACACATGTAACTACTCTCCTAGTTCCTTTCATTTTTGTCTCTGTCTACTCTCTGCTTCTCATTTTACATTTAGACTTAAAACTGAACTGGAACTGCACTCTGCTCCTTCCTTCCAAGCTCTAAATGTTCAGATTGGACACAACATCGAGGACCAATGTGTTTTATCCTGAAACAACAGATGGGAGCCAGAATGCAGTGACCTAACTGGCGTGATCGGAGTTTCTTCCCCAGCTTGAATAACCAGCCTCCATGGTAGTGGAGAGCTAACAAGCTACCAGCTTTACAGAGAGCTTGCAAGAGACACCACTAACACTGAAACACAGTGTGAGGTTTGGCAATGGACCCAAGTTCACTTAGCAGTGGCACTATGTTTCTTATTTTGCTTTGTCTGCTTCCTGTCTTCTCAAAAATGGTTTTAGAAGATAGGAAGCAAACACATATGAAATGGTTCCCCAAAGCTCATACTCAGGAGAGGGACAAGCCCAGAAAACTGCTGTTAGACTTACAACTTTTCTGTCTCAGCACTATAGTCAGTCTCTCACCATATTCTTGTCTCCCTCTTGCTCTTTTCATACCACCCCTCTCCGCTCTTTCCATTGATTTTCTACTTTCCACTGCTTTGCTCTTTGATCCTTTCTACAAAAAGTGACATGACCAGTAGAAGCACCTTGCCACCCAGGCAGAGCAGTGGCAGTGTGAGAAATTTGATCCTCCCCTTTACCCCCTTGCCATTCACTGCCTTTATAGTGATCCCTGATGCCACAGGTAGGCATCCTTTTACAAGCATGCACATGCAGGTGTCTCCACTGCAAAGTAAACTGGAGATCTCTCTGTTGTCCAGTTAGTGTTAAGCAACTAATCAAAATACTTTGTGTAAAAGTTAAAACTCATTTGGGAAACTAAATTACAGTAGCCCCCATCCCCACCCCCACCCCCACACACACCTTTATCCTTGGTTTCTCTTTCCTTAATTTCAGGTACCTATGGTCAACCACAGTCCAAAAATATTAAATGGAAATTCCAGATAAAAACAATTCATAAGTTTTGAATCACTTGCCATTCTAAGTGGTGTGATGAAATCTTGTGCTGTCTCACATTGTCCCACCTGGAACATAAATCATCCTTTTGTCCAGCTTCAATCACTTAATAGCCTCTTTGTTATCAGATTGACTATCTTGACGTCACAATGCTTCTGCTTAAGTAACCTTTATTTTACTTAATAATGGCCCAAAACCATAAGCGTAGTGATGCCGACAATTCAGATATGCCAAAGAGAAGCAATAAAGTATATGTGTGTAGAGGAAAAAAAAAATTATGTATATATAGTTCAGTACTATCCATGGTTCAAGGCATCCACTGAGGGTCTTGGAACATATCCTCCATGGATAAGAGTGGACTACTGTACCTGTTTTCACAGTGAAATGACTTTCCCCATGTTTCTTCATGGAAATGAATATTCAGGATTTATCTAAGGCCAGAAATATCCTAAGTAATACGATTTCTGGGTTAGTTTGGAAACAGCAGTCCCACTTTTCAGTACTTGTATGGTTATTAGCAATTGACAAGTTAACTTTAATAGTTACAAACTTTTCAATCCTTTTTAGTCTATATTATCTCATTTTATCTTTGAAATTATTCCAACCAGTGTGCAGTCTTAATTTTAGAGTTGAAGAAAAGCTAGGTGATTTTCCCCTTTATATAACTAGTTATGGAACAGTTAAAGTTAGACTCACTTGCTTTCAATCATGGGCCTGAACCCCTTTCTCTTGACCCTACTGTTCAACCTTACGTCTGTGTAAGTGGATTTAAATGATCAATAACAAATAGTTCAGTTTGAAGGGATCCTCTTAGCTATACAGAGTTATTTGTGTGTGTAGGCTACATTTCTTACCTGTGACCATCTTTTGGAAGCACCTACCATTAAGCAGTGTAATTTTCTAAGGTGTATTTTTAAGAATATTTGTTTGAAAGTGTAATTTTCTAAGGTGCATTTTTAAGAATATTTGTTTGAAGTTTGTGACCACATAAAAATAATTCCATTCACTGTCGCAGATCAGTGAGCTTAGGATATTTAATATGCAAGCTACAATATGATAGACCTACACCATCACTCTTAAAATCAAACTCAATACAGATTGTCCATAAGAGCTCTTTCTTAGAAAGACCAGCTAGTATTTTTGTGTATGTGTGTGTGTGTTACTATCAGTGCTGATTGTCCTTCCTGTTTTGACATCTTACTGAAATGCTTACTGTTTCAGTCAATGTTGCAAGTCCCATGGACCAGACTGTCTTGCTTACTCCAAACAAAAGAGACATTCAAAAGTTATATTAATTTGGCAAAATGTAAACTAGAAATGCACATATAGTTTCAAAAAGTACTAAATATGAATAAGTAAACTCCTTTTCCCTAAAGTAATATTTGTATTATAAGTTTTTTCTTCTGCAAATTTGTACTGGAAGAAAAGGTTGGTGTTTACTTGTGGTGCTTGTAAAGCTTTGAGAAAGGTACAGGCGGGAATATAATAAATTGTTCCTCTTTTCTAAAAGGAATTTGGCCAAAGATATTTGTGTAGCTTTTGGGGTGGGGGAGACCACTTTCTATGGTTATATTCAGCTCATTCTATTTGTTCGGCCAGTTCTTACTTTGTACCTATGTTGATAAATTTGTTGGCTACTGAGAGCTGATATCTTTTATATGAGCTTTCAACATTTCCACACTATTTAAAAATGGTATATACCCATTTTAGCACCATTTGATGTCAAATTTAGAAATTATTTAACTACTATATGAATTTGTAGCAGCTGCAGACAGTATATTTACTCATGCATATAACATATATTGATTTAATAATGTGTATATACCTCCTCATTTGAGAGAACATTTTTTTAAGATTTCTACCATTTCTTTGTTTTGAAAGGCGTTTTCTATTAGCTTCCTTCCCTTTCCTAAAAATTATCTTCCAAAGAAAGAAATAAGAAACTAAATAGTACAATTAATGTTTTCTTGATGTTTGGGAGAAATGACTATGGAATATCCTAAATAACCAAAAAATAAAAAATAAAAAACAAAGAAACCTCACAAACACATTGCCTTAGAAAGTCTGAGAAACTGAACACAGCAAATAATACTTAAACACAAATGTTTTCTTAAAGCTACTAGAATGATGAATGTTTTTAAAAGACAGGTTTTTTTAAACTCTGCAAATGACTAGGAAGAGAAATCTGATCACCTTAAAAATTCTGGGCTCCTTAAGTAAAATCTGAGTTGGGAAACTAGCTTCATACTGTCTGTGGCAGGGAACACTAAGACACCTGAATTTATTCTCACAACATGAGGTAAAAGAGATTGGAATTTAACTTTCTAGGAAAAAGAAAGCCTTCGGAATGCTAATTAATTAAGCAAAACTTGAGAATATATGGGGAGAAAAAAGAGCTATCATTGTTATTGATATTTGAACCACAGAAGTTTCTGACTGGACAAAATTGATTTCTAATAAACCACAACTCCAGCAGAAGTACTGGGGATTAAAAGGAAGTTCAAACTAGCACATGATTAAGTAGCCACAGTTTAGATAAGTAAGATATCTCCAAAAGGCAAGAGAAGAATGGTCCTCCAGTTTTTGAAATTTGTAATTACTCAGTGAAGTGAATAATTATTTAGCATAAAAGTATTCACATTCTTATTTTTTTTTCTTAGCAGAAAGCCAGGTTAGACTATTAAAAGAGAAAAAAGAAATGGTGCTTGTGACTCTTTGTTCCAAACTGTTCATTGATTTCTATTAAAATTCTGAATATATTTATTTTTCACTGCTATTAATTTGGCAACCATATCCCACTCCGTCTACTTAATGTGAGTTCTGTGTGAACTGTAGTTCAGCATCCTCCCACTGACCAGGAATATATGGCTTTCTGTGTGTTAAAAAAATTAATGCTTCTTATAAGCACTTGCGACTCGTCTAGCATATTCTTTTCTTCTACTCCTGACATGTCTTGGAATATAACTGATGTGCTTCTATATGTTACAGGGCTTGTTGAAGAAGTCTGCATACTCAGATGTGACATAAGCAGCTTATACATTCATGAGCACTGGACACACCTACAAGGTGAGTCTATTTCATGCTCAGAGTAGTGAATCTATATTTTTAATTCATTGTTTAAAAAATAAAGTCAATAATCCTAAAAAGATAACATTAAGAATAGTCATTATATTTTACTTTAAATATTTATATAACAGATTATATAATAGATGCAATGTATTCTATTTTATATGTTATAACTCTAGACCATGTGAAGAGATGATTTTAAAATTATTTCTGATATGAAAATAATTACCCTTTGCATACTAGATATGTCATTATTCTGAGTCACACTTTCTTCATAAATCAAAGAAAGTGAGTTATGACTAATTCTTAATCCATTTTGCATCTAAAGATAGCAAACATCTGGATTAAAAAATTGAAAAACAAACTATTTAGATGTTTTATCTACATGATATTAAACAGCCAGATGTCTGGTGAAAGTTCTTGTTTTTAATAGTGCAAAATGGAAATTTCAGTTGTCTTCTAAATTTAATTAAAGACCAATTTGATCAAAATATTTACTCTAGAACTTACGCTGTCGATTTTAAATGACTATTGATCAAATTAACCAGAGGCTTTACAAGCTGTGGGTAGCCTAAGCCTTCAGCTCCTAATGAAATATACTCAAGTCCTAATGTAATGCAAAAATCCTAATCTGTGAGATGCAGAGGGGTAGGAGAGCATTGGATGTAGCCTCAGTAGGAGGTAACAGTATGTATGTACACATGTGCTTATAGCTCTCCTATTTTTTTCGCTAGATATTTTTTCTTCCACACATCATTTCTAACTTACTATTTTTTAATGCAGACAAATGGCTATTAAACTAATCTAGTGCTTTTAAGCTACTTTTTGTAAATCCTTTAGGTCTGACCACTGTGGTTATCTAAAAATCACCTGGCATAAAATATAGATTAAATACCCTAAATATGTTCTGTATCTCTGTAGTAAAAATTCTGTGTTAAGGAGGATAACATTTGCAGTTGAAATATAAACAACTTTAAAGTTTTAATAAATATCCTCAGTGCTATTATGAAGCAGTTTTCAACTTTATGATCATTTGATGACTTATTTTTCTGAAGCCCCAGTTACATATGATTAATAGGATATTATTTTGGATCTATGTTTTCTCTTATTTATTTTTCAACACTTCTGGCAATACTTCAGAAGCTTCCACCACTGTTATGTTTTTTTAACCGAGTGACATATGATCTAACCAATTATAGATTTCAAATGTGTGTTCATACATGTGTATGAAACAAAAAAATACCATTTACTTTTATGAGGATGTTACTCAAATTGTATAGTAATAAGCATTTTGATGAAAACTTTTGTTTTTATTATATTTTTAGAACATTTAAGTATTGTGACTCTATATCCCAAATCAAAAATCAAAGTATATGGTCTGAAATTACTAACGTGCTTATAAGGACAAAAAGACAGTATATTTTAAATCTGTGTAGTTCTTCAAAAATTGAAGAAGTGTGGTGGTCATCTGTCTACTATGTAGGATTCTGTTTTCTCCTTCAGTTTCTTCTTCTCTGACAGTGACATTTTATATCATCTACTGGTCATTGTTAAGTTACAGCATAAATGAATTACAGGGGATTTAATTTAACATTCACAAATCCACAGAGCTATCACCATCTTTTCCACTTAAAATTAAAGGCTTTTGCTCACCTAGTTGAAAGCACTGACCATAAATATTGGTTTTGTAAAATTGATTTGTTATTCTCCCAAAGTATGTGGACAAATGTGGTGTCTACCTGAAGAGCGTTGTAGACTTCTCAAAAACAGGGCCCCCCAGTTTTAAGTCTCTTGCTATGACTTCTTATCTATCCATACAGCTACCTTCATCTTTGTCCTCAGTCCAGTTTGCTTTCCTTCGGGGCTGTTGCCACTTTGTTTTCTTTAATCAATTTAGCTAATAAATGCCTACAATATATTTTACTATATTTAATTGCATAGGAAACTGAACTTTGATTACAATTAAGTAGAATATGTCAAATGTAATATCATTATAGCATAAGTTGATTCAGCGTCTGTGTTAGATTACATTATCCAAACACATGAAACAGTCAAATTTCTGATGTGGCCATCCCCTGCAGGCAATGACCTACTGTTTCTTGCCAGTTGAAGTTTGCTTTATTGTCATCATTCTCATTGTCTGTGGGTCATCCTTACAATTTTGTAAATGCCGTTGAACTCCTGGTAGTTTCTTATATTTCTTATCTGTTACGTTATTCCAGAATAAGGTATTACAAAACAAAGGAGGTGGAGAGAGAGAGAAAGGGAAAGGAAAAAAGAAAAGAAAGAAAAGAAACTAACCATTTTCAGTCAGAATTTAGGTAATAGCTTAAAACCACCCCCAAAATAGCCAGTTCTTTTCTTCCCCCTCCCTTTTTTTTTTTTTTTTAAGTAAATTGTAACACAAAGCACCTTGGCCCAATGAGGAAACTGGGTTTGTTCCAAAGGTTCAGAGGCACTAGAGTTCAATTGTTCAAGTTCCTTTAGCCATATGGCTAGGCCACCTTTGTTAATGCCATATCTTCCTTATTATTCATTGCTTGGGAAACGTCAATGGCTGACATGGAAACAGCTGACTGTATTATTCTAAAATAAAGTAATTAAATCATGAGGTTGAGGGTTGGATGCAGGAACCCTGGGGATAGATTTTTTTCCTAGTTTTTGAAATTGAGTCAAAATTGACATTACAACAATTAGTTCCTTTAAAAGCAGCCACACTTCATTCAGCATAGCCATAGTAAGCTCTCCAAGATTGAACCTTGGTGGGGAAAATAAAAGGTAAAATAGTTAACACAAATCTTTGTTGAGGAAATAGGGAACCAGACAGATGATCATAACATCCACAGTACATGTAAATCCATGTCATAGCTTTGGGGAAATGGTGCCCTAGTGCTGAGCTGAAAAGAAGTAAATACAAGAATGTGAAAGAGAGCCAGGTTGGGAGAGCAGACTGGACAATATTAAATGAGCATGCCTGGCACTTTGTAAGGTAACTTATTTAGGAGCTAATTCTTAGGAGTGGAAGACAGCAATGGCAGAGGGAGGGGCCAGGAATGTAGGCATCAGACCCCTGAAAGTTCATACCATGCTCCCAATTTCAGGCTTTGGGGAATCCTCTCTCAGGGCATGCACCTTGAACCTCAGGCAAATTTAACTGATTTTAAGTCCCACCTGAACTCAAAAACAGGTATATCCTGCATCTCTATCCTCTAGCTGACTGCTGATGAAGGCCAGCACCATATGCAAACATCTGTAGATCTGGAACTGCTGAAATAGAAATAGGGACGTCTGGTCCCTAGGGCAAAGAAGCTTGCAATGCCCTTTCAGCTGGACTGTCTGTATACAAAGCTGGCAAGTTATCCATGATCTCTGTAACTTTGGAAGCATCTCCAAAGTTAGAAAAGGGATGTTTCAAGTATTGAAACATCTTCCTTATTAAAATACCACATAAAATCTTTTATATAAGTTCTGAGTCAAGAAGAGATCTTACAGAGAACACTCAGGTGGCAGGAGCCAGCCCTGCCAGTAGATTCTGACTCTTTCACCTGAGTACCACCTTTCTGTAGGATCCACCACTTTGATTATCTCTGCCACTACTTCTGAAACCCAGTAGTCTGTCTTTAAATTGTTGGCCTATGTGTAACTACACCTTTTCTTCATTCTTTGTAGTAAAATAGAGACATATAGCATTTTCAAAATTAATGTGATTTAATACAAAACAAAAATTAAAAGGCAGTAATTACAGGAAAGATGCCACACATTAAGTTATATTTCCAAAGTCTAAGTCCTTGATCCTAAGACAAATATGACCACCAAAGCCCCCAAAGTAATTTCTTGTTCTGGACCGACCTTCTTCCCACCACCCCATCCTGCCTATTATTTGATCAGAATTTTCTAGCTGTCGTGTTTTTTTTTTTTTCCCCAGATGTGATAAATGTTCAAACAATAAGTAATATGTAGAGATGACCTTACTTCATCTAGAGTGGTCAAGAAAGGCCTCTCTGTAGAGAAAATAATTTAGCTAAGAACTAAAAGATAAGCAACAACTAGCCATAAGAAGTTGGGGAAAGAGTTCCTGGCAGAAGGAACAGCTTGTACCCAGGCAGGCAAGAATCTGGTGTACTAGAGGAACTGAAATAAGTTCTGTGGGGTCAGAGCATATTGAGGAAGAAAGAGAGGGCATAAGGTTAGACTGGAAAGAAAATCAAGGGCTAGATTATGTAGGCATTATAAGGATTTTATAATTACAAGAAGCCACTGACAGCTTTGAGCAGGAGAGCGACATGGTCTGATTTATCTTTGAGGTACTTCATACTGCTGTATAGAATAGGGAATCAAGGAGGAAAAAATCGAAAAGGGGAAATCAGTTAATAAGCTGCTGCAGCGATTTGGAAAAATGATATACTGGCTTAGATTCCTGTTTTTCAAACTGTGGGTCACAACCCACTAGAATCACATAATCACTCTGGTGGTCTTGACCAGCAGTATCAGTGAAATAGAATGATGTACAATAGAAAGTACTGTTTTATAACATTTGCTTTCAGTTTTAATGCACATACATACAGATATGCAAGTACTGGATTGTACTGTGAAGCAGATTTATTACTCAGCAGAGCAGACAAGGAACCACTGGTCTATACTAAGGTGACGAGAGTAGAGGCAAAAAGAAGAGGGTGTTCATCAACATGGAAAAGATTACCTTGGACATTAAGGGAAAGATAACAGAGTTCTGTGATATATTCTATTTCAAGTATTACATTCCTATATTTATACCCTGCCTATTCTTTAAAAATTTATTTATAATTACCTATGCAGAATAAAAATATAAGAAGATCATACCATTAATAGAGGAAAATGATAGATAACCAGCCATTTTTTTTTGAAGGACACATATAAAAAGAATTGGAACATAACCTGATGGTCACCAAACGTTCTTTTACCTTTTGGATGGCCTTACTTTTCTGAGTCATTTATATTCTCTAGTGGAGTTTATAAACAAGCTTAGAGTATTTATGAAAAAGTTGTATGCGGGGGAGGAAATATTAAACTCAATGTCTACTAAGTCTTTATTCTTTCTAAGAGGGAATATCCCTTGGTCTTCTGAGGTATCAATTCTAGCTTTACTGAACTTCACAATACAATCTGATCTTTGTTCAGTTTAATGTATAAAGTCACCACCATAGACTAACTGTACAAAACCTTGCATTATTACCACAATAAGTAATCAACATGTGTAGCGCCTTGGGTCAAATGTTGTGTATATTTTTTATTTTGTCTAATATGTCCTCCCTTAGAGAAGTTTCATTTTAATGAACCTCTCTATCCATATCTACTTGAGAAGCTTAAATTTAAACTGCTATTTGGGATAAGTAGAAATAGATTTATAATAAATCATCACTGAAACTCAGAAACTTGCCTCAGAAAGTGTACGTCCCCTAGCCAATTAGCAAATGCAGAAATCCTTTAATTATAAATCATGCCCTTACCTGAGGAACTTTATACTATGCTAACAAAAGGCAGGAATCTAATAGTAAGCCTTTTCATTTTACATACACACATATATGTATATAGACCCACAATGTATGAACATGTTAAGACCCATATATTTAAAC
Source organism: Rousettus aegyptiacus (assembly GCF_014176215.1). NCBI lineage: Eukaryota > Metazoa > Chordata > Mammalia > Chiroptera > Pteropodidae > Rousettus > Rousettus aegyptiacus. The sequence goes on from NW_023416284.1 coordinate 125,515,244, forward strand.
AACGCATTTACAAATTGCAGCATTAATTCTATACTCCCTCTGCCATTTGAAGAAAACAAGTTTACTATTTATCACCTTTCTTCTTCCTGGGGTGATTTGTATCAGTTGTGAAAACATGCCTCTCTCTTCTCTTCCTATCAAATAGCTGTCTTGCTTTGGGGTAGGTGACACCAAAGACTGCAGTCGTATTTTAATAATAAACTGTTAGATTTTCACAGTCAAAGTAATGAGTCTCTAATTGTAGAAAATTAACTTCCAGTGGGAGCTACTTTGGTTGCCGTTTGAGATGCCTTACCCATTGCTTCTCAAACCAGAACACCCAAGTAACTAACTGCATATGTTAAATGTCTATACTTTTGATAAAACCACCCAGAGAGACACTCCTGATTTGACTGGTTGTGCTGCTGAGTCTACTTGTAAAGCATTCCTGTGCCAGATGAACCATAGATTTCTAGCAAGCACGGGACTGCAGACAGGGTAGCATCATAATTTTCAATTTGGTTTTTCATTCTCAAACCTCACTGTTGGACCTTTATGCAGAATTTTATTTTATTTATTTTTATTCACTGAGGAAGTCTGGTACAATAAGCTTCCTCTTAGCATAGATAAGACTAACAGGCTAACAGTTCTCTGGGTAAGTAGAACTAATTATCAGGAAGCTGTTAATACTTCACTACAGGCTTGTGAAAACCTAGTAAGAATGAGGTCAACTAAAATAATGGGTCTGTTTAAAGTTTGAGTCATGTAAGACGTCATTAAGGATCACATTATTTCAGCAAAGAAAATATTTCAGAGACCTCTCCTCTTAAAAGAAAATAGTTTTTTCTTATTTATTTATTTATTTAGTCCCGTGGAGAGCTTCCAAACCACACCATTGCAAAACCTGAACACTTCAAACCATTCAAAGCTAATGTTTAACTGTCTGGTTCTAGTTGTCTTGAAAATACTTTCCTCCTAGGTAATTGATTTTTGTTGAAATCCAGGTGTCATTTGGCTTTTAATCCCAATTGTGCTTCTTATGCTGAACATATTTTCATTGCCCATGGGTTATTTTTTTATACCCTACATAGTGTAGAGTGTATTCTACTTTGCTCTGTGATTAGGAGAAGTAGTAATCAGCACTTTACTACAGTTGAAGAAAACAGTAAAGAGCTGGGCTGGCCCAAGGCATGATTGTGAAATGCCTGAAATTTTTAAAGCTCAAGCCTCCTAATTTGTTATTTAACTCTTTTTGTGCCCCAGTCTCTGTGAAATCTTTTTGAGCCAAGAGTTATGTGACCCCTCTGAACTTAATTTCTCCTCTGTTCAAAAATGGACTGAGACAGTGCATAATATCATAGGACATATGGCCTGATACAGAGGCAATGTTCGAAATTGTTAGGTCATCATCCTCATCCTAATCAGCATCTCCTAAACCTCAGGACAAAAGGATACCTAATACTGATTTATAATAAAATTGGTTGTAAGTATGTTTGCTTTTAATAATTTTATTCTGGAAGACTGGAAAGCTTTGTAAACTCATGGGATTGTGTCTCTAATTCTGACACCTAAGTTTCCATAGGAGGTGAAGAGATGTGCTAGCAGAATAGGGGAGGCTTCACTGCTCCACAGTGACAATAGCTGCCTGGTCATTAGACTGGCCTTGCTAAGAAAAAAAATATGGTCATGTGAGTCAGGTGTGGTGGCCAGGAAGCATATGGGACCTAATCACTCATACCAGAGAGCCCACGTTCTGGTTCAGTTCCAAAATTATTCCCCTAGTACCCCACAGGCCTGGATTCTTCCATCTCTCTCCTTCCTCTAGCCATTTCTAAATGCTATAGTGGCTGAGGCAGGTACAGGGTTTGTGATATCTGAAGCTTATAATTATAGGGGCCCTCTTTAATAGAAAGAATGCAAAGTAATAGATGTAAGTGAATATTTAATTAGAATAAGATAAGAAAGCACCACAAAGTATACATTTAATATGTTGACAAATACCACCACAAAATCCATAGAAATAATATTTTCAGTTACCTTCCTGATATACCTTATAGTGTTTTTTTCCTCCCTTCCCCTTTTTTCTTTTTTGTCATTTTTGCATACTCTGATTGCTCCCTCATGTATTTCCTAAGAGGGGGCTTCTGAGTTAATACGGCATGTCATCAATAAGAACCAAAACCTTTGCTTACAATTTCATATTTAGGATGGTTTGAAGAACTTTCTACAAATGAGCTTTTTTCTCTGAACATTTTAGACCTTTTTTCTCCTCTGCCATCCACAGGCTCCTATTGCATTATGACTTCTAATAGTGACCCCAAGTGAGTGGGCAGTGGGAGTATTTCTGAAAGTATTCCTGCATGAGAACAGGCAGCAATAATTTAGCTATATCTGGAAGTGAATGCAAACCACATAAATACATTTCACTAAACAGAAAGGAGCCCCCAATTCAATTTCCCATTAGTCGAATACCCAAAATGTCCACAGCCAGTGTGATACCACCTAACATAAAGAGTCATTGAGAGGAATTTAATATGGGAAGAGATAGCAATCAACTGTTTGTGGTTAAAATATTTACATTTTCAAATCTTACAAAAGCTTATGCCTGAGCAAATGAGAGTCCCTGAAGATTTAAACTTCTTTAGCTTCACAGAAAATTTACCTCTTCACTGAGAGGTTAGTGCAACACAGAAATCTGAGGATAAGGAAAGTTTCTTTTTTTCTGCATTTAGGAAGAGAGTTCTTTTATGCAGAAGTACTTGGTAACTTATAAAGATTTATATATATGTAATAAAAATATCGGTTTTATTACTAAAGTCCATTGTGCTCAAGCATGAGGCAGTCTCCAAAGCAGAAATCATGACATCTGACTTTTTGGAGAATGGAGAAGAAATTTGAGTTGGCTTCTTCCTGAACCATGAAGAACTTGATTCTTCCTTTAGCTCTGCCTAGGTGACCAGAAAAAGCAACGTAAGTTTATGTTAATACTTTTTTTTTAAAAAATTGAGTTCAATAATTTTAATTGTCTGATTTTTTAAATCCTAATTCTGCCCCGCCACTAACAACCTGTGTGAGCTTGAACAAATTAGTTTGTCTCTCTAAGCCTCAGTTTACTCGTCTACAAAATGTCAATAATTAATACATTCCTTATATAATTGTAGAAAGGATTAAATGGACAGCATGGGTATACTACTTGGCTCCTAGTAGATGACTAAGATATTATAGTTATTATTCTTACTGTCCACATTTTAAATGATAATTATAAGGGAAGAACCAGGAGGGGAATATTGGGCAGCCAGGGGCCCAGGAGCTCCAGATTACCAAACACAGCATGGAAGCTGTAACTTCATAAATGTTAAAAGGGCTGCTATCAATTCCAGCTTTTCCACTTTGCCCTAGGGCCCAGTAGCAACACAGTGAAAGTGACCATGGCAACAAAGCAGCCACAGCACTCTATGAACAGAATTGGTTAATAAACATGAGGCTTTTAGAAGGCAACAGTAATTCATATCTGGCCCAGATCTTCGTTAGAACCTGATATAGGCTCTAACTCTGAAACTGCATGAGATTTGAGAAGTGTTCTAGCTTCTAGCCTCAGGATTTGATATTGAAACAAGAATAACAAATTACTCTTGGTTATGGCTGCAGAGAAATGACACTGAGCACCTAGCAGGTAGTAGGGGCTCTGTAAAGGTGATTTGAATTCAATTAAAGCAATCTGTTCTCAGAGATCCTGGACACTGCTGGTCAGGCATGGCACTAGCTCTGGGTAGGCTGAGAGATCAGACAATTGAGATAGCAGAGCACTGCCATTAGTGATTGGTTCTGAAGTCAGAAATTCCAGCTTGAAATTCCAGCTCTACCACTTAACATCTTTACAGCCTTGGGCAAGCTACTTAAATCTTCACTCTAAAGTGAGGATAATAAAGTACCCGATAGGGTTATAGTGAGCATTAAAATAAGGATTAAATGAGATAATATTTCCAAAAGGTTTTAGAACAGTGCCTGGCAAGTGCTGTTTTCAAGTGCTCAATAATAGCTAGCTCTAGTGTTAAATGAGAAATCTGATGGAGATGTCAAGCAGGTATTTGGTTTTATGGATCTGGCACTCAAAAAAGATAGAGTAATTTAAGACAGATTTCAGAATCTAGTTACATTAGTTTCCTGTGACTGCAGTATAACTTGGGGTTTAAAACAACAGAAGTTTATTCTCTGACAGTTCTAGAAGCCAGAAATTAAAAATCAGAACCAATCAGTGAAAGCCATGGTGCCAGCAGGCCCTGATCCCTCCAGAGACTCTCGAGGGGGAATATCTCCCAGCTTCTGATGGCTGCAAGCATTTCTTATATTATGATTACATCATTCTAGTCTCTGCCACACATTATGTTCTCCTCTGCCATCTGTATCAAATCCTCCTCTCCCTCCTTATGAAGATACTAGTGATAGCATTTAGGGCCCACCTGGATACTCCAGAATACTCTAGTAAAATCTCCCCATATAGAGACAATTATCTTAATCATATCTACAAAGATTCTTTTTCCAAATAAGGTAACATCTACAGGTTCCAAGGATTAGGACTGATATTTTCAGAGGCCATTATTCAGCCAACTATGCTAATTAACATATGATACTGTAAGGCATGGGTGAAGATGAAATTATAAGAAAAAGAGAGGTCTAAATATAGAACCCCAAAAACCATAAACACATCACAGTGAAGCAAAGAAGGAGGAGCCACTATGGAGAAATGAGAAGAAGAGGGGAACAGCCAGAGAAGGAGATAATTGGGGTAGGGGATGTGGGGTGTTTCAGATTCCAAAGATAGAGTAAGTTTCACAAAGGACAATATGCCCCAAATACTTCAGAGAATCAAGGGTACAGGTGAGAAGTCATTATTGGATTTGACTATTAGGAAAAATATCCACAAATTTAGCCAAAGTGAATTTACTGGCATGAGGGAGAGAAAGCCAAGTTGTAGTAGATTAAGGATGGAGTCACCTCTGTGGTATACTTTGTGCATAGATATATGTGCAAGGGAAAATGGTGCAAACACATATCTGGACAAGCCACTCCTCCACTTCACTCTTAGTTACATTTTTTTTTTTTTGTATTTCCAACTACAAAACTCATCAAAGGTCCTGAACTTGCTAAAGTGGGCATAGCCCATGACTAGAGGGGAAGGTACTGCCTCCTGTCCATATAAATATTTGCTGTTGAGATCAAGAAAGGTTGATGACAAAGGCTTATTCATCTTTATAATTGCTCAGCCTACTGTCTCTAAGGTGTTAATGACTAGACTAATCAAGTAGTGACATTTTTAATACTTATACTCTTTTGCAATATCTTCAATAAGATTCTAAATATTAAATAGTTTAAATTTTTTATAACATATAAACACTATTTAGTCACCTAACAATAATTATAGATCACAAACAATACGCTAAGCATTGTATTGGGGATAATATATAGTTACTATAATATTACATAATAGCTAACATTCCAGTGCCTTGTATGTGACAGGCACTGATCTAAATGCTTTATATGTGAACTTATTTCAAAATTTGATGAGAAAGGAGACACTAGTATGATACTAGTATAATTACCTTTGTTTTTTAGAAGAGAAAACTGAGGTTCAAAGATAAGGAAAAGTGACATGGCTAGGAAGTATGAAGTGAGGCCTATTCCCTGAGCCACTATGGGTAATTTTTTCTTGCAGCTCACTCATCTTTCAAGCATCTAAACCAACAATCTAGGTTCAGAGAGGCTTCATGATATTGAGCAACTCATTGGACATTTCTCAGTTTCCTAAGGATTATATTATCTGACATCTTAGATCATTTTCAGTCTTTCTAAGTAACAAATGTCAAGAGTTAAGAGGAAGCTGTGGAGCTCAACATGTTCCACTTCCCATCCACTCATAGGCAGGAATCTAGAAAAATCTCAAAACCTCAAGTACTACTCAGAATAAGGTAGCCTGGGCCTGGCCTCTACAGCAGTGCAAACAGACCCATAGCTCTTTGACCTTCTCCCTTTCACACCCTGTAATACCCTTTCACATCAGAATTTATCATTGAAACTTATTTGTCCTTTATTCCAAAAGAGATCTCATCCCTCATGCCCAGGCGTGGTTGCCAAATAAAATATTTGCTAAGTCTGGCAATCTAGCCCATGCCTCTTAACCCCTTAGGAGAAAAGGCCACCATATCCAGGAAGACGTCCCTGATCACCCAGCCTATATTGAATTGCAGTCTCTCCTCCCTCAACACTCCCTTATTTTATTCCTGAGTTAATTTTGCCCGTAGTATTTATCACCATCTGACATTTGATACATTTCAGTTGCTTGAATTTTTTTTTCTCTGTTCTCCCCTTCTCCCACTGGGATGAGAGTCCCAGGAAACTATGTATACTTATCTACAAGTTGTCCATGCTGTCCAGTGGCTACAGTAATGCTTGGCACAGAAAATACTTGTGAATGAATCTGTAAATTAAGTGTCTATTTGATGTCACAAATGATAGTGAAATTATGATAAATATCATAGGTAAATTGAATAATAACTATACAAATAGCTGATATTTATTGAGTATATGTACTCAATAAGGCAGAATGCTAAATAGCTTACATGGATTAATTCACTTAATGCTCACAAAAATCCAGTGAGGTAGGAACTGTTATCCCCATTTTACAGCTGAGCTAACTGATAGAAAAAAAAAAAGGTAACTTGCCTAAGGTCACCAGGGTAGCATTGAGATTTAAACCCAGCAGCTTGACTGTAGAGTTTAATTCTTTACTTGTGTCCTTTCCTTGAAAAGAATGCTTTTATCTAGGGGCACTAAAAATATGAAAAAGGGATTAAATGTTTACAGGAACTATTAAAGGCTTTTAAATAAGTAAATTACTGCCCCAGGTCAAAGAATTTTGTTTAATGGATCCCTATAGATGAAATAGAACCCGGATAAAGACAAAGACATTCTTATGTAGTAGACATACTTAAGTCATGTTAATAGAGCCCTTGGTTGGAAGGAAAGATAAGGGAGTGAGGTCATGGCTGCTCATCTTTTTTTCCTCACTTTGAAGCTCTGAGCCCTGACTCCAGGAGCCACCAACATACAACTAGACACCATGTGTATACTTAGGATGTTTCTGAAGACTTTATAAAGATGGTAGAGGAATCTGTAGGTAAAAACTGAAGGCGCCACAGATTCTAGAATAAAACAATATCCATTTTATTAATAATTAATTCGAATACAAATATATGCGATTCTGGCTAGGATGTGATTTAAATTTCTCATTCTTCCTTACTAAGGAACAGGTTGTATACTCTTTACGACTGACAAAATGAGAATCCCCTCCACTCTTACCCATTCAGAAAGCCCTTTTCTTCCTGCTCGTGTGTTGGCTGCTCACATAGCTCTGTGCTGGGTTCCTTTTCTTATATCAAGGTATTTACTATCACTTTCACATTACTTACAGTCTCTTCTGAAAGGTTCCAAGTTTATGTTAAGGACTCCCTGTTATTTGGTTTGTGGATCAGTGCACCATTCTAGTATAGGACCCAGTAAACAATACATGGAAAGCAGTAACCAAGGGATATCACTGGTTAACTATTCCTTGCTCTTTTAAGGACACTGCTTTGCTGGTATTCTCCCAAGCATCTAACCCAGTGATCAGCAGTTTATAGCCAGTGGGCAAAATCCAGCCCACAGATTGTTTTCGTGTGGCCCCAGTTGCTAGGAATGATTTTTACAGAAAATATTTGCAATCAGTTGAGTGATAGATAACACATTATAATGAAAAAAAAAATCTTTTCTTTAGTAGATTTGTATTACAAAAAAGTTGTACTCAATTATTATTATATTTTTACTTTGATCAATAAAAATCGTGGAAATTTATTTTTTACTCATTATATAAGAACTTACACTCAATTTGGCCTCTAAGTTCACAAAGCTCAGTTGGTATTACTGTTAAAAAGGGAGCAATTACTGTTTCATTTTTTCTAACTTTATTTATTTATAATTTAAGTATGCATTTTTGTGGTGTCATATTTTTAAATTCATATTTATTTGTCATGCACAGGGTTGATTTTTTCCAAATTATTTTTCATTTTCAAAAGCTTACATTTCAGCCTATTTCTTTTGTCACAATTGATTAATTGTTACTTAAGCATTCCATCTTGGCTGCTCATTTCTGGTGGGAGCCAAATTATGTGCAGCCCAGTGTAAAAAGATAATTCAGATCATCTAAATATATGCCTCAATAAACACACAATCTAGAAAGCCTTTTGAGGGGGGATCATCTGTTGCTGTCCACATCAACAAAGATGTTCATGATTTAATTTTTTCCCGATTCACTATTATTTCAGAAAAAAAATTAAAGAGAACCTGCTGAAGAAAACTGGCATGAGTATCCACTCATACATCAAAGGAATCCCCTTAGCTGACCCTAAGAAAAGTATGGAGCATCCTTTATGGAACTCTAAAGACACAGTTGTGCTTTGCTCCATGTTAAGCATTTTTGAAGCTTTCCCTTTTTTTTTTTTTTTCCCTTGGTAGATCTTGATTCAGCAAGGAGAAGAAAAACACACAGGAGTGGCTGCATCCCAGAAGCTCTTTCTAAAGGCCATCATTAGATTTAGTCAAACCAGGTGTATGGAGCAAATTAGTTCAGCCTGGACCTTGGGCTGTTTATTCATCATTTACTAATCCATTCACCACACCTTTATTTAGTGTTCACTGTGAGTGCTAGGACAACAGTTTCTGCTTCAAAGGAATTTGTTAATTTAATCCTGTTCTGCCTAGGAGATACTACAGTTAAGGTAAATATAGTTAGTTGTCTCATTTTTTCACCTATATTGCCTTTGTTTACCTTTGAAGTTACCAGTATTGCCCCTCAGATACCACAGATTGTAGGACAGCCCTGCCATTCCTGCGATAGCTTCTGGAAGTCGGAACCTACTTCCTGAGGCTACCACTGCAGCCTTCCATTTGGCTCAGATCTCCAGGTCATCTCCACAGCATCCAAAGCCAAGATTATCCTTTTACTGCCCTATTTTACCTCTTTCCCATCTCATTCCTTCAGGATTAGATTGATTCTAAAAAGTTAACTACCACTTTAGAAAGTGGACTAACATCTCAGACTTCTAGATGAAAATAATAGCTAACATTGATCAGTTCTGATGCATACTTGTTCTTTTCCATACACTTTACCCAAATTAACTCTTTTTCCTCTCACACTAATCTATGAGGTAAGCACTACTATCATTGCAAGTTGAGGAGACAAGCATAAAAATTTCAATAACTTTCCCAATGCTGCTCTGCTGAGAAGTTGAAGGGCCAAGATACAAAGCCAGCCAGTCTGGCCTATATCCTCTACTCTCTCCATTGCCTCTACCAAAGAGTTTATACATAGATTTTAAGAATTGATTGGCCAGAGGCAGTCTTCTAAATTTGGCTTAACCCCAAACAGGGACTAGTCTGAGGAGGAGAATTTAGAGCTGAGCTGAGAGGACAGGCAGACTTCCTTGAGGTAAAAAGCACTTTATTATATGAATCATCCTGCAGTAGTCAGTGTTGAACCTGGAGGCCTTGAATGAAAAGTTTCCATTCAAAAAATAAGCTATTTCTTGAAACATTAAAAGTGCACAGCATTTTAGACTTAAGTGTCCTGGCTTGTCTCACATTGTTCCTGTAGATGATCCTCTCACTGGGACTCATCTGGGGGCCTTTTTTTCACAGCAGTAAATGGATTAATCCAAGACCAGGTTGTGGCCAGGATGAAGAGCTATTAAGTTCAACCACTCCACTTTTACTATTTTGTTGTTTTGAAAAGAATTAAAGATCTTAAGTTAAGATTAAAAATTCTGGCTTACCATTTTGTATTTGCTAGGGTCTTTCTCATATGTAAAACAGGAATAATACTTACCTTACAGGTTAATTATGACGATTATGCAAGGGAACATTTGGAAAGTCTAGAATAATAGCCTGATGCATAGTAAACATTCAGCACTAGAGCCACTTGTTCCTCTACTGCTCAGATGATGCTAGAAACCCTTTTAATATTTTTTATTTTAAGAAAAAGCCTTTCTATTATAAAGATAATCAATTAATGAAAATTAACAGAGTTTATACCAGATTTTGATGAGAATAGAGCAAAAGCCCAACTGGTCCTAGAGATTTCTAACAGGAAAGACTTAAAGTGGTAAATCTAGATGCCACACTTCATTGTTTAAATTTTACAAGAGTTCTTCAGGTGACTCAGTTGAGGTCATGAGAAGAGAATTCAATCATTTGGATTCTATCTAAAGAAATAATCAGTCAAACCAGACTTTCTTCTTTGTTTTGCCATCTACATTTTTAAGAGATTATAAGGATAAAATTAATATAGTATTTTAAAGTGTATTATTTTAAAGATTCATGCTATCTCATTAATAAATAGTCAATTACCATAAAAGAAATAGAAGAAGGAATAAATTACCAATATTTATTGAACTCTTATCTTTACCAAACACTGTTCTACTTTTTTTTTAGGTATGAATCCATTCCATCTCACAACATTATGATGTTAGATACCTGTACTGTTTCAGTTATACAGGCATGGAAACTGATGTGCCCAGGATCACAAAACTAATAAAAAATAGGTCTGGATTCAAGTCCAGGTATTCGGGCTGTAGAACACACACTCTTAGCCAGGACACTACCTGCCTAGTCTTTAATTCCAAGATATTGACAAATTAAACAGATAGAATAGTTATCCCAGGAATATTTTATTAAATCTAAAAATCATTGTTCAGTAACCAGCAAGCCTTGGATTTAGGTCTCTACTGCATAACATGAAAAGGGGAGGTGGTAATTGTCTTGTTTATTCATATTCATGTACTTTTAGAGCTCTGTTCATGTGATTTTGACTTTTTTTCTTTTTAGATTTCACATATAAATATCATATAGTATTTGTCTTTCTCTGTGTGACTGACTTGACTTCACTTACTTAGCATAATGCCCTCAAAGTTCATCCATTTTGTTACAAATGGCAGGATTTCCTTCTTTATCATTGTGGAATATTATTCCAGTGTGTGTGTGTGTGTGTGTGTGTGTGTGTGTGAGAGAGAGAGAGAGAGAGAGAGAGAGAGAGAGAGAGAGAGAGACATTCTTTACCTATTCATCCATTGAAAGACACATAGATTATTTCTGTATCTTGGCTCTTGTGAATAATGCTACAATGATCATAGCAGTGCAGATATCTCCTCAATAGCTCATTTTAATTTCTTTTGGTTATATAACCAGAAGTAGGATTGCCGGATCATATGGTAGTTCTATTTTTAAATTTTTGAGGAACCTCTATACAGTTTTCCGTGGTGACTGCACAAACTTCCATTCCTTCTAAGAGTATCCAAGTGTTCCCTTTTTTTTTTTTTTTAACATCCTCACCAGTGCTTGTTATCTTTTTTTTTTTTTTTTTTTTTTTTTTTACTGGTAGCCATTGCAACAGTGTTAGATGGTATCTCACTGTGGTATTGATGCGCATTCCCTGATGATTAGCTCAATGATTATATAGAAATGTAATAGATTTTTGTATATTGATTTTATATCATGAAACTTTACTAAATTTGTTTATTCTAACAGGTTTTTGGTGGAATCTCTGTCATTTTCTAATATAATATCATGTCATCTGCAAATAGAGACAGTTTTACTTCTTCCTTTTTGATTTGGATGACTTTTATATATTTTTCTTGTCAATTTGGTCTGGCTAGGATTTCCAGTATTTTGTTGAATAAAAGTGGTGAGGGTGGTCATTCTTTTATTGTTCCTGATCTTAGAGGAAAAGCTTACAGCTTTCCACCACTGAGTATGATGTTAGCTGTGAACTTGTCATATATGGCCTTTATTATGTTGAGGTAAATTCCTTCTATACCCAGTTTGTTGATATTCTACTGTATTCTAATAATAACAGTGAGGGCTCACTATGTGTTATGTTAAACCATTGATTTATGTTTTTCTATTTAATCTTCCCTAAAATTCTACTAGGTATTTTCTTTTTCTTTTTTTCCCTCCTCTTTAATTTCCCGCCCCTCAACACACACACACACTTCCACCCCTGACCTATGGATGTTGCCATTTCCCTTTTTAAGAACTGGATCTCTGAAGGTGAGGAGTCGCCTCCCACAAGCTCACTGCATGCACCCAGGGTCTGGTGCCCCCGGGGCCTGTCACACCCTTCTACTAGATATTTATTTTCACATTTATTTTATAGATAGGGAAACTTATAGTGCCTATGTATGTATGATCCCAAGACTATTCTATTAACCTTTACTTTAATAGTATCACGTGGACCAGATTTATTACTTAATTTAAGTAAGTTGAGACCTGAAAGACTTTGTTTAGTTTTATTTTAGGTTATTTGATACAGCTGTGTCTTCAATTCACTGGATAGTAGCCTATCTCTCTGTAAGAGTAAATTGAGAAAATTCTATGCTACCTGTTGTTTTGTCTTGTTTACCTAAGAAAAAAAGGAATGAAGTAAAAGGCATCAGAGGCTAAAAAAAACTTCTAAGTGAAAATTCTTTCAAAAGGTGCTAACACCTATTTTTAGTTGCATGATTCATTTCAAGAGCCTTTGTTATTTGGAAAGCAAATGTTAGGAGCAAAGCTAAACGTTTTCTATAGGTGCAATAAATTCCAGCCCATATTGGTACATTTTTCAAACATGTGAATCTGGCCTCTGTTCTGGAGGAAGAGGGAAATCTTTCAATATATTCTGGTTGTTATGTGAGAAGGAATAAAATGCCAGCCATAATTAAGAAGCAATGCAGAATTCTGATAACTTTTGCAAATAACACAGGTTTATTTGTTTATATTTTTGGTTTTGTATGTTGTTCTTGTTGTTTTATATTCTCTCCACTTGCACTGCCCAGTTCAATGAACTGCTCATCAAATCATATGTTGACAAGGCATATCAAATGGTGCTTTCCACTTATACCCCAAGGGAATGCGATGGACTATGGATTCATATACTGATACTTTAAGGTTTATTTTACTGTTAAATGCAACTTAAAATCAAATCACTGTTAGTTATTCAATGATTAATAAATTGTTGAATCATCTATAAATGACAATAATTTATATTAATAAATTAACATCAAAGTGCAGATCATCTGAGAAACTGAAACTCTAAAGGGGAAGTACAAAAGAAACAATGTAAACTGGACATTTAAACTAACTTTACATTAACAATTCCCTATTAACATTAATATTTAAGAAGAAAACATACACAAAAATCAACAATCATTTGTTTCTAGAATTCCATATTTACTAGGAGCCTTCTGGCCCAATTATGTTTGACTAAAGTCAAATGTTGATTTAATCTTCATAATATTTCTGCTCTGGGTACAGCTTCACAACCCACAGTCTCCTCTAAAAAGCAAATTTGGGTAATCTTATTAAATAAATTGTATTCTATAAAATAATTATGCTTTTAATAAAGCATCCATTATCCTCAAGCCAACACATTAGATCTTCACATCTACATTGTATAAATTGTTAATTGAAATTCAAAGAGCTTAATTTAGATGAGGAAAAATTTAAGTACATTTGGAAGAAATAAAGATTTTTGACAGTTTTAAATATGTACCTCTTAGAAATTAGGAACATGCTTCTATTGGTTAACTATAAACAAATAACGATAACAACGACAACCCCTACAAGTATTCTGTGTTGGGTAATTCAACTCTGTGGCCACCAGACTGGATTTGTGATTGTTTCCTTAGCATGTCGATAGCATTTTAAACACTTAAAAGACAGTTTGTATTTTAAATTACATTATCCTTTAATAGTTATTAATGCAATTCCTAAGCATAACATGTTTGCTTGATTTCAAGATTTGAGGGTCTCTTTAGAAGAACTCTATAATCTATCTTATATCCAGGACTTTACTTAAACTTTGGTAATGGCTCTTTAACTCTGAAGAAGGCGATTTCATAACTCTATTAGTCTACGCTGGTAACAAATTGGGGAAGACTATATTTTCCAAGAAGGCTTCAGCAGTAGCCCCCATCCCACATGCCCTAGTAAGGTATGCCCCTCCTCTTAAATATGTACTAGTTTATGATTTGATGGTAACTAAGAGAATGCAGCAAGGTGATGCACAACTCCCAAGGCTAAGTCAAAAATGTCAGTGCAGCTTTCACTATGAACACTGGAAAGTTTGCTTTTGGAACTTCAATTGCCATGCAAAAATTTCATCTTCTTGATACCCCCATACTGAGGGAAAGCCGTAGTGACAGGAGGAGATCACATATAGGTGCTCCAGTCAGTTTCCTAAGCTGTGGTGCCAGTCAGCAGCCAGCATCAAGCACTACATACGTGAGTAAAGAGCACCTGGAGATCATGATGTCCAATAAGAATATAATATAATTGCATGTATAATTTTAAATACTCTATTAGCCACATTTAAAAAATTAAAAAGAAACAAGTGAAATTGATATTAATATATTTTATTTCACCCAATATATCCAAGTATTATTATTTAAATATGTAATCAATATAGAAAGTATTAATGATAGTTTAAATTCTTTCTTTTATACTAAATCTTTGAAATTGTGCATGTGTCCATATGTTTTACTTAGAGCACAATTTGGTTCATACTACATATATTTCAAGTACTCAATAACCAAATGTAGATTAGTGTCTAATGTATCAAACAGCATAGCTCTAGATGATTCCAGCCTCCAGTCATCACATTTCCTGCACATTTTCCCCAAGCCATGGAGTCTTCCCAACTGAGTGCTAGAGAATATAGAGACCTCTCCATAGCCCTGATTCACAAGATATATATTTAAAGTTGCTAAGTTTGGGGGTAAGTGACATGGTAAGCACTGACAGTGGAACATAGGTACCACTAGAAACATAGGTTATGAGGATAGATGTTTTGCCCTCTGGTCAAGCTTAATTATTTTAGAGAACGGTTAAACCATAGAATCTTAGAGGCCTTCAAAAAAGCCTTGAAGAGTATTTATTCTAATCTCCTACCCATTGCCAAAACCAAGATTACATCATCCACACCAAATGGTTTATCCGTTTTTGCTTGATTTTTTACAAGTTACACCTCATAAGAAAACTTAATGAATTTTTGAGCAATTTCGATATTTAAAAATTTTTTTTTGTATTTATTAAAAAATGACCTTGATGATTTCTCTTCAGCAGTTCTCTTCTGGCCTCTGGAGCTACATAGCAAATCCCTCTGATGTAAAATCTGCCCAGAACTTTGGAGACAATGAATATACTTTCCTTGCTCATATCATCCCACCTTCTACCACCACCACCAATACTCCTTTTTCCATGCTGAATATTCCAAATTTCTTAGTTAATCCTTGTAAAGCATACTTTTCAGAACTTTAATCACAAGAGCACATTCCTGGCAACTCTCTACTTTATGACTCTTTATAAATCTCAAACCTTAAAATACAGTACTCAGAATAGAATATATGCTCCAGATATGGCCTATCTAGTAGTACATAGTTCAATTGGACTGTTAGTCTTGTTCTACATGATGTATTTTCATGAAGGTAAATTAAGATTACTGCTTCCTAAAGGTATTTGAATGAAGACAGGGCTTCTGCGATCTGAACACACATAGTCTCTTAGTTGTATGTAGCAACTTAATATATTTTAGGAGAAATGAAGGGCTTAAAATCAGAAGACCTGATCTTGAGTTCAGTCAGCAATTTACTAGATATGTAACTTTGGGGAAAATGTTTATACTGTCTATGTCACAGTTTATTTAAGATTGATAATATGGGAATGTGGCATTTGGGGTAAGTATTGACTGTAATAAGTAAGTGTAAAAGATTTGTAATCTGCAAAGATCTATATAAACATAAGGCCCTTTTATTATTGATATCAATGTAAGAATAGGGCTTGATGCTTATATCCATTAAACTTTATCTTTATAGTTTTGGCTCACCATGGAGAACTTTCTATAAAATATTACTTAGTCTGGTTTAGTAATTAAATAAACATTTACAAAGCATTTATTCTTTATAAGACATGGCATTATCAGTTCTTCTCAATAACTTAGAAAGTCTACCAAACTTTAAAAGTCTCTAGGTCATCCATCAACTGTCCACAGGTATGTCAAAGTCTATTAATCAAAAGGAATAATTTGATTCAAGATTTAAAATGCTGTTCTTTGTACCTGTTGATCCAGAACCCTGGGTCAGGCTGCTCAGAGCAGTAGCAGCAGCAGTAGTAGCAAGGTAGACCTATCTTCAATTTAGGGGCTGGTAAAAGGAGGCCACCTGTACAATTTCCTGCTCCATTTCAAAGCTCCAGAAGTTAGAGTGAGCCAATAAAACACCTGGCAGAATAAAAGAGTCTTTTTAACTAGTGGAGATAGTGGATTAAGAGACTCTGAACTCAGACTGGTATAGGGAAGTCGGTAATTAGGGGTTAGAAACATTCATGGAGGGTACTGCGCTCCTTTGTAAGGCCTCAAGTAGCACCAGACAAAGGAACAAGCTGCAACATTTGGACTTATTATGCCACTCCACAATATACTCTCCCTGTAAAAAAGCCAGGAAAGAAGTACATTTTTCATTTTCTTTTAATTTTTTTTCTGTTTCCTACAATAACATTTATATAAAGTATAGTAACTTAAATTTTTTTGTAAATGGTGTGCCAGGAAATGGCAAGGTTGTTTTCAGCTATGATATGGCATAGATATATTATTACTCATTTCTCCTTGCCTAGGTCACATATACTTAGAGGGACCTTATGGATCAGCTAGTATTACACACTCATTTCACAGGAAAGAATTGAGTTGCTGTGGGTTGTGTAAAGACTCACAAAAATTGGCCTTAGTATAGACTACGATTTCCTATCTAATGAATTTCCTCTATGTCTTAATTCTTTAATTAAGGAATTAAGCAGCTTGAGAAGGTCACAAACACCTCCCTGCCCCCCCCCCCACACACTCTCTCATACATACATACATCAAGTATCACTTCTCATCTTATTCACAGAAGTTTCACAAATGGGAACTGGATAGACCAGTTTTTTATTTTATTTTTTTTTAAAGCTACTGTGAACTGACTGAAATTACTTAATGGATCCACTGTCATTATAAAGACTTGGTCTTAGTTTCATGTAGTGTCCTAAAACTCCATCAAAACCTACAGAAATATGGGATCTTGCATGACTCTCTTTTAAATGCGAGGTTGAAAACAGCATTAGCAAAGAATGGGAGTCAAACATGGAAGGTTTTCCCAAAAATGTAGATCTTTAAGGGGATAAGAGTAATACATTGCTGTAGAGAAAGGAGGATAACATGTAAACAGCATCTAAAAATATAGAAATGGAAAGGCAAGTGGTGTGAGAAGATGGCAGGCAAATAGTCTTGCCTGGTGTATGGGTGGATATATAGAAAACTAGTGGAATGGGGTATGAAAGGTGGGTTTCATAAAATGTCTTGACACTATCTGAATACGCTAATGTAAACAAGCCGTCTCTACTGCTTCTTGCACAGGGCAATAATTCCAGAGTTAAAACAATATGAGGACACTTAATATTTGTAGTATCTTATGAAGCAGGTTTCAAAGTTAAATGCACCACCTCTCAAACATGGATTTGATCAGGAGTAATTAACACCAACTCTCTTATACAAAATGAGAGAGCAGCAGTGCTCATATTTCAGTTTTTCATCTATATCACTCTGTAAAATCAAAGCAAGTACTTAATTTGAATTACCCTGTCAGAAATTATTTTTGCTGTGCATTTCTTATCATTTCATAGTTTATCAAGTACATACACAGATACTATTTTGTTTGACTCATCAGCCATGTAAGTTAAGCTATTATTCCTCACATTTCACAAAAAGCTAAAGCTAAGTCTTGACTCAGTAATTGCCTGAGGTCATTCAGCCTGTAGGTCAATGCTGGAGCACAGACCCAGGTTCTGAATCCAAGTCAAATTCTTTTTCTACTGAACCATGACAGGAACAATAATGGGCACCTTTTGGGGTCAATTACCTGTGGAACCAAGTCTTCCTAGCAGAAGAGATTTCCGTTTAGGTGATAAAGGCATTCCCTAGCCACTATAAATATTAGACCAGAGTCTTCTCCGAAGGACACTTTTTAATCTGTTGAACTGCTCAAATGAGAAAATCTGCCATAAATATCTGAGCGATGGATCATGTGATTGCAAAGTTTATATAGGTAGTAATTTGGAATTTTTATGATTTTCTAAGTGGATTAAATTAGAAACTTAAAGTATTGGTTTAATATGACATACAGAGATTTTTACCTTTACATTTTCTGAGGAAGATGAACTATGTAGGCAACAAAATATTTGGATATACTTTTTAATTGGTTTTTCTAGAATAATTAATCTCACCTTTGCATTTAATCTTCATAAATTGCTTTGTTGCCTATAGTTTTATGGTTTTATATGTTCTGAGGAAGTGACATTATTAAAATATCCACTACCACAATTCCTGATATTTTACTAAATGAGGGGTGTCCTGTCACTTTCCTTATCTGTTCAGTTACTGAGGTTACTCTCTCATAGACCCAAAGAGGTTTTCCTGAGGACTTCATTTTGCCTCAGAAAATCAGAAGTGACTAGCTAGAAACCTTAGAAGGAAAAGAAAATGGTAATTATATAACTCCTTTTAAGGCACCAGTTAATTACATTAGCGGCAGTATAAGAAAGAGTTTGTTGATGATAACATTAACAAATTTGGAATGTTGCCATTGCGATTGACACTGCAACTAGCCAGACACAAGTTGTATTTACTCAGTCCCCAAAACTATGATTCTCAGGGTAAATCTGGAAATAAAAATCCAAAAGTTCCATCATTTTTTATTTTATTAATTCTTAGGCTGATATTTAAAAAACATTGAAGAAAAAAATGGCTGTTGGATAGTAGCACTATACTTCTAAATCATATAGTTCCATTCAGAGAAATATCATACTCTGAGGACAAAACTTTGACATACAGCTTAGCTATTTAAGGTCTGTAATATCTTACATTGTTGAGCAGATTTTAGTTTGCAAATATTGCTTTACAAAGACTGGTAGCAACCTTAAGAGGTTTGCAGAGAGAACACATATTAATCCCAGTTTAGAGCTGAGAGAAGTAGAGGTCAGAGGGTCTGAACAAGTCACCAAAGTATAGACAGCTAATTAGAGGAAGATCCAAGTCTCCAAATTCCTAGTTCATGTTATTTCTACGATTTGAGTTGAATCATTTTTAAATTGCTATTACTAGAACATTTTTCAACCAATCAAAAGGGCAAATTCATGTGGTCTCTCAAATGTGCTTCTTACAATGAGCATTAGTTATTTTATTTTAATTGGAGAGCAGAGTAGAAGGAAATAGGTTTGAACAAACATCCAATTAAAAAATGTGCAGAAGACCTGAACAGACACTTCTCCAAAGAGGAAATACAGATGGCTAACAGACATGAAAAGATGCCCAAGGTCGCTAATCATCAGAGAAATGCAAATTAAAACCACACTGAAATATCATCTCACACCTGTCAGAATGGCTATCATTAATAAATCAAAAAACAGCAAGTGTTGGCGAGGATGTGGAGAAAAGGGAACCCTCATACGCTGTTGGTGGGATTGCAAATTGGTACAGCTGCTATGGAAAACAGTATGGAGGTTCCTCAAAAAATTTAAAATGGATATACCTTTTGACCTGGCAATTTCACTTCTGGATATTTATCCAAAGAAAACCAAAACAATAATTTGTAAAGATCTATGTACTCCAATATTCATGGCAGCATAATTTACAATAGCCAAGATAATGGAAGCAACCGAAATTCTCATCAACAAACGATTGGATAAAGAAATTATGGTTCATATATGCAATAGAATATTACTCAGCCATTAAAAAAATGAAATCCTACCATTTGCAACAACATAGATGGACCTAGAGGTTATTATGCTGAGTGAAATAAGTCAAACAGAGAAAGATAAATACCATACAATTTCACTTATATGCAGAATCTAAGGAACAAAAAGAACAAACTAATCAAAAACAGACTCACAAATATAGTGGACAATTTAGTGATAGACAGAGGGGAGGGCGGTTTGGGGGGCTGGGAGAATGGGATGAAGGGTTAAAGAAGTCCAAAGTAGTTGTTGATAGTTGGGCACAGGGAGCATGAAAGAGGGGATGCAATTAGCAGTAATATGATGGCTAAGCAGAGGGCCAGGGGAGGGAGAGAGCAATTGGGGGAATCGTTTTATGAACATTATAGATGTCTAACCAATGTACTGTATACTTGAAACTAATTTATATAAATTTATTTTTTAAAAAACTTGAGAAATAACTATTTCTCTAAGTAAGGTCTAGATGTTTACAGTATGTGTGCTCGGTTTTAGCTACACAATAATAGAGAGTAAAGTGTTTTAATGAAGGTTCAACTTCAAGCAGATTTGACAACACTTTCCTTACCTAGAGATTCTTGATCATGCTCAGAGGGTATCAATAGGTCTAACCCACTCCAGGAAATTTCAGAAAATCAATTCAGTCATCACTTCTAGACACAGTCAGTCTGATATGTGATTACGAGGAAGTAAAAACATCTATTTTGTGGTCAGACTTAATTATCATAAAGCAGTTCATGCTATGCTAGAAAATTTCAAAACTTATAACCTTATAGAATTTTAAAATGAGAATGAGGAAGATATGTCATCTGTCTACGGAAATGTTTTATCCAAATACCCATTTTTCACTTCATTCTTCCTGAAGACATTTCTTTTTATATCTGAGACTCTGCATTCTTCTAGACTATATCTCTGATTGATTTTGAAAGAAATTTCAGTAGTAATCAGAATGGAAAGTCAATAATTCAAACTTAATGGAATTGAGAAGGAGAACATGGGAAGAGTTCTAGCCTAGGAAATTGTTCCCATTCAGTCAGGAAACAGAGAGCCCTTGACCTAAAGGGGGATGCTAGCTCTCAATCAGGTGAGAGATTTTGTTGTTCTGCTGCTCGATACTCTCCCACATCAGTGCTTTTCGGCTAGCCCAATTGCCATCTCTGACTTCAGAGAGCAGCTTTAATAAAATACTTTAGCCTAAGATGTAGGAGCAGAGAAGCCATTCTTCTTTAATCGATTATTTAGTGTATCATGCTACATACCAGCAGGATCCACATACTCCACTCTCTTAATGCCAGAAAGATGTCTTAATTCGTAAACATGTTCCAGGAAGCTCCATATACCTGCCATCAATAAGACACTGCTCAGTACTTTGAAAGGAGCTGGTGACTCAATTGTGTTTGTTCTGTTTCTTTCATTGCCATTGATGAAAGACCATTGTACAAAGAACATTAAAGCCTAAAAAAAAACAAGAAGTTTCCGCCAATACCACCTTGATGAAAACTGCACTAGCGATTCTTATTTGCCTCACAATTCACCCAGGATTCTTACCTATTTCATCTCAACGGAAATCCCTGATTTGGTGTTTTGAGGGGCAAATTATGTCTCATGGCCAGAGCAGGCAGAATAACAGCATTGATGATTAAAAGTGAAGGATTTAGACTAGACCACCTGGGTTGGGTTCTAACTCCATAGTTTACTAGCTATGTGACCTTGGGCAAATTCCCTAACATCTGTGCCTCAAATTCCCAATCTATAAATGGAGATGATAATAGTATCTTAACTTAATAGGGGTTGTTTGATGATAATACAGCTTAGTACCTGTTAAGCTCTTAAAATAGTGCATAGTAAATGTGAAGTGTCCAACATGGATCTGTCACTATCATTAGTTCAATTGCCCAGCCATCCCAGTGATAATATATTTATCCTCAGAAAGGCAACACCTCTATTTAACCATACTGCCTCTCATGGACAATAACCAGAGATTATATATCAGAGGTTATCTCAGATTTTCATTCAGAGTGTGGGCAGAAGAATATACTGAAAGAGCTCTATTCTGCAAATCAAAAGACCCAGATTTTAACCCACGTTTGCTTTTAACTTGCTCTGACCTTGGGAAGGTTACTTTACCTTTCTGTCCCAGTTTTTTAAACTGTAAAAGTAAGGGAGTTTGCCCAAGGCCTATACAGACTGACTATGCTACAGTTACTTGGCCTTTGAGGAGTAAAGGGGAAACCTGAATTGTTGGATAAACTAGAAACCATTTATTAAGTGAATATTTATGTGTCGTGTACAATTGTGGGTCCTGGCTGGGGATATGGACTTGAACAAGGTAGACAAGAATGCTGTCTCCCTAGAGTTTACATTCTAGAGAACAGAATTCATCAATCAATAACAAACAAACAGATAAAAAAATTCCAAGTTAATAAATGCTATGAGGAAATTAACAGTGCAAAGGGATATGGAGAGAGGGTGACTTTAGTTTGGGTGATCTGGAAAGTTGTGTTCAAGATGTCAGTTGAGGCTTCCAGTCAAGATGGCAGAGTAGGTGCTTGCCTTCTCTCAAGACCACATCTACCTTAAAACTAAACTACAGAACAACCATCATTGAGAATCATTTGAAATATAGCTGAACAAAAGTCCTATAACTAAGGATATACAGAAGAAGCCACATAGAGAATGGTAGGAGGGGTGTAGATACTGAACAGGCTGGTCTCACACCCAGGTGTGGTGGTTAAAAATCAGGAGGGATTTTGAGACTGGCTGCAGAGGTCTCAAAAGACATAGCAGCCTAATACACAGAAACAAATATAGGGAGGCAGCCAACATGGGGAGACAAAGAGACATGTCCCAAATGAAAGAACAGAACAAAGCTCTAGAAAGAAAAATTAAACAAAATGGAGGCAAGCAATTTACCAGATGCAGAGTCCAAAACACTGATTATAAAGATGCTCAATGAACTTAGGGGAATAGATGAGCTCAGTGAGAACTTTAACAAAGAGATGGAAAACCTAAAAATGAAAATAGAAAACATGAAAAAGAACCAGTCAGAAATGAATAATACAATAACTGAAATGAAGAATACACCAGAGGAAATCAATAGTTAGATGAAACAGAGGATTGAATCAATGATTAGAAAAATAAGGTAGCAGAAAACACCCAATCAGAATAGCCAAAAGAAAAAATAATTTTAAAAAATGAGGATAGTTTAACGGGCCTCAGGCACAATGTCAAGCATACCAACATTCGCATCATAGGGGTATCAGGAGAAGAGAGAAATCAAGGAATTGAAAACCTATTTGAAGAAATAATGACAAACTTCCCTAACTTGGTGAAGGAAATAGACATACAATCCTGGGAAGTTCAGAGTCCCAAATAAGATGAACCCAAAGAGGCTCACACCAAGACATATCATAACTGAAATGCCAAAGGTTAAAGACAAAGAGAAAAATCTTAAAAGCAGCAAGAGAAAAGCAGTTAGTTACTTACAAGGGAGCTCCCATGAGATGATCAGCTGATTTGTCAACAGAAACTTTTTAGACAAGAATGATGAAAAGCAAGGGCCTATAACCAAGATTACTCAGCAGAGCTATCATTTAGAATCTAAAGACAGGTAAAGAGCATCCCAGACAACAAAAACCTAAAGGAGTTCATCACCACCAAGCCAGTATAATAGGAAATGTTGGAGAGACTTAAGAAGAAGAAAAAAATATGTATCAAATATATGAATAATAAAATAGCAATAAATACATATCTATCAACAATTACTTTAAATCTAAAAAATTAAATGTTCCATTCAAATGTTAGGGTTGCTGAATGGATAAGAGAACAAGACTCTTACATATGCTGCCTATTAGAGACTCACTTCAGGTCAAAAGACACAGACTGAAAGTAAAGGAATGTGAAAAAATGTTTCATGAAAATGGAAGTTTAAAAAAACAAAAACAAAAACATGGGATAGCAATACTTATACCAGACACAATAGACTTTAAAACAAAGGTCATAAAAGAGACAAAGAAGGACCCAGTAATTCCAATTCTGGGTATTTATCTGAAAAAAACCCAAAACACTACTTCGTAGGAACATGTGCATCCATATGTGCATTGCAGCATTTTTTTTCAATAGCCAAGATATGGAGGCAACCTGGGTGTCAATCAGTGGAGGAAAGGATAAAGTAGAAGTGATATGTATATACAATAAAATATTACTCAGCCATAAAAAAGAATGAAACCTTGCCATCTGTTACAATATGAATGGACCTAGAGGGTATTGTGCTGAGTGGAGTAAGTTATAGAAAGACAAATGCCATATGATATAATTTATATGTGGAATCTAAAAATAAATAAATAAATAGACAAAATAGAAACAAACTCATAGATACAGAAGAATATTTTAATGGCTGCCAGATGGGATGGGAGTTGGGGGGATGGGTGAAACGGGAAGAGATTAAGATATACAAATTGATGGCTACAAAATAGTCATGAGGATATAAAGTGTAGCATAAGGAATATAGAAATAATGTCATAATAACTATGTATTGTGTCAGGTAGGGACTAGATTTATGGGGGTGATCATTTCATAAATTATATGTCTAATAATTATGTCATATCTGAAACTCATTGTATGCCAACTGTAATTGAAAAATTAAAAATTATTAAAAAATAAAGTAAAAGAAGGATGTCAGTTGAGAGCTCATACACAAGAAGAAGTCAGCCATGTGAAGACAAGGGGAATAGCAGTCGAAGCAGAGGGAATAGTGGTTCAAGCCTCATGGCAAGAAATAATTTGGAATATTTGGGAATAAGAATATTCTTTTTCCCACTCCTACTGGAGGGAGTGGAAAGAGATGAGGCCCAGAGGTTAAATATACTCCTGTAATCTTCATTGCCATGATAAAGAATTAAGGTTTTATTCTAAATGTGATGGGAGCCAACAGGTGATTTTAAACAGAGGGACTTGCTAACTTATTCTGACTTGTGGTTTAAAGTGTATCTATTTAAATGAGGACTAGTTCTGAAACCCCGTTGAAGGGGGCAGTATAATTTCCTGACCAGGGACATAAATTGGTTACTTTATTAATTCAGTGGTTCTGAGTCCTTGTCTCAATTCAACTCTTAGTTGGGGCGGGGGTGGCATTTGGGCAAGTCATATATTTCATAATTACCTTCTTTAGTATAGAAAAAATAATAATTGAAGAATTTACTCATTCTAAATTTGGAGGTCTGATAAGAACTGAGATTACAGCTATAAAAACACTTTCGGTTGCTTTAAAGATAATGTGTCATATATTTCCTATTTAATGTTTTAAAGTTTTCTATATTCCTGTGAGAAATGGGGAGGGGAAGAAAGCAAGGAGGAAACAAATAGTGGACATCTCCAGTAGCAGGTCATTAAAAATATAGATTTAGAAGCTAAACTACCAATTCAGTATCTCTGCAATCCTGACAGTTACCTAACCCCATTTGTGGAATGGGAATAATAATAGTGATAATAATAGCTAACTCATAGAGTTATTATGACAATCAAATAAAAGTATGCCCACATAAAGAGCTTAGAACAGTACCTTGTATTTAGTAAGTATTCAATTAATAACCACTTCTCTCTTTGGGCTCTCCATCTGATCTGCTTACTCCATTTCCATTTGGGGGGACTCCCATAGTACTGTGTTGACAGATGCCCTGCCATCCACTGTGGAACCTGAAGACACTTTTTTTTCCTCTCTCTCCCTTCTTTAACAACCAAGTGCATATGACCTCTTCTGGGCCAATCATTTAATATGATACGAAGATGGTTGTGTTACTAGATTATATTCATGTTCGGACTGTTGTTACTAAATGAAAGATTCTGTGCTCTTCTCCATTGTCATCACCACTCCTACTGCCTCAAGGTGCTTGGTATCTAGCTGTATTTTCCAAGTTCTGTCCACCAGGCTCCCATTCATACTGAGCCCTTAATATCCCACCATTCATTTTCTTTAACTTTAGGTAGCCAGAGTCAGTTTTATTTAATTGCAAACAACCACTCCTAATGCATATAGGCTAGAACCTTCCTTTGGCTTTCCTTCCAGTGCCTTCCTTGCCTCTCCTGGATTACATCTTCTAACATGGTTGAATTGTTGGATGATAGTTAATGAGATTACCAGAGCTTCCCAGAATGTCATATAGTAGAAAGTCTTCCTTTCACTAAAGATACTTTCTCCAAATCCCTCCCCCTTCAAGAAGCAGAAAGACCCCTTCCACTTTCATATTCCCACAACACATGGTTAAGAGATCAAGGATAGCACTGGCTACACTTTATTTTGTACAGAATTTGAGTATGTACCTGTTTCTTCTCTGGATTGTTAGCACTCGGAAAGCAGGAATAATGTATTACTCCCTTTTAAATTAATATTTGATATACACTTAATTCATTAATGTAACCTCCTTTCAAAATTAAAATATCATAGATTATAGCTAAAGCTACCTTTAAAAACTATCCTTAATTGTGGCCCTTTCCTCCCTGAAGTTAACCAGCATCATCAGGTTGGTGTAGGGCCATCGAAGATGCTGCCAAATTGGCGTCACATCACTCATCTCCAGTGTGAATAGCATTCCTGCCACTGTGCAGGAATGGATGGTGTTCTTTCAGGGTGGTTTACTATGAATCTAATGGTTATGGAGAAAATATAGTGTGTGTTTACATAGAAGTACCATATTGGATGTATCACTTTGTGTAATTTTTCTCTAACATCTCTTAGAGATCTTTCCACATATAAATCTACCTTACTGTTTACAAATGATGGATGATTGTCCCACTGTATGGATATCTCATAGTTTAGTTTGACAAGCTCTTATTAATAGGCATTTGAGTCATTTCTTAATTTTCCCTATTATAAATAATACTTCAGTGAACATTTTAGTATGTACCACATTGGGTTCAAGTATACTTTTCAAACTGGATAAGAATCTATGGCTTTATAATTCATATTCTATGCCCTTCACACATTGTCTAGCACAAAATCTGGCTTGCAGTAAGTGCTTAGTACATATTTTTTAGACTGGTTTAAATGATTCTAGCTCATACCACCCTTTTTAGCTCCCCTAGTGGAAATCAAGTGCAGAGACAAAGTGAGCTAAGACACATACTGCCTGTGATGAGAATAGAGGCACCACCTCAATTCTAGAAAACTCTGAGAAGTCTTCTCACTAGAGACATATTCAGGTCAAATGTTAATCATCATTTTTAAAAGACCCTTTTGGAACAAGCAGAACAAATTTAAATTAACTTCAAAGAGGTATGAATTCCATAGAAGCCATTAGTACCATTTCTTTTTACAGCGACTAAACTTATTAACATCTTCTTTTCTGCAAATGCCTTCTATTTGCAGAGGAGAAAATTTTTGTTGTCTCCATCATGAACACTAAATGATATTTATGTAATGCCCATCTGCTCCACAATTTCCATACACCTCATACGACTTTATTCACTCACAGCAGAGGCACATTAACAGCAAATGCTAAATGATGAATTATTTCTCACGGGAAAGATAGTTAATTTCACTGACCCCTGTGTGTCATGATTCAATGCATCACCCTGTATGAGGAAGCAGACCTGTGGAGAAGAAACCGCAAAAACAACAAATCAATGCAAAGCTCTGTGATCCAAAGCCAAGGTCATTTTTAATGGAATAAAAAGGCACTCCAGGGCTTTAGTTATTATTCTACAATCTCATGCCCTTAACTGTAATTAGAGCACAATAATACATATCCTAGGATGTTTTCTCTAAGTGGCACTGAAAGCTGGGGGAGGGATGAAAGGGGGCTATTTGTCAAGTAAGTACTAATATTAAAAATAAAAGAAAACTAAAATGAAACATTAATGAAAATATTCATTTTGTTTTTCCAATTTTACTTTGCTTATTTCTCCCTCTGCTAGTCACCAGATACAAAGCATCCTTCCCCAAAATAACATTGGTATTAATGAGCTTCTTTCTGTGAGATTTCAGACGGTTAGCAATCATGAGGCTGTTCCTTATTTTAGAGGTTATATAGTTTGATTGTGAGCTCCTTGATAGGGATCATATCATGCATTTCTTGGAGGAGGCAGCAAGGAAAGTGTTGATAGGAACTAAATGGGTCCCTTACTCAAGGTGTTCCATTTCTGGGATCATATAAAAATAATGTATGCAAAAAGTTCCACTGCTCCAGTCTCTGGTGGTTTTCTAGTTTTGCTACTATGTACATCCTTCATTAAGAATCCTTTCTTGAAGTGACTTAAGTTAGTTTGTTTTCCTTATATCCTAAAGTCCCCAACTTGAAGAGTAGTAAAGTATCAAGATTTAATATAACCTATTATAAAGAAGGAACAAGTGTATTCCTTGGACTGTGGGGTCTTCGTGAATATAGCTTCTGTACATTAGCATTATCATCTTTCATTCTAAGTTACTTGTTTCTGCCTATTACTTCCTAAACTAACTGTAATCCAGGCCAGAAGGCAGAAGAGCCTCCACAGAGAGATGCTTTTTATAAGTAATCTTATCCCACTTATCCTGTGTCTAGAAGCAAGGTTACTCCTGACATATGTGATTGTCTGAAAGGTTCCTATTGTGCCAGACTATAGAGTTCTCAGAAATCATGTACTTTATTTCTTTATAGGGAATTATGATTTTGCCTAAGTGGTGAGAGGTAGATTAACTGAAGCCTTTTGGGAATATGTTATTCTGAATCCTTTCTAATAATCATTTTTCAAAGGAGAGGAGGGAAAAAAGGCTGGACATAATTCAGGTTAAAGGGGACTAGAGAAGAGAGGATCCGAAGGATCACAATCAAGAGAGAGAAAAAAGTGTGTGGAAACAAACGTATGAGTTAAATGTTTCCTCTTTGGGGGAAAATAAGGAAATGAGGGGAAAAGGAGGAAAATTTTCACCAAGTTTAAGGAAATGGTATTTTAATTTTTACTCATATTTGCATAAGGCTATCATCAGAAAGAATTCAGTTAGTTGCTGAATATTTTTCATTAAAATGTAAATTAAAATGCTTTTCTTTTCCAAGTTGAATTATTACTACAATATCTGAGGAAATGTAAGAGAGAATTTATGTTCAAAACACCTGTAATGTATGGAAGTAAAATGCAGTCTTTTTAGAAATATATGTCATTTTTATGTTATGGAGATGGAATAAAGGCTGTGAACATAAGCAAAGGCAATAGAGATCTACTCATATACATAAAATATAAAGTGGTGTCCCTACTTTCCAGATACTCATTTAAAAAATAAATAAATAGGGAAAATTGAGTTGCAAAGAAAAAAATTTAGATCATAATTAGAATGTTTTTTAGAGTTCTGTTGCAATGAAGTTGACAATCTCAATTAAAATTGATCATTTTCTAAGAAAATATATATAGACAAAATGGCACAGCATACTAAAAAGTAATTGGAACAAATAATTTATAGGAAATGAACAGAGATATTAAAGATGTGTGTCGTGTACAATTGTGGGTCCTGGCTGGGGATATGGACTTGAACAAGGTAGACAAGAATGCTGTCTCCCTAGAGTTTACATTCTAGAGAACAGAATTCATCAATCAATAACAGACAAACAGATAAAAAAATTCCAAGTTAATAAATGCTATGAGGAAATTAACAGTGCAAAGGGATATGGAGAGAGGGTGACTTTAGTTTGGGTGATCTGGAAAGTTGTGTTCAAGATGTCAGTTGAGGCTTCCAGTCAAGATGGCAGAGTAGGTGCTTGCCTTCTCTCAAGACCACATCTACCTTAAAACTAAACTACAGAACAACCATCATTGAGAATCATTTGAAATATAGCTGAACAAAAGTCCTATAACTAAGGATATACAGAAGAAGCCACATAGAGAATGGTAGGAGGGGTGTAGATACTGAACAGGCTGGTCTCACACCCAGGTGTGGTGGTTAAAAATCAGGAGGGATTTTGAGACTGGCTGCAGAGGTCTCAAAAGACATAGCAGCCTAATACACAGAAACAAATATAGGGAGGCAGCCAACATGGGGAGACAAAGAGACATGTCCCAAATGAAAGAACAAATATGAAATGAACAGAGATATTAAAGATGTACTCCCCCCTTGCTCTAGGTATCTGGCCCAATTGGATACATGAGTAGCTTTTCCTCCAAAATATTTTCCGAAAAATAATTATCATGCTACTTAATTGATTTAAGATAATTGAGAATGAAAGAAAACTTTATAGTGTGTTTATGTATAATTAGCAAAACCCATTATAGCATAATAACATCCCAATATGTATTTATCTCTAAATGCAAGGATGGTTTATGTTAGGATATTTTTTAATATAAATGATTAATATATGATTATATTATTTATCTTACCTAAAATTATTCTAGGTATGATTGCCAGTGCATTCAGAGGAAAACATGATATAGGAGGTATAAAATTGGAAAAGTGAAGATAAAATTATCAGTATTTGCATACAAGGTAATGATTTTACCTTTCTGGAAAATCCACCAAATGAAGTGGCTTTTAAGAATATGTTAGATCTAATAAGAAAATTCAGTAAGGTGACTTGTTACAAATGTAATACATTTTCCTGTATTCTAATAATAACCAGATAGAAAACATAATGTAAAAAATGACCACTTCATAATAACACGCAAAATAAAATAATCTAGGTGTGAATTTAACAAGTAAAATACAGTACTTCTTTTCTGAGAAACTGAATAGAAATTTGTCATCTTGGAAATAGATTAATAATTTCCAAATAAACATAAACATTTTGCAAATTGTAATAAAGTCCCTATATTCTAATGTGACTTTTTAATAGTTGATCGAATAGTGATGGTGGACTTAATTTATAGGTTATAAAAGTGTATTTCAAAGCCAAAAGTTGATAAAATATTATGATATTGGTATAGGAATAGAAAAAGAGACCAATGAAAGAGAAAAATAAATTCAAAATATATTCAAATAAATATGATAATTTGGTATATGATAAAGGTAGCACTTTAAATCAGTGGGGAAAGACAACATATTTTATTAATGGTTTTAGGACCACTGGCTAATCTTGGAGAAGAACAGGGTTAGTTCTTTACCTATTCTTATTTGAAGTAAATTTCAAAATGCATAATGATGTGTTTGAAAGAAAGAAGGAAAGAAGGAAAGAAGGAAGAAAGGAAAGAAGGAAGGAAGGAAGGGGAAAAAAGAAAGAAAAAAGAGAGAGAGAGAAGAGAAAGAAAGAAAGAAAGAAAGAAAGAAAGAAAGAAGAAGAAGACAGACAGAAAGAAGAAAAGAACGATAAGACTCCTAACCCCTCCATCACCGCACCCCAACAAGCCCGCCGCCCTCTTTAGCGCTCGCGATACGCCTGAAAGCCCTAGCCATGGTTTCCTCTCCTTTCCTGCTCCTCCCCGTCCTGCCCTTCATCCTTCCTTCGGCCTTCCTTCCTTCCTTCCTTCCTTCCTCCTTCAATACCCTCCCCCGCATCCGAAAGGAAAAAGAAAACAAGAGATAAATAAATAAATCATAAAATTACTACGCAAAAACACTGGTAATCATTGTATAATATCCACATGGGCAAAGCCTTTCTAAGCATAAAATTCAGTACAAACCATAAAGGGAAAAAGGATGTTAGATTTGTATGCATGTCAAAAAGCATTTTTAAAAATGCTGAAAGGCTGATCACAAATTATGAACATTTTTTGCAATATACATGAAATTATTTCTTTTATATGTATAAATACACGTATATGAGCACAAATGTTTTGAATAAGAAAAAAATTTAAATCCCCATACAAAAGTGGAAAAAGACACACATAGGAAATTCACAAAGAAATGTAAATAATCATTAGAAATGCTCTCCTTATAAGTAATCAAAATGCAAGTTAAAGCAAGATACCAGTTTTGACTTTCAGTTTGGCAATAGTTTAAAGGGATAATACTCATATTATTGCAAGATGGGAAAATGGACCTGTTCTTATAATTGTGGGAACGATTGGAAATTAGTTTAACTTTTCTTGAGAACAAACTATATATTAAAAGCATTTAAAATCTGCATATTCCTCTTCGCACAGCAATTCTAATTCTTATATAAATAATTGGGAAAATTCACAATAATGCTTATACAAGGATGTTTAGAATGGATAATAACTGTAAATTTACTAAATCCCCACCTCTAAACATGTACTTACCATATGATCCAGCAATCAAAATTTTGGGTGTGTTTATAGTAGAGAAATAAAAATTTACATTCATACACCAAGACCCATATACATGCAAAACAGTTTTACTTGTAATAACTAAGTAATGGAGACACCTTCAAATTCCTTTCAGCTGGCAAATAGATGAATAAATTGTGGCACATTTGTTCAATGGAGTACTATTCAACACTGAAAGGAATTAACTATTGATAACATGCAACGACTTAGGTGGATCTTAAGAGTATTATGCTTAATGAAAAGAGCCAATCATAAAAGGTTACATACTACTTGATTCTATATGTATAATGTTCTTGAAACTGCAAATATGGGAAGATGAACAGATCAGTGATTTCTGGTAGTTAGAATTGGAGAGGTGACTGTTAAAGGGTAATATGAGGTATTTTCTTTGTGGTCATAGAACAGGTCTATGTCCTGACTTGTGGTACTGGCTACAGAAATCTATACATGTAATAAAATTTCATAGAAGTACGTACAAACACACACACACACACACACACAAATAAATGCATATAAAATATCGAAATCCTAATAATGCTGAAGTTTAGTTAACAGTATTGTGCAAACATCAATTTCCTTGTTTTGATAATATTATACTATGATTATTTATGTAAGGTGTTGTCATTGAGGAAAGCTGCATGAAAGGTATATGAAAACTGTGTACTATTTCTGCAGTAAAAGGAACTAAAATACTTGCTTCAGTACTTCCACTTTGGTGAATGACCTTAACTACCCTGAGCATATATAATAAAGATAAAAGTATTGAAACATACATAAAACAAATAGCACCTTGTAAAGTTCTCAAAATTTATGAGATTAAACTAAAACTAAAGTTCACTCTTTATATGGAAGAAGAAACGATTTTCCATGTGAAGTCCATCTAAAATCTCTCTGGATGTTTGAACTGTTGATGTTATAAAGAGGTTTATTATATAAATAGAATCTCAGTGACGAATATTGGTGTGTTTTTGCTATAGCAGCTCCAAAAATCGAAAGAAAAGAATCAGATTAGCAAGTTTCCAAATGATACACTATAATTGTATTAATTTTTTGAGGCACAAGATACAAATGATCCTGTCTGAAACTTTCCATTGTATACAGCCATTTAAGAGTTTCTTTGAAGAAAGTCAAGGAAGTAGAAGTTTCCCAGTGCCTCTCAAGCCTACTGGTTTATTGAGATGGATGTAAAAGTTTTATTCTACCATGTTCTCACATCCTTAGTTAAAAAATTATTCCTAATACTTTGCTATTTTGATAGATTAAAAGGAGAGACAAGAACATTCTCTTATTTATAGTAAAATAAAAAAAATAGATTTCCTTTCATAAGGAAAAAGAAGCAACTTTATATAATATTTTTCTGTCAGAAGGCTTTTCAGCAAAGATCATATAAATTCATATTAGTAGCATTTTATTTATAAAACTGCATGGGATTTGATGCCAAGTATAGTCAACATTCTATGACAAGTGAATGGCAAAAAAAGTCATAGTTTTTTTGTGTTCTTAGAACATGTGTGGATAAAGTGAGTTACTGTTTGTAAGTTACTGGTAAGGCCAAACCAACTATGCTTTAAAGACCTATGCTATGAAGATTAAAGGTTCTCCTACAGTCTAGCCTCCTTTCATGCTGCAAGCTGAGTTTCTTTTAGGAAAAATAACAGAATGAGGGATAGACTTAAACATCTGGGTTATTCCATTTGTCATCTTGGAGGTCTTGGCTTGTTTTTTTGACTATGCTTTCCCTTGGACAACAGAAACAGTTGTGGAGACAACAGCTGAGGTCAGTGGTCTGTTATAAAATTACGCTTTGCTGTGACAGAATGGAAAGCGCCTAGATAGGAAATCCAAATTCTACACTATAGGCCTTGTGAATATCAGCTATGGAGCAAAACAAGGACAATTGATTGTTGATTAGATGACATGATTTTAGTCATTCATGGGGTGCTCAATGCAAGTTTACTTTTCTGTTATCCCATCACTGAGAGGGCAAGCTGATTGTTTATTCATTCAAGATACCTAACATGCCTGAAGAATTACATGTCCAGTTTTGTGTGCAGTAGCATTTCTCATAATTTTATTGATAGAATAGTGAAAAGGTAGGGGGAAAAACACTAAAAACGATATGTGTGCTGGCTCTTTCCCAGTCTAGGTATGTTCTCCATCTGAGTCTTTTCCCATGGCAGCAGGTAACCTTTATACACTCTAAATCAATATATTTCCTTGCCCTCTGACTTTTAATCAGGTAAGCAACATCAGGAGGTTAGAAGGCAGGAAGAGAAAGAATATGGAATCCATATTTCCCCAGCTGCCTCTCTACCAGGCTTGGGTTGGCAGTGGCTGTATTCCCAACCAAACACCTTCCTAGAGATCCTCTCTGATAACTGTAGATCTCTCCAGATCCTGGTAACCATTCTTCTTCCCTCTTCAGTCTGGGGAAATAATGGCTCCCAGGTACTTTACCATCCTATTAGTGTTTCTGATCTTGTCACATACTTGTAAATCATCCCTTTATTAATTTCTGCCAATTCTGTCAGTTGAGTGGATCATCTGTTTCCTATCAAGACTAAAACATATGGGAATGATCATCAATATTTTAATACAGCCATAAGATGGATATTATGTAATTGTTAAACATTTTTACAAATAATACTTAATGTCATGAGAAATTTCTCAGAATGAGGAAAAGGGGTATAAAATGATAGGGAAAGTATGACCTCAATTTTGAAAAGAAATAGTGTGTAGAGTTATTCATGTGTATAAGCAAAAAAAAATTTGTTAAAAGATTGGAAGGACATTTATTGAATTTTAATTAAGGACTTATTTAATTGATGGATTTTTAGACATGTTTTGAAAGTTTTTTATTTCTACTTTTTTTCCAAATTACCTATTATGAGCTTATATTATTTTAGAGTCATATACTTTTTTCATTCAACATTATGAAACGATAGGTCATACCAGTTCTTTAAAGTAAACTTTACCTAAGAAAATAATTTTTATTGTCTTATAATGCCATATGATTTCTAAGCATAAAACTATCAGAGGAAGCTGGATGAAAAAGTATGTATATTAAGTGAAAATTTTATAGAACGATTATATAGAATTCTACAAAATTGGAATCTTTTAAGACTTTAAATGGAAGACAACCCTTATCAAAATAGAATAATTATTAAATTAATAATCACTATTTCTAGAGTACTTTTTATTTTTAAATTTCTTATACATGTAGTAGTCGTATTTTATTTTCCTAATAACCCAAAGAGTGTTTTGTGTCCACCTAGAAAAATTTTAGCGTCATCCAACACTTGGAATCATTCTCATTTAAAACTCTAGAATCCATTTGCACATTTCAGTTTTCAGGGCTGACTAAATGTTATTAATAAAGTTACAGGCCATATGGTTAACTGATTTTTGTTCTGAAAAACTGAATACATAAAGAAGAGCATGGTGATAAAAATGTTCCAACTGTTTCACAGTCTAATTCATGTTTGGTGAGAAAGGAGATTTCATTCATTGTTACACATTAAAAGAGTTATCAAATAGGAGTAGGTAGAGATTGGAAAATAAATCAGAAAATGAGAGAATAAAAGATAAAGCAAGAGCTGGTCATGACGACCTAATTAATATGATGCTGATTCCTGGAATTTAATTATTGTATAATTGATGATTTTTAATCTCCTTCTATTGAAAGGTAAATTCATTGTAAAGTATGATGAAAGAGTATACTCTGCCCTGAGCAGCTATCAAGGGCAATTTAGGAACAGAGTACCTGACAGTTTCTCCAGCTCAGTCAGTCTCACACACTCTTCTATATCTTCTTCAAGTCTTTAAATTTTGTTTTTAGAAAATACATATTCATTATAAAGAATAAAAAACATTAATAACTTTCCCATTTCCTACATCAAATCTACTTCTCTGGTATAACCACTATTAAAAAATAATTTTATGTGTATTGCTCCACATGATTTTATGTGGGCATCTTTTTGTGTGTGTCTGTACATGTTCCTTTGTTCCTTTTCACACCAAATGATTATACTCTTCATACTGTTCTATAATCCATGTTTTTTAAAAAAATAGACATCTTTGCTTATCAGAACATATGAATCTACCTCTTTTCTTCCCAACGAAATTTATCTATTATTTTAAATGACATAACTATACATAAATCATTGTTATAAAAAATATTTCAGTTTCACCGCCATCTCTTCAGGACATGTATGAGGGAATATCATGTCATCAAACACTTTACCCTATGGCCCCAATTTTTTCTTCTTTCTCTACTTCCTTGCCTATATTTCCTCCCTTTGTTGCATATTATGCTCCAGCAAAATTGATAAATACAAATGAACAGCTTGATCAACCCCATGTAGGGTAGATTTCTAGGCATAAGCAATGTACTGTTAAGGCTAAATCGCAACCAGAGTTTCACTCTTTGATTGGCACAGATATGAAGTATTCAAGGGGCTGCCCTGCTTCCTGCCATTGTTTCCTCATTCATTTTTCTCCTCATAACTGTCTCTCATTAAAATCACTTCCTGATCATGGAAAAAGTTATGGGACTATACATCTCCATTATGTAACTAAATTTAAAGCAAAAATAAACCACTAAATTCTAAGTTTTTTTCTGGATTTTGTAAAGTCTGTCGTACTTTTCTGACTTTTTAAAGTTTGTAATTTATTTTCTAATTCTAAAGAATTGTCCACTTTTATATCTAATTTTGTAATCATGATTTTGTCTTTTTTTAAAAGAAGATCCCATGAATTACATCAGCTTTGGACTCCATAAGACATAGATGTCTATGAATATTATTTTTCTTATACCTATACATAATTTACATTTTCAGATTTTTTAATATTTAATAAAATAAATTTTAGGAAAAGAAAGATAAAAATTTTGCCTTAAAGCTGCTGATTCTGCTCTACTATTCTATTCCTGTACCAGTTCTAGGTCATACTTTTCTCCTTGTGACTCAGTTTCTATTTTAATACTTAACTCCAGTATCTATGTTTCTATCTTATTTCTCCTTCTCACTCCTTGCCTGTCATTTTACTACACCTTCCAACACATGATCTTTTTTCTTTTTATCCCTAAAGTCCCAATTTTTTATTCTTCTGGAAAAGCATCTT
Source organism: Rousettus aegyptiacus (assembly GCF_014176215.1). Classification (NCBI taxonomy): domain Eukaryota; kingdom Metazoa; phylum Chordata; class Mammalia; order Chiroptera; family Pteropodidae; genus Rousettus; species Rousettus aegyptiacus. The sequence continues at coordinate 125,552,405 of NW_023416284.1, forward strand.
TTGTTAAAATCTTACTCCTGTCTTTTTTGGAAACCTTGGCTGCTGACTGACTTTCACTCTGTTTGCCACCTGGATCCTCTGCTGCCTTCTTGCAATAAACATGCCCCTCACCTTCCAGGGCTGACCTAGATGCTTGTGATAGAATCTCCCTGATTCCATCTTTCTGCCATATTCCCCACTACTGAGCACCCATCTCACCACTAGTCTCACCCCAGTCTTTCTAATTCTTTATTTTCCTCCTATCCGATTTCATTTCCATTTCCGTCACTTGATTTCAAACCTTTATTACCAATAATATAATGAAGATTATTATTTTTATTATACCTTTCTCTGGTCCAGGCACTGTTCTGTGTTTTCACCTTTATATATTAAGTGTCACACAACCATGATAAGAGAGATGCTGTTATTATCTCTTTTTGTGAAGTTTGAGAAGTTAAGGTTTAGAGATGTGAGTGACTTGCCAAAGGTCATTTAGTTTATAAATGGCAGAGCCCAACACCAAATTCAGGACATACAGCAAGAGTATCCTAACTGCAACTTGTCAGTCACTCACTACTTATCTCATCTGCCTGAATAGCACTTTTCTATTTCTACATATTAACTCTTTAAAGGCTTTCCAGTGCTTACAGAGTAACCTCCAAACTTTATTACATTGAAATTTAAGCTAAACTCTCTTTGTGTACTTTGTGTACCCATGCACTCTTCCTTTATCTAACCTTAAAATCTCATCCCTGCTTCAAAGCATTTCTCAGTTCTCACCTACTCTGTAAGGCCATTCTCAAGCCCCAATCCATAACCATCTCCAATTCCTTAACAATAATTGCCATATGCTACTTTGTTTCTTTTTTTAAATCCCTACTTACTCTTCTTTGTTTATTTATTGCTTCTACATGTGATCATACCCTTATTCCAGTGACATCAGGGGTTGATGGAGATGGGTATTTGGTCTCAGGAATTCCCATCAGTGATCCTATAGCTATACCAATACACTAATCACTAGGAAGTTGATATTTTCTCAAACTTAAGCAGTGTGATTACAAGCATCTTTAGAAAACTTTACTATTTTTATTGACCTGAAACATATATATGAAGTAAAACCATGACTTGCTATGCAAATTCAGCTTTCAGATGAGTCCACAATTTACCTTCCATCTGTATGGTTGCCACTGAACCAATTCTATGTAGAATTCTGGAGCTGCCTCTATTGAATGGCAAATTTGTCGCCATTGGTATAATTTCCCTTGCAATCTCTCTTGAAGAGGTTATATATTCTGTTCTATATTCAGTTTCTAAAAACTGCATGTTCTTGGAATCACTAAACTCCTTCCAGACCACTATTGCATCATCATTGAAAATTCCTTTTATGTGTAAGCTCGCAACATCTAGATTCCCATCTTTTCTCTATCTTCCCTGTCACCTTGTCCAGGTCAGCTCACCATGGTCCCAGGACACCTGACTCATCATTTTTTTCTTCTACTCTGTACCTTATACCATCTAATCTAAACAAGGCCAAGCCAACAACCCAGTCTTCTTACTTGTCTCAATATCAATGACTTTTATTTCCACTTTTGTTAAAAATATTATGACTCCCTGGTACTTCTTTATTTTTTAATTCCTACCTCAGAAGTTTTCTTTTCTCCTCATAGCTTTCTCTTTTTTAAAATTAATTAATTATTTTTTTAATTGAAGAAATGATTTAAATTTTTCCCCTGTTACCTCTCCCCCTTCCCATAGCTTTCTATTTTAACTCCCATTCTTATATTTCATTTTATTTAGGGTTTGTCAGAGAAACAGAACCAATAGCATGTGTGGGTGGGTGGGTGGATGGATGGATGGATGGACGGACGGACGGACGGGTGGATGGATGGATGGACAGATGGATGGATGGATAAATCAATTTTAGGACTTGGCTCATGTAATTGTGGAGCCTGCCAACTCCAAAATCTGCAGAGTAGGTATCTTACTTTTTTGAAGCTGTTATGACAAAATAAATACCACAGACTGGGTATCATAAATAACAGAAATTTCGTAAAAGCATTTTGAAAGGTTAATATCTTGAAAATAAATCTTTTTGAAAGAAAAGTTTTGTTGAAATTTTTGAAAACAGTTCTGGAGGCCTGAAAGTCCAAAATCAAGGACCCAACATGGACGTGTTCTTATGAAGGCCCTCTTCCTGGGTTATAGCTGATGCCTTCTCTCTCTGTTCTCACTTTGTAGAAGAGGCTAAGAATCGCTGTGGGGTCTCTTTTATAAAGCACTAATCCCAACATGAAGATTCCACCCTCATGATTTAAGCACCTTTCAAAAGTCCTACCTCCTAATACCATCATCTTTAGGGATTAAAATTTAAACATATGAATTTTGGGATAGCACAAACAGTCAGACCATAGCAATAGTAGGCCCACATGCTAGAGACTCAGAAAGAGTTGCAGTTCAACTCCAAATGCAGTTCGCTAGCAGAATTCCCTTTCAGTCTTTTTATTAAGCCCCTCAACTGCTTGGATGAAACCCCACTCACATTATGGAGAACAATCTGCTTTACTCAAAGTTTACTGCTTTAAATGTTGATACCATCCCCCCCCTCCAAAAAAAAATCTTCACAGAAACATCTAGGATAGTGAGACCAAATATATGTGTACTGTGGCCTAGCCAAGTTAACACTTAAAAATAAACATTACACACATACCAAGTCTGCTCCTTGACTCACCAAGGCTTCCATTGACCTGAGAGCTCCTACTGATCCATTACACTCTGGCTTTACTTCTTTGTCTTTCTAGGTTGCACATGTCTACTTTATGATCACTCTCAAGGCCCTTACCTCAAAGTTTATCTGCTCCACATTTACTCTCCATCTTCTCTGGCATCACTTGCTTATACTCACCTCCACTCCCACCACACCAAAGAACTCATGCTCTCACCTTTCCAGACATGCATCATGAACTTTATACCACTCTTGGCCAATAATACCTATTAACCAAACTACTCGCTCATTCAGCTAATAAATCTTAGCAGAGACTTCAAACCCCCATTCACCCTCCCCAGGCACAATTTATGCCTCTCTCTCTTCAACAGCCTTGGATCTTTATTCACACTGCCAATAGAGCTATTATTCTCATTGCTAAATTCTGAGCTGCATCAAGATATTGATTTCATCTTTATTGGCACAATAAATTTGTGTTAAAATGTACCTACCTATCTTTGGGAGAAGGCAGTTTTAATTTTATGAATTTAGACAAGCTAAAGAACCTCTATGTTCTTCCATTTCTTCATCTGTAAAATAGAAATACAAATAATAACAGCACCCATTTCATAGAGTTATTGTGAGGAATAAACGAGACTGTGAATCTGAAGTGCTTGAAATAATACCTGGGATATAATGAGCATTAGATACATGGGAGCTATTATTGTTATAACTGGAATCATCTGTTGTTTCCTTCAGCAGGGATATGCTGGAGCCAGCTTTTCTGACTTTCGAAAGGCACTTAAATCAGAAATTTAGTGATCCAATTACGTGTCTATTATTAAAAGATAAAGTTCATAAACAAAATGTAATGTATTGTATTAAAAATAAAGGTCAGAAAAACTCATCACATTCCAATTATTTTACTCTATTTTAATATTATCTATGCTTTTGAGGTTATTTAACACTATTATATCAGGATAGTGGATATACCACATGATGATATGCTACTGTGTATCTTTTCCCAGTTCTGTTTTAGTGTTTTGCATTGGTAACTTGAAAATGGTCATGATGGCAATGTTTCACTATAGAGAATTTCTAACATTGCAAATTAAAGCCTGGTTTATTGTTTTATTGATTGGACTAAAGGAAGTGATGAGGAATTGTCAATGCACATTGCACTTAACAGTGTGTTGTGTCTAGGGCTGAAGACGAAAGAAGTCACTATTAATGAACATAACTTTTGTATATGTTACAACTAATTCAACAATAAAACATATATCAAATTTAATAATACAAAATTTGGGGAAAAGAACAGTTTGAGATGTAACTTTATTTGTCAAATCATGGTTCAATTGCATATAAGAGTTCTATAAAAACAGAAGCATTCTGTGAGAATCAATTGAATATATAGAATCAATTGGAATTTATAAAAGAGCATTGTATATTTTGTTTTTATTTATAAATTGTGTGCTACATATTTTTAAATATGTAAAATTTATAATAAACTTATGTATGCATGTACGTATATGCACGTATGTGTATACACATACACATATGCACTTTTTTTCCTCAAAGCTTTGTTGTGAAACATTTGTCAGCACATCATTGCCTTCAGATTGTCTTATCAATCAGAGGATAAAAAAAAAAGAAAGAAAAATAGAGAGACATGAACCAGTGAGGTTATCAATCTACTACACAGTGTGTTTTGCCAACTATATATATTTGTCTCAGGATAGAGCTGAAATCTTATTTACCTTGGTTAAACAAACTTCCTGCGAGTGGGATCAGGTCAGCTGTAAACAAACAAACAAACAAAAATCCTCCTTGTCTCTGGATTATGGTCCTGCTCTTTCCATTTTCTGAATAGCAACAATTTTGTAGACTTATTCTAGAAAAAAATAAAATAGCTAAAATTTATAGTCATGATTCCTCTTTTCTCAGAAAAAAAAATCCATTTAATGCAAATAAAGGAGTAGAATCAAGTTATAGGTGAAAAAAAATCAAAAAACAATTTTGTAGAATTAAGGAAGCTAAACCAAATTTAACATCTCAAACACCAAGAAAAAATACATTTAAAAGCTGTGAATTTATAAAGGGCGAGAGACAGACACACAAAATAAATGTGTTAAAGAAAAAAGAAAAGGAAAATGGATTACCTTACTTCCAATAGAAAGCTTAAGGTTATAAGAAGGAACTAATTGTGATAACACCTTTTCTCTTCCTTGAATGCTCATACTCAAATTTGTAATTATATATTTATTTGTTGGCTGGCTGTTTTGGTGATTCCTGTATCCTTTGTACCTAACGCAGTATCTGGTACTATAGATAATTAAGTGTTGAATCAATGCCTAAATGAATGAGATGATAATGATATTCTTATAAAAATGAAAATCATATATGCATTTTAGTAACATTTTCCTTTTTGAATCACTTCCTATATAGTCTTCCAAAGTAAGACAGTAGAAAAAAAAAATGGCTCTTCTAAATATTTGAAGATGGCCATGGTTCTCTCCTTTTGGAGGCTGCAGAAGAATTCCAGAACTATACTAACATGAACATTTATTTAAACTAACCAATCCTGTTCCCTCAGCACAGCAGTGTAATCCTTACAAATAATACTCATGTATCTCTTTATAATGCTGCTATGTGAAGATCACACACACATATTTGGATTTTAATTACAGTAGTGACTCTCAGGTTATTTAAAGAATTACATAAAATAATTTTGCCCACTGATTCAAAAAAGAATTGTGGAGAAAGGAGAAAGGAAGATATTTAATATTCATTGAGTGATTAAGTTCCAGGTCCAATGCTAGAGACCTTAAATACATCATCTTATTTAATTCACTAAAACAGTTCTTCAAGTTAAATATTATAACCCTATTTTACAGATGAGGAAGCTGAGACTCAGAGAGGTCAAGTGATTTGGTCAAGTTTATAGTTATAAGTAACAGATGTGGGATTTAAACTCCAGTATTTCTATCTGACTTTAAAGCTTTTGTTTTTTCTACCCTCTAACTATATTACTTCATCTGCTTCATCTTTCTGAATCAAGATGAGCTCATATTTTATTTTTATTTTAATTAGGGAGAAGCTTTATAATTATTAGTGGAAATATAATAGAAAAAAATTCTAAGCATCCCTTTACATTGATAGTGCTTCTAAAAAAATTCTATCAGCCTAAAGTATGCTGTTTCAGCCCTCAAAAATGAACATTCTTACCAGCAATGTTTCGTGCTGCAGCAAAATTCTGTTATCCATGACTAAAATATGCCCTTTCTTCTGCTAATGAAGATCCCAAGTTTCACTTTATCCCTGGTATCATTCATCCAATCCTGGTTGGCACTGGTCCATGGCTGCACTCCCAGAACCAGTACATTCCCATGCCAAACCATTATTCTATTTCATATTATGTCTGCTTTCATGGAGGGAGTCTCAGAGAAAAGGAAACAGATATAGGCTGTGTAAACAGAGCATATTGTAGGTTGGGAGTGAAGTAATTTTAGAGGAAGTTTGAAATTTTGCTAAGTAATAGGCATTATAAAGTTTAAACACAATTACATGTAACCACCTTACATAATACAAAAGAGAGATACTCTAAGCAAGCTGTAAGAGAAGACAGGAGGATATCAGTGTGCACACAGGGATAAGAAAAGAGCCCTTGGATTAATATAATTTCTATGGGAAGCAAGCCCAAAGCATTTTAATTCTACCATCTCTTCTATTTGACTAATTTTTATGATCTGTTTTATTCCTGGCCAAATGTTCTCTAATCCTTTACTTCTCAACCCTGAATATGCATGAAAATCACCCAGAGAGCTTGTTAAAATGCAGATTCGAATCCAGTAGCTCTGCAGTGAGGTCTGGGATTCTTCATTGCTAACAAGTTCCCAAGTGATGTACGTGCTGCTGACTTGGAACCTTACTTTAAGTAGCAAGGCTTTTGTCCATAAAACACTCTATTGAGGGGTGTGGGTTAGGAGAGAAGTAAGAAGATCTAGTACCTCAGAAAATGAGGTAAAGAAAGAACATATCTTTACATTTTAAAAAATTCTCCACTTTGGACTTTGAGCATTGACATTTCATATCAGACTGATTACCGAAACCTATTATGCTTATCTTTTAAAAATAAACCAGAGAAGGATAGAAATATTATAAAGAAAGGGAGAAAAGAAACCAAGAATGGAGGATAACTTTTTGAACTATTTTTAAATCTCTTTCAAGTATTGAGAGCTCATTCAAATAAGAGAAGGTTTATATTTTGTGCCATGGATATGGACACCCTGACTCAGTGATTTTCAGTCTTGGCTGCACATTAAAATCATGAGAGGCCCTTTAAAACTCCTAGGATTCATCTCCAGATGTTCTGATGTAGCTGGTCTCAGGTGGGGCTGAGAAGTGTAGTGTTTAAAAGTCTCCAGGTGACTCTTGTGAAGATTAAATGAAATTATGCATGTGAATGCAATTTACACAGTGCTCTCTAAAGGTTAGTTCTTATTGATGGGGTTACTAAATCAATAGCCACTAAATTTGAAAGCAAGAGGGAGAACAGCACAGTTATGGAGTCTGCTAGGGCATAAGCTCAGTTCGGAATAAATTTTTGTACTGAATCTTGAAACCCAAGTTAAGTAAAGAAGGAGGTCAAGCAGCCCAGGAGTAGGAATAACATGTGCAAAGGCAGAAAGGTGAGAAATAGCATATTCTGTGCAAGATACAAGCTTCATTTTATTACATTTTTATCCATAATTTACACTGTCCTGTTCATTGGGGATGTAAAGGTAATTAACAAGAAATTCACAGACTAAGACCATCTTCCCCTCTAGGGTGCTTAAAAGGGTAGGGTGGTCAAGTTGAACTTTAAAGACACCTTTGCAGGGGGTGGGGAGTGGGGGAGGCGGAGAAGAGGAAGCAGGAATGGCTTCTTACAGTAAAAGTCTCATGCATTGACTAATTGAAAGTAAAGAGATAGATGTCAAGAAGAAAGAACTTAAAAGTTCCAGTGTGATTAGGCCTCACAGGACTAAAGTGAGTAACAGAAGTGTTGCATATATCCTCTTCCTGACACACTGCAAAGTACTCTTTAAATGTGAAAAAGCATTATTATTATTATTAACCTCAAAATGCATGATAATAAATTATTGAGAGGAAAACAATTTTTAATGCCTAGTCAACATTAATTCCAAGAAATCTATAGAATGCATTTAATATTTAATGTATTAAAATTAAAATATTTACCCATATCTTCAAATGTAAAGTGATGTAGTTCTCCAAAATTTTAGAAGTTGCCTCAAACACTTTGTGGAAGATACATAAATTAACAAACATATACACAGGTTTACTGAGATTGCATCTCTTCTCCAGATACACCTCCCTCCCCCTTCCCCTGACAAGAACTATCATTTTCTTGCCCGTGTATGAATCAAGGGAAGCTGACTTGGTCAGTTCAGGGAGAACCAGGACCAAAGAACAGGGAACCCCTGGGCACTGAGGCTGTTCCACAAGGTAGTCAAGAATTGATAGGGGAAGCTGGAGACTCAAGGAACACCAACAGCAGCACATAATAAGTTAGTATAGTGGTTTGTAGATACATATGGTCCTGGGATAAGCTGCATCAGCATCACCTGGAAACTTGATAGAAACGCATATTCTCAGTTTCTACACAGGGTTACCTGAATCAGAAACTCTAGGTGTTGGATTCAGCAGCCTGTGTTTTAACAAGCCCTCCAGGTAAATAGATGAATGCTAAAATTTGAGAATCAGAAGATTAGTGGTTCCTTTTCCTGGCTACTTATGGAATCTATTAAAGGACTGTATTAGTTTGCTAAAACTGCCATAACAAACAACACAAACTGGGTGGCTTAAACAACAAAAACTATTTTCTCACATTTCTCGAGGCTGGAAGTCTGAAATCAAGGTGTCAGCAGGGTTGGCTTCTTAAGAGGTCTTTCTCCTTGACTGGCCTTTGTGTTCCTGTGTCTTCACAAGAACTCCTATTTGTGTTTGTGTCCCGATTTCCTCTTCTTATAAAGATACCAGTCGTATTAGATTCTGACCCAGCCTAATGGCCTCATTTTAACTTACCTATTTAAAGACCCTGTCTTCAAATACAGTCACATTTGAGGTACTGGGGGTTAGGCCTTCAATATATGAATTTTGATGGGACATAATTTAGTCTATAGCAAGGGCATTTAAAAAATCAAACCCCACATGAGACCAACTAAATCTGATTTCCTAGGGGTGGGGCCCAGACATAAGTATTTCTTGAAAGTTCACTTGTGGCTCAAATGTGTAACCAGGTTATAAGTAAAAGGACAAACCTCTGGGCACATATCAGATGCTCTTGTCATCATTAGTCACATGCTACACAATCAGGCAGTTAGACCCTAGCCAAGATGAAGTATTATGTGGTAGTAAGAACTCAATCACGGGAAGTCTGACTTAGGGAAGAATAACCAGCCAAACCCTGAGGCAAGAGTAGACAGGTTGAGAATTCAGGAATAGAATTGAGGCACAGGAGAGGAGCAGTTTATAAGAAAGCAATATCAGAATGGATCACTCAGCTGTGATCAACACAGCTACCTTGATTCTGGGGGCAGTTTTCTAGTCAGAGGCTCCTAGCCAGAAAGTTGTTTCCAGGGCTAGAGGATATAGTTACAGGAACCCAAGAGATGACAGTGAAAGAAATTAGATGTCACCTGAGGCTTCTATAATACATCCTGACTTTTAATACCTCCAAAACATCTATTTAGCAGGTTTAGAGAAAAGGAAAACAAGACAAGTGGCAACAACAAGCAAACCACTGACCTGAAAATTTATTGCGTGCATGAACTTCTGATGTGCGAAGAGCTGTACAATTCTAGTGAGCTCCTGGACTTTACTTCATGTGGATGATGGGGCTCTCACAAAGTAGCAAATTAAGCTTCTAACCACCTTTGTCAAAGTCAATAATCTCTGCTTTGTTCTCCCTCACAGAAAGGAAGCCAGTTTTGTTTAAAGAATTATTATTAGCTCCATTTCCAATACCACAAAATTAAAGGACTGTTGCAAAGAAACAAATGAAATCCAGGAAGAGCACACAATCTCTTAGAGCTCACCTCCTCACCTTCATCCACCCACCTAGCCCAGATATGGAAGAATTACAGGGAACCCAGCTGAGTAATAATGTTATTGATTCCCTGCTAATCGGATTTTTCTTGAGTCTGGCAACAGTCAAGTGTTTACAAGACTTCTCTTTTCAAAACAACTCAAAAGTCATTCCCAGCAGAGAAGCAAGAAACCAGAAAATCAATAATAGAGGAACTGCTACTAAGAATTTTCATCTACCCAGTGAGGAGGATATTTATTTATAGAAAAACTGGCCACTCCAGTTTAGTGTGGTAATAACATGGTACAGCTAGTTCAAAGAGTGACATGGTTGAACATAGCCTTGTATTATGCCCACTGTAAATGGTCTCTATGAGGAAAAGCCTATAATTTAGAGAGATTTTCCATGAATGGTAAAGCCTGGGTCATTGTAACAGATACTTTTTACCAGCTGTATTTGTGGATAGGGCATGTAAAAAGGAAGGAAAAAGGTTAGCGTCAGGAAACCTGGGAGGAGAAAGTGAGCTTCATTTGGTTTTACCTACATGAGAGCTATATCACACCCAACCTGAACCCTTGATGACTGAATAATTACTACAAAGGCATAGAATTTTTTTAATGGAATAAATGTTTTGATCCCTAAGGAATCATTTTTTCACCGTCCTACTTATAACTTTCTCTCTCTTTACATGTTCTTCAAACTCTGGGAAAAACTATGTACCCTTTTCATTTGCATTTTTATAATAGTGCTTATCATTGGGTAGAAGTCAGAAAACACTGACTGAAAATGTCAAGCCATTTTCCAGAGATCTCGTTGGAACATGGTTCTGTTGACCTTCTTTGGTGTATCCCATCAATCTTTATATTTGCTGCTGGAAAAGCAGGAGGTACACATTGTGGATATGGCTTTTCCAAAGCCAGTCTCTGAAGATCCATGCAGCAATCCTTTAGACCTTTAAAAATAATTATAAAGTAAATATTCTCAGGAATTAGGGAATAGTAGATATGAACTTTAATCTCTACATGCCTGTCTACCATTATCATTTCCACTTTCTATCAACCAGCTGTGGTACATTCCCAAGGATCACATTTGCACAGTGGTATGCTGATAAAGGTTTAAAACTGGCTGTCCAGGAAAAATAGCCTTGATTTGTATTATTTGACAATTTCTGTGGTGTAAATAGTCCCACATGGCCCACTTAAAGTTACCAACATGAAGTTGCTGAAAGCAGAGTTAGGAAGAGAATGTACCATTATGTAATATTTACAGAATATAAATACAATTGAAGTTAAAAAACACACAATAATAAAATGTTGTTAAATTATTAGGAAGTTATGAGTTTTGAATGTTTATAACCTTGTTTTTAATATAATTTGTACAATTATAAGTTTATGTAATTTAATTTTAATAATGACTGTGTTTATCATTAAGCTTGCAAAATTCCATAAAATCTAAAATTGGTTCTCGTTGCCAGTAGAAGCTGGTTCTAGCACAACACTGGTCCTCAAGAAGGTGAAGCCTTGATTTACAAATTAAAAGAGAACCCAGGCCCACAACATTAAACGGTATGTACTATGTAAAACCTGAGCTTGTAGGCGGAAATGAGACTGATCAAATTATATGACAATATCCAGATTCTACCTGTAGGGCAGAGGTCACCAACTACTGACCTGGAGATATGTTTTCTTAGGGAGTTCTGATGCTATTGAGCCAAGCTGTGCATTTTTCATGGCAGGAATCAGCTAGATCTGAGAGATAACTGCCACCTTTGGGCAAGATTAGTGAACTCCAGTTTACCACTTTCCAAACTACTTCCTATTATCTTTTTCCCATAGTTTGTTTCACTAATGGTTTTATCTACATGAGAGTTCTATCATACTCATTACCACTGAATGTTGGAGCATTTCAGAATCAGCACTTCACTAAATGTACCCACTCAAGTGGCTCCTGCCTCATGGCCTTAAGTAACATCTACATGCTGATGACTCCCACATTTATATCTCCAGTCTGGACATCTACCAGGATCTACAGACTCACATCTAGATGCCCACTCACCATTGTTACTTAGAGGTTAATAGGCATATCAAATGTACTGTATACTTGAAACTAATAATAAAATAAAATTTAAACGAACAAACAAAAAACCTAACATGTTCAAAACCGAACTGTTCCTGTCACCAGCTCAGAAAATGGCTACTCCATCCTTTCAGCTTCCTGCCCAAAAATCTTATCAGCTCTACCTACAAAATATGTGCCTGAACTGACTTTTTAAAAACCACATCCAACTTAGCTTCTGTAATCTCTTCGCTGTGTTACTGCGATAGCCTCCTAATTGGTCTGCTACTTCTGTTCTTGCCCGCCTAGAGCTCATGCCCACAGCAACCAGTATAAGCCTTTTACAATTTAATTTGAGTAACATATTTTCTCTACTGAAAAGCCTCAATGTCCCCCATTTTACTTAGAGTAAAAGCCAGAGTCTTCATGCTTTTTCTTCCAGTGTTTCCTAACTGGGTGTTCCTTCCCCAGATATCCCACAGCCCTTTTTTCCATCTCCTAGACCTTTTCCAAATGTCATCACCTGACCTCTTTACTTTTTCTCCATAGCACTTATCACCAGCTGAAAGTCTATAAATTTTACTTGTTTTCTCTCTGCTAAAATTTAAGCTTCTTGAGGGCAGAGATTTTTATGTTTTGTTCGCTGTTATATCCCCGGCACCTAGAAACAATGCCTAGCATGATAGGGACTCAGTAAATGTCAGATAAAGGAATGAATAACCTGCCTATGAGCATTAGAGATATTTCAATACAGTTTGAGAGGGGTGGTAGAATGGGAGAAGAGAAGTTAAGGAGAAGGGAATTGGAAGAGTAGAAAAATAGAACATTTCATTGGGCAAATGGGAAACTAACTTCTTCAGGTCCCCTGCTGAGAGTTGGTGAAGGTCGAGGAACTCTAGAAGACTCTAGCTCTTCTGGTGTGGAATAAGGGAGTATGTAAAGAAAGGCTGTGTGCTGTCCTAGAAAGACTTTTATTTTGAAGTCAGATAAATGCTGTTGCTGCTACTGCTGTTATTTTCTTGCGTATGTGATTTAATCCTGCTGATTCTCTCCTGGTTCTCCTTTCTTCGAATTCTCCTCTTCCTTTTATGCATTTAGCATCTCCGGCATTTTTTAACACCTTGGTCTCATAAATGCTATATCCAGCACCTTTCTCCATCATCCTCTTCTCTTCTGACTCTAGATTGATTGGACCACTTTTTTCAATTCTATGATTTTGCTCAGTCTACTCTCTCAGCCTGAAGGAAACAAACAACACAAGTTCAACTCTACCCTCTTCAGGTCAAATTACCTTTGTTTTCCCATGACTTTATCTCACCCATCTCTCTCATAATTGCAAGATGTCAAGAGAAAGTTAGAAAGCTGAGTTCATTTCATAGCCATGGTGACTTAAATCAATTCCTTAAACTTTCTAAACTTCAGCATAATATGTGAAAAATGGAAAGGTAGCAAGACCTGGTGGTCCTGGTGACAGATTTGCAGGATCATATCGCAGCCCTGATACTTCTAGTTGGGTAAAAGAGCAAATTAATATCTCCAAGCCTTGGTGTCTTTCTTAATAAAAGTATTAATAACAGTACCCACTTCATAAGGTTGTTGTGAGGACCTGATGAGGTATAAAGCACTGATACATTGCCTGACACATGGTAAGCACTCAATCTAGGTTAGTTATTAACATTATTATTATGGGACTCTAGTAAAGACCCATGAACTATGTATGTGTGCTGGCCATTTGTTTGTCTCTCTAAATGTACTCCCCACCTTTCTTCATTCTACTTTGTGCCTCCCCGAGGCTGAGCTGGAGCCTCTATCAAAGGATTTCTTTGACCTCTGGCTCTGGTAAGGCCAGTGGAGAACTAGTAGGAGATGGGCTCCCTTCCTGGAAAGGACCCATGAGTCATCTTCTCTTTACTAAAGGCCATGGCTCCAGTCAGATGGCTCTCTCCATAGGGCTCTCTGCTTCCCCTCTGAGTATTGGTAACTACTCTTTCCTCTTGGTAATGATTTCCTATTATAAGCTCCGGAGTACCATACCATTTTGTATTTCCTTCACCCCATCTGTTCCCTTATAAATAGTTTTTTTTGTTAAACTTTCCCGAATTTGAGCATGCTAACTGCTTTCTGCTGGAAACCCAATTGATATAGTGTAGATCAGAGTACTTCATGAAGTTATAACATACATCTTTAGCCTATATACTATTTTCCCCCTGAATCCCTAGAAACTAAGTGTCAAGCACCTACAAAAATTAAAATTAAAAATAAAAATCCACTGTTTTAGAGTAAAAAAAAAAAAAAAAAAAACCTACTGCCTACCAAACATTACTTAGTATCCCAACTTAGAAACTCCAACTCATCATGTCTATGACTGACTAATCATCTGCCACCGTATCAACCTGCTCCCCCTTTTGTTGAGTCATTTTGACCTTTCCTTTGGCTATCATATCCAATATGTGCAAGGGGAACAAGGACTAAGACAAATATCAAGAAAGCTGGACAGAGTAAGTGACATTGATCTGCATACCATTTATATCTTCTCCATTACTACTTCCTCATAACACTTACCAGCACTCTCCACAGCTCTGGTAACAGATTACTATCATCTGATAAATATCTTACAACTCTATTTTGTCTCCACAAAAAAATAAAAGGTAAAGATATATTCTTCAGAGGGTAAAGATTTTTGAGGATAAAAAAATATGTCTTATTCATTGTTTATTCTGAGCACTCAGCATAACTTCTGGTACATAGTAGATATGCAATATATGAATTAATAAAAGAGTGATATACATAAAGAATTAACTGTCTCTGGAAGAAGGTGTGTTCTTTTTCTGAAATTTTATGACACATTGAAAACAAATCATTTTTTAAAATAATTTTTAATTTTTCAATTACAATTGATGTACGTTATTAATTTCGACTGTACAACATAGTGAGTAGACATATATATATAACTTATAAAGTGATCATTCTGATAAGTCTCATACTCATCTGACACTATGATAGTTATTACAGTATTATTGACTATATTCTCTGTGCTATACATTACTTTCCCATGACGTTTTTATAATTGGCAATTTGAACATCTTATCCCTTCTCCTTTTCCACCTATCTGTCCAATACTCCTTCCATCTGAAAACCATCAGTTTATTCTCTGTATCTATAAGTTTATTTATGTTTAATTTGTTCATTTATTTTGTTTATTAGATTCCACATATAAGTGAAATCATTTGGCATTTGTCTTTCTCTATCTGACTTATTTCACTTACATTAATAACTTCTTGGTCTATCCAAGTTGTCACAAATGTCAGGATTCCACTCTTTTTAATGGCTGAGTAATATTCCATTGTATATATGTACCACTTCTTCTTTATCTGTTCATCCATTGATGGACACCTAGGTTGCTTCCATATCTTGGCTATTGTCAATAATACTGCAGTGAACATATGTATACACATATCCCTACAAAGTGGTGTTTTGGGTTTCATCAGATAAATACTCAGAATGGGATAACTGAGTCCTTCTTTGTCTCTTGTTATAACCTTTTTTTTAAAGTCATTTTGTCTAGTAGAAGTATTGCTACTCCAGGTTTTTGTTTTTATTTCCATTTTCATGAAATATCTTTTTTCCGTTCATAGTCTGTATGTGTCTTTTGAAGTGTGAGTCGCTTATAGGCAGCATATGGAAGGGTCTTATTTCCTTAACCATTCAGTCACTCTATTTTTTGATTGGAGCATTTAATCCATTTACATTTAAGGTAATTGTTGATGTGTAGTTATTGCCATTTTATTATTGATATTTTCGATACATTATTTTTTCTTTTTAAAGAAGTTTCTCCAGCACTTCCTGTAATACTGGCTTGGTGGTGATGAAATCCTTTAGGTGTTTCTTGTCTTGGGAGTTCTTTATCTGTCCTTTAATTTTAAATAATAGCTTTGCTGGGGAGAGTAATTTTGGTTGTAGGTCCTGGCTTTTTATCACTTTGAATATTTTGTGCCAATTCCTTCTCAACTAAAAAGTTTCAGTTGAGGAATCAGCTGACCATCTCATGGGAGCTCCATTGTAGGTAACTAACTGCTTGTCTCATGCTGCTTTTAAAACTCTGTCTTTACCTTTGGCATTTAATTATAATGTGTTGTGGTGTAGGCCTCTTTGATTTCATCTTGTTTGGGACTCTGAACTTCCTGGGGTTGTACTATTTCCTTCACCAGTTAGAGAAGTTTTTTGGCATTATTTCTTCAAAGAGGTTTTCACTTTCTTGCTCTCTTCTTCTTCTGATACCCCAAATGATACGAATATTGGTACACTTGACATTGTTCCAGAGGCCCCTTAACTTCCTTTTTTTTTTAGCCTTTTTTTTCTCCCTCTTCTGATTGTGTGTTTTCTGCTACCTTGTTTTCCAAATCACTGATTTGATCCTCTACTGGAAATAAGTCATTTTAAAAGGTGCTTCTTTTTGTAGAATGACTCTTCTCCATCTTATTAGGCATTCTTTTCTGAGCCTTTTATAAGAAATGTTAACATTTCTCATCAGTACCAATGGAAAAAATTAAAAAACCTATTACCAGGTGCTAAGTGCCTCTACAAGGTGAACACCTTGGAGCCATGTGAGAACTGGGAATGTCTGCATTGCTCCACAAGCCTTTGCTCTGTGATTTTGCTCCATCACCCTTAGTCTCAGGCCTCATTCTTTAAGCTTCCAGGTTAAAGTCCCCTTGCTATTTTCATTTGTTTACTTGAACCATAGTTGTTTCCAGCTGTTAGCTGTAGTGCAGTAACCATTTAAAGGCCTGTCCCACTTCCTCCTAGAGATAATTGATGCTAATGAGGCATGAAAAAAATCTATTTGAATAACTAGTAGAGAAGTTTCAGTTTCTTTTTTCTGGAAAATAAAACTCTCAAACTTGATCATGTGTGAAAGTAAGCCATTTCAATGAAAGGAACCGATTTTAAAAAATAATCTTTTGTCACTAAACTAGGGGAACAGAGAAGATGGCTGAGCATAATTGAAGTTTGTGTTTATTATCCCCTTGGTCCTGCCATAATGGATTCATGAGAATGGACTATAATGAACAAACAATTGTTCTGATGAATGGGTTTATTGTTTAATTCATAAAACATATGGTAGGCTTCCTTCTGTGAGAAGGGCAGATGAAAATCAAGAATAAATAAATGATATGATATTAAAGCAGTGTTTTAAAGCAGAACGAAAAGATCAATTAATTAGGGTTTTATCTATCCAGAAAAAAGGAAATCCTAGTTCTATGCTAGTCACAGTTGAGAAAAGCTTGGCTTCAAATTGGAGCTGAAGACTATGTTTCTTTAAAACCCAGTGGATGCTGCCCTCAATTATCACACTCAGCTATGTTATCACAATTTTGCTCTATAAAATTTATACTGCAAAATTAATGAATGCTCTACACAAGGAGCACTTACCACCCTCATATTAGCCTGGATAGTCAGGCTTATGCTATACTATCAAACAACTCCAAAATCACAGTGGTTTAACTTAACAGAAGTTTATTTTTGCCTTTCACAAAGTGTACTGCTAGTCCAAGTAATTCTCCAGGGTAGGCTTTATGATATTGCTTTACTTCCATTTCAACATGTACATCCAAGATGGTTGATTACTTCACCACAGAATATGGTGCCAAAGTGCCTTTTACCAACAATTAAATACTCCAGTCAGAAAGTGTCACATAGTACCTGAACTCTGAAAGTGGACTCAGAACCATTACCATAACACAGAAATGCTATAGAGCTGTAATCAGTACTGCCTCAATTCCCTCATTGCTAAATTGTAGACTGTAGGCAAGCATCTCCTTGGTTTATGTCTTCTGCCTTGGAGAATACTAAATTTTTACCAGAAGAAGATAATGACAGGAAAGAACTCAGTTTGATTCCTGGATGCACGAACTCTGAGGTGAATACCTTGGGACAAATTATTGAACTTCTCCGAGTCTCACTTTCCTTGTTTGTCAGATGGGGATAATAGTATTGATCTAATAGGACTGTGTTATTAAAAAGAATAATATATGAAAAGTGGCTGACATTGAATAAGAACTCAATATAAGTGCTTGGCCATCCCAGGAAGTGCAATTAGGCCCAAATCTACACTTGCTGCTCATGTTATACCTTCTCCATCTATTGAGAAATGCCCTTGAGAGAAAGAGATTAAGGTGTACTTGCCAGAGAAGACTGAACTTGGGAACAAGCAACTATCAATCTAAAATCTCCATTTGGAAACCGTAAAGCATCTGTATTACTAGAGTGAAAGTTGTCTATGATCTCTGTAAATGCTGCCCTATAAGTGTATTTCAGTGAGAACTTTGTAAGTTCTTTGGAAATGATGGTGATGACAATAGACAACCTAATTCTCTGGACCATTTCAAAGTTTATTTAATATAATTGAAAAATAAAGATCTATGTTAGCCTTGTATATAAAGCCTACATAAGTCTATATAAAGCTTTACCCAAAAGTACACTTTGCTTTTTAAAGTTACTTTCAAGAAGAGGTATAAATGTAACTCTATTTAAATAAAACCCACTATGAAAAATCTGAATTTATGAAAAATAATTACAGGTATAATTCCTCACTTTACAATGAGATTCAGAATAAAATACATTTAAATAGCAAGCCTTCACACCTTAAAGTAGTCTAATTTGCCAACAAACTTATGAGAATATAACTCTAACTATATAGGTTCCTGCAAGGACCATGACTCTTCACTAGAAGACTTCATTTATTTTCTTCATTTTTACAGCTTTCCAAAAGAATCATGTCAAAGCCAAGTGAGCATATTCATGGAAATGTAAACTATGATGATTTCCTATTCCCAGAGAGGGGAAGAGTCTTGTTTTCAGAGTTGTTACATTATATTACTGAAAATGTTCAATTTTCAACAACAAAAAAGGACATGGCTCATATACATGGAAAAAAAGCAATCTCTAGAAACTATCCCTGAGGAAGCCTTGATGTCAGATTTACTAGGTAAAGACTTTAAATTAGTTAATTTAGATATGTTCAAAGTACTAAAGGGAACCATGTCTGAAGAATGAAAGTATAAAAAACAATATCACTAAATATAGAATATCAATAAAGAGATAGAAAATATTTAAAAAGAGCCAAAAAGAAAGTCTGGAGTTGAAAAGTATAATAACTGAAATTAAAAATTCTGTAGGGACACTAAGCAGCAGATTTGAGCTAACGAAAAGGAGAAGCAGTAAAGTTGAAAATATGTTTACTTAGTCTGTGGAACAGAAAGCTACGAGAGATAAATAGAAATAAACAGGGTCTCAGAGAACCATGGAGCACCATTGAATATATCAACATAGGTTTAATGGGAATCCAAGAAGAAGAGGACATAAATAGCAGAAAGAACATTTGGAGAATAATGGCTTGAAAACCTTCCAACTCTGATTTAAAAACATTACACATCTAAGAGAGTTAATGAACTTTTAGTAGGATAAACTCAGAGACTCATCATAATAAAACTATTGAATGTCAAAGACAAAGAGAAAATATTGAAAGCAGCAAAAGAAGCAACTTCATATACCTATAAGAGACTCTCAAAAGTTAACAGTTGTTTTCTCATAAGAAACTATGGATCTCAGAAGGTAGTAGGATGACATAATTAATGTGCTAGAAAAAAATTGTCAACAAAAATTATCTTTAAAAAATGAAGGAAATATTAAGACATTTCCAGATACACAAAACCAGAGAATTTATTGCTAGCATATCTGCCCTGCAAGAGATATTACTATGAATAAATGTACACTAAAATAATGAGATAATCTAGATAAAATGAACAAATTGTTAGAAATACACAAACTATCAAAACTTTTCAAGAAATAGAATATCTGAATAGAACTATAACAAGTAAAGATATAGAATTAACAAACGAGACGACTTCACTGGTGAATTCTATCAAACGTTTAAAGAACACCAATCTTCTACAAACTCTTCCGAGAAAATAGAAAACACCTTGGAATTCATCTAATGAGATCAAGATAACCCTGATACCAAAACTAGACAAAACCAGTGTCACAAGAATAGAAAAGTTTAGATTAGTATCTCTTATGAATATAAAAACAAAAATCTTTTTAAAAATATCTAGCACACTGAATCTAGTAATGTATAACAAGGATTGTACACCATGACCAAATAGAATTTATTCCAGAAAAGCAAGATCGATTTAACATACAAAACTCAATTAATGAAATACATGGAAAATCTGGCTCAAGGCCAAAATTCTATGTGTGATCTTTCAGGCCTGACCAAGGGTGATTATAAAGGCCTCCTCAGGGAAAGCTGCTCCCAAAGCACACACACCAGACTTTATGCAGGGCCATCAGCCTTTCTATTGCAATCTCTGATGAGAGTTGCACTAAAGGACTCAGGGTCCCTGACTAGCTTTGCTCTTATGACTATTGCCTTCTTAGCTCAGGAACCTTTGTTGAGAAGTTTCCTTACCAGAGGACCTTCAGCCAAGGCCTCTCTCAGGTGCTTCTGCCAAGCCCATCTTGAAGACACCTTCCTCAGTATTAAGCGTTTTCCCACTCTAGCCCTTCTCCCTTTCTCTCTTCTGAACCACTGGGTCCACAAAACAGCAGGAGCTTTTTGTTTGGGGCTCCCTCAGCAGTGATCCTCCTGTGTACACTGATATATCTGACTTCCAAGCACCATTTTGTGAGGAAAAATTGTAACAATGGGGAGCTGGAACTTTTTCCTGTTTAGCCTCTTGTTTATACTGTCATAAGTGTTTGAAGCTTGGCTGATACTTTTATTTTGGTTTGTTGTTTTAATTGAGGACCTAGACCTGGCAGCTAGCTCAGTTCTCTCCAGCTCTGGGCAATATGCCATATTAATAAAATATGGACAGAACCCATATGATCATCTCAATAGATTTTTTTTAAAGCACTTGACAAAATCTAGCCACATTTTATGATAAAAACACAATAAACCAAGAACAGAAGGATATTTCTCAGCCTGATAAAGAACATCTAAAAAAAAAAAAAAAAAAAAAAAAAAAAAAAAAAACCTCACTGCTAACATCATACTTATGGTAAAAGAGAAAGCTTTCCCCTTAAGATCAGGAACAAGACAAGGAAATCTGCTCTCATCATGTTTGTTCCACATTGTACTTGATATTTTAGTCAGGGCAATTAGGGAAAACAAAAGGTATCTCTATTGTAAAGAAAGAAAGCTATCTTTATTTCCAGATGATATGATTCGTACATGGAAAATTCTAAGAGAGCCACCAAAAACTATAGAAAACTAATATATAAAAATCAACTTTATTTCCATACACTAACAATGAACAATCTGAAAATGAAATTAGAGAAATAGTTGCATTTACAATAATTTCCAAAACACAATAGTAATATATTTAACAAAAAAATGTAAGACTTGTACACTGAAAAGTACAAAATATTGTTGAAAGATATTTTAAAAACACATAAATAAATGGAAATACATCTTATTTTAATGGGTTGGAAGATTTAATATGGTTAAGATGGCAATACTCTTCAGATTGATCCACAGATCCAATCCTGTCAAAATCCCAAGTTTCTTTTATAGAAAAATTGACAAGCTAATCTTAAAATTCATATGGAAGTTCAAAGGGCCCAGGAAAGCCAAAATAACCTTAAGAAAAAGTTGGAGGATTCGTTCTTTCTGATATCAACAATAAAACTACAATAATAAACACTGTGAGGTACTGGTTTAGGATTAACTTATACATCAATAGAATAGAATTAAGAGTCTGAAAAAGCATGTATTTTTATTAAGTCAAGTTCACATTTATCTACATACTTTATTATACCTATTTTAATACATATTATATATATATTTATAGATACATTACATATATATGTATATAAAATTTTACCCATAGACATTGTGCACTTTTTATAGGACAAAAAAATTTAAAAATATTCTAAGGAATATTTTTTCTGGAAAAGTTAACTAATTTATGTCCACATTTCAATTCAAGCTCATCTATTGCTTGAGCAAATGTAAGTTTCTAAGGGTAAGTCTTCATGTTCAAAATCATTTTGAAGAATAGCAAAATTGAGTGTCAAAATTTACTAAGTATGAAGATGTTGTAGGAAAATGGTTCAACATATTATTTTTGCAAAATTCTCCCTCAATATCCTCTGCTTTCATAAATATTCCTGTTTTCCAGTACAGGTCTATAGTCAAAGGCTATATGCTGGCTAATGATTAACCAGCTGCCCTGATTATTTGCCAAGCTAATGTTGTACAGGAATATTGCATGTTGAGTGATAAAAACCTTGGATACCACACATTAATCCTGGTACAATATGTATTCTAAAATATCCCCTATTTGAGTAGGAAAGTTTAGTACATTTTAAGTGTTTTTTTTTTTTTTTTTCTGTTTGCATTTCACTCAGAGACTAAAAAAACCACACATACTCTTCTCAGTGCAAAAACAGTTCTAGTATCCTAATTTAGGAATAAAAATTAGAAATAGATTAAGACACCAAATTCAAAATGAAAGTAACCATGATCTTCCTGTGCACTTAAATGATGTAAAAAATTTATGAGTAATGTTCTTATAAAACAGACCCTATCTACAGTGTTATAGAAGTATTTCAGAAGATAGTTTAGGTTAAATAAATGGTAGCCATTAAAAAGCATTCATATAATATGTTGTTTTCTATGCCCTTAACCAATTAATTGGTTATCAGTTCAGCATAATAATGGCCCATTTTTTAGATAAAGGCAATTGAGATGCTCATGCTTAAATTTTCTCAAAGCCACCCAGTGACTCAGTGGTAGCTTGGAAGCCCTGATTCTTTAACTCTCAGGACTGGTTCTAAAGAAGCTGGGTCACAAGACCTTTATAGTAGAACTTATAAAAGCACATTTAATGTGAGGCAACTAGTTAGAAAAATATGACCTTTCGAATTATATCACCATTTTTCACATAAAAGCTTCAGCCATCCTCTTAATTCATGTGACCTTTGGAAGCTATAAAATCACTTCCTAGTTGATGTAGATCTGATCGGGGGCTTGTTCCTTCTGACCCAGAGTGAGTTGGAGCCAGCCACCCACAGCACCACCCGGGAAATATCAAAATCCACTCAGCACAGGGAGAAATTTGCTGCCTGAGAAAGATTTATCTGAGCACTGCAATGAACTGCTTAAACACAGAGTTGGTTAAGCCGGCTAAAGGTTTAATCTTTTATCTCTTGATTGCAAACCAAAGAAAACTTTTAGACTTGCCAACTGCCTAGAGAAGAATGCTTCAGAAATGTTAACAAATACAGGACTCCGTAAATGAAAATGCTGAGTATTTATGCACAAAAATTGAAGTCATCTGTAAAAGGAAATGCTGCCTAATGGAAAATTGGTATATTTAATGGAATTTTTATCTTTTAATAAAGCAGTTTTAATTTAAAACTGCTAGTGAATGGCTTGCGAAACAAAGAACAGAAGGCTTAGAAATATTATATTTGATATCTTAAAAATGTATCCTGTGTTTAATATAAAGACTTCTTTATACTATAACTACATTATAGGAAATGCTAAAGAGTTGAATGAATGAGAAAAATATATTAAATTATTTGAATCTATGTTCAGTACTTTTCAATATACAGACTTATGTACACAGATGAGATCTTATTTTTCATGCATTTCTTAATCTACCTTTGTTTGCAGAATATTATAATGTAACATTTCCCTTGTGTGATTACAAATTCTATGAGAACACAATGTTAAATTGCTATTTATTATTCCAGCATGCAAATATACTACAATTTATTAAAATATTTTATTATGGGTTACAATTTTGACAATTTTCAAATTTTCGTATTATAAATAACAATTCGGTGAACATCTTTGTGGAAAAAAGGTCTTTATGCATTTCAGCTTCTGTTTTTTGGAATAGATGAACTGTTGAATTACCTTCACTTTCATCACTGAAGGTAAAAAGCACCCCTCCCCCCCAAAAAAAACCCTTTCTCTTTTCTTCAGGTATATTAACATTTATAGTTATTGAATTTGGATTATAAGCCAGGGAACCAAATTTAACATTGCATTTTTACCTGCAGGCCACTCATATTCTGTAAATTTTTTTGGATAATTACTCTGCTGTGGATAATACCACAGACCCATTTAAGATATAAAAATGAACCTTGAACACGAGATAACTAGAATTATATAAGAAAGAGGAAGAATAAGTGATACTCTTAGCTTTGATGATTTTTAATCGACTTTGAAAATCTTTTTATCTTATGTTTTATTGCCATAAAGCTTAAAACCTTACAGGGGTCCAAGGGTACACAGTTTTTCAAGCTTAATTTTTTTTTTTTTTTTTTTTTTTTTTACAGCTTTCCCATTAGAAACACATAGAGTTGTTTAAACTGCATTTGAAAACTCACTAGTTTGGGACTTGTACCAACACATTATTACCTGAGTGAACAAACAAACAGTTCTCTTCTGTTTCAAGAAAATTTTTATATGCTAAGTAAGCCTTGCTATCCTCAGAAGCAATATTGGCATCCTAGGACGATTTTGGCCATCTGATTCCTGAGTGTTTGGCCAGTAGCTCTGGCCAAAATGGATAATTGTGCCTGGTTAAATTTAGTTCTCTCTGACATCACACATCATAGAGGAAAGCAACCCCACACATTTTTCTTCAAAAAGAGTGGAGAATTTGTATAGATGATTCAGAATCATGGAATGAAAATGAGAATAAACCTTCAAATGCAACCCTGAAAACAGAAATCTCTCTGAGTCTGTTGGCTAAAGAGACAATAGAAAATTCCTAAGTGGAACTGAAAGATGTGAATCCTGTGGTTAGTGGCAAGGAGTCACTTGGGGCACCATCAGGAAGTAAAAGAGAGACAACAGAGCAAGGCCCTATTACGTCTGTTTGCCAAGTTCTGTAGGCCTCACCAACTATCATGTAGTCATTTTGTGGAAACTAGATAAACAGCTTGCGTCACTGCAGCTATTTCACTCTATCAGAGAAGAAGGGAGAGTTCTATGAACTGAAGATACCATGCAGGTATGTGGCTCTCTCTAAGCAATCATTATACAAAAGAATAAAGAAGTTGAAATATATTCTGCCAAAGACATTTAAAATATATTTAGAAAAATGTTTTTAAATATATAGATGTTTACCAACTATTTCCAGATGCATCCATGTGGCTGCGACACCCTCTCTGTCAGCCTTCCATGTTTGGAGTTTTCTAGGCCAAAGTGACCAAACATCTCTTACTTTCTATCCCCAACTCAGAGAGCTCTTGTCCTCCAAGATTTAAAATGTCTTTACATCTACCTAGCATCACAGCTGCAGGAATATAAAGGAGAGAGGAATGAAGGAAGAAGACTTCTGCCTCTCTTTATTCCACTTTCTTCTCATCATTGCTTATCAACATTTCTTTACTGAGGAGTTGATGTTGTGGGTTTCACCTCTTTTTTGTACTCATTAGGTTTTGATGGATCCTTATTCTTCTTTTACATCCCCTTTTCTTTGGAATCTCAAGTTATTCAACAGGATCTTTTCCAGGGGATTCTGGAGTCTGCAGGGAGGAACATAATATGATGTCCATAATATGGAACAAGCCTATGCATTATTTATCAGTAGTTAGTCTTATGTAACTAGTATATTTAATTTAGAAGGTATTATCTGGCTCAGAAAAATTTTGATATAAATTTAACTTTTCCTTTCTCCTTCACCCCATTCCATTCTGCTCCCTTCCTATGCTATTTTTTGTTTGTTTGTTTGTTGTACTCCAAAGAAAGACCCTTGTGACTTCTCCCCACTTCTCCATTTGTCCCAGACTCTGACAAGGTTAAATTATTATCCCAAGAGTGTTATCAAGGAGCACAGTGACCATTATGCTCAGTGATGTGCCTAATTAAGAAGAGAGAAAACTCAAGGGCAGGGAGCACAGTGTAATAATGGAAAGGGAAAAGAGTTTGGAGCCAGTCAAAATTGAGTCAGAATTCTAGCTGCATGGACAATTCTTTTAATCTTAATGAATTTCAGTTTTTTCTTATCTTTAAAGTACACCTAATAACACCCACCACAAGGAGCTTCTGAATATAATAAATAAATGTATGAAATGACTGATAGGTTATGGATGACCAGTCTGAAGATTAGTTTCCTTCTCTCTCCTCCCTCAGTTTTATTTCTTATACTCTCTCATACTCTCTTTCATGGAGTATCTGGCACATAGACAAAACTCAACAAATAGTTACCGACTAAATGAACTGTTGTGAACATGCTAGTAAAACCGTGTTTGCAAAATGTATAGTGTAAAATCCCTTTTGTGGCCAGCTCAAATTCTTGCTATACATAGGGACTTTCTCTGGACTCCAGAAATCCCCAGATGGATAGCAAGAGGGATACAGGTGAAATCAATGCTATCATTGATTTTTATGTGCATCAATATATAGAATTCTGCACATAAAGTAGATATTTTTTATCAGGTAGATTTGTACAAATTTCTAGGAAAGAGTTTCTCACATTATACTCTTCTACACTCACTAGAAAAGTCTAAAGTAGTGTGGGCTCTGCCAACCAACTTCCATCTCATTTCCCCCATCTCCTCTCCCTTACAGCACTCCAGTAACATCTAAGTTATAGTTGAAATGACTCAAAAGTACTGCTACCTCCTTGGTGCCTCTGTGTGAGTCATTCCCTTCATTAGGCTTATCCTTTTCTCAATACTTCAATCCACAATTAACAAATCCTCTCGCTCAACTGTTACTTCTGGGAAACCTTTCCTAACACCACCACATGGTTCCTCATCCCCCTCATGGTTCTTGGGACTTTTCTTCCCATCACATTAATAATTGTATTCTCTACTGTTTTCCCCTCTAAATTCTCATCTTTATGAGCCATGAGTCATATCTTCTTTGCTTTCTTCTGTGTTCCTACAGGACATCACAGTTCCTGGCACACAGTAGGTGCTTAAAAAATATTTGTCAAAAGACTGAATAAAGAGGCAAAAGTACTTCACAAATTCACATTTGTATCTCTTCAAGCAATACTCCTGTTGGGTACATTTCTAACAGAGTCATTTATATGATTTGGGAAATTTGAAAAGGATTCTATTTCCATCTGGATCTCTAATGTTTAATATTGTTAAAACCAGTGTCTTGTAATAAAATACAACCAAATTTCAAGTAGACAAATAGAGGAAGAAACACTCTTTTTAAAAACAGGCAAGCTCTGTGGGTCATTCACTTCTAATGAGCAGGAGAAGGAATTTTATCTATTGGCCCCAATTTCATTAACATCTGCTCATGATTTTTCAATAAGGATGCAACCACACACTTCTGGTTAACTTCTTAAAATGTGTGTGATGTTGTAGATGCAGGTAAATTCCTTCAGTAACTACAAAATGATTAATAAGATATACAACATCAAAGAAAGTTTGACCAAGAAAACAAAGGGTAACTAGAATACAATTGCTGATTGGTGTTACTAAGTTACTATCCAGTAAACCTCCCACTTATCTTGGGCTTCTCCTTTTTTCAATTCCACTTAACCAAGGTTGAAGCTACCTTGATGTATATAACCTTATTATTTATTAAAGAGTCTGACCAGAAAGGTGGATCTTCATAATACCAGGAAGCTGAACATTTTTTTAAAAAAAGAAAAAGAAAAAGAAAAATCTATAGCTAGAAAAATGGACCAAATTATTGGCAAGGACAGTGGCAAGAAGCTTTGACTGACATTTTTATTAAAATTCCTTTTCTCAGTTATTTGACTGCATACAACTTTGGAAGACATCCTATCAATACAAATTAGTAAATTGGTGCCTACTCATGGTATTAACATTTTGACCTGTTAGACACATGTATTCTGCCCCTAAATGTTTTAGCACAGGTGGGAGAAAATTGGACAAATAGTGTGACTTTCAGTTGTTCAAGTTCACCATTTCCTATTTATAAAAATGGAATAATAACAGCATGGCTTTCTCAGAAATGTAAGAAGAATAATTCACAAACTCATGAAACATGAATATCAAATGATATAATTGGGACATAGGAAATTGCTGTGAAATTTGATCTCCATTTATGCCTAACAGAGATATCAAAAAAATAAACTCTCAATAAATAAGAAGATCATTCATTCATTTATTTAGGCAAGAAATCCTTATACACATTTTAAGTAGCTAATGTGAGCCAGGGATAGTGCTGGAAGCAAGGAGAAAGAGAAATTTAAACTGGAAAAGTAGACAAAGTGCTGAACTCTGGAAGTTAGATCCCCAACAAATACAGTAATGTTGGCAAGTGCTTTCATATGTAAACAAAGCACTGAGAGAACAGAAAAGAGGAAGTTCTAATATTTCCTGGAGGAGTCCAGAGGGGCTTCAGAGAGGAAGTAGCCCTTGAACAGGTGTTCACAGATGGACACATATTTCCCTGCCAAAATCTCCATAGGGCACTGAAGCAACCCATGCACTGCTCAGCAGAAAGTTTGTGAAGGAAAATCAAATACATCTGAGAACCCATTGCTGTTATAAATTACCTTGAAAAAAATGAGCCCTTCATAGTAGATCTTAGGTTCACAAAATTCCACGATAATATTAACAGCCACAATAATTCCTAGTACTGCTATTACTAACATTTATTCACAATCAGTTATTAAAAGTTATATTAAATATTAAGAACCTATAGCACTTAATGTTAGTACTAATCTCATTTAATTTCCACAGCCAGGTGATGAAATTATTATTTCCACTTAACAGATGAAAACTTTGAGATGAGAGAGGTTAAGTCAATTGTCTAAGGTTATGCTGTCAGGAAAGAGGATTCAAATTAGAGTCTGTCTGACTTCAATGTATGTTTTCTGCTCTCTCCTAGTCCAGGGGAATATATGAGAAATAAATTAAAGTTTTTAAGACATGAGACAGATGACAAGTTCTCTTCTATAATAGTGAAAATATATGATTCATTGAAGCAAGAGGCAGAAGTAGAATTTGCCTCAAATTGAGAAACATAATTCTTTTTTTTTTTAAAGTTTATAGGGGTAACATTGGTTAACACAATTATGTAATTTCGGGGTGTACAATATAATTTGACATCTATATATTCTATTGTGTGATTACCACCCAGAGTCCAGTTTCCTTTGGCTACCATATATTTGATCCCTTTTACCCACTCCACTCTCCCCAAACTCTCTTATATTTGACCTCCTTTACCCCGTTTACCTCTTCCCTCCTCCCTGACCCCCTACCCTCTGGTAACCACTAGTTCATTGTCCATGTCTCTGAGTTTCTGTCAATTTAGAAAATTTCAAACATTAAAAGAATGCGTAAGATAGTGAAATAAACCCATGCACTCATCACTTGCTGTCAACAATTATCAACATTTTGCCAACCCTGTTTTATCTCCCCCTTAACTTTCTTTTTACTTGAGTGTTTAAATGTAAATACAAGGATTCAGATAAGGTTATTTTCCCTCTATTGTCATCATAGCCATATTTAAAAACATTATTCTTTTTAAATAGAAGATATGATACTGCTGAATGTTTTCGAAATTAAAATGTAGCTCCTATAGAAATAAAACAAATAAAAAAATTTAGCTCTACCATTTAGACATATGAAATCATGTTGACAACATTAATCAAATCACATGCAAACAAAATGATTCTGATGATCAACTTTTCATCATTTTAGATACACAGAACAGAATCCATAGGTGCAAGAAGCAAAGGTCACCAGTGAAAGTCAAATGCTACAGATGTGTGCTGACTCGAGTTAAGAAAAGCCAGCTAAGCACTATTGAGAGTTCGCTCACCTGGTTGAAGAAGCCATGAGCTAGTCAGTTCACCTCTGATGTAAGAGAAAGAACAGTTCACTTTTTATCTAATTAGATACTAGCACACTAAATGAGTAGATTCATAGGAGTAGGCTATCATTTTACCACCTGATGAGAAAACGAGAGATGGCAAAGATATGATTCTTCAGCAGATTGGCTACAGCTGGCAAATTGCAGATTCAGGCAGCCCAAGACAGCAACTATATAACAGAATATCTATGTTAGACCTAAAATTTTCCTAAAACATGTTTTTATATATCTTATGTTGTCAATCATCAGGCATGTAGGGGTATATGCTAAGAAGTGTGAATTAAACATCATTTAGTCTTTCTAACTCGATCGAGCTAGTGAAAGAGCACGGAAAGGATGAATTCATTTAAGGTTCATGACTTTGCCTTTTTTCCCCCCTGTTTATTCATCTGTAAAACAAGACAAATATCTACTAAAGGTACCTCCTAGTATAAACTTGAAAATAACATAAATAAGAAAATGCATTTTAAAAGTTAAAAGTTAAAAATGCAAAGTATAATTTTTGTTATAGATGATTTTCCTTTTAAGTTACTTTTTGTAAGTCTTGTTTTTTGTATGCTTTATTACTACCTTTGTAGTATGAGAATGATTAACACTTATAAACACAAAGGAAAATTGGTCAGATCTAATAGTAAAAACATTGATATTAATCTAAAAAATTGCTTATTTCTTCTAGATCAGCAATAATCTAAGCAATAACCTCAAAGAGAACATGTAATTAATGAACAAAACAAACTAATTTTAAAAAATAAAGAATTTGTGACCTTCTTAATCCAGATGTTTGTAAAATTCTTTGTGGACTTCAGGGAAAGGAGGCAGCATAAGAAATTATTCTTGTACACAACACATGTTGATTTTAGTTTCCAGTAATGAATATGATTAGAGTTTGGCTCTAATTATTGACAGAATTATTAACAGTTATTAAATTATTGGAAAATTATTGACAGAATTTTATTTTCATATTTTATTTGGTAATTTTAATTGAATAAAAAGTTTAAGAAGTAAGAAAGATTAATGTCCTATTTGTCTTTTATATTCTATTCCTCTTTATTCTGTCCTTGTACACATATAAGGAGAGGATGACGGATAAGAGGAAGCCTTATTAAGAGGACTTTTTTTTTTTCTGGCCAATTTTCAATCTAAATTCCTAGGAAAAAAGACAAGTCTCTTGTGGAAATGCTTCTTAGTACACATTAGTTTATGCTGTCATTTCCAGAATAGTACAGTGCTTGAGTGTGTCCACTCTGAAATCAGACTTTCTGAGTAAGGATCTCTGCCCCACCACTTACTAGCTAGATGACAGAAGAAAAATAATGTAACTGTTTTGTCTCTATAATCTGATCCATAGAGAGGGAATAATGGTGAGTTGTTGTGAAGGTTCGATGAGTTAATACATATAAAGTGCTTAGAACAATTGAGTAATCACTCAGTAAGTTTTACTTATTACTTCCAGATACACTGCACATTAAAAAACAAACCTTTGTTTTATGTGAAAGCTAATTTAACCTTCTTTGCCATATTTGAAAATAAGAGATATTTAAAGTTTATAAAAAGAGAAAGAGAATACTACTAGCTACAGAAGAAACAGATTTAAAATCTAGCTTAGAATTGAAATGTAAGACTCCTGATAAGAGAAAGCCCAGTCATGCCAGGAGAAAGAATTGCCCATGAAACTTGAACTATTGCTAGCAGAGGCTACCATGGAAAAGCAAAATCCTGAAGGCATTGTTGTACACATAGTCCTTTTGGAGGACAGCCCAGGGATGCCAATCGAAACTAGCTTTTATTTTCTATAACTCAGTAAGCTCTTCTTGAGAATTTAGGTGCTAAGAAATTAGTCAAGAGGGGAATAATCTCTGTCATGTTCATAAAAATGGCCATTGCGCTATTATGTATAATCATAAAAAATTCAGAAATGACCTAAAAATCTCATGGAAGAATATCTAATTGATGAAATATTATACCATTATAAAATCATGCATATAACAATTAGCAATATGGAGAAAAAATTTTATTTTTTTAAATTATAGATATTAGTGCAGCTTTTTGCAAATACATTTGTATTTTCAAATACAAATACATATGCAAATACATAAAATACAATATTTTATGTAATTATGTAATCATTGGCAATAAGGGAACTGGGAGAAAATAACCAGTTTTGTCTGGAGCAATCATGAGTAAAATTTCTTTGTCATGTTCTGTATTGATATTTGAAGACTAAATACAAAATTAAAACACAAATACATATGAAGTATAATGCTAAAATTAATCAAGCAACTTATCTTTTTAACAAACTGAAAGTTTAAATTACAGTTGGATTTTATTCTCAGTAATTTTTTACTACTTTTCTGTTGGTACTGACACTACTACTAAAAAAGAAGTGTACATTTTGCTTGTGTGTTAGGAAGCCTGGTATGTTATGACTTGGCAGAGTTGAGTAAAAAAACATTTTGTTGATTTTTTTTAATTTAAGAAGTAAATGGAAAGTAATTAACTGTTCAACAGTTAATTGCTATAAAAAGAGGCAGAATAGAAACCAATAAATCATAATAGTTGAAGGGATTAGATAAGTGTCCTAATCCATCATCCTGATTTCATGTAGACTCATGTAATTCAGCACAGAAATGCTTTTCTTGGGGACTTGGGGTATGTTCACTGGGATTTGCTCTTGACCCATTGAGGTGAGGAGGCAGAACTAGTCACTTCCTCTACCAGGCCTATATTTTCTTTCCTTTCATTTCTTCATTTCATTTTGACTTTCAGACTTTTTTTTTACTTACTGTTAAATTTCTACCCTTCCCTCCACCCTTATATTATATTACATTTCCAACTAAGAAAATATCAGTCTTTTGAACCACTTATAACTAATGTTAAAGCAAAATAGCAAAAAGATGCTCTAATCAAGGAAAAAGTTGCAAGGAAATTAAATTATAACCACCCTTGATTATTTAAATTTTTCAAAGAAAATTAAATATTTTTTCTCTGATAAGAGGTGTCTCCAGGTTAGCTTTTGAGTATTTGAATCCTCTCGATGTACTAGCACAATCAATTTTGTATATTGCTCAAATTGTAAAACACACTATACACAGAATTTCCTAGCTTCAAGTTTTGCTTTTTTTCTCTTTTGTTTATTTGCTGTTTCTCTCGCGCGCGCGCGCTCTCTCTCTCTCTCTCTCTCTCTCTCTCTCTCTCTCTCTCTCTCTCTCTTCCTTTAAAGAAATGGAAGAGCCTTTCTTAGTTACAGCTACTTTAGGGACATTTATTTGGAGCAAAATAAGAATAGCTTGTAATTATGGTTTAATGCCTCAAAATAGAAAACTGTGCCAAACTGCTTAACCAAATGCAGATTTGGTTGGAATTCCGGATTACTTCTAAAGCAAAGCCTGGAAAGTCTGAACCATTGCTTATCTTTAATTTATGGTTCTCTGCTAAGGGCAGCACTAAACTGATTGCTCACCAGGTTAAAATTTTGGCTTAGAAAAGTTGTACATCACAGAACATACTTCCATACAAATGCACATTGCATTCTTTTTCTTAGTTGTGACATCTGTTTCTCTCAGCTAAAAACTCCTTCATTTAGGTGTATCCAACCCTGATTAAAAGAGCCATCTACAAAAGTAATCTAAGATAAAGGCAGAGTTGGATGAGCTCTTCTGAGATTCCTGAGCTCTTTCATTTCCTTCTTTCCTATTTTGGCCTTATAAAATATTGTTTTGTGGCCTCCCTCCAGACATGATCTGGAACATTTCAGCATTCTAATCAACATAGTTTAAAAGAGGCATATATCTTCCAGTTTAGAGTAAAATATCTTCATATAGAATTAGGTTTTTTTTTTTTTTTTTTTGAGTCTTCTCAAACATCCAGACCTTTGCCATTTTAAGTAGAGATCCTTACAAATGATTTTTTTCCTGTCATGCCTGGATTTGTACCTGGACTAACTGAGCTCAGGCTTCCAGGGCACCAGAAGATGACTAAGGCAACTATGAGGCACTGAGGACACTATGACTTCATTCTAGCATTTAGCACAGTGTTTCCCCATTATACAGGAGAAGCACATCATACAGGCTCCTGGCAGGAAACAGACAGCACACTCATATTGGGTCTTTTGAGGAGAGATTAGTAGAGATACTATTTATAAAGGTAAGGAGAAGGTGAGGAAACAATAAGCACCTAGGAGGCTAGGGACAGTAGGGTCAGGAGGAGGGATTGATGCCACTCTGGGCCTCAAGGGGCAAGGAGAGGAAGCAGCTACCAGAACCTAGAGATAAAAGGCAGAGACAGAGAGAGACATATGGAGAAGGCTGTTGGCAAGAGCTTGGCCGACAGTATAGGGATGCAGCCGACCCACAGTGAATTTATCCTTGAGCTCCACAACCGGGATCAGAGGATAAAGAAGTTTATTGATGCAGGTCAGCCTCTTGGAGAAAAAGCAGGGTGAAGCCTGGATCTGAATGAACAAATAGATGAGATACAAAAATTTGGGGGATCGAGCCCTCAACTCCAGGGTCATGGCCACTGCAAATCCATGTGCACCTCTATGCGAACTAGAAGAAATATAAATTGCCATGGATGGGTAGACACAGACCTATTAGTGAACAGACCTGTAATTCTATAAGAATTATAAAAAGGCCGCCCTTCTTCCAGGAAATATAGCTCAATGTCAGAGTGCAGAGCTTAGAAAGCAGGTAGTGGGCTGGATTCTAGTCGCCATTGACCCCCTTGGCTGAATAACTCAACCAAGAGTACCAGGAATAGCTACTAATTGATCTAAGCCAATTAAAGTAATGGCATCTCTTTGTCAGAGTTATTGGTTCAGTGATGGGTGCAGAACCCAGCCAAAAACAATCATCTGATTATCCCCTGGTCATATCTAGTGGTTCAAGGGCAGACAGATGTTTATCTTTAGGCTGATAGAAGTGAAGGTCAGAACTTTAGGTCTATGACTGCTCAAAAAGAAGGTTTTTTTTTCCTGCCCCAGAAATAAATGAGAAAACATGTAGTCTTTTGAGATTCTAGCATTTACACTAAGGTAAGCCAGCCTAAAAAAGGGCCTAATGCCTAGAGGGAAAAATCATCCACAACTCTTATCATCAGTGTCAGAGTCAAACTATACCTAAAGTCTGCTCTATCTCTGTATTTTTCAATTATATTAGTCAACAAATTTCCCTTAGTTTTTAAGCTAGATAGAGTTGGGGTTTCTCTTGCTTGCAAACAGGGTCTTTTACTTAGAGTTCTCTTTGCCCTCTCAGTTATAAACAACTTAGGCTTTTTCAGCTTCTTCACTATCCCAATCATATGATACCAGGGAAATTTTTTTTTTTTTTAATCTATCCAAACCAAACTACATCTTCAGCTCAAACCAGGTTGATTTTTTAATCATCCCTGTATGTCTGCCCTTGTTCTTGTGTACTTAGAAAGAAGTAAAAGTGCCTGCAAAATTCTTTTACACACCCCAAGTGATGTTTTCTTGCTGACACCATCTTTAGCATAAATGTTATGTAAATATCTTTATCATCTATTATAACAACTGTATTTGCATTTGTATGCATTGCCTACTCTGAGTGGGCATCTACCCAAAATATCCTTTTAATGCCTGCAGTTGTATTATCTTTTGGTTATTTGTATATTTTGTATTTAACTTGTTTGCACACAAATGCGAAGGTATAATTTAATATCTTATTAGAGACATTGCTATAAGAAGAAATCGAATAACACAAACTGAAGTTTAGTAACTCAGGAATTCAGGCAGTTTTAACTGAAATTCAGGAAGTAGATTAAAATGTAGTAGCCCTAATCTCTAATGTTTAGACCTTGTCTGAACTCTTAAAACAGCCTTTTAACCAGACTCCCTATATGTAATTTTGTCCTCTTCAAAACCTACTCCACATCACCCCTAAGGAGCTGATGGTCACTCCCCTGATTGGGAGGTACTGGAATGAAACAAAGCCTCAGTAGCCATCGATAAGGTTCTCGCTTTGCAGGATTGCGTTCAGCCTCCTCAAGAAGGGACAAAAGTCTTCGGTGTCTTGCCTGGTTTCCAACTAGTCTCTCTGGTTTCCTTCTTTTCTCCTCTCTGCCTTACATTTTACTTTCCAGCATCTTCTTTACACAATTCTTTTTTTTCTATATGTATCTTTCCTACACTGCTCCCATTAGCCTAGAGTGTTTTTTCGCCCTCTCCTCCATAAGCTTCCCAGCTTTACCTATGCGTATGGCCTTGTCACCTGGTACCCCCGCCAAGAAAACTTGCTCTTATATTTTTCTGGCAGTTGCTCTTTTAGGCTCTCTTTTTAGTTCTGATCCTGCCATCTACTATGATTGTATTTTATACATGGACTTGTCCACTAGACTGAACTTCATGACAACAGAGATAGTGTCTTATCTCCATCTGTATTCCCAGTGACTATCAGAAAAAGCAAAGCACTTAAGGGATGCCACAAAAAAAAAAAAAAAAATCTTATCCAGGTAAGAAACTCCCAAAATATTAGATTTAATTTCATTTGAGAAAATAATTAGTTTGCATTCATTAGACATTGAATTAAAATTCATTATGAGCTGTAAGTGAGTTTGACAAATTTCAATTCAAATAAAAATTTTAATTAACATTTAAAACTGGAAGTAGCATTTTGTTTTTCTAGATACCATCATAAATAGTTTCTTCCAATAGTTCACTAATCAGATATCAAACATTTTGGACTATTTCTGTGATGGTACCTTCAAAAAAAATAGCAAAGACAAAATATCACTTACTAATTTTAAAAGAAGAACATAGTTGTAAAATAAAAAATTGGCAGACTTTATCTTCATCAGGTGACCTAATTTACCACAAATTAGCATACTGTATCGCCTGAAGTGATGCAATGGCATGTGCACAGCAGATTTGGGTAGTATTCTTAATAAAAATGTTTAACTTGAATCTAATCATGAGCGCATAATCAGATAGATTCAGAGACATTCCACAAAACAATTAGTCTGACCTCTTCAAAAATGGCAATTTTGTAAAAGGCAAAACGTAGGTAGGAAAATATTTTGGACTAAAGAAGTCTAAAATTACAGGGCCCTTTTTAGTGTGTACAAGGTATGTAATCCTTGATTTGATTCCAGATTTTTAAAGTCGACTAAAAAGTACATTACTAAATATATATATATATTGAAAAACTTAAAGATGAACTGGTTACCTAGTCACTTTACTACAGAACTTTTTTTTAATCCCTTATTTCAGTAGCTCAAATCATATAATTTGTATGCAATGGTATACATATACAATGATGAAACATTATTAATATTTAATTGTCAGCACTGAGCTGATCGAGAAGAGAAGGTTTCGATGGTGAGATGCCCAGCTGGAAAAATGCACAAGAGGCCGACATGAGAATGAAATGGCAGGCACCAACTTTATGGTGTGGAGCACAGTTCCATTGGAGGAAGTGCAGTCTATTGCAGGGAGCATGCTTCTCCTGCTCTTCTTTACTCTTCTTCTTGTGCTCACCTTCTGCTCCCTGGGGTACTTCATGGCTCTACACAGAGCAGAGTACAATAGTGGCATTCAGCCACACATGCATGATACACTAAGCTGAATTATGTTTACTTATTTTAGGTGCAGACGCCCTACTACACTAATGTAACATTCTAAATCCAGGGTCCTATTCCTAGTCATGAGCCTGGATCACAGCCAGACCTGTAACCAGCCAGGCCTGGGACCCACATTAATCATTCAAGTCTTCTAAAGCATTTCATTTAATACTTTTAAAGTAAGTTAGAGTATTTTTTTGTCATCACAAAAATACAGTTTCAAATGTAGAGATTGTTTTACATTTGGTAAAAATAAAGGCTGAGGCTTACATAATTTCTCCTTTTTTCTCTCTCTGCCCAACCGTTTAACAGCTAGTTGACCATATAAAAACTCACCATAAAAAGCTAATTGAAAAGTAACCACAACAAATAAACCAAAGGAGAAATCAAATTGAAACAATTCATGCAAATGGAGAGGGACCTTAGCTTTTTAAACTTTTCTTCTCTCATGATAATTAGCATAAGGTCTTTTATATGGCAGGTGCTTGTCATAGTTCAAGCCCCAGACATTTAACTGAAAGTTGCTAAGTTTGACTCAAGAACAGGGCACAACAGGAGATAAAGTTCCCAGAATATGGAACAAGAAGGAAAAGCAATGGTGATAATTAGGGCACGGAAATAGAGCTCCCAATATAGTGGAACTCTACACTACACCCCAAGGTGAGGGTCAACAGCAGGAATGATAAATACCTGGCACTCATGCTGCCCCTCTTTTTTCTTAGCAGACACCCATGGCAAACATCAATTTTTCATGCATATATCCTTTCTCATTGGGTTGCAACTTTATCTCACTGTTTTTCAACCCAGTGCCCAAAGTCACCAACTACATTCAATTGAAATTCATTTTGTATTAAATAAGGACTACAATTTTAAAATTATTATTATTATTATTTTTAGATTAGACTAGAGTTCCAGGTGGAGGAAGGACCAGATCCCCACAGCTTTGAGAGGAAGCTGCCAGGCGAGCAACCAGGCAGAAATGAGCAATGCACAATAACTTAAATTAGAAAGTGAATTAAAGTATGAGAAAGCAGGAGAAAATTTCCTTCTACATTGCATTATGCATCATGTCCTGAAAATATGCTATGGCAAATGTTTGGTTGCAAACTGAGAAAAAGCAAGAGGGCTGTTCCACTTATTAAAGGCAAGTTGCTTATTGGGATATTCAAAGGCAAGTCTAAACCAGTTGACTACAAAGATGTTATTTTAGGGTTTTCATGGGGCCGGTGGTTTCTGATAACTTGTGGTGTTTGAAATAAAATCAAGGGAATTCTTGATTTTTAGTTTCCCTATATCACTCCTTTGTAAATAACACCCATGCTTTTCCACTCTTTGAAATTCTCCTCTGTCAATATTTTTTTCAAAACTAGGATTTTGGGTACAAAATAAAGCAGCTTGAAATTATATATAAAATGATGTTTTTGAGAAATGTTTGTGCTGCATATTTTGTTCACAAAATATATTTTATTACAAACATCCTAGGTAATTATCTCTTGGTTATTCAGGGGCTGGCTCATCCTTACATTACATATGTAAAAAACAAGACAGAGAGATAAATTCAACTTGAGTTAACTAAATTTTGCATGCTTCTTAGCCAATGGAAATCAAAATAATTTATCCAAATTATACAGTAAATCAATCAACTATAATTAAAACCTTTAGCCTCTGAAGCTCCAGCTTAGTTCACTGAACCATTTAGCCTTTCATAAGGATTTTATTACTTTGTAATTTATTGATTTTTTTCTTGAAAAATTAGCCTCCTTTTCAATTTCCATAGTAAAATGTATAGTTGTCAAAACTATAATTTTTAACTATTGAGTAAATAGATATCATTTATATGTTTTCTATCTTCTCTTCCTATATGCCAACATTGTCATCTTTTTCTCTATAGCTTATAAACATAAACATGACCAAGAATCTCCAATTTTATTAAACTTCCTGATTCTATGATCCCATATATATAATATATAATATATAATATATAATATAGTTATAGTTATAATATATAACTATATAATATATAATATAGTTATATATTATATATTATATATTATATATAGTTATATTATATATTATATATTATATTACATATTATAATATATTACATATAATATATAATATATAACATTATATTATATATTATATATTATATTATATTATATATTATATTATATATTATATATTATATTACTATTCATTAATTATATATATTAATATTAATATGATATCTCCTA
This sequence comes from Rousettus aegyptiacus, assembly GCF_014176215.1. NCBI lineage: Eukaryota > Metazoa > Chordata > Mammalia > Chiroptera > Pteropodidae > Rousettus > Rousettus aegyptiacus. The sequence continues at coordinate 125,591,872 of NW_023416284.1, forward strand.
TTATATACATAATCTCTTATCATTATAATCTCTTATATTATATCTTCTATCTTCTCTTACTCTCTATCTACTTATCTATTTCTCTTTCTTCTTATTTCCTCTATATTTATCTCCTCTATCTCTATATACTATATTATATATTATATATTATGTATTATTTTATTACTCCCCTTTTTAGTCAAACTTTTTGACAGAGTAGGCTGTATTCACTGTCTTTATTCTGGCACTACCCAATCTCTCTTCAGTCCACTGAAATTTACTCTCTGCCCCAACCATCAACTGTTATGTTCTGTTAAATTTTATCAGTAGATGTTATTCATCTTCCATAACTGAAACTTTATACTAGTTGCTGTACAACGTAGTGCTTATAGTATTGTACTGTAATGTGTACTTAAAATTTGTTAATAAAGTAGATTTCATGCTGTGTTTTTACTACAAACATAAACAAACAAACAAACAAACAAACACACAGTTAAACTTTTGGAGGTGATAGATCTATCACCTTGAGGGTAGTGATGGCTTCACGAGTGTATGCATGTGCCCAAACTTGTCAAATTGTGTATGTTAAATATGTGAATTTTTTTCTATGTCAGTTATACCTTAGTAAAGTTATTTTTTTTTAATGTATCATTAGCCTCAATTCTCCCTGCTACAGGGTGCTTTAAAATTTTATTTATCTTTCTGGATCTGACTGACGCATCTGACTTTACTGAGTTCTCTCTCAGCTCTCTATTTTTTGCCTCTGTCCATTCTTTCTTTATCTCTTTCATGAATTTCTGATTTGTCTCTCTTCTAAATGTTAGTTTCTGAGTTTTGCTTTTGGTCCACTGCATTTCTCATGGTACAGCTCCTCTTCAGACTGTGATCCACTCTCAGAATTTTAACTACCTTCTGTATCCTAGTGATTTTCAAAACTAAATCTCATTCCATGACTTTTCCTCCAGATTTTAGACTCATATTTACAAATACCCATCTGACATTTCCAATCATGTGAGATCCACAGGCTAATATCTAAAATACATTTACCCTCAATCTTATTCCTTTTATATTCTCTATGTCATTTAATGAATCAACCTCTACCATAGCTTGAATCTGAGAGCTTTGCTGGTTTTCTCCTTGCCCTCATCTTCCATATTCAATTAATCAACAAGTTCTTCCCATTATACTTCCTAAATATTAATTTTTATATCTTCTGTGTATCTGTCTCCAGCATAGTTTAGTCTCTGATCATTTTAATTCTGTTCTCGTTCAGTTTTTTTTTTCTAGTCTTAACTTCTTCAAATTCATCCACTGCACCAAAAGCCATAGTAACCCTATGTAAAACTAAATCTAACAATCATTCTTTTGTTACAGCCCCCAGAGATTCCCTGTGCCTTACAGAATAAAGTCCAAGCCTTTAAGAGTAGCTACAAGGAAGTTTATAACCATTGTCAAAAATGCCTAATATCCTCTGCTTCACAATTTATTTAGCAATACCAAAATGCCTATAGTTTCCCATCCACATGAAATTTTATCAAGCCTTAGCTATTGGCTCTGCCTAGAACACTCTCTGGTCTCTCCCTTTTGGCAGTCATTGGTATAATTCACCACTATTTTCAAATATTCTCCCCTAGATACATGGTAGGATAGCATTCCCTCCTTTCTTGAAGTTAGCCATGATCATGCAAGTTGCTTTGGCCAATGAAAAGTGAATAAGAGCCATGTGTGTCACATCTAAGCAGATGCTTTTTGGAGGAGATGTTTGATTTACATCTTGTTTCCACTTGCTGTGGTAACCAGCAGCATTACAGATGGTAGAGTATCTGTCAGCCTCAGTCCTCAAGTAAGGACAGTGTCCTGAGACAGACATGAAGCATAAGAGAGAAATAACTCAGTACTGTTTTAATACTTTTAGGAATTTTAAGATATTTATTAGTCTAGCATATTCTAGCCTATCCTGACACATACACCTTATTCTAATCTTTTTATCTGACTAATTTTTATTTATGCTTTAAATTTTACTTAATTATTACCTCCTCAGAAAATTTTCCTTGAATTACTAGGGTATTCCTCAACTGTAAAATGGGGGTAACAGGGCTGCTTTAGAATGAAAAGATTTAACTCACATAAAATGCTTAAAAGGGTAAGTATCTAGGTATTACTTAATAAAACATGACTGTTTCTGTGATCACTATTATAACATGTCAGTTACTCGATTGTCTTTTCTTCCCATTTTTCATTAAATTCATATGCATAACTCATATCCTTTATAAAAGATCAAGCTAGCCAGTATATTTCCCAAAATAGCTCTCTTTACCAAAATACCAACATTATAATCGCCAGATTGGGGACTGGAATGTACAGAGTAAAACAAGAGAGAGGATAATTGACCTACAGTCAGGCTTCAGCTACACTGAGTGGTCAGGGTTTCTTTATACAATTAATGTCTCTGAGCTTCAGTTTCCTCAGTCGTAATAAGTACATAGTAATAGGTAAAGTTTGCTTTTCAGGATCAAAGTAAATAACACATATAATTTAGCATCATATCTGGCACACAGTAATTTTGCAATATGTGTTTTCATATCTAGTTACAGGTATGCTTATCACCTATCATCACAAATCTGGAGGAAGGGCTGTCACTCTGGGGCTGTGAATAGTTTGTAACTTTGCCTTACCCCATTATTGTTTACAAGACTAGAAGCTGCCTAAGGGCAGGTATCCCCATTGCATTTAATTTATCCAGAATGCCAAATATAGTGCTCAGTAAATATTTATTGGATTCAGCTGAAGTTTCAATCAAATGTCTTGCTTAATAACCCAAACCTATGGATCATTGTGACGAGTCATTGTGTTGAGGACAGAATGAGTGTTACATTTGGAGATGGCACAAATCCCAGTTCTCTCTTAGCTGGGGATCAGCTGCCATTGTCATGCTATTGGTCTGGGAAATTGCCCTTTCAATTGAACTGTTGGAGTTGCCACCTATGATGTTGATGATTGATCACAAATACTAAGCACACATTTGTATCTAGAGAATAATGGGCGTATCTTCTGGACAATGAGATACCAAGTACATTATCTGTAAGCTTCAGTTGGCTGAAGAATTCAAAATACCTGGGGTAGAAATCTTTGCTCCTGTTTTAACATGGCAGCTGAAGCATTGTACTGGTGCAACAGCACACACAAACGCCTGAAAGAATTTATTGAGCTCTACAGGAAGGTAACCAGTGGAGTGACTGACAAAAGATTACATTATAAAGTAAAGAATTCTGTCATTCACTATAGAAAACATCATGGAAATAATTAACATCAAAATTTGAGAATTTGACAACCTCACTATAAAAGTATGATATATTTTGTCTCATTTCATGCTTTGATCAACTTTCAGCACAGAAACAGTTTGAAAACAATCTATGGAAACATGATAACCTTCGGAACAACCACAACCAGGAATAAAAAAAAGGGAGGGGAATTAAACTTCTCAGACTATTGGATGTGGTTCTGATGAACTAGTATTGAACAAGAATTTGTGATTGTTTTTCCCAACCACATGGTTCACAATAAAGAAATCCCCAGGACTAAGCTCTCATGAATATCATGCAGTCAATTGGGAAACAGGCTCTTTTGCCTTTCTGATATGATTCCTGACCCGTTCAAGTTTGACCTTTGGATGCTGTGATTATTGCAGATATCTCATATAATGAGGAAAAGTGAAAACCAAAGACCAGACTTAATCCTACACAGTGAAGGTTTACACTTTGCAAGACACCTGCCCCACTGCCCGTACTTTCAGTGTACGAGCACCAGTGACGATGCTATCATCAACAAGCAGCCAAGCATCATTCAGTCCTGAGGAGTCCCACATAATCTTTGTGTTCTGCTTTCTGAGCAAATGCATTTGTCCTCAACCTTCCTATTCACATGCAAGTTTAAATTAAGTAGATAGTATAAAAACTTTGGATTTTATGGAAATGTTTTCATTAGCCAAAATAAATAAACTCATACAGTAATTTTTTAAAGTACATTATTCTGTGTCTAGTTTGCATTTTGCTTATTTTGTCAGGCACAAGAAAAATTCTTTCTGGCCAAAAAGAGAAGTATTCAAAAAGAAAACATGGAAGAAAAAGAAACAGTTGCTAAACATTTTATTCAAACCTCTTCCTGAAACTTTATCTGGAAAGCCATTTTAAAAAACATAACACATAATCTACTAAAAAGTTAAAAAGTAACTGGGAATTTTTATTATCAATCTCAATGTTCTGACCAAAATTTTCTCTTCCAGTTATAAGGGTCAAATTCTGCACTGACAAATGCTTTTCTTCCCACAACCTCTCTGGATTTCATGGTGGATAAAGTTATTCCAAGATTTTAGAAGTTTAATGAGTTTAGGTTCATAATGATTTTGTGGAAAATGATATTATTCTGTGAAGAGAACAATGAACTGAGAGCTAATTTCTCCAGTGACTTTTCTTTTCTGGCCCAAACAATTAATAAATTCTGTTGGCACCATAGAAATATTTGTTTTTTTTGACTCTTTTGCTTAGTATGACAGAATGAAAAAAGAGAGAAAAAAAACTGGACTTTGAAATTAACTAGGAATTGAGTTCTAACTTAACCATTTACTAGTTGCTTGAAAGTTAATAGTAACTCTAAAATCCAGTTTTCTTTCTTTTCTTCCCTCCCTCTCTCCTCCCTAACTTTCTCTTTCCCTTCCTCTTCCTTCTCTCTCTCCTTTTCCATCTATCTATCTATCTATCTATCTATCTATCTATCTATCTACCTACCTACCTACCTACCTGTTATCCATCTATCATCTGTCTAAGTTATCTAGAACTATCTACATCAGAGGATTATTGAGAAGAATAAGGATATGAGAAGTACTTCAAACAGTACCCAGAACATAGTAGGTCCTCCATAAACATTAATTTCTGTTCATCATTTTGCCATCTGGGAGACCCCAATTTGTTGATGTGCAGAATACCTAAGTAGGTGTCTCACACTTTGGCATACATCAGAATCACCTGGAAGTTTGTTAAACACGGATTCCTGGGCCCAATCCCCAGAAATTCTGATTCAATAGGTCTTGGCATAGGCCTGAGAATTTGTACTTCTAACAAATTCCCAGGTGATGTTGATGCTGCTGGTCCATGGACACATTTTGAGTGTCACTGATGATTTTAACAGATGGCAAACAAGTTTCATATCTTGAACCAAGTCCAGTTGATTGGTGTACTCTGTTAGAAGATTGTGAGGCTACACAGGACTCAGTGAGATTGTATTTTTGAAGTTGTACATATTTAACATCTCTATCTTCCCTGAAATAACTTTTTTTCCCTTTTTATTACCATTTCTCCATCTCTCAGTTAAAATGCTAAATTAACCTCAAATTCTAGCTAAATCAACCTCTAACCATATAACCAATCCTCACACACAATCAAGACAGTGCAGAATTGTTCCATTCATTTTCTGGTACCAGATCTCCTTTCAACCCCAAAGATACCTGTGGGACAAACAGGGATGAAAATACCCAAACATGTCCATCAGCCACAGAGAACTTACAAAGTTAAAAAAAAAAAAAATGATTAATAACACCAACAACTTACCTATATGCCAGATCCTGAGATAGATGCTTTAATATATAACATTTTATTTAATTCTCCCAAGATATCTATAAAATAAATATTTTATCTCCATTTTATAAATGAATGATGCTTAGGAGCATTTTCTCAAGTAATTTTCCCAAAGTTGTTCAGAAAATGTATAAAATATTTCTAATCACAAAGGCTGTGTTTTTAATCCCTACAGAAGTAGGAGGTAGGGCCACTGAAACACTTTCTCTGGTTGTTTGGAAACAAACAAACAAACAAACAAACAAAACCTGTTGTCTTTTAGAGGTTAGAATTTGTTTCTGTTCTTTCATAAAGTGGATGAGAATCATCATTGTCATATGTCATATTCAAGTGAAATATTGAACACATATAAATGGAGTTGTGTGCAATTATAGAGTCACCTCTCCTAAATATAAATTATATATACATGCTCTGGCTTAGTATTCCTCGATACTTTGTTATCACCTGTTCTCACTATAGAAATACCTCATGTAAAATGCAACACTCCTTAACTCAGGTCTAATGGCTCTTGTTAATCTCCAGGTTTTAAATTTCATGCATATCCAATGCTTTGCTAGGCTTCAATATTATATGTCCTTAATTTTTTACTTATAAAGCACTAGGGTCATTTGTTATTAAAGATTTCTTGCTCTGAATCTTCATTATCAAATTAATTTAATTTATGTATATCCATGAATGGTTCACTTCTTATTTTTAAGGGAAAAAATATTTTAAGTGGGTCAATTCCTTGGTGGATTACACGTATGCTGGGAATAACTTAATATGACTGCTTAATAAAGAAAAGGCTGATATAAAAATTATTCTCTCAAAGCACTAGAGAATTTAGTTAGTGGTAAAAGCAGAAGTTGCCTCCCAAGAGTGTTTAAGTTTATAAAAATTGATAATCAAAGCTATTTTGAAATGTTATTCATTCTATTCCTTTTATATTTGGAAAATTTCTTTTTTGAATAACATTTGTGTTGATAGAAATTAATTTGGCACTTGCAATGTTAATTCAAGGATATTACTATCAGTTTTTTAAGCTTTCTTATTGTATTGGACAACAACGCCATGGAGAGAAATAGCCTGGTATTTGTTTTGCTCTGCACCTTACAGAACTGTCTTTGAGATCAAAGAGACTCTGGTGTGAGAAGGATGTCTACTGAGTACAGAATAAACAGGCAGCGATGCCAAGCAAGCAGGGGACTCTGATTGCAGTGACCAACTTCCAAGTCTCCAAAAATATTGTCGGCTAACTTACGGAAACAAGAGTCACAGGATTATAGAGTTTTGAAGCCCAATGATACATTAGAGAAAACCTAGCCTGACATTTTTATTTCACAACTGATTATACTGAGGAAGAGAGAGCATCCAAGGCCACAAAGACATTGCAAAAATAATAATAATAATAATTAAAATAATCACAAATAATGCTATCAGAAACCCTTAGAGTCCATGCCAGAATTTTCTAGAATAAAAATCAAATGATACATTTACCACTAAGCAGCCAAGTATAGGTGGGGAAGAGATTCAAGATGCTAAGTGGATGAAGAAAACCAAGAGTTAAGTGTCCTTTGCAAAAAAAAAAAAGAAAAAAGAAAAAATGGAAATGAGATTCATCCTCCTCCTCCTTTTACTTATGTCTACAACAATCTTAAGAATGAATTAGAGAAACAGTCACTGAAAAAGTTAAAAACTCCTTTCTACTGAGATATCTTTTCTGATTAAGAAAAATTTTGACCAAAATGTGCCTGGCTTCCATGGTGACTTCCAAGAAGTTAGATTTAGCAAAAAACCTATGACAAGATGACAATGGTCACCAGGCAAAAAGAAGCACTAAGATAGATAGGATCCTTTATGAAAAGACTGGTAGGACACAAAGGAGAAATTTTGCCAACTTTACACTTTAGTCCATGGTGTGATATCCAGCACTAACTGTAGTACCTACCATACCTGGCTTCCACACAAGACTTCTGAAGTTGAGACCTTGTTTCTAAAATAGACTTTATCCAAGCAAATCCACTATAGAATTTGGATCTACAAATTAGGATAAATATAGTAATACAGTATACTGCATTACTGTAATACAGTAATACAGCTACAAGTTAATACACACATACTGGTAAATAATGACCCTAGAATTAACTCAAATTCTACAGAAGGAAACGTAAATTTTCATATTTAGCAGTACTGTAAAATATTTACTTTCTTGGCCAATTGGTGGTATGGGTACTTAAACAGTATAGGTACCTGTTTACTAGTAAGGCTAGTGTTGATTCTCTTGTTGCTATGGGAGATAGTTGAAGAGGATTTCACACTCTAACCGAAAGGTTCCCTATCAGTGCTCTGGGATGACTTCTATTACCGAAAGCCAGGGTGTTCTCTATGTGATCAGGCCCTGCCAGTGTGTTTGTTTGAATCATTTCTAACAATGTTAGTGTTACCCTAGGTAACCAGGAATTAGTTTCTTTTTTGGATATCAAATACATCTACGCAGGCATGCATGCCAATATTCAAGGGGAGGAACTGATGATATAAAATTAGCAACTAGGTGCTTTGGTATGTATACTAGGTGGACGCTTTACTATTTCCTGAACATCTGTGCTCTTTCACACCTGTGTTAATTCCACACTCCACCTTAGGTGCTTAGAATACCCTTCCTTTTTTCAGCTGAAGACTCAGGTCCCTTTATTTTTTCTTTAGTATCAGCATATACAGATGTATTTTTAATCCACTACAACTTTTCCATTGGAACACATAACATAGTCTATTTAACTAACCTCTTATTGAAGGATAGTACTTTTGTCTTCTGTGTAATTATATGAAAGGCTGGACAGATTGTGAATTTGTGCGTATGTATCTTTGAAGACATGGGAACGTATAGCTAGAAACTGCCGGGTTAAAGAGAATATTTATTTCAAATCTTGATAACGATTTCCAGATTGCTCTATCAAATATTTATGGCAATAGGGACTAGGATTTACGAGTGCTTTTTTGCCCACCCAGAACCCACACCTTACTGCCAAACTCTGTTTATCTTTGCTCATGTGACAAGTGAAAAATAGTCTGATATTCTTACCTTAGTTTGCATTTCTTTAAATGAGTGAAGTTTAATTTCATTTTATAAGCTTTTTAAGGCATTTGTATTTTATTTTGAACTTCTCCAAACCCATTTTTTTAAGTTCATATAGAGATGGAGAGTATGAATATTTTTGAATAATAATCTAAGATATAATCAGAATTTTGTTTTGTTTTATTTCTCTCCTGCCCTGCTCCCAGACTGCATTTCTTGTATTTATCTCTGTTAAACTTCATCTTGTTCACTTCAACCATTCTGCCAGCCTGTTTCCTGATGCCATCATTCACTGCATTAATCCCCCTCATGGTCTCCCACTTCCACATTCCTGCCTTGTGTTGTTGCATCCTTCCATAGGTGCCACAGTTATCTTATTTATTCAGGTTTCTTGTCACAATTTGTAGTGGCCACTTTGGATCCTGTGGCCCTGCCCATTCTGACAATATCCCTATGGCCTCTTAGTCCTGGGCTTTCTTTAGAAGCTCAGTTTCCCACCTCTGAATTTTGAAACATACTTGGAAGAATTCTCCTGCATTGGAGCTATAAATGGGGATGTTTCTGCCTATTGAAATGAGTGTTGTTCATCCCCACCTCTCACCACTCATCCTGCTTCTCATGGCTGTTTTTGTCAGCTGTATAATCAATCCTGGTGAGTCATAACTTAACTACTGAGGGAAAGGAGATGAAGGAAAAGCTGAGGAAAACAAATTCCTGATTTAGTTTATAAAAGCCACTGACTAAATGAATAGAAGTTCCAGGTTTGTTTTTCCACCACCTGGTACTTGAATGTTACAAAGTCATCTGATTTATCAAATACATTCACAAAAAATTCTTTTCTTCTTTTATTTAAAGTGGTAACTTTATTTATTGAAAAATAAAATTCATCAATTGGATAAACTTAATCCCTTTTGCCCTTCTCTTCATTCCTTATTATGATTCTCTTCTTTTTATCTGCAGATGATTCAAATTTATTCTAATTACTTAGTACATCCTCCCAAATCTTTTCCCCATTTTTTAAAAATAGGAATGTGCTGCTTAGGCATACCCACTGAGCTATATCCCATGGCACAAGAAATGTCCAAACCCCTCTCCAGACGGCAAAAGGGTGGGGTAGGAAGGAAGGGATAGATTTCTTTAAAATCACAGCATGTCTAGACTTATGCCCAAATACATCAGTTCATGATAAAGTAGTAAGTAGGACTTTTGTGGAAAAATATATGGTAGAGAAAACAACACAGAAGCTTACATCCTTTGAAAATTGGACATAGCATAGGGTTCAGGAATTGTCTAGCCACAGGTTGTTTACATGTGGTCTGAGCATTTTCTTAATGTGATCCTGTACTTAAGTGTATATAGGTTCAGCCAAAAAAGAGAAAGATGAACATCAAAGTTGTTGCAATGCCAGAAGGAAATTATAGGGTGTTTCCATGTTTGAAAGATCACTAGTTTTCACTATTGCTTTGGGGCAATGAATTATCCATAAATAAAAACCTTAGAGACCTCTGACCAAAAACATATACTGTGTTTACAAAAAGTACAAGTTCAATGAGTTGCCACTCCTATCACAAAAGATCAAGTGTACTCAATAAGGAAAAAAGAGAGGAACTAAAGGCCTTGATGTAGCTTTGGAAACATTCTGCCAATACATCCTACAGTTTCCTTTCCAATATTGATTTATTTCTGTTACCAAAAAAAAAAAAAAAAAAAAAAAAAAAAAACTTTTATAACTAGTTTTATTTTTAAAGGTCTGTAAATAATAATGACTTTTATTTATTACTTGCTTACTATATACTGGGACTATATGAAGAGGTTTATATGTATCATCCCATACGAGCCTCGTAGTAATTCTGTTTACTGGTCAGCACAGGCTCTGCAGTTGTGATACTTAAACTGTGGTATTTCAGCACCATTAACAACACAAAAGTTTATTCTGATCCAATGTGAGTCAGGTAAGTTTCCAGATCACTTCCAACAAGGGACAGCCAAAGATTGCACCGCAGCTAGAAAATTCTTTGGACTAGAAGTGACATACATCACTTTTATTCATAGCCCATTGGCCAGAATTAGTCATGTGTCTACATATAACTGCAAAAGAGCTTGCAGTGTGAAGAAATACACGAATATTTAGTGAGCAGTAAATTTCCCTATTCTGTAGGGTACACATTATCTCCATGTCATAGATTAAGAAACTGAAGCATATCTACGGATTTTAAGCTAAGGAGAACTAAATCTGGATTTCAAACCCTAAACTCCAACCTGCTGCTCAAATCTGGGAGCCACTTTTGTTTTGCAAATGGTGGTAATGATGCCTTATTCATATTTGTATATTATGTAATAAATTCTGCATAATGAGAGATCAGAAAATGAATTAAATGTAGATATAACATGACTTTTTCATGAATTAAATTATAATTATTTCTTAACCCTCCGATTAGATTATAATTGGCAGAGAGCCATGTTTGTTATCTCTACAAGTTTAGATACAGAGCTTGTAGTAAATGTTCAATAAATATGTTAGTTGATTGACTGAAACAATTTAAGCTTTCTATTTTGGCTAGATATTTGTATTTTTATCTTTTTATAACATGTAAATAAAGGCAAAGACCTTTCCAGAAAAATAAGAGATTTATTTATTTTCATTATTTTAGTCCTGCTTGATAATTTTCAATTTGGGTAAAGAAAACATTTATAAGTTATTGATAGCTGAAACATACCATAAAATAGCAGAAGAGGAAACATTACTACCAGTCAATCATAATTTTGTATAATTTGGCTATTGTGTTTTTTAACACATTATTTTCAGTTTCCAGGACAGTTATGATTTTGCATGAGTTTTTACCATAATTCTTCCTCTGCCTTTGTATATTTTTTCTTTTCTATTTTCTCATATTGTTCTAGCCTCTTATTTTGCTTTTTTACAGTTCTTCAACTCTCTTCTGCTATATGGCTTTTTATCTTTAAAAATAATATCCAATCTAGTGTTTATACAGTTTTGTTTTGTTTGTTTCTTAATTGTTCCTTTTTTCTCAATTCTCCAAATGTTTTCACTTTACATTTTCAACAGGACTTCTTTGTACCCACCAATATCCCTAACACTATTCTTAGTACTAACAATATTTAAGTGACACTTGTGGATTTAGAGAGTGGTGGCATCAACTTTTTATAACTTCTTTCTCAATCCGTGTTTATTTTCTTAATTTTTTCCAGGATTCTATAATCATATTTTTTTCTATCCTTCCAAAGAAAGCATACATTTCCTCCATATTTCATAATGCCTTTAACACCCTGTATATAAGTCTTTATCACTTACTTCCTACATAACTTTGATATAATTACATGTTAATGAACAAATGTTCTCTATTATTTTTTCAACTATGTCTCTTTGTATAAATTCATCTAGTGAATAAGCTTAAGCAATTTGAATAAAATGACCAGGCAATCGAATTTGGTTGAACATAAGGGTTTTTATTGTTATTGTTGTTTTAATACACAAGCACAATTAAAGTTGAAGACGTCAATGATATTGTGATTAATTTTTTTAATCAATGAGTTACTTTCTAAAAATTGTCAAGCTAATTAGCTGGAGCCTCCACATTGTCATATTAATGGTTACCATAAAATAAGTTTTTAAAAAATTTTTAACAAATATTTGTTGGGTGCCTACCAAGCCCAGGCAGGCATCATGTTGTGTACTAGAGTCACATCAGAGAAAAACAGACATCGGAAACAAAAGTGCAGACTCATAGAGCTTACATTCTAGTCAAGGAGAAAGAAAATAAAAATAAAGCAAACAGTTATAAAATATTATGATTTCAAACAAAACAAAACAAAAAACTTAAGGCATCTGTACTCTCAGTGATGAAGTCAGGAAAGATTTCCCTGAGGCAGTCACATTTAAGCTGCTGCTCCTAGTAAACAAGAGGTTCTTAAAGTAGGAACAGCACGGGGTCTTGAGGAGAGAAAGAACTCAGTGTGTTTTTATGTAGAATAATTTAAATTTAATTATGGTGGAGATGGGAAACTCTTGAGTTTCAAACAGGGAAGAAGCATGATTCTATTTATGTTTGCGCGAACATGTTATTTATTAAGTCCCTACTGTGTGCCAGGCACCGTTCTAGGCATCAGGAATACAGCAATGAACAAAATAGACACACTATCTAGTAGCATGGAGAGTTGATTCTAGTGTTTTAAAACTATCCTGGTTATTTCTCAGTGGAGAAAGGAGTGGGGCAGACAAAATTATGAGAAGACTAATAAGAAATATCTGTCACAGGAGTCCAGTGGAGAGATGATGAGTGCACGAGTCCATTTGAAAAACTTACCTACCCTGGGATGATTTCATGAATAAGATGCTTTGTATACATATTCACTGTCTTTTAGAACAAACCAAGGCAAAATTGCAAGGTACAAAGGTGCAAAGTAATGTACAACATATAGTATACAATAATCATTAAATCAAGATACATTTTATGCAATTATAAATTAAGAGCTTAACATAGATAAATAAAACCGTAACATTTAGAGGCCTATTTCCCCAATCCTGGGGTAGGGAAAGGCTTTGTAAGCATAATGTGAAACACAGAAACAATAAAGAAAAAGATTAAAAGGTTCGACTAAATAAAATAAAAATAAACAAAAATCTTCTGTACAACAAAACACCAAAAATGTAGTTCAAAAACAACAACAAACTGAGGAAGAAGGGAGCTGGCAAAACATATACTAACTTAAAATGTAATATAGAAAGACTTCTGTAACATTAATACAAAGAGTTTTTAAGAAACATTTTAATTTCTGTCAATGTTAGGAGGACATATTTTATCTAACTTGAATGCCTGCTACATATTCTATCTAACTTCAATTTCTGCTACTGTGCTCATTTAGCAAAATTTAACAAAAGTTTATCTAACTCTTAACATATGCTAAGTGCTGCAGAAATCAACATGAATAAAATAGATGTACACCACTCTCTTATGTACCGTACAGTTTAAAGTTGATACTTATATGATAAAAGTGTTTTAATAATAATCATAGATGCTATATGACCAATTCTCTACATCCCCAATAATAAGAAATAATCTCAATGTCTTTGCTTTTCTTTACTCATAGTTCTATAATTATTTCCATTGTTTTTTGGAAGTACATAGTTCTCACTGTGGAGATCCAAAATGGAGTTATGTGCATTTTTTAAAGGAATACTTCCTGTTTCCTAATTAATCATCTTTTTAACAAAATTATTAATCTCATACTCTGGACCAGGCTGTAACATATGTTAGAACCACAAGGGCAAGTAAATATGGTTCTTGCTCTTAAGAAATTTACAGCTTAGGGAGAACATAGACTAATTAATCAACAAGTATGGGGTCATAGGTATACACTGCATGTGTTAGAGAACATAGGGGACTGGATGGGAATGTAGAAAAGAAACATCCAAATCAGGATCAGGGGTAATGAGAAGGTCCATAGAGGCTTCTGGGTTGATTGATGATGATAAACTTTAATCAAAATTTTGAATAACGGGTAAGTTTCAGCCAAGTGAAGGGGAAGGGACATTCTCAGCAGAGGAACTAGAATGTGCAGGGGCTCACAATAGTGAAACAACATGATGTGTTTGGGAAACTGCTAAAGAATAAATTGTTTGTGATAATGAGTGCAGTAAATGAGGTTAAAAGAAACAAGGAAGCTGTGCTGAGGATTTTTGAAAGTATTCTGAAAGCTCTGGGGAACCAATGAAGAAATTTAAGCAGATGTTTGACCAGATCTATTTAATTTAATAAGTATTACCCTGGAAGTAGTGTGAAAGGCAAATTAGGTGGCAATTGCATAAATCCATCTGAAAAGTGATGGGAATGGAATAAAAGTAAGGATGGATCAGCTGTGATACAGATGAGAAAATCTTAAAATATTGTTGATGACCTATTGGATGGGCGAGATAGAAGGGTAAATAAAAGACTCCATGTTTTCTGACCTCGATGTTGCAATGAATAATGATTTCATTCATGAAGAAGAGCAAGTTTGGAAATAAAGAAGAAAAATTCTCTTGGTCACATCAAGTTTAAGGTGAATTGACTATGTAACTGAATATATCTAAGAAGTTATTGGATATTTGGGTCTGGAGCTCAGGAAAGATGAATGGACTGAACGTTCAGATTTATTATCACATAAATGGTACCTGGTTAATAGAAGAATATTAATCAGGGAGAATATGTTGAGTGAGAAGAATAGATATATAAAAAGAGAGTCCTAAGAAGCTAATTTGGAGAGAGTGAAGGAAAAGAGACTGAAAAGAGTAGCAAGAGGGCTATGAGAAGAATCAGAAACCTTTAATGACATAAAAGCCAATGGAAGAATTTTAGGATGTATCACAGATGCATTACAAAATAAATGAAAATATAAATTAGTCTCTTCTTCATGATTTCTCTGAAAAATATCATTCAGTTTAATGGATTTAGGTATTCCTTCTATACAGATGATTCCTCAGTATTATATATATATGTGCTCCTTTATTCTAAATTTCTATTATGCATTCCAATTACCTTCTAAAATTCTCTGTTAGTCCTAAAGCATTAGAAAACAATGTCTTGGTAATAAGACTGTGGACTCAAGATCCAGGCTGCCTTTGTTTTATCACTGTCCCTTCACTTAATACTATATAGAGCGTAGCTCAATTATTTAAACTCCATATGCCTCAGTTCCTCATCTGTATAATGTGGATAATTATAATATCTAATTCATAGGATTGTAGCAAATATTAGATGAATTAATACATGCAAAGTGATTAAAACATCACCTAGCACAGAGCATAAAATAATTATGCCCAAAACTAAATATATCAACTTTTCTCTGAAACTTCTTGTTTATTATTTACTCTCTATGTTAAAATGGCCTCACCATTTTCCAGTCACTCAGATTGCAACTTTGCTGTCCTCCAGTGAAATGTGAGCTCTTTGTTGCCTTGTCTACTGTTCTGTTGAGACAAGTAGAGTGTGCTCCACACTGTTCTCCAATATCTGTTGAATGAATAACTCATAATTATTCCTTCTCTCCTTTGCTCTTAACATCGCAGCTGTTAAAACCTATTGGCTTGCTTCTTTACGTTGACTACTACAAAGCCTTCTAACTGGCCTCCCTTTGTCAATTCTCTCTCACCATCCACTTCTTCTCCCTCTTCTTTACCCTTTTTTTTTCTCCCTCATACACACACATCTCCATGGAATACACTGCCACTAGATTAACCTTCTTAAAACAATTCCAATTAAAATATGAACTTGTTACCCCAGAATTCAAGGCCTTTTCTTATATCACTCTAACCTACTCCCTAGTTTGGGTTCTGAACTGGATCAGAGAGCTAAAATGGAAATAAATAAACAAATGAACAAACAAATAAATAACAAATACAGTATTCATTGAAATGTACGTTAAGTGACAAAAACACAGTAAAGAAAATAAATATAATTTTATTTTATAGGAGAGATTCCTGTGGATTTATACAACTCGGGAACATTTATAAAAGATAGTTCTGGACTGAGCCTTTAGAGAAGAGTAGAATTCAGGTAAGCAGAACAGTAAGAGAAGGGTGTTCCAGGAAGACAGAAAACATATGCAAATATGGGAATGTCTAGGGTATGCACATGGACAAGTAGAAGATTTAAGATATTTAAAGAAGGCAAGTTAGGAAGCATGAGGTCTGAACTATTACGGAGTTCAAACGAGAGGTAATTGAAGAATTAAGTAACATTTCAGAGGAAGAATTCATTTACCTTACTGGTATATCTAATGACAATAAACAGGTGAAAGAGAAATCTGAAATAATTTGGAGTTATAGGGAGTATTGCTAAATATGGGTCCATGTTTAGAGAAAGTTATTTGGAAGCAAAAGAAGATAAGCACAAATTTAGAACTGTTAAATTCCTGGAGAAAAGGGCCTCAATGAAGTTGGCCAGTGAGCTCAAGTGAGTATTATGGGCTGGATCAGGACTTTTGAAGCCATCTAAACACAGAGGATTTTTGTGACCATGAAAATAGATAAGATTCATGAGAAAAGGTTTTCCCATATTGAGGACTTAAAAGACAAAAAGAATCTATTGCAGATGACATATCCATAGCAGCAGAGAGAAAAGTTTTCATCCATATAAATGGAGGAAAAAAAGCTTTTAAAGGAATCAACAATTTTGAAATTATTGCATAGAAATGGAGGAGAATGGCATTGGATAGGTTATAGATTAAGACTCTAATGGTAATATTGAAGAGAACATTGTATTCAGAAACTAAATCATATTCGTTTATTTTATAACAAACTATTGAGCATCTACTAAGTGCCAGACACTGACCTAAATACTAGAATCATACCAGAAAACAAAATAGGTGAGGTCCCTCACTATAGAAGCCTTATACTTTAGATGGTGAAACGGACAAGTAACCAATAATTAAAATAGAGTATGATGGGGGTGAAGGTAAGGGGAGGTTCATACCTTTGAGAGCCCACAGAAAGGCACAGGCTCAGTATGTTGTTGCTGTTATTGTTGTTTTGTTTTGTTGTTTTGAGAACATGATTCCCAAGCCAGACAGTGGAGGATAAATTGGAGTGATTTGAATATTGTGTTGATGGAAGAAAGAAAAATGTGATCTAGAAGAGGAAAATATGTTCAAAGACCCTGAGACTTGAAAGAACATGATGAGAACATAGAGTAGAGAGATGGAACATTAGTATATGTCAGGTTGGACAGGGCCTTGTGAACCGAGTTAAAGATGTTCAACTGCTTTATAAGAGATTGACACTATTGGATTTGGGATTCAGAAATATTCTTTCAGATGTGTGGCAAAAGGTTTGCAGAAGAGTAAGACTGGACTGGGGATAAGAAATGGTGGCAGGAGATGCCACTGACTGAGGGCAGATATCAGGTTGGATTAAGAACAGAAGTCCATGTCCTAAAGACTAAAAGTTTAAATAGTGATAATGGAGAGACCATTATGTTGTCAACAAAGATGAACATGGATTTTGTTCTCCTCAGAAAGGTCCCAACTAATGTTAGGTAACCTGAATGTACAATGGACTATTTTTAAAAGGCTATAAAACTTTATCCAGCCATGCTGAATGACCTAGGAGGATAGGACTTTAAGTATGCTCTGGGGCTAGGGATTGGTATTACAGTTAGAGTGGAAGGTTATGAATCCTTGTAAATAAATAATTACATTGGAACAGCCCACTTTGCTTTCCATCATCCAAAGGTGGATTATCTAATAGCTTTTACCTGGAATAATTGTCAACAACTGATTTGGGGGAGAGAAGAGGAGTGGCAGGATAGATCTAGAACCCCAAATTTCCAGGATGGACATGGAAGTGGACAAGTAGGACATAATAATGACCATTAGAGGTTGGTTACCTCTGCAGTAGAAATTAAGGTATCTAGAAATATCATTTGAATGCAAAATATGATGATGATGACAAGGAAATTTGTGTTTTGGTCTATCTCTAGAGCAATTGTGGTACACAGTAAGTTTTAATAAATGTTAGTTGCATGAATAATTGAATTTATTGATATCACTTGACAGAGCATATCCAGGTAAAAAAAAATAATTACTAGAAAAAGATCCAGAGAAGGAAATGTTTCTTTAGCTTTAATTTTGAGATGTAATGTCATGAAACTTGCTTAGTAATGAAGACATAGAGAATGGTTCCAAAAATAAAAGACTTTTTGAAATAATAACACATAGACTGTGAATACATCCCAAGAGCTTACAGTTTATTGACACATCTTCCCTTATCTTATGTCCATGCACAGTATTGAGTATATTTAATCTGAAAGGCAGAAAACAAGCCAGAATACCTTCCTCTATAGCATCAAGTATGTCAATAGACTTTAGCTTAATTCCTAGCTTTCTATTTTAGCATACAAGGCCTATTAGGAGACATTTGACCACATACAAACACAGGCTTAAATGTTTCAATACTACCTAAATATTAGGAATTATAAACACTGATAATGATTTGTATTTCTTTAACCCATTAAATTTACAAATACTCTTCATTTCTGTTACCTCAGTTGCTGATTGGAACAACTCTATAGGCAAGAGAGAGTTACTTAATAGATGACTAGTGAATGCTTAGGGAGTTTACAGGATTTACTCTGGACCACTTTATTAGAGGCTGAACTGGGACTAGAATTTAGTATACCCAATTCAAATTAGCATTCTTTCCACTACCCCTCACTGACAAATCTCAAACCACAGTTGAGTCACATTTGAGAGCATGGCTATGGCTCGTAGTACACAAGCTTTCAGTCTGGTGGTTTAAATGCCGCTTGGCTTCAGTGCAGACCTTCAGCCCAGTGACCCAGTGCTGAATCTCAGAGTGTGTTGTGGAAATCTGGGTATGAATCCTAAGGCAAACATTGCTGTTTTCCAGAACAGTAGGCACTGGCATTCCTGGGTGTGCATTTTGTTCAGGGAAAGTAATTGCTCTGAGGTCAAGACAGAGCATCTTAGCCATAGATTTCTACCAACTTTTTGTCATATCCCTGGTTCTGGGTATGATCATCGGGAGATACTAGGCAATCCATCTTTAAGTGAACAATGTAAAAAAGCACAAGTATCCACTCCAAAATTACTTCATTGAGCACTTTAAAAAGTACTATGATATATAAATAAACCTATTTTTTTGACCTCCTGTTACATATTTTAGAAATCTGATTCACTGTGGTTTTCTAAAGGAAAATACATTTTATCCCATACCCAGAGATTTGAGTTTTAGTTCTCCTTTGCAACTATGAGACTTTGATCTAAGGCACTTGGTTTTCCTGAGCCTCAATTTTCTTATAAGTTAAAAAAAATTATTCAGAAGTCTATGATATCATTTCAGTATCTTAAATATTGATATTTGATTGAAATATCTTTTAAAACTTGAACACTAAAAATATGTAGAGACTAAAAATAAATCATAGAAATACTGAATCATGTTAATACCTATCAAAATTTGGGGTTAAGAAATACATTGGGAGGTATGATTTTTCGTATCTTTTTTTTCCCCCGTTCTGAAGTTTCTTGGGTCCTTATTCATTTACCCAAGAAAACTTAATTTAGAATTGGCCTGATTCAGAGTCTTTAGGGTTGGTTATGAGAGTCTTAAGGGTCGCTTAAATGCCACCTTCCATTTCCTGGGCAAGAGTGCCTGGGCTGGCACAGCCCCACAGCCCAGCAGGGCAGCAGTGGTTGTGGTAGGAGCTATAGAGTGGTTGCTGTTTCAGCCCCTGAAATTAGTGCCTAGATAGCTAGAAATTCCTGTAGTCTCTGATCAGATGGTCCAGAACTGGAAATAACAGGAGTGAGAAGTTCATGAAAGAGAAGGCTACAATCCCAAGGGAAATTTGCACGAGTGCTATACATTGCTTTCAGCAAAAGGGCATTCTACTCCCTTCCTGGCTCTCAACCTCCACATCTTATGTCTACTCCTGGCTATTAACATTTAATATTAAATCACATGGTACCTGCATCTAGACTCACTCAGAGAGAATGCTGACCTTGTCTTCACCCCACTTCTTCAGTCCTCCTCTTTCTCTCCCTCACCTTCTTTCTCTCTGTTTTTGTTACCTCTCCTTCTCCCTGATTTCCCTCATACAATACACACTTCAACAATTCTCATGTACTTTTTGAAATGCCAGGCACAAAATAAATTTTTTTAAAAAAAAAAGCACAAACTGAATTTAGTTTTTACATTGCCAGAGGAGGGTATATGATTTCTGCTTAACAATTGTTGGTGTCCCATTCTCTAATAAAACCCCCAGATAAACCCTAGTAGGTAGAGCAACCAGGTAGAGAGATTGAACCCCTTAAAAGCCATGTGAGACTTCTTTCACAGGCCCCAATGTATATAATCACTCATTCAGTAAAAGTGTAATCTTCAAGAAAAGAGGGGAATATATCCTACATATCAGTATCAACAGTCAGTTTTTGCTGAAAGTACCTTTTCTGTCTGGAAGTGATTTGAATTATAAATCTCTAAATTGGTATTCAAAACTGATATGCAACCAACTCTATTTGGATACTAGCAGCTAGTAATTCCAGACAGTGAGGCAAAGAGCTGGAACATCTATGGGAGATAGTATGGGAGATAATGATATTCTGATTACTCAACCACTGAACTAAGTAAGAGGAAGGGCTGGAGTTATCTACATCAGGATAAAGATCTAAAGTTGAAGATTAACGAGTCAGTGTTTGAGAAAGTTAACACCAGTTAACTGACTTTAACTATCTTGAGAGTGTTGGCCCTAGCAAAAGAGTGAAAAGGACAGTAGGTATGTTGATTCTTACTGATCGTCAGGCAATACCTATATATTCAGTAAAGCAGAATGATATATATTTACCTGTCAGTGGGAAGCTAGTCAAATATTTTAGACTCTCTAGTCATATATCCTACACTCCAACTGTATCAATTTTTTTACTTTCTTCAAACCGTCTTGGCCTCTTCACAGCCACTAATCATTTGAATGAGCTGTTACCTTCCTTTGTCTGAAATATCCTTCTCTCCCAGGTTTTAGTATGCTGTGACTTATTTCTCAAAATCAATTCAAATGCCCTTTATGAAACCTTTTATTCAACAGACTTTCCAAAGCAAAGTTTGAAATTTTTTCATGGGGGTGGCTCACAAAATGGTTTTCTTTCCTCTTAGAGAATTAAGCACATTATATTGTAACTAAGTGTTCACATGTCACTTTTTCCCCTCCCCACATAATCCCAAAAACTGAGTTTAATTGGAGCAAAGCCATTTCTTAGTTACCTTTTTGTCCCTAGCACAGTTCTGACACATAGTGAATGCTCAATAAATACCGAAGAATGAGTTGAAAATACAACTGAAGTAAAGTTAGGGATGGGTGGGAAATGCCGGGGGCCTGGCAAATGAATTCACACAAGTTCGTGGAGTGGGGAGTCCCTGGAGAAAGTTCTCATCTCTTAATACCATATTAGACAATGCCTAAGAGGTAAGTAAGTCGTATGTTTGTGCTGTGAAATTTTGAAGACTGTTGTATTCAGCAACATGAGATGGACTTTCTATAACTTTAGAAAAATAAAGTCAAGGAAACAATTCCTGAATATGCTTCAATGATAAGAAAAGGAAAACTTCAGTCTAAAGTCTTAGATAAGAACTAATCCCCATTAGGGATTTCTGGGTTAATTCAAATCCCCAAGTTTGCAAAATTCCAGAACAGAACGTTTAGAAGGACCAAAAAAATCTATAAATGCAAGTGGAACAGTGATGAGTACCTCACAGACATAAAAGAATTGTAATCTCTAGTTTTCTGTCTTTTTAAAGAAAGCTTACAAATGCTTCCACCCTGCGTAATTAATGTAATGATGTGAAAAGCTACCACTTTTAACTTCCTTTGGTTGACAAGATGGGGAGACATCAGGAAGGCTGAGGAAAGCTTAACTGTTAGCTCATAGATTCTGGGAACAGATTTCTTTAATCTGCATGACTTCATGCACTTTGGACTTGAGTCTGAAGAGAAACCTAAGACAATTTCACAAGAGATGAAATTCAGAATTTTTCAAAGGGAAAATAAAACATTACCCATTCCTGGGCAAGACTACTGAACAGACTCAGTATGTGTTTATGAACATGGTAATGATAACTTATGCATGTTTGTGGGAGGCAGAAATATATATATTATATATAATTTATTTATAGATATATATAGCAATTATCTTTATGTATTTTTGAGGTATAGGAACTTGTGAGTCTTGACCTCGAAGCAAAAAAATAAATAAATAAAAATTAAAGGACATTAAGAAGGCAACAAAACTATTCCACAATTTCTCCTGAGGTGTGATATTTGAGAACCTGAAGGTGAAGAGACCAGGGGCTGAGTTATCCACTGAGAGAGGCTGGCATAGCTCTCTATTAGGCTTAACCACTCTTAAGCACAGAGGCAGAACTTGAGAGGAAGGACGTCAGTCCTTATATTCAGAAATCTACTCTGGAAAGACGCAGCTGCAAAGACTGCTGGTTCACCAGAGGACACAAGGAAGAGCAGGTTTGACAGGAATGGCATTTGTGCTGCTGATGGTTCTGTTGTGCTCTGTGCTATTGCAAGGCTACAAGGGAAGCAGGACAAAAGGGCATTGATGTTCTTTTGGCCTTCTCTGAATGAAAGAAAGTTGTGTAAGGGGCCAGCAGGAGGGTAGAATGAATAGCATCATTTAGAGGCAGAAGTTAAGCATAGGGACGGGGCAGGAACGTTTTTATTTCTATGTTCCATCTACACAGTCCCTAGAATTGTTTCCCCCATACACTTGGGAACTCAGTCAATATTAATTTGGAAGAAGGAAGAAGCACACTTATAAGCATGAAGTACCATTGAAAAAGACTGAAGGAGGGTAGAAAGAGACAGAAAAAAAAATGGGGAAGGCATACTCATTTTAAAAGTTGGGATCAAATCTATAAGCTTCCAGCCCAATTGGAAAGCTAAATCCAAGCTTCTTACATAAATTCTGTTTTAGGATCAGTGACTGCAGCAAATGAAAGTCTTTCTTTGCTTATTTGTTTATTTGCTTTCTAATGGAAGGAAAGGGAAAAGATAAGGTTCAGAATATCAGGCATTGCTGAAATACTATGCTATTAATGAGCCAGGGGCCTGAAAGGCAATAAGCTCATTAGTGGCTTCTGTGGAGAAGGCTGGGGCACTGAGTGCTAGAAGGAAATGGAAAAGCTTCCAGTTAATAGCAGGAACATCTAAATCATCACACTTAGGAGGAGAACTGGAAAAACAAGACAGCATTTTACCCTCCACAGAAAAATAATAGTGAAAGAAAGCCTTCATTTAGTATATATACAGAATATTTTAAGTCAGGCTGCTAAATAAATAGTTGCTGTTGATGAAGGCAAGAAGATAAACAGGCATTCATAATGGTCAGAAGGGCAGGGAGCATTGACTGTGGGGTAGAGAGCACTTTCAATTCAAGATCACTAAATCAAACATACTCCGGTAGTACTGACTCAGAAAGGATCATCTGATTGCCCTTCAGCCTGTGACAAATACTAGGTTCAGCCTATTAAAATATAACACAGTTTGGTGCCCTGGGTCATGTCAAACAATCAATATTTATTAAACATTTACTATGTGCAATGTACTATGCTAGTCACTGTGAACAGACATGAAAGCATTTTAAAGCACTTCTCACGTATTAGGAGAAACAAGATCTAAACACATAAAAGGATAACCAGCAGTGCAGTTTCCAGCATAGCACCAAATAGCCAAATAATAAAATATTTCAAGAATCAAAAGGAGAGCAAGATTTCCAGGGTGTGAAGTGTTTAAGTGGACTGTACATAGATGGAATGTACATTTGAGCAGAAAGGAAGTTTAGAAAATAAAGAAGAGCAAAAGATTTTTAGAAATAGTAAAATGAAGGTTCTAAGAAGTCATATTTTGTCCATGGTATCACAGTGACTAATAGTCTTTCAGAAGGATTTAATATTTAAGTTCTAGGTTCACCGTGTATTTCTGGCAAGTTATTTAACCTGTGTGCACTCAGTTCATGAAAAAAAAAATAGAGATAATAATGCTAAGCACAAACCAAAGAGAGAATTGAATATAATTATTTTTCAGCCATGATGTTCCCCCCCCCAATCTAAACTCAGCCTTAGAACCCTTCTCAGCACAGAGCACCAGGCAGTTAGCCATTTCTAAAGGGGCAGAATTTCCCATGTTTCAAAACATCTTTTTGAAACATATATTGAGGAGATTTTACTGCTATTAATGACAAATTTCTATAATAGATTAAAAGCCACTTTTTAAAAAAAGTTTGCAAAAGTTTCCTTTCTTAAACCTAAATTATTTCTTGGTTGATTTGTAATTTCCAAGCCCCCCTAGGTTCCTCCATCAGTTCCAGCCAATTAAAAGAGCCTCTCTGCAGTACCTTATTGTCTCTTAAAGTCTGCTTCAAATGCAACTTACCTTTTCATATCTAAGTATGACACACAGCAATCTGGTTTAAGTTTATTATGCGACATCATGAGGTGGAAGTTCATTAACTCTCTTGCACTGAATAACTGGAAGCTGAGCTTCCTCCATCTCAACCTTTCAGATGAGGAGGCTGAGGCCAATTGGTCTCCCCCAGTTGCTTTAGATCCTCCCCTTTACCATCAGCTAGCTATTTTTCATTTAATGGGTAGAGTAAATCTAGGGTCCACCAGATGCTAAATGTGGGAAAGTACCTTAGAAATGATTTAGTTCGCTCTCTCTTCTAATACAGTGGTCCCTAACCTTTATGGCACCAGAGACCAGTGCTCCTACGAGAATCTAATGCCTGATGATCTGAGGTGGAGCTGAGGCGGTAATGTTAGCACTGGGGAGTGCCTGCAAATATAGATGAAACTTTGCTTACTCACCTGCTGCTCACCTCCTGCCATGTGGCCCAATTCCTAACAGGCCACAGATAGGTACCAGTCTGTGGCCTGAGGTTTGGGAACCCTTGTTCTAATGCAGTTCTCTATCACTAAAGACTATCTTCTGAGACAAGCTGGAAGTTAGCCAGCCCCTTTATTCAGCAAGACTGAATTAAAGTCAGGTTCATCACATGAAGAAAAGCAAAACAGCTAGAGCAGGGGCACTTGTGAAAGACAAAGATCCCATCTATTCAGCAGTCTTCTATAGGAGGCCATCAACTGCTTGCCTAATTTAGTGCAATATTACATTTGTGTTCAATACTGTAATACTCTGAGAGGTAGGGCTGAAGAAATCGTAATTCCGAGTGATCAGCATCATAAGTGAAAGGAAGTAGAAATGTGAAAATAGTTGAGACTAAACATGCCTGCCTTACATGGCGCAGAGGGCATGTTTGCAATGCAGGGACACTCAACTCCAGAAATGGGAAGATGTTGGGATGCAAGCAGGCATGGATGATGATTCCCTCCAGACTGTTTAATGGGAAGATTATGTGTTGTATCCAGCTTTATAATGGAGGGAATCTAAAGGGGTTGCCAATGAAATGCTGATGGAAATGCTCAGCTGCAAACCATTATTTACCTCCTTTGATTCACTAAAGTATAAATAATCAACATGATACATAAATTTAATTGCCAGTGTCATGTAGTTATTTTTGAGGAACAGCCACAAATCTGAGATCTGGTATTTAACAAACAACTCAGGCTACCTACTCAGACTAAACACATAGTGTGTTTCCCAGGCTGTAATTTTATAAAAACAAAATGTCTTTAGAGAGAGAACAAGCTAGTACTATTGCTTTAAAAATCACTTTAGGAAAAGTTTTCTTACTAAACTAAAGTAAAATGTAGACGATCTAATGCATTTTGCTGGCTGGCCCTGATCCGCCCTGTTGTGCCATGTTATTACCTTCATATTATTGACATCCCACATGAATGTCTTCCCTTCTAATAGTCTCTGGGGGCAGATAAACTCCTCTTTATTGTGGGGCTTTGTTTCTCCAAGAACAGAGGTTTGCAGGTATTTTGGTTCTGGAATACTTTACACTCTTAAAAGTTATCAAGACTCTAAATAAAGACATTTTACACTATGTGCATTATATCTGTTGATATTTAGGGTATTGGAAATTAAGCATATTTTTATAAAAATAACTGTTTCAAAACAAAATAGAATTTAATAAAAAGAGTAGCATTGATTTACATTTTTGGGAATCTCTTTGGATTAACAGAAGAAAGCTAGATTCTCATATTTATATCTACATTCAATCTGGGGGATATGTTGTTTTAATTGAAGTATATAAGAAAATCTAGCCTCACACAGATATATAGATAGAAAAGGGAATAGTATCCTAATGGCCTTTTCAGAGAATTGTGGATATTATTCCACAATTCTACTCGAACTCAACTAGTTGTAATTTCTTAAAGATTAGTTGCAATGTAGAATCTGAAATATCAATGAACTTTTCATATTCTGTTACCCTAAAATACATTGGTCTAGTTTTTATTTTGAATAGATATTTTACTCATGTATGATTTTATAAGATCATACATTGGTCATTTACAGCTATTATCATACAATATCTAAAAATCACACATATCTCTCTATGCGGTCACAGTCTCATAGAAAAGTCAAAGTGTTAGGAAACTTTCCAGCTCATGAATATGTTTTCCAAAATTCTGGGTTTTGCTTTAAAGCTTGCATTTTATCACTGATGACAAATATTGTCAGTTATTTCTCATGAAGACACAGGCTCATTTTGTTCATTTTTGGAAAATGTGTACTCAAGTACCAGTTACCAAAATACACTCAAGTACCAAAATAATCATGGTTTGTCTATCAGACATTCTTTCAGATAAAATTGGTATTCCTTGAAAAAAGTGGCTAGTTCAGCCTACAACCCAAATAATTGCACAAGAACTTTCCTTGGAGATAACCACTATACTTTAATATGCAACAGAAGTGATTTATATGTACTTCTCATAGAATATTAAAAAGATGTGTGTTCAAGGATTGAGACAAATTAGTAACTAGGTACTGCTTTAGCAAGGACAATTTAAATGAAGCTGCTCTTTTAAAAGTGTGTTTGTTTACTTACTGTGAATGTTTGGTGGTAAAGAATATAATGACCACAAGTACGATTTGGAGCTACTACCTTGATTTGTGCTAAGGCAATAGCAGTTCAACTCACTATTGCTTTTGACCTACCAGTGCAAATGTAACACAGTGAAAAATGCAAAAAATGTCTTAAGTATTGTTATAAAAATAACTGTGACATGGCAGGAACCCCAAAAGTATCTCAAGGACCCTCAGGAGTCCAAAAAACAAAGTTTAAGAATTCCTATCCTAGACAACTTCAACAAATTTTGCAAAGCCAACATAATTTAGTATAAAAGAAAGAATATCCAAATGGGTCGTACTCATTTTTTAAAATTTTATACATGCTTTATAAGAAAGGCAAGGAAAATCTCAAGATATAGGAATGTTATGTTCTCAGAACAAAATCTGTTCCCCTCGCCCCACAGTTTTGCTCATAACTCTTGATTACTTAAATTTCTCTGTGCCTCAGATCTGAGAGCTGTAAAATGGAAATAATAATAGCACCTATCTCATAGGATTGTTTGGAAGGTGAGATAATTTCAAACCAGGAGAGTACATGGCACAGTGCCTGGCATATGAATGCAAAATAAATGTTATTGGCTAGCTATTATTTTTTCTAGAATTCCTCATTAGCCTTAATTCCTCTTACTCTTGCTCAAAATGGGTATCTTCCCTTATGGGCATTATAGACATTTCTTTTTCTTCATATTTGTAAGCTCTTTATTGAGGACATCTCTGTCTCATGAGTATGAAGTTACTTATAGTACTTTTCTGTGATAAAAATAGAACTCCTTCATAAGTGTTCTCACATCACAACACTGTTTAATAGTTTTTTTCTGAAAGATTTTTAAAAATAAATTTAATACTGTCAAGGCAAAATTTGAAACAAAATGCAAAAAGCCTATATAACTAATGCCTATTATATTTTATCTATAGGTAAAGGACAAAGGATAGCTCTAAGCCATTATACAATATGATGGTTAACTTAGAATGATGAAAGTTATAGTGAAAAAGGAGTGTGTGAGTTTCATTATACAGCTTAAGATTTTAACGGCTGAATGGCACAAAATATTACTCTTGACACGATTTGACATTTTTCTTTATTAGAAAATATTTTTAAGTAGCTAAGAAACAACACTATTAGCAAAAATATTTAATTTTGCAGAATATTACTCTGGGTCCCAGCTGGCACAGGATGAGACATACTGCTCAGTTCAAATTCCTCAGGCTGAATGAAGGCTTTGAATTTGAATGAATGTTCACATACTTCACAAAAATGTTGCCTTCCTTCTGGCATAGACTTTGAGAAATACCTCTGTCAGTGTTTACACAGTTTTAGGAAGGCTCCATGGTTTATGATCATATTAGCCTATTTTCCTCCCAGTGCATGGCTCCCAAATCCACATGTGGAAGTGTTTCTCTAAGTGAAGCCTGTGCTTCAAAAGTTTCCAACGTCATGAATAATCAAAGTCTAATACAGGCAATCAGTTTGACAGAGACTAGATTTCAGATAGGATCTTATTTTAGCAAGCTAGATGATAGGAAGAAACACTTGAGTTCTTAAACAGTATTTGAAAATAAATCTTTCCTACCCCTTGCCTCTGAAAACCAATAAAATAAAATTTTTATGATTTTTAGTTAGCAACTGCCATGTTAAAATTAAAGTCAGATATAGGATTGGGGCAGTCCAAAACGTGGCTGAGTCACCTTCTATGTTTCTGTGACATGCTTCTGAGCTGTTTTTGGCCTTGAAATGGAGCAAAACTGAGCCAATGGGTAGACCTCCCCCCAGAGGACAAGTGGTTGTGATGATGTGTGAGCATGGATGATGCTGGGTTATCTGATCATTTTCTGGATATTGAGGCACTTGGGAATACCTTTTGTAGAACAACATGAAGAAGAGCTATGTATCATGGATAACGGCTAGAAAACAATGGTGAGAACACATCTGTCTAAACACAGCCTAACAATCCAAAAGTCTTAATATATACTTGACTGTGTTCAATGCACTTATGCTCTGATCATTGGATAATAATATTCATTTCGGCAACATTGCTTTGTGCAGATCATGAGGCTAAGAGGAAGCCACCACAAGGGGCAATATGTACTAAAGAAAGAGTGACCATTGAGCAGGGTACTCTTAGCTATAGGAAAAAAGAATATGAAGCTTTGCCATCTACCTTTAGCAGAAGCAACAACATGTCTCCAAATGTATACAATGAAGACAAGTGAATGAATAAGTAGATGAATAAACAAAGAGATCATGAGTAATCCATCAGTAGGAAACCCAGGCATCTTCTGCAACTTGCATAGATACTATAGTGAATAATTCACTTTCTTATTTAGTTTCTGCAGCCGCTTGAGCTCAACTTAATCCTTGCATAAAGTGACAGCTGGAAGTAGTATTTCACTTTTATAACTTTCAGAACATTTCTTGCAGTCAAGTATTTGGTTTTGTGCCCATGTTTGTTTTTGCACCTCCTTGTGCTACACAGCAACCCTGACTTCTGCAAGCCAAGGCCAGACAGAGTCTGAGAGGTGAGTTCCAAATAGCTGACAGTGCCAGGTTCCTCTGTCTCTCTCTTTTCTTTTCTGGTGACAGGGAGAGTGATTTCTCAGCAATGTGACATTTGAAATTATGCCTAGCTTTTGCTAAAGATAAGCAAGCTGCCAACCCTAAAAGAATTAGGAGGACACAGGATTCAAGAACCCAAAAAGTGTGGGGAGGCTTATTCTTCACTCACTAGTGTGGTTCTGGGAGGAGATGATCACTCCTAGTCAATCTCTCTCCATTTCCAGGACCCCTGGACATTCCAATGAGGCCAAGTTAAAAAAAAAAAAAAAAAATGAAAGTAAAGTGAAATGTTTAGATAGCTGATAGAATAAGAGGAGTGGCTAGATTTTTCAGTAAAGAGAATAAGAAAGAAACCAAGACATATCAGACATACGCTAAGCACATCATTTCATAGATGTCAAATAGAGACAGCACTAAATTTTTAGAAATGTGGAAGACTTTTTAAGGTTAAAATTTAAAGCATGAAAGTTTAACTCCTCAAATAAATTGGCTTCCCCTTTGTTGAATTTACAAAGTATTTAATAACTCTGCCTTTGACTCTATATCAGCATCAAATATAATAGGTGTGAGTTACAGAGAGAATTATAAAATATGAAATTCTGGGAACCAAAAGCCATAGTCCTGCAGCTTCTAATTTCCTCCCCATTCTTACCATAAAAAAAAAAAACAGACCATACCGTCTCTAGAAAATTTCAGATGCCTACTCCCTTTCATTCTAATTACCCTCTACAAAGTACCATTTGGATATTATCACCTTCTGGAATGTCTCTAATGTTCTTCAGTTAAAGCTTATAATCATGGCCTTCCAGATCCATCAGCTATTAATTCATTCATTTAACATTTATTGCATAGCTAATGCATGTCAAGCATTTGAGAGATGTGGGGAATATAGAGATGAAAGATGAGCTTATACTGTTGAACAGCACATAGTTTTGGAGGAAAAAAAAACGATATGTAAATGGCCTTTCACCAATCAGTGTTTCGAGTGCTATGGGACCATGGCGACAAGACCTCTAAAACCCAGTGTTGAAGAATAGGGAAGGCTTTTAGAGACAGATGATGATTAGGTTGATTTTAAAATAAAAAGTAGACATTATCCAGGTGAATAAAGTTCACATCCAGGGGACAGCATATACAAAGGCACAGAGGTGAGAGACAACATGATTCAGGGAACTAAAAGAGAAACAGCATGGCTGGAGTGACAGGTGATGAAAACAGTCAGTTACAGGGTATCGCTCACTAAGGGCCCTGAAAAGGGTTTGGATTTTAATTCTAATGTAATGAGGTGACAGCAAAGATTTTAAATAAGAGAATATAAATATAATAATTTTTGTTTCTTAGAAAGATTTCTTTAAAAGTCCCATAGAGAATGGATTGATGTGAGAAGACCAGTCCAGAGGCTATTAAGAAACCTGGTAGATAAATAATGAGGACTTGGATTATAACATCAATGACAGAGAGAAAATTGGAAAGAAAGGTATAGGAAGATGAAATTCAGAAACAGAACAGATAACATCCGGTCACAAATTATATTAGGGAGCTACTATTGAAGGAGAGAGAAATCAAATAAGATTCCCAGTTAATGATTTTGTGACTTTGAAGAATTATCAGGTCTGAGAGGAGAGATAGACTCAATTGTGGACATGTCACTTTTTATGTACAAGTCTATGCTGTAGGACATGTACTGGAGCAGGAAGTACATATTTAGGAGTCATCAGCATATTAGCTATATATATATATTAATTAAAAGCCGGGAGAGTAGATAAGATTTATTTATTTGGGTTTTATACTCGATGTCAATAATTAATAATCTAAAGTTATTTGAAAGAGTGATGTCATGAAAGCCAAGAGAGAAGTATTTCAACAGTGTTAAATACAGCAAAGGTGTGCAGTGAGATAAAGCATGAAACCATTGTTGTTATGGTAACTCTATAACATTTCCACCACAGCTTCATTTGAATATTAGCTGTCAAATCAGAGTGTAGGGAATTGAGTGAATGAAAGGCCAGGCATGGAAAAAATGTGAGTATAACATTTGAATAATCCAAGATGGACTGATTGGGTTATGCTGCAAGAACAAACGACTCTCAAATTTCAGTGGCTTAACACAACAAAGGTTTATTTTTCATTGGCCTACATGTCCAATTCAGATTATCAGGGGACTCTGCTCTAACATAGAAGGCTCCCCTCAACACATGCACTTAAAATTGTTGCAACAAGTAAAAGAGAGAACTATGTCTCACACTGGCAGTTAAGTGCTTTCTCCCGGAAGCAATACTTGCCACTTCACTCTCATTTCACTAGTCAAGGCAAGTCATATGGCTACACAAGACAGAGGAGTATCTGTGTTTATGTGGTACTATGTGTCCAGAAAGAGAACTGGGAGATTTGTATACAGTCCTCATGAGGGGATTAGGGCACCACTAGCTACAAATGGTTGTTAAATTTGAGGAGAGGTTTTTGTTTGGCTGGTTTTCAGATGGAGCAGACAATGGCATGGGTGAACTGCATTTCCACAGCTCACATTTTGTACTCCAGTTGTATAACACACCCAGTAAATGTCATTCATGTCAAACCTCTCCCCCAAGAACACCCTTTCTATTATACTGTACTGGTTACATCTTGCTTCACCTTCAGAACTCTGCTCAAGAATCAGAGGCTACTTGTTTCTAATTTTATTTAAGTGTATTTTGTCATGTTTCCATTATTGACTTATTTGTATCTTTTCCATGTGTTTTGAAGTCCTTTTTCCTAACCCTTTAAAGGACAAGAATGTTCCCTTTTGTTTTCTTTCTTTCCATGGGTAACCAGCCACAGGTGTATACCCAGTATGTGATGTTAGCTAAACATTTGGTTTCTCCATGGACAGAGAATACTTTTTGCAAAGTTCTTTGGATCCAACCACCCCTAATAACATAGAGTCATTTATACAATGGTTTATGAAGGAAACTGCAGTTTGTTTTTTTCCCATGGCTGAAGAGGCAGGAAATTGATCAGTAGTGGCCTGTGGAAACTCCACCCATGTACTGGCACCGTGGTAATTTTGCTTAATCTGCTTTCTGGGACTAGCCCAAACCTGTCAAGATTTCACTTTAAAAACTTGCAGATGCATCCACCACATATTTATGCACTCACATTCATATGCAAAGAAGTTGCTACCGAAATGAGACACCTCATCAAGGAGGCTTACAGCTATGCTGTTTATATGATGATAGATTTATTCAGATCTACCTTTATTCTCTCATCTGGTCCTCCAGTACAGGACCATACAGGTGCAGGGTACCTCTCTAAGTTCAAAATACAGTTAGTGTGGGACATGTGTGCTAACTGGCATCTCAGCATCGAAACCATAACCTAGGCCTCATTATCACAATCCAATTGACTGAGCTAAACTGCCACAGATATGCAAACTCAGGAGGACTTTGGTGGTGAAACAGGTGCACATGCATTTTGGTAAGGATTTCCATTATACTCAGAGCTGAAAATTTAGACTCAGTTACTAAATTTTTGAGCCAGGAGGAGTCACAGAAACCACACACACATAAAATAAATAGGTCAATACATAACACAGACAGACCAGAAAGGCTTTTTTAAAGAAAAGAAAAAATTGGTAGAGAAGTATGTTTAATGGGAAGATGTGTTAGGCAGCAAAGACCTTGTATGGTTAGGAAAAGGCTAAGTAGCAACTATTTGGACATGTCCTGAGGACAAGTATCTACTGTGATCCAAATATCTTTTCCACAGAAGTGAGAAAATATAATTTTTGATCCTGCTAATTTCAATTCTTGATTCATGGTAGCAGAAACACTAAAGAAGCCTTGCAGCCAAATTGTAATCATAAATAATTTTCCTCTCAAGTGAGTTGACTCCAGTTGGCATTTATCAGCTTACAGGTCAGCACAAATGTTTTTATAATGAGCCATAAAAGGAGGAAAGTATAGTCTAGACTAGCAGTCAGAAATCCTGCTGCTTTCTCTCAGCAACTTGACTGAGTTGGACTCTGGGTAACTGGCTGAAACTGATAACATCAGCTACTTGACACATTAGGTGGGGACAGGATCTTACCTTTTAAGTGGTGTGAAATGTAACAATGGGCAATGTATACTTCAGGGCTGAGCTGGTCTGGGCCCCTGAGCAGTTCCCAACACAATTGCTGTTTGTCCCTCCCTATCCCCCCCCACCACCTCTACTCACTAAGCACACACTTTTTAATTCTTTTTTCCAACCGTCCACTCCTGTCTACTCCTACATTTTAATTCTCTTAATTTTTCTCCATTCTGATATGTTTTTGTCCTGCTAGTGGCACTAACTGCTAAGCTTCTTACAAGTGTTGAAGAGGTAACTGTCCCATTTATCTACAGTGAGGATGCTACTGAAATGGAAGCTCAGTGACGCCAAAAACCATGTCTACCTTGCATATAGCAGTCAATAAATACAGACATGTATGCTTAATATATCTTCAGTAGTTGAAACACATTTCTCTTAAATTTTCTAATGAAAATATGTATGAACATTGTCAGGATCCTGTGTCCCATCTCCATTCCCCAACATCCAAAAGCAGAAAAAGCAGAAAACTGCTTGTCATAGACTGAATGTTTGTCCTCCCAAAAGTCATATGCTGAAATCTAATCCCCAGTGTGATGATGGCCTTTGGGAGGAGATTGTTAGGTAATGAGAATGGACTCCTCATGAATGGAATTAGTGTCCTCGTAAGAATAGGCCAGATAGCTAACTAGCTCTTTTTCTACTATATGAAGATATAAAAAATTAGAAGTCTGCATCTTGGAATAGGGCTGTCACCAAAACTTGACCATGCAGGCACTCTGATCTCAGATTTCCAGCCTCCAGAACTGTGAAAATAAATTTCTGTTGTTTATAAGCCACCCAGTGTATAATACTTTGTCATAATAACCAAACAGGCTAAGATACTGTTTATGGAGTATCAAGTCTCTTAGTATTTCCAGCCAGCCTCTCGATAAGTGGTTCTATTTCAGTAAAATCAAGAGACTAGAAATGGAAATAGAATCAGGAAATAGTTTGGATGTCCCAAACTCACTCATTTAGAACCAGATTTTACAGAATTTTGGAAACTCATGTCTCTGTTGTCTTTCTAACATTTTCCTAAGAAGCTAAAAAATCTCATGCCATTAAAAAAAAAAAAAGTAACTGCAATAAGTCTGTAGGAAACTCTGAGAAATATGAGCCTTTTATCAGAGAGGTGTTAGGTTACAATTCAGCAGACTTGTTGAAAGAGGGAAGGTCTAAACTGTAATAAAAGGAAGCAGGGAATATTCAGCACTTCTGATCTATAAACAAGGAGAGGTGTTTTCCAGTTTTGCTTCCAGTACTTAATGTCCTGACATATCCTTCCAAATTCTATTGACTAGTAACCAGCACAGGCCAGTCAACAAGTACTTTCTAAGCACTGCTTTGACCAATGAAGTTCTTTAAACCATTATTCAATGTGTTTATTCCATGACGTGTTTTAAATTTAGAGACTAAAATACTAAAATCACCTACTATAAACTCTTACTGCTATTTTAAATCTGAAGCTGTTTTTGCCAAGGCCAACAGAAATTTTAGAGTAAAATATCATTAGGACAACCAGCATTCTTTAAGGAAAAAGTTTACTAAACTGCTATCCTCTGAGAACAGAAACAGATAACTTTTACCTAGTAGGGTCTTTGTAGATCATTCCTACAATTTGAATTTCAGTAGAAGAAAATGACTTAGGAAATACAAAGATCTGTAATATTTGGTCGTCCAGGCAGGTAAAATGAAGTCTCACACCATTTAGCAATGGGATGAAAAATATTTTAGCTTAATATCACAACTTGATTTTGTGACATACTTTTTGACTACCACATATCAACACAGATGGTCCAATGTTGCTTTGCTCAGTTCCTGTATTAACCCAGGAATGCTCATTAAAGCCTGTCCCTCAGGGAGGGAAGTTAGTATTTTCCAGGGAAAGAGAGTCCGAAAGAATGATGTCGTGATAACTTCACCCAATCCCAACATGTCCCCCAATTCAACAATAGATAAACCTTTTAAACGTAGAAATATAATGGCTACCTCATGCCTTAGCATAATTCACAGATTCCTAAACCCCTAGAGCCAAAATTATAAGGCAAAAAGTAATCTTTAGTACAATAATTTGAAAGCAAACTTCATCTCTTTTAGGCACTATAATTTAAAAAGGAAAAAAAAAACTTGAAACATAATGAAATACTCTAATCCACAGATAAAACATCACCTATATCATTAGACTTTTCATAGATAAACATAGATTCTCCAGATGATACAACTAAAAAGATTTCATTTTTAGAAAACAGATAAACTGATAATTCTTTTTCCACATCCAAGCCATTTACTCTGAGAAAGATATGAAATAGCCACTTTCTTTTCTTTCTTTTTTTTTTTTTTTTAACATGAGTTCATTGATTTGGGCAACCTGAAAAATCTCACATTTCTCTTTCTTTATATCTCCCCCCAATACCTCTCTCTCTCTTTCTCTCCTAAATAAATATCTTTGTTTATTATTTTGAAGGTTAAAAATTAATATTTTATTACTAAAACACTTTTCATCAATAATAGATGGAATAAAGCACATGTGAAATTGGTTTGAAATTTTTCAGAAAAAAATAAATTATATCTAAATAATATACTTTTCAATGAAAGAGAGAAGTTTAAAACAACTTAGACTGTAGTTGTTTATTAAAGATAACCACATTAAATTTTTTTTTAAATTTTAAAAAATCATGACACCAAGTTATTAATCAGTTTAATCAGTTTATCAATTGCCACATGTGCTTCATGGCAACATTCTGAACTGCTCTAGTCAACCTTGTAGTTTCAAATAATAAAGAGTAAGAAATGAAGGAGACTGACTGCTATTAACCACAGTGAACACTGTAGTACTTTTATCCAAGTTAAGTCAATGTACATGATAGCTGCTGAAAAGGCAAAAAGAAAATTAACAGTGTGGAAGGCTAAATATGAATCAGAAACACTCTTAAAAAGTATCTCACTTAATCTTCACAACAAACTTGAAACTACATATTGTTACCTCATGCAAAACAGGAAGAAACCAAAGCTCAATAACATAAATAATTAGCACAAGGTCTGTAAGTGAGTGATCAACCAGGCCCTAAGCTCTTTGCATGTGACCTGGACTACACAGCCTCACTATTATATGTCTGTATTTGTGTTTTAAGATCACACTGTATTTCTGAGCTCTCCCTGGAGACACTAATGGCTCTGTTAGCAGTACTGGCATGATGCAGAAGAGCTTAATAAGTTTGCATCCAGATCCTGAGGCTCAGCTTTGCATATGTGAGTAATAAAGCCGGTCACAGGCAAAACTGTGAAATTGGCAGACATAGTCTTTACCACTTCCACCCAACTTTCCCCAGAGTCACCCTGATGCCTTGCAGATGCCTGGCACTTTCAGCTGGCCAAGTGCTAAAATGGAGCGACCCTCCAGCCCTGCTTTCTCCTACAGCACTGCAGATTATCTTGAGTTATAATTACCTGAGTACCTGCCTCACCACACTTTCCACTAGATTGCAAACTCCTGAAGGACACAGAGAGCATGTCATTTCCATTCTTTATGCTACTTACCCCAGAGTAGGTGCTCAGTGAATATTTGTTTTTTTTTTTTTTTAATAAATATAAAACATCCTTTCTCTTCTCTTTGCAACATATATGCACACACAGAATATCTATTAAAAAATTTGTGAATGCTGGACTGGACATTCCAACAGTAATCAAAATATTCTAGGCCTGTCTTAAGGTTACAACTAATATTACGTGCTATTAACTTATTAATAAATGACCCACTGGTTGACCCTCTCAAATCCTATATATACTTTGTTGTATGTGTGTTTATGTTTTAAAGACTAAATACCAAGTCTTTTCAGTATATTCATTAGCTATTTTAAACTTGGGCATTTTGACATGTTATTAGGATGTCAGCAAGACTAAATATGGAACAATAACAATTTGTAGGAAATATGTAATAGTCACACAACTCAATGAATTGAACAGTAAAGAATTAAAATACATAAATCAAACACTGTTAGAATTCAAGGAGAAATAAACAGAAATATAGTTATAGTATAGTAATGAAGCTTACCAGTCTTTGACAGTTCAAGTAAGCAAACAATAATAACAATAGGAAACCAAAGATAAAGAAGATCTGGATGAACTTATTAATTAGGATGTATGAATAGATTTGTATCAAACTCTGTGGCCAAAATAGAGTCTTTTCTCAAGCACTCATTTAAAACTAATTAAAAGATAGCATTGTGTTCACAAAGAAAACATAACCTCTAAAAATGTAGTTTTATTGTATACAGTCTGATCAAAGCAATAATACTAGACATTAACAACAAAGTATAAACAAATAGAATGAAAAGAGTTGGAATTTTTTTATAAATGCTTCTCAACAACTTATGTCAAATATGAAATTTAAACTTAATTTACCAATTAGATCCAAAATATTGCCAGAGTCAAATCTAAGACTATAAATGCTATAATTATTAACAAGTTATAATAAGCAAAAAGATAAATTTTTAATCCCGAATTTGTGCTTCAAATGGCAATTGCACAAGCATAGAAAAAGGATTTTTCATGGCCACAAGCTAAAACCACACTGTCTAATGATGGGCACAGAAACCAATGCAATTTGGTGCTAAGTGACCAGATAAATGCCAGAGATGATCCCCATTCTACTATGTATGGTGTCAGCTTTTACTCTTCTTTCATATCCCTCTTCAGGCATAGAAGACATTGTGTGACTCAATGAAAGAAGATATAAGGCGTACATACCAAAACGATTGGGAAGAGTAGAACAACTTCTCACTTTCCTTTTTTTTTTTTTGTTTTTTTTTGTTTTTTTTGCCTGACTTCCAGAGCCAGGACAGCATAAAGGAGGGTGGGATGAAGCAAAGATGATGGTCATTTTGTCAAAAGGCATAAAGAGATTAGCAATGCTTTCTTCATCTCTTACTTTTCATTTCTCTGAGGGATTGTACTTTTATAGAGATGTGCATTTGGAGTGGAGGATTCCTTTTTATTTGAAAGCATCGTTAACTTTATGCAGAGAGAACAATCAGGACAGAGACCTTGGAGATAATTCAGGGAGAAGATTGTGGAAAACTCTTGGATCTGGTTTTAAGAGTGACAGGGCAAGGGAGATATGTTCGAGTTTCCTTCTAGTTTATCATGGTTGGAAAGTTAGGGATTCAGGATAGAGGTATAATCAGTTAACGAAGAATGTGCTTTTGGCTGAAATTAACTTCAGTTACATTTTCTAGGTGTGTGTGGGGGTTCCAGGGGGAGTTGGCAGGGCCCCCAAACCAGGGACTTGCTCAAATCAAAGATGCTGCTATGCTCTTTGCAGGAGTCTCTTGAGCAGGGTGTTCTTCCCAGTCCCCTACGGTCTACTCAAGACGACGGGCCAGTTCTAAGAAATGGATTCAGGGCTGGGTGCTATAATTTAACTAGGGAATGTGATAAAGCAGAGAACTTACAGAAGAGGGAGACTGGGGGTAATAAAGGATCCAAAAATCACATTCATGAGGAAAAGTTTGTGTTTATGTTATGGTTAGGCTGCAAAAAAGGTGAATTGGATCAGAGGATTTCATGTCTGGAAGCATTTGCGAGGCTTGCATGTCTCTATAGTTATAAAAGGGTAAAATAAGGGGAGAGTGGTACAAATTATAGGGTGGCCAAATATGCCTCTAAATTAGGAACATTAAAACAATTCTAAAATGAAAGGGTAGCCTTATGAAGCAAATGAAGGCCTATCACTGGATGCATCTAAGCGGAAATTGGAAAAGATTATCTTATAATTCACAAAAAAAAGATTCATAACATTCTTTATTTATTAGTTCTTTCTGTGGAGCATTAGTGTGGGCTACGCCTATGCTAGTTGCTGGGTAGACTTAGAAGAATAAACATAGTCTGTCAAACAAGGAGCTCTCATCTTCTGGAGATGGGAAGGAAGCTGGCAAAAGGGGACCTCATGCAGACTAGCAAGGTTTGATTTTAGAGGTAATTGCAGGAGAAAGGGCATAGAAAAGATGCACCAGGCCTGAAAACCAGAATCAGTCTACCTACCCTTTCTCTGTAATTAAACAACTGCACTGGCAGTCCCTGGAGGGCCAAAGCCCTGCCAGAGGGGGAGCTTCCTGGGTCCATGAGGGTATTTCTGAAAGTGGTGAGCTTATATGCCTGGAATCTTAATTTCCTGGGCCTTGGTAGTATCAAAATATGAATAACTGATTTAGGCATGTAAGTGTTGATGGTCTTATTATAAGTTGAAACTGATATTTACTGAAGTAAATGTAATCTCCCCTAGATGCTCCTACAGTTTACATTCACCAAAGTACCCAGCTGCCATCCCAACAATAGCATCTGCATAGGTGAAAAGGGAAAAGAAAGTCCAAATTGATTTTTGACTTTGTTGCAGCATCAGCTAAAAATAGCTGTGGGCATGTGGAAAAGAAAAAGGAAAAAAAGTGGGCAGAGAAATATAAGATAAAGTTAAGTATATAACCAGCATCTACTTCAAGTTAGTACAATATATCACAATCATTTTCCATTAGTAACATTTTCCACTC
Source organism: Rousettus aegyptiacus (assembly GCF_014176215.1). Classification (NCBI taxonomy): domain Eukaryota; kingdom Metazoa; phylum Chordata; class Mammalia; order Chiroptera; family Pteropodidae; genus Rousettus; species Rousettus aegyptiacus. The sequence continues at coordinate 125,632,272 of NW_023416284.1, forward strand.
AAATACTGCCCTCAGGGTGAGATGGTAAAATCAACAATGTGGGTAGATGAAGTTAAGCTCCACTGAGTGAGGGCATTTCAGCACTCAGACTTCTCACTCTTTCTCTTCTAATTCTACTTCTTGATAGGCAGATAGGTAGATAGGTAGGTAGGTAGGTAGGTAGGTAGGTAAGTAGGTAGGTGATAGATAGATAGATAGATAGATAGATAGATAGATAGATAGATAGATAGATACATAGATACATAGATACATAGATACATAGATACATAGATACATAGATACATAGATAGATAGAGATAGCTCAATCAGTAAAAGTTTGTGGGCTCACACCTTTACACCACTTTTACACCACTTTTTTTTTTTGTCACTATTAATGCATATTCTTTGGAAAAATAACATTATTCTATTGGACACTGATACTCCCTAGGGCTAGGGGTGCTAGTGGAGTATCATTCCACTTCAAAGCTAACTTGAGAGGTATTGAAGAAATGAAATGAGAACATATTGGCCACATAGTAGGTGATCAAAAAAGGCTAGTTTCCTCCTTCCACAGCCCTACCTCTTATACCTTGCTGCTCCCCTAAAGAGGGCAAAAGAATTACATTGCTGCAGTCATGCTAATCCTCCAACTAAGAAGTCCAGGCTTGGGAGGGATGACAAGTACAAACCCTTCATGTGCCTTTATTCTTTGCCATTACACATTATCTTGCCAACTATGTACTACCCCCTTCCTCTTGGCATGTGATAGGTCCTCAAAAAAAATGCTGATTCCGTTTCTCCTTCCAGAGGAAATGAAGTTTCAAGCCTTGGTTTGTCTTCCATTTAACTCAACTTTATTAAATTCAATTCAACAGATATTTAGAGTCTTTTAAATAATACACTATGCTGGACTGAGCTACTTAAAGTCATCAAATATACAATATGATGTTCCAGGATGCCTAATAATTAAGTGAGTCAAGCCGGGTTAAGAGCGGTTGGAGGTTTTCTTATAAAGGGGTCTCACTGCACTTTTAACCTAAGGTTCAGGGGAGCTGCTGTGTGTCAGCCTTCACCCATAGGCATTACTGAGTCCAGCATGTGCTCAGAATGTTTTTTTGGTTTTATTACAAATGTATTCTAGATTTGAATGAAGAAGCAACATTGCTGCCTTTGAAGCCCAGATTAAACTAGTTTGCTGTGACCATGACTAAATTTATCTGATATCAAGGATTTGGCAGAGACATTCAAAGATAGGCACATCCTTTCCTCTAAGCATAGGGTGTGACTAAAGCAATTAACCTGCTTTATTTCCAAACATGACTAGCATTTTGACAAATCACCTCATGTTTACAAAATTACCAGCTCAAGAAAAATTCTTACCATTCATGCATCTTCTCTAATGGCCCTCAACATATTTTGATTAATGCTTCACTATACATCTTTCATTTTTAAATGGCTTAAAACAATGATGACATGATTAGGAGAGAGATACAGGACATATTACCTATAATAGTTACAGAGTTTTCAAAAATATAAAGGATGTTTGTATTTTAATTCAACCTTGAGAGAAGTTAAGAGGTGATAGGTACACAAGCAAGTGGACTTGTTCCTCATGTGATTACAAGTTTCTCTCACATCACCTATGGTCTCTAGACTCTCATTCTTGAGGAGCATTTTTCCAGGAAGGCAGTACAACACTGATGCCTGTCTCCAGAGCAACACACTGTGCCTGTCTTAACAGGAAAGCCACCTTATTAATTCAAAGATTTTTTTAATTCATAATACCGAACATTTGCTGTGTCTGCATCATGTTATGATAAGTATTTTTAGATGAATTATCTCACATGAGATAAATAATATGATGATGTCTACTTTACAGATGAGAAAACTGATGTTTAGAGAGTTATTGAAGCAATATCCAGTAAAAGGGAGAGCAGGGATTTGACCAGGCCTCACTGAACCTAGAGCCACATTTTTAATTGTTGTGCTGGGCTTCCATGAGTTGAAGAAACTCTTTAGAGCTAGAACAGCCTCGTCACTATCTCCTATATAATCACTCTCTCTTCTTATACCATAAGCTAGATTTTTTTTGATCAAGCAGAATATAATGTACTTATACCTCTACACATATACTTTTCACATGAAACGTCCTCATGAATGCATACAGAAAGTAAAGATATTTACTAAAAGCCACATATTTAAATATATATGTCACTATACAGGGCTAGTCTAAATGTGAAGGGATGAAATGATTATAATTTTCTTGTCATTTGAAAAATTCTGGTAAACCTTTTCTCCCTTCTTAGAAAATTTCACATGCTAATGTTGGAAAGCACACTCTGGTTTCTCTTCAGATTGTATAAATCTTTCACCTTTTACTAATGTTGAAAAGCATACTGCAGGAGGTCCATTCTTTCACATTCGTTTTGTATTATCCCTTTTTAAAAATGCAACTATTATTGAAAAAGTAACATAGTAAGTTATGAACAACTTTGTGTAAACAGTTTTATTATAACCCTCAGTTCCCATGAGCCAGAGAAGGCATTGGGGAGGTCTGAATGAACAGGGGACATTAGCAAAAAACAGAACAACAAAAAAATTCATCCAGGATTTGTCTTAGAACCAGTAAACAAGTTTGCAGACTAACCAATGCACAAGGGGGTGATGATGTTTTAGGGAGAGCTAGATGTTTCTTTTTTCTAATACAGATATGACATTCTTAATGAAATTTTGATATCTAATTTTTTCCAATTGTTATTGTGGCCCCTGGGCATTCTGAACATTCTCAGATTCTATGTCTCATGGTTACTTTGTTGATAATAAAAGACCCAGGATACTTTCTAAGCTTTTTTAGTGAATAAAAAGATAGATCTGGACTTCTGCTTCTGGGAAGATGGAATAGAAATGTCTTTTGCTATTCTTCTCACTAAGTGCAATTAAAAACTGTGGATATTACATATAATATAAACAGAAGAAGACTGTGAAAGGTGGAACAAAGAAGGAAGATTACTCATGAAAGTCGGGACCCAAGGAACAAAACAGCTGTGAGTTCTCTGGGTTTTCTTTTTGCTTCATATATCCCAGACTGAGAGCTGAAAATGTCAACAATCCAGAAATGCCAATGGAATGATAATAAAATGCACCCCCAAATTTTGTTCTCTCTAACCAAAAGATTATAAAAGGTAGCAAAGAAATAAAAATAGCATATAAAGAAAGAAAACTTTTACATGTTGGTTCTATTACAGCCAAACAGAGAAAAAAACTACAGCACCACCTACCCATACCAGCCAAGAAGTAGCCTACACTTTCACTCTCATGAGACTGTGATAGGGTATCTCAACACCCCCCACCAGGAAGGTGTCAGAGGAAGCTAAATATGGAACTGGGGTTTTCATTCCCACCCACTGGTAAGGAGCTACCAAGCCAGTAGTGTCCATAGAGACCATTTGTGAAGCGTAGACTGCCACCTTCACATAGCAATAATGAAATGCTCCCTCTCCATCAGGACTGTCAAAGGAGGCATAATGGAAAGTCAAGTCTTTCACCATTGTCAAGGGGTAACAAAGCCAGTAAGGGTAACAAAACATTGCAGTGTCAATAGAGATGTCATGGGAAGTTAAAACTCATCTCCATCCAGAAGTAATAAAGAGCTTCCTTCCTCACAGTTCAAAAAAGGATGAGTGGGAAACCTGGACATTTACCTCCACTTGACAATAACAAAGTGAGATTTTTATACTAGAGTAATGTCACAGAAACAAACAAGAAAAACTAGCTAAAACAAAATGTTTATATAAGACCCAGAATCCTATAACGTAATTCTGAAAATGGTCCAGGTTTCAATCAAAAATTGCTTGGCATAGTGATAACCTAGAAGATCTCAAACTAAATATTAAAAAGATCAGTAGATGCCAACACTGAGAAGACAGATATTAGAATTATCTGACAAAGATTTTAAGCAGCCATATTTTTAAAAAAAGTATTTCAATGAGCAATTACAAACACGCTTTAAACAAATAAATAATTACCAAGTCTCGGCAAAGAAATAGAAGATATAAAGACAAACCAAATATAAATTTTAGAAGTGAAAAATATAACAAAAAATTTAAAAAGCTCTGTAGATTAACTTAACAGCAAAAGAGACAGCAGAAAAAAAATCAATGGACAAGAAGATAGAATAGAAATTACCCAATACAAACATTTACGAGAAAATACACTTTAAAAAGCCTCAGGAGTCTCTGGACTGTAACAAAATATCTAACATTTGTGTCATTGGAATCCTGGAAGGGGAAGAAAATGAGAGTGGTGCTGAAAAAGCACTTGAAGTAATGGCTGACAAGTTCCCAAATTTGACAAGAGACATAAACTAACAGATTCAAGAAGCTGAGCAAACCGTAAACAGAATAAAGCTAATGATGTTCACTCCAAGACATATCATAATTAAACTTGAAGTAGCATAATATTTAGAAAGTGTTGAAAAATAATTGTCAATCTTGAATCTTATACCCAAGAAAAATATTCTTCAAGAATGAAGGGGAAATCAAGACATTTTCGGATGGAGAAAAACTGAGAGTTTGTTACCAGCAGACCAACCCTAAAAGTATAGCTAAATAAAGTTTGTAAGAAGAAAGGAAACAATGAAAGTAAGAACTTTGGAATGTCAAGAAGCAAGGAAGGAAGGAAGGAGGGAAGGAAGGAAGGAAGGAAGGAAGGAAGGAAGGAAGGAAGGAAGGAAGGAAGGAAGGCGGGCGGGAGGGAAGGAAGGAAGAAAAGAAGGGTACAACAAGCAAAGATATGATAAAAAATTACACTTTTTTCTACTCTTGAATTTTTAAAATTATGTCGATGGTTGAAATAAAGTTATAACACTGTATAATATGCCTCTAAATGAAGTAGAGGAAATATTTAAGACATTATAATATAAATGGGAGAGGATAAAAGGATGTAAAGGGAGGTAAGAGTTTAATATTTCACCCAAACTGGTAAAATGACATCAGTTGACTGTGATAAATTATGCATATATATAGTAGAATAACTATAGTTATATGAAACCTTTTTTAAAAGTTACACAGGACTACACTGAAAAATACTACAGGTAAATAAACATGAAATTCTAAAAAAATGTTTAAGAAATCAACAAGGAGGCAGAAGAAAATAGAGATGAAAAATTGAGAGAACAAACAGGAAACAAAAACTAAAATGAAAGACTTAGGTCCTAACATATCAATAAGTACAAATGTAAATGTACCAATTAAAAGACAGAAAACTTCCCAAAAAAGGAAATCTTCTCACCTAGATGTTTTTACTGGAGAATTCTACCAAATGTATATATAAGAATTAAAATTAATTCTCCAAATTCTCTTGCAGAAAATAGAGGAGAAGGAATATGTCCTAATTAAAACCATATAAAAACAGCACAAAAAATAGAAGCTAAAATTTCTCATGAATATAGATGCATAAATACTTAACAAAATATTAGCGAATGAAATTCAATATCATATAAAAAGAATTATACATTATGACCAAGTGGGACTTATTTCATGGATGCAAGTCTGATTTAATATTCAAAAATCAATCATTGCACTCTACCTATTAACAGGCTAAAGAAGAAAAATTACAGTGACATAGAAAAATTATTTGATAAAATTTAGCACCTATTCATGATTAAAAACATAAAAAAAATAGGACTAGAGGAGAGCTACCTTGGTATGCTTGATAAAAATGTCTACAAAAAATCTATTAGGGAAATGCAAATTAAAACCACAATAATATATCACTGTATATCAGAATGGCTAAAATAAAACATAGTGACAACATCAAATGCTGGCAAGGATGCAGTGAAACTGGATCTCTCATACATTCCTGCTGGGAATGTAATATGCTACAATCAGTCTGTGAAAACAGTTTGGAGATTTCTTCTAAAAATTAAACATGCAACTGTCATACATCCCAGCAGTTGTACTCCTGGGGTCACTTTTTTTTGCAGAGAAAAAAAAAATGTTTACACAAAATCCTATACAAAAATTTTTATAGCAGCTTTTTTGTAATAACCCCATACTGGAGACAACCCAGATATTCTTCAACAGGTGAATGATTAAACAAACTGGTGCATCCAAACCATGCAATACTACTCAGCAATAAAACAAACTATTGCTATACAGAACAATATCTTGATGACTCTCCAGAGAGTAATACAAATTATTATAAAATTATGAGTGGGAAAAAACCAGTCAGAAAAGGTTTTATGCTACATGATTCCATTTATGTAATATTCTAGAAATGACAAAAGTACAGAAAGGGAGAAGAGGTTAGTGGTTCCTAGGGTTAAAGGAGGGATGGGGGCAGGTGAGTAGTGGGTGTGGCTGTAAAGGACATTACATGAGAGGTCCTAACAGTGATGGCAGTGTTCTATATCTTGACTTGTATTAGTGTCAGCATCCTGGTTGTGATATTGTGCTCTAGTTCTGCAAGATATCATTGGGAGAAACTGGGAAATGGGTACATGGATATCTATGTATTATTTCTTACAATATAGGTGAAACTACGATTTTCTCAAAACAGAAAACTTAATTTAAATAAATAATGCCCAGAAGCCTCCAAAATAAAACAAACACAGGTTGTTTGAAAAAATATACATTTTGAGTTGTACCTATATACTATTTTACATCTTTTACCAGATGTTTGGAAACTTAGAAATTCGATCATAGAGATTAAATAATTTGTTAACTTTTTAAAAATTTCATTCTAGAAGAGTGATGGCAAAATGAGTTGAACTTAAATCATGCTTGCTGGGAAAGGGTGCTATGATGGAAGAGCAGTGTCTGTCATGAGCCCCGGAGATGGGGCAGTTGCAGCCTCTATGCTATAGAATTGCCATTTGTGACTTAGAGTTTTATCCTAAGGATTTATCAGTAGGATCTCTGACAGCTTAGGAGCTCCAGAGACTGGAACTTTCCGGAACAGCACCCATTTTAGATTCACTAGAGTTTAAAAGCTGCTAAATCCCCTGGGCCGTCACTCTGGCTGTGTCAAGTGAAATCCTTGGGCTACAGAGCTGGCTGTTTAGCTGATGTTCCACAAAGATCATTTGCTGGCCCACAAATACATTAGGCAGTTCATTGCTCAGGAAAATTTTCTCTTTGTTTGAGTTACAGGGATTAAAAGCATTACAACTTAATCCCTTTGATGCATCCAGGCCATTTTGAAATTGAAGGTTTTTCTATTAACTCTCCTACTGGGGAACAGTTCACTGCTACTGTAGCAACAGAGCCAAGCAATCCTGATTAATTACAGAATTTTTGCCCTTCTGCCTCTGAGTCCTAAAATATCTAATAACAAAAGCACTTGAATAAATCTATGGAGTTAATCAATGTTTCACATAATTTGGAGAAAGAAATTTCAAAGCCTTTCAATAAAAATGGTGTGGGAGAGAGATGAGAACTAGTAGATTAAAGAAACCAGTGTTTAAGAATTTGTATGTATTAAAGGCTCAAGCCATATCAACTCTCTAACCAAAAAACAAATCCCTATTAGAAAATCAGCACATGCTTAGTTTATTACAATTCCTGAAATGGATAATATGAATTAACAATTAAATTATACATTTAATTCAGAGGCTATAATACTGCTGTCAGATTTATAGCTTTCAGTTTACAGAAACCAAGGTATAATAAATGGTCAGAAAAGGAGGCTGACTGCTCATCAGATCTGTTTTCAGTCTAGATGGGCTAAACTGAACATTCTTCACATGGGAACCATAGATGAGTGAGGCCTCAACTTTGCTTTCCTTTGTTAGTGGTGCCTATGGAGAAATCTATATCAGAAGGACATGTCTTACGTAGATAAAATGAATATTATATTTCATTTTCTGTGCTAATGAAAATGAAAGAAATCAGTGTTGGGGAAATGGAATCATCTCAAATGTATGTGTTGAGAAATAAATCTGCCCACTGAGTTATAAAAGTGATGACCTCGGAAGAATTAGCATCACAGGAAGACCATGGGATAGAATGTGTGTTTCTAAGCTTAAAAAAATAATAATTTATACAACCTTAATATTCACAGCCTACTTCATATTATTTCTCACTGGCAACCTTGAGACTATTTGGAAAATATTTATTTCATATATCAGCAAGGATCAGCTCTATTTTACACTGTGTATTATCATGACTATTTTATACTGTGTTATATTATTTTCTTACATCCTAAAATGGAATTCATTTCCTGAGGCCAGTGCTATATAGGTTTATACTAAAGAAGATCAACATTGCTTGGGAATCGTTGGAGGTTGCTTAAGGGAAAAGTATTATGCTAAATATGTTGTTAAATTATTACATGTGACCAATGCCCATAGAATACTTAGAAATGAATTTAGCCATTTTCATGTGTGCAGTGAAACACACTTCTTTAAAATTTGAAAGCTGAAATTTCTTTAAGAGGTGTCACTTGTCAACCTCCTAAAAAAAAACATTATCTCTGCTTTTCCCTAAATATTTCCCTGGGCATGGTACTCTTTCCTCAGAGTTGTCTGTGCATTCACATGTTGTACAATTTATTTATGTTACTTAGCAAAAGTGATTCATTTGAGATGTCACAGACTATTCACAGGTTTTCCATTTTATTTTCTAAAAAAATCGTCTTACTCTTTTCCCTCTGTATTTGCTGTTTACTTTTTGTAATTTGAATTTAATCATTGTTACCAGTATTACTGGCTTCTATGTGTGCATAAGGCCTTAGGCTAGATGCTGAAAGAGATACATAATAATGAGTCCTGGTTTCCTCACTCCGGGTAGCTTGCATTCTAGTTGGAGAAAAAGACACTTAAACCAAACCCAGAGGGAGCACCAAACTTAAACCAAACCCAGAGGGAGCACCTTGTTGCACAGACCGTGGTTCTCAGACAGGAATTCTCATCTGTGAGTTTGCTAGAAATGTAGAGTCTGAGGCCCCAGTCATGCTAAATCAGAAGCTACATTTTAATAAAATTCTCAGATGGTGAGAATTCCCAGAACAGTATGAGCATTGGGCAGTAGGGTAGGTGTCAAATATGAATTGAGTATGCTAAAAAAACAGGCTCAAAGTTCCACACAGTAGCATTGGCAGAACAATTTTGAAAAAACTGCTTCATCGCCATTTTCTAGTGTTATGTTTAGTTTTGCATTTTACCTAGGTCTGAGGATAGTTGAGCAAGGTAGATGGATGGGGATCCGTTTAAAATAATTTAAAGGCTTTAAAAAATGTCTCAAATTAAGATATGTTACAGTCCTGATTGTAATTTTGTATATCAGATTTTTTAAATGTAATTCAGAATTCTCCCAATGTCACTAACTTACAAGTAAAAATAAGATCAGATTTGCTTTAATATTCAAATTAGATAGCTCCCTTGCTATCAGAGGAGCAATAAATGCAGTTATTCATCAACCCAACCTCTAACACCTTACTCTTTTTAATTTTTTTATTGTTGCAAAATATAGATAACATTAAAGTTACCATTTTAACTATTTTTAAATGTGCATTTCAGTGGCATTAAGTACATTCACACTGTTGTGAAACCATCACCACCTTCCACTTCCGGAACATTTATATCACTCTAAACAGGACCTCTATGCCCATCCGACAATAATTTCCTCTTGCTCACCCCCCACCCCTGCCCCCAGAGTTCCTGGAAACCACTATTCTACTTTCTGTCTCCATGAATTTGACTATTCTTGATACCTCATATAAACGGACTCATATAGTATTTTTCCTTATGTGGTTGCTCATTTCATTTAGTATTATGTCTTTAAGATTCATTCTTGTTTTAGCATGTGTCAGAATTTTATTCCTTTTTAGGGCTGAATAATATTCTATTATTAATATATAATATATTTTGTTTATTCACTCATCTGTTGATGGACATTTGGGCTGTTTCCACCTTTTGGCTATTGTAAATAATGCCTCTATAACAGCTTATTATTTTATGTTACTGGGCATAAAGCTATTGAAAGCTACCTTTGCCTTACTGTTAAGGTGGGCAATCTAGGCACCTTTTATGGAATCTGTCACCACATGCACAATGGTAATGTACCCTATTATAATCTATTGTTGCTGAAGTACGACATCACTACCAGAACAAGATACTCCACTGCAAGTCCTAGCTTTTATTGCTGCTAATAACTTTTACCAAAACACAGAATTCTTAGAGGAAAGGAAGACACACCCTCCCCCAGCATTAAGTTTACACTCAAAATTGACCTGGCTGTCACGTATACACTTCTGAGTGTCATGTTTCCTGTCATTCAGAGGCAGCCATTTCCCTTAAATCTCATAATAGCACTCCGTGGTTGGATTAGAGGTGATCTCAGTATTAGTCAGAAAATTCCAGAATCAGTCCTCCCCACCAAGAACCCATGCCGTGGGGTGCAATCTAAGAAAACAAACTGAGCCCCCTTTCCTTCCAGTTTCCCCTGGTTATTTCTTAATGACTTTCACTTCAGAGGAGCTCATTAGTCTTTTTTTTTGCCATCGTATCTCCATGAATGTTACTGCCAGTTCTTTAAATGTGTTTTTAAAACTTTGAATCACAAAGTGGAAGAACTGAGCTCTGAAGTGTTTCCACCCCATGAGCATCTGTGTGTTAAGCACTTTTTCAGAGTGTGTACCTCAAGACCTCTACAGGGCACTGAGTTTCATGGAAGGGCAGGAGCACTCCGCCTGCCTACAGAACCAGAGCCAGGTCCTGGCTTAATCAACAAGTCCCATTATTTTTTCTTCCAGAAGAGGAATGGTTACTTGCTTTACATCATTATATAACTAAAAGATGTAATTCAAGTGGTTCTTTCCAAACCAAGGGAGTCCACCCAAAGAAGATTGGATGGATGGTTCCTCTTCAAGACATAGAAAAGGAGAGCTTATTTTAAATGATTTTGCAGCCTATAACAGAATTTGAATCTGACTTCTTCTGGAGACTGCTATACACATGGGCACTTACTTACCCTTGGAGGTCTGTTCCGAAAGGCCCACAAGAACGCTAATCAAATTAAAGAATAGCCCACTGAAAGAAGGACTCATCCTGGAGGAGAAAGAGGATCATGCAAATGATCTTGTCCCAAACTACAGTGACTGAAGGGAGTGTGCAGGTGCAGGTAGTGTGTCTGGAAAAGGAGAGCAGCACCGGTGTGACCAGAAGCAGTGTCAGTGCCTACACAGGTATTAGTGTCCATAGACGTACTGATGCCAGCTTATGGAATCATCATATCTAGAAAAGGAAGCTTGTGGAAAGGTCATGGAGAGGCAATTTAATAACAGCTTTGTTACCATGGCCTTTGTTTAAGGGAACTGGGTCAGGAGAGTAGAAAATGGCACATACTGTGATGCATCTTATAGGATCTGTGCTTAAGCACATGAGAAACACTCCTGAAGACTTTTCGGAGTACCTGGCGAGACATGCTCAATGAGGGTGAGATGAAATTTTAACTCATACTGCCAAAGAACTCCCATGATTTTTACCATGGATTTCCACAGACTTAGAAGGCACATGGCCCATTAAAAATAGGCACATATACGCAAATTTGAGAATGTTACTTTAGGATCATCACGTGATCAAATTTTTACTTTTTACCTCATTTCCTAGACAAATTTTTTTTACTATGCTGTTTTATTTATTTTATTAAAGTATAGTTGACATACAATATTATATTAGTTTCATGTGTACAACCTAATGATTCAATACTTATCTACCTTACAAAGTGATCATCACCATCTGACACCATACAAAGTTATTGTGATATTATTGACTATATTCCCTATGCTGTACATTACATACCTGTGTCATTTATTTTATAACCGAAAGTTTGTAGCTCTTATTCCCCTTCACTTTTTTGCCCATCCCCTACCCACTCCCCTCTGGCAACCATCAGTTTGTTCTCTTTATCTGTGAGTCTGTTTCTGTTTTGTTTCATTTGGTTCTTTGTTTTATTTTAGACTTTACATATAAGTGAAATCATGCAGTATTTGTCTCCTTCTGTATGTTTGCGGTTATAAGAGTGAGGAATGTTTAACCTTTCACTGTTTTTAAGCCTTTACCATCTTTTTATAATATAGAGCAGAGGTCATAACTTCAAGGAAAACACGGTGATCAAATAATTAAATGTGTGTGAGTATGTGACATCATGGTTATAGGACAATAGGGAGTGATTGGCGAAAGTCCCTGTCTACAGACATGCTACTTCACTGAAAATGAAACCAAAACCAAAACCACTGCTTGTCCAAACAAAACCTGCCTATGGGCCATAGTAAGCCAATTAATTGGTCACTAGGATCATCTTTCTATCCTCATTTTTCTAATCCTCACTACAAAGACAGTTGACTTCCCTCCCATGTAGCTGGAATCAACCATCTATTTCATGGTTAACACAGATGAAAAACAACAGAAACATATCATAGTACCACTCCAATTATTCCAGGAGCCAGCCAAAAGCAGGAACCTTGCTGCTTTATCTTTGTATTCTATGTACCTGGTTTTCAAATACTAGGTACCATGATCTCATGGAAAAATCACATCAAATAAAAGGGAGTGATGATACCTAAGAATCATGGAGTGCTCCTTTCTTGCTAGGCACTGTCTTAAGAGTTTTCTGTGTTACTCTTTTATTTGCTCTTCCTACTAATCTCTTACATTAGTACTATTATTATCTCATTTTTATGGATGGGGGAACTGAAGCTAGAGTCACACAAATGATGAAGCGGAGATTCCATGACTCCAAAGTTCATGATTTTAACTAAAATGTAAATACTTATGATAAAGCAAGAGTGAGTCAGCAGTTCAAGGACTGTGCAATTGGACAGAAGGAAGATATTGACTGTAGCTAATATTTAACAGGGAATTATTGCCTACAAAGATAGACCTTGGGCGTATTATAGAGAGGGTAACAGCAGTGTGTCCAGGGAGTTGGGACAGGAGCTTAGCGGTGGGAGAGGAAGGTCATGGGATAGGGATGGAGTGTGGTCTGACCAGAGGCAGACAGGCATAGATAGTCTCTATTTCATGTATTTGAAGCACATCTAATTTTCTCTCCATCTACCATCCTACCCCCAGGTGTCTGGCATCAATCAAGTTAAGCAGCAGAAAAACTTTACAAAACTTTAGTAATGTGGAGTAAAGGATGAGACTCCCCCATTCATAGCACAGCAGTGTTATGTTCTAAGGGGCAGGTTTGTTTGTATTGTGGATGTTTTCCTCTGAGGGAAGAACTAGAAGAGATCAGAGAGGATGAATCCCAACCCCCACAGCACTTCAAGAGGCAAAATGCTACTCTACTCTCACATCCGGATTCTGTCTATTGGGCTGATTTCTAGTAATAACATTTCTGACAATGAACAGAATCTTTCTATACTTCCTAATGTCACTCTGTAATGGCTAATTTTATGTGTAATGCTAGGTTGAACATTACTCCAGATGTTTCTGTGAAGGTATTTTTTAGATGAGATTTACATTTAAATGGGTAAACTTTGAGTTAAGCAGGTTATCTTCCAAAATGAGGGTGGACTTTATTTAATCAGTCGAAGGCCTTAAGAGAAAAAGATTGCCCTCCCTGGAAGGAAAGGGAATTCTGCTTGCAGACCACCTTCAGACTCAAACTGAAACATTTTCCTAGGTCTCCAGCATGCCAGTCTACCCTTCTAAGCCTCATAATTGTGTGAGCCAATTTCTTAAAATAAATCTCTAGATAGATGATTAGATGATTGATTGATTGATAGATAGATAGATAGATAGATAGATAGACAGACAGACAGATAGACAGACACATTCCGTTGGTTTTGTTTCTCTGGAGAACCTTGGCTAATACACACCTTATTTTATCTGTTATAAGATAGATGTACATTTTTTCACATTTTAACATCTCTGAAATTATATGGTATCTTGATATTATTTTAAATGAATATGACTGTTTCTTGTATTTGACAAAATACCCAAATTCCCCCAACTACATCTTAATTTGGAACATGTAGGCTAATAGTTTGCTGTAGTGAGCCCACTGACTATAACCACCATCCATGATTTGTGTAACCATGTAACAACTTCTCTCCAAGAATCTTGGAACTCTATGTAATGTTAAATAATTGTTTTTCATAACCCTGTCATCCAACTATCATCTGTTAGCTCTAAAAATATTTTCTTCCTAGGGGATCCAAAATACAAATCTTAGGAGGGAGATAAAGCCTAAAAGGAATGTTGTGAAAGGGGAGAATCAGAAACGATAACGAAATATATTTGTCCTCACGTAAGCCTCATTTCACTACTTGAACCCTACTTTCCTTTCCGCAGCTTTTAGTCAATAACAGTACCTTTTTTATTCTGTCGCAAGTGGCAGTTTGACTTTTTACTTGGTATATTTTTGAAAGAACTGGATAACTGGCCAAAACAGCAACCATTTTTTGACATATCCGGTTTTTACATAAAACTAAGAGCTCCTCGAAGGTAGCACTAGATCTTAGGTGTGTGTATATCCCAAGTACTTAGCATGTGCACAAGGTGTATATGAATAGTTGTCAATATATGAATGACATTGAATGTGTAGACCATAATGTGATGTATCACATCTTCCCTCACATCCTTGGGGTAAGTGTGTGAGAAGAGAGAAAGAAAATAAGCAGTTGAGCAAATGAGAGAGAGATAGTCTCTTCTAGATTGTGAATACCTTGAAGGTGGCTTAGTTATAACAACATAGGTTTGGTGCCATCAAAACATTGGTTTGAATATTGGTTCTGTCATATGCAGGCTGTGTGACTTTGGAATATTATTTGTTTTTGATCTTCAGTTTTTTAATTGGAAAGTGAACATTATACTATCAATGTTGAAAAGTTTCATGAGGCTTGAGGGTAACTTTTGAAAAAACAAGCACTTTCTACTTTCACAGGAAGAGTGGCCCTTGTTGCTCCGTCACCACTCTCCCACTGTTCCTGCTCAGCACTAGGCACAAGGAAGATACTCATCATGTTTGTTGAATGAATCACAAAGAAATGTCTTGACAAAAAACACACACTATTTTTAGCTTTCTATACAATATGAAATAAATTTTAAAGCCTGACTCTTATGAATACAAAGTAAAGAACCATTCATGTGGTCTTTTTTTTTACCCTAAATTTTCAATATTTTCAACTGAGAAGCCATCAGCTCCACTGTATTACTCATTTTTTAACCTTTCTCAATTATAAGTATCATCTATACATAAATGAAAACAACCAAAAAACAAATAAAACTACAGATACATTAGTTAAACCACACAACTTACCTCAAGTGCATAGTATTACTAATTTAAATTTTCACATAGGGAACCAAAATGTTCATTTATAGTTTTTAAGAGATAATCACAACACAGACATGTTAGTGTCCAAATTATTCTCTCATTTTTTTCTTTCCTTCCTTTTTCTTCTATCAACCATTTATTTGAAATCAATAAATGAATTCTCCAACAGGCAAACGAACTCTGGATGACATATTACTTTAAGCCACATGCAAAATGAATTGAAAGCTTAAAAGGCCACATAACAGCCATTGGTGTATATGCTATTCTTGTTGAAAGATGATTATATGTCAGAAGGGTCTTTTGTAACACGCTGACCTGGAGACTATCAATTTCAGTATCCAGACATATGTTCCTTGTAGGAAACACTGGCAGCCACTTTGTACTTGCTGTTGTACCCCCATAATTCTTCTTCAGATAAGTGATTTGCTATGTTATGGTATCATTAAGTCAGAGGATCTAAAATAATAGCTAGAAGAAAATGTCGAAACCAAGTTTCAGATGGCAATAGGAAGAGTAAAGCCTAGACAGATTGGAAGCTGAGAGCAGAAGCATAGGAAAAAAGATAAGAAGGAAGGAAGTGTGGGTTGGTGGATGGATTTAGGGCCAGATTAGTTCAAAAGCCTGACTCAAATTTTAACTCTAAGCTGTGGGAATTGAGTGGAAGTTGGAATCCAAACAGAAACTTCATTTATTCAGTGGAATCATTTAACAAATATTCTCGTGTCAAGAGATGTTCTAGACACTGGGGATATGTCATTGAACAAAATAGAATCTGTGAATTCTTGGAGGTTTTATTCCAGTGAGAAAAAGATGCAATAAACAATTAATGTAACCAATAAATAAATTATAAAGTATATTGGAAGAGAGAGGTGCTATAGAGAAAGAAAAAAATCAGAGTAGAGAAGAATATAAATATAAATGCCAAAGTGGAGGTTGCCATTTAAATGATGTAGTCTTAATATGTGGATTACCTAAATATCTATTATTTACCAGAAAATGGTAGAATCACAAAAATAAAATACCATTTTATAACACGACATGAGAGGCATTTCATGACATATGTATCATGTCAAAAAAACTACTCATAATTTTTATTAAACTTAAATAAAATATACACTATCATGTAACACTAAAGAAGCTCTGAAATTATTTCAGAGATAGTTACTTGTTTATATTCTTCGTAATAAAACACTGTACTATTAAAACAAAGAAGACAGGTATGTGGATTTTACTTACTGGCAAGGTCAAAGTCCATAAAAACAGTTTCATCTCATCATTGGCCATGTGACCAATACTGTTATCCCTATGTTACAATTTGGATATTGAGGCCTAAAGAATGTGACCAAAACCAATTAGTCAGTGGTAAGGAATATGGAAAATTTATGTCCTAAGTAGCATGCAATTGATGTCATTTTATGTGAGTCTGGCAATGTAAGAAGTCAAATTATCTCAGCAATTTTGTGAACATAACTTTCTTCATGATTACCCCCTCTTCCTGTCCGGCTGTCCCAAAAAACCTGGTTATTAAGCAAAGTTCTTTGACAGCTATGGATGAGTGCAAATGCCTGAGAAATAGCATAACAGTTTTCAGAATGTGCCATGCTACAGTTTCTCTAATGAACGAATTCAGGGGAAAAAAACTAAATACTGCCAAAAAGTTTAAGTTTCAAAGTTTTTATTTTCCTCCTAAAAGTGCCTTTTTTGGCTTCCACTTCCTTGGAAAATGAGAACAGTTTTACAGTAAGTCTCTTATCTCCTTTCACTTTTTAAATCTTAAGAACATGGTTAATAGTACATATTTGTGGTTCAGCTAATGAACTCACTGATTAAACTTGGCAAATGACAGCAATGGCAGCAACCCCACAAAACTTAGGCAATGATGATTTCTTTAAATTTGGAATTCAAGATAAAATTGGGAAATTCATAAAGGAGGGGTGAGCTTTTTAGGTTGTCCTATCACATAATTTGAAATATGTGGCTAAGAGAATGCAGCTAAGTATTTATTTTATATCACTTGATTGTTCTGAAAGTTTTCCAAGTTATTGCAGACTAAACTTAAAGCAGGATATTGTGTTAATTAACTCTTAAATATTAATATGGCCCCGTCAAACTGGTGTCCTTGAAACCTCCTTCATTTGTTACCCTACTATTTTCTCATGTAAGAGATGAAGGTAAATGTTTAATGCTGTTAACCCTTTTTGCTACTTGAGTTATTATGCTCCCACATTTACAGAGAAAGAAAGAAAGAGAACGCCTAATTATCTAAGGAAAAGACCACTAAATATTCAAACTATTTTTTACCCAAGGCTCCTTAATTTACCAACCTGTCATATCATTAGTGACCAGTTTCCTTCCCTTGAAAGGTGTCAGGATTTAAACCCCAGTAATTCCAAAATAAGCACATCCTCACTCCCTCTGTTGCCCTTGCTCTGCTGCTTCTGACTTTGACCCTAAAACCCGATCATTGACCTTATCAGAGCCAATCAAGCTGCCTTGGGTTAAGGTTTATGTAATGAAAATGAGTATGCCATCAGATTGTATGAATTTTTACTCCTTTCAGAAAAAGGCCAGAAATCCTAAGTGGTAGCCTGGCATGGTTGGAGAGAAAATAAATTGGCTTTGCAATAACCACTGTGACATCTGGTAGTCTAATCTCACCATTGGATTACAACTAGGTGCCCTACATACAGCTGCTCTCAATAGCTACTCAAGGCTACCAGAAGGAAACTCTAACTGGTAAGATTGATGGAGCTGCAGCTGTCCAGGAAACTGGGAACAGGGTGACATCAGCTGGGCTCCAGAAGTATTGAGGACTTCAGTCTGGCTTCCAGGAACAACACAAGGTGTTAATTCTGATTTCTAAAACTGTGTTTTGGATGCTAGCTACCTTATAAATCAGCTCTAAGGTTAGATATTAAGAGTTCTCCCATTTACATTTGAAATACCCAGAAGCACCACCCTTCCAGGAAGAGCCAAGATGCTAGAATTAATGGCTGCCTTAATCTAACAGAATCCTACTTTGTAAATTCAAACATTTTCCCTCAACTTCCTTTACTGAATAGAAATATGAATGTGAGGAAGTACAACTTTAAAACTTTGGTATTAACAGCTTAATATTGCTGAGTGCTAAAACATTTAAAGTATAATTTTAAAGGAGTATAATAATAAATTCCAGTGTATGTTTTAGTAAGATTCCTATATATGACTCCATACTACATGTTTATTATTTTAGATCATATATTTAAACCATTCTCTTCTCATTGGCAAACATAAACATACACTCCCATGAGCAAAGAGATTTTAATAAATTAGGTATCGTCTTCTATAAATATGTTTTTTTAAAATCTGTCATTTATTTATAATGGGTTTTCAAAGAGTTTGGGAAGATTTTTTTTCCTTAACCCATTTGTGAGATTGATTTAGCCTGTATACACCTGTACAATTTCTACTATATCCTAATTTCTCAACTATAATTTCATTTTTTCCCAGAAATTCTTTGAGCGACTCAGTGAACTGTTAAGGTTGTCTAGTAATTTACTATAAGGATTTCCTGGAATGAGCAGCATCACTGATGCCCAAGGCTTTTCCTTTTTAATATTCTAGAGTGTTTTAGGACCATTCTTTGACTTCCCTTTCACATGTGGATTGTCTTCATAATACTTTTTCATAGAGAAGAAAAGCAGAATGGGTAAGAGGCCTTGCCTGAGGCTATCTGTATCTCCTTCAACAAAGCTTTTTCTTTGTGTGCATTTCCCTACCAACTAAATTACCCTGTATACTATCAGTAAACTGTAAAGTTAGTCTCAAGAAAAACTGTTCTTGCTGTTCCTATTTAAACATGAGTATGGGGCACACGCTTATGAGAAGGCCATATAAATGAACAAGAAATGAGTAGAGTGAGAGCCAAGTCAATATTTAAGTGAGTAAAAATACATAACTGAAATTACATATAACTGAAAGTGCATAACTTTGAAATTGGACAGTTACTGACAGCCTCAAATACTCTTGCACAGGTATCAAAAGCAGAAAACAGCTGCGCTAAACCGCTGAGACCAACAGTTACTTATTTCCTATCATAAACTCACCAGTACAGTCACTAGCATGAAAAGTTAAGATTGTTAGCAATGCCTAACCACCTAATTTCCCAAGTAACTGTCTTTTCTTTTATGGGCCTCATTGTCTTAAGCATGAAGGAAGTGGTAAACCAATAGGACTGTAATCTATTATCTGTTACCACTTAGAGCAGTAATGTGTTGTGACACCAAGAAAAAAAAAAAGGCTAAGGTGACAGACATAGGGGAGTCTCATCGATAAAGGTTGCACTAGACACTGTCTTCATCTTTCTTTCTGACTGTGGAGATGCTAGATGTGTGTGTATGCCTGTGGGAAGAAGGAAAAGGGAAAGATTTGATAGAAAAGCTTAAATTGGATAAGAAAGGGGTGATTACAGCAAAATAGAGTCTCCTGGTCCTGGTCCACATGCCTGTGAATCAATCTCACACACACACACACACACACACACACGCACACACACACACACGCACACGCACACACGCGTGCGCACACATCTCCATAAATTAGTTAACCTTACAGATTATTGAATAGAGAAGCTCATACACTAGGTGGCATAACACGTGATGAATCCACATGCCAGGAACCTTGGATGGTATATACAGTGGAAATTGGTTAGCACATATCAAAGGCACATTTGTTCCTCTTACTAGAAAGTACAGAAATAAAAGTAAATACAAAAGAAGCTTCAATTTTAATGCTGTCTTACCAAAGCTAATCTACTGCCACAGATGATCAAAACATATTTTTCTTTGCTTGTTTTAAGCCCTAGAATTTGTAACTGTTGACTTTTATGATTAAGACAGCAATTTTAAGAAAATCCTTTAATTGTTATGCTTTTAAAATCTTAATGTCTGGATACCACTCTAAAGGTTTTCTTTCCTCCCTTCTATTCTACACTTTATAAAATGTCAGCTCCACAGTTCTAGGATCCAGTACAAAGCTGACTAAATAGATCATAAAATTGGATGACCACAAGCATTAAAATAAAAGTTCTTTCTTTTTCCATGAACTAGAAACTAGTATAAGCTTTTATATAGTTCATACTTAAAGTTAAGTTTCAAATAATCCTAGAATCAGTCAATATAAATTAAGAGATAATAGCAGTGAAGAAATCATGTTTTTATAAACATTCTGGTTCTGTAAAAAAAAAAAAATTAAACATTCTTAATTAAATGTTCCAAGAACCTAGATTGGAATAAAAACTTATTTGTACTAATGCAAATCTGGTTGAATGATTTTGTTATAAACTATAAACTAAATATAGATAGGCATTAGATGTCAAAATATTAGATATCGATTAGATATAACATGATGTGTCATGTAAACATATTCTGATTGGACCCTAAAAGATCCATAGACATTTTAGCATATCTCTTTAGACTATTAAAATGTCCCTTAAAATCATATGAAATAATCATGTTGTACCTATGTGAAAATATTCCATCAGAATCTCAAATGGATCCATGATATATATAAGATAAACTTTAAAACCACTGACCCAAAGGATATGTCTTACACAAGTGAAGTCTTTGTAGTGACCAGTAGTGCTTTGTTTTTTTTTTTTTTTTAATAGCTCTTCTAGTTTAAGGTTGTTATACTTACTCAACTAGTAAGGCATTATCTCATAATTTTGTCATATCTGGTCTTTGTACTCATTGCAAAATGTAAATTCCTTTTTATCATCCATGCTGTTCAGAGAAAAGAAAAGAAGTGCCTAGTAGAATAAAGACTATCTTATAAGCTAATAAGAGTGGAATTCGAACCTTAGAAGATTTATTTAAAAATCAAAACAAAAACACAAAATCCTGGCCAATTTTATTATCCATAAATTACAAAGCAGTTTCTTTTTCACTGTCTTTCAGAGAGAAAGAAAAAACTTTCTTCATCTTCATTTTAATTGTATTCATAGATATTATGATTATTTTATAAGAGATCATTTGGCAATATGTTTAATGATTTGAACATTAAAAAGTAATCTTTAAACTGTACAACCTTTCTTTACTTAAATAAGCAAATTTTTATTTCTAGAACAGTCTCATAAAAAATTGAATAGCTCCTCTTTTTTACCATCCAGGAAAAATGAGCAAAAGACAAAAGAATGTATTTTCCTTTTTCTCTAGACTTGTAGGCTTCAAAAGTCTCCTGACTATGGGTGACAAAAAAAAAGTTTTCACAAAGCTGATAGACAGTTCAAAGTTCTCCATACAATGGCAAAGAACTGCTTAAGCCTAGTTGTTTGCTATTGTAAACTAAGATGTGTTCTGCCTCATCTCAGAAGATGGCAGACATCCAGTAAGTCTCCTTGATAAATCTCATAAAAACTTCCCTCAAAATTTCTTCAAACTCTTTTCTCATCAGGTAAATATTGACTGCACATATCATTTGATAGTTAATTTTTTATTAACTACCTGTTATATGTCTGTATTTTCCTAAGTTATTATTTGTATCATTATTTCAAGCTTGTGTGGTTTATGAGGTCCAACACTTCTGTTCAGTATCCCGAACTAAACTAAATTCTTTAAAGGGAAGCATTGCCTTATATCTTTTTTTTATTCTCCATAATACCTAGCAGAATGTCTTGTCCTTGAATATACTACTCAGTCTCGTTTTAACTTTTTTAAGTCTAGCCGACAGAGAGAGAGAGAGAGAGAATCTAAAATTATCGAAAATATATTTATTCATACCAAAACTAGGCCTATAGCACTCCAAACCAGACTTGGAAGCATGAGAAGTGGTGGGCTGGAGCTAGACCTGTACTATTACACGGGCCAGTGGTGTACATCTCTTCCGCAACTCTACATGCAATAACGTCTCCTCGGTAACTTGAAACAGGCCATATTAAGAGTTTTTATACCACAAGAATTAGCAAATACTACAAATCAGAACTTTTCCTTTCTCTTCTTTTTCATTTTTTCCATTTTATTCTTCTCTTTCATTCCTTTTTTTCTTTTTTCTCTTTCCTCTTTTTCCTTCCTTCCTTCCTTCCTTCCTTCCTTCCTTCCTTCCTTCCTTCTTTCCTTTCTTCTCTTCTTCCTCCCTTCCTTTCCTTGTTTTCTTTCCATCCTGTCTTCCTTCTTTTTCTTTCTTTTTTGTAGAGTAAGTTGTTATATGTTTACCAACACATCACTGTTTATAATTTACAATGATAGATTTAGAGCCATTCATAGAGTATATATAGATTTAAGTATGTCTTAACTTTTGAGCAAACTTAAAAGTTCTCTGCCAAAATCAAAGGGCATTCTGTGCACATAGAAATAATATATTCATATTATTAGTGGAGAGAATCTATAGTTACCATTTAAACATTAATTTCCTTTGCAAATGATCTTGATATTTAGCAGATAGCTCATGTATTTACATAGTGCAGCTATGGCCTTAATAGTTATTTTAAAGAGATTTTCTGTATGTATAATTTGTAATCCTTCTAAACTGTGAGCTCTTCAGAGGAATTTACTGGATTAAAGACAGTTATCAATCAAAGACTATGCTAGGCTTAGAATAGTCGCTTAGAAAAGATATATAGAAATTTATTGCTTAATTTTAAAATCTAACATTTCTGAACATAAGAAACTTTAAAAAATAATAATATGTTCAACAAATCAAACAATTTTCAATACACAAGTATATTTTCAGCCTTGGAGATGTAGCTAGAGATTTCAATAGCTTTGTCTGTGTGTGCGCGTGTGTGTGTGTGTGTGTGTGTGTGTGTGTGTGTGTGTCTTTTGTCATTTGTTCTGTAATTCAACCTTCAGTTTTTGAAAGATTCTATTGTCTGTATTAGGTCAGCAATATAATCTTTGAGAAACTTATATTTGTTCTTTAAAACCATGCGTTTGATTGTTGTTTTTTTAAAGCAACTCCAATTCAGACCCTGGAATCATCCCTGAGCCTCCCTGTACTTCATCCAGGAGAAATATTCTTTAGGTCATTGTGAAGAAGGAAAAAAACAAGGGGAGGGCACATTAGTAAAATCTTGCTTTGCACACGATATATTTTTTCTGACATGAAAAGATTTCTTGTGAAGGCAGATATAAAACACCACTGAAGATAAAAACATTAATTCCACACCAGAATCACATGCAGAAAGTCCAGTCATCCATCAAACACACTCAAGACAGGACCTTATTGTATGTGAGCATAGAAATTCATCTCCTATTTCAGGAAAACCAGAAATGTTCTCTTACCACAGAGGCACTGCAGTAAATCACCTTACCCAAGAAATTCAAAGCAAAGCTAAATCCCTGGTACTGTAAGTCCTCACTTAACATCATGGAAGGTTTTGTAACTTTAAGTTAAATGACATTTCATGAAAGTAAGTTTACCACAGGCTAATTGATGTAAACAAGAGTTAAGTTCCTAAGGCATTTCAAAATTATAACAAAATGA
The DNA here is from genome assembly GCF_014176215.1 of Rousettus aegyptiacus. Lineage (NCBI taxonomy): Eukaryota > Metazoa > Chordata > Mammalia > Chiroptera > Pteropodidae > Rousettus > Rousettus aegyptiacus. The sequence continues at coordinate 125,655,995 of NW_023416284.1, forward strand.
TGTTGAACAAACCAACGTTATTCATTCAAGGACCTGCCATATACAAGTGGAACAGACATGGGATTCTAGCTCCCTTGCGATAAACTAAACTTTAATGATTGGATTTCCTCATTTTGCAACTTCCCAATTTTGCCAGTTCAGGATTTTGGTCCTGAAATGCCGCCTATGCTCCCTGCCAGGGACTGAGTGCCTCCCGTTCCCCTCCATAGCCCCAGCTGTCTGCAGAAACACTGAACCTAGGGTCTACCTTCTCTCTTAAAATGGAGAGTAGCATATGTTAAAGACGTGAGTATGTAGATGGCATCTCATCTAGATGTTAGCAGAAAAAATTAAAGAATATTTTTGAACAGAAATTGTGTCTCCCTGGAATATATTTTATGACAATAACAAACATTTCGAGTATTTGCTTTTTGTGGGATCACCAGAACCTACTTGCACACATTCTAAATGAGGAGAGTATCCACTATGGGATGTCTAAATAGAGACCCAAGATTATGGTGCTTACTAGGGCAAAGCAGCAAGGAAAAACATCCAAACTAAAAAGGCAGTTTTCTCTGTAAACAGTAATTTTGAATTGACATTTGACTTCAGATAAGTTGAAACATCTGAGCCTAAATCCCATGCCAAATTAAAACATACATAAAAACCATACTTTGGGGTTGCAAAGCCTTCAGAGATGGAGTGGTAACATAAGTATATTCTTCACCCAGACCTGTTCCTAATCATGTCTCTTCCATGTTTCAAACATTTTAATTGTTTCCTATTACACTGTAGGATCAAGTCCAATGCCTCAGAATGGCGTGCAAAGCCCTAATAATCTGACACTTCTTGCCTCACAGTTCACTCCTAGCCTCCTCCCAGAACATTCTCCATGCCACTCATACTGCATTTCTTTCAATTATCTTGTTTTCAGGCCTTTAAACAAGCTATTCTGTACCCAAAGCTCTAGCTAATTCTTTTATGTTTTGGGGGTCTCAGCTTGGACATTTCTTTTTCTGGGAAAACTTTGCTGACCCTAAAGGCATGGTTCATAGCTCCTCATGTTTTCTCCATACCACAGGTACTTCCTCATGTAACAGAACAATTTATTATGTTTATTTACTTTATCTACTAATAGTCAACTTTTGGGGAATTCTGTTCATTTTATTTATGCTGTGTTCTCAGCATAGTGCCTACAGAGTAGATTTGCAATAATCATTTGTTTATTAAATTAATAAATTAGTTTCTTTTAACAGTATTCCAGAATAGTTAATGACCACATGTACCTGAGTGGTTAGTGTTAGTGCAAAGAAATTCATCAGAGAAGAGAACTTGTCCTGTCTACCATGTGTCCAGCACTATCATACCTAACTTGCAGTAGATGCTCAATAAACATTTGTTGAATTTTTAAAATTTTGGAATACTGAGTATAATACATTATCTTTGACATAGTGGTTAACATGATGTTAATATTAATTGTTAATATTAATATCTCTAGCAATGATAAACATTTTCAGATCTGTTATAATTGTAATAACCCAGGGAGAAAAAAAATCTCATTCTTGTTAAAGTATTCATCACTACTGTCAATACTACTAATTTTCTTTGCCTGTTACAGATGAAGAATTTTCCCCCTCTCAAGTATTGTCCAAATATTTTCTAGTCTATTGAACCGTCTTTTCAGATTTGCATCTTTTAGTTTCAATAATATCTGGTCTCTTTGAAATATGTTATTTTCCAACTACATAAAAATGCTTTCTGACTCTCACAATCAAAACACAGTTGGGTTTCTATATTCCTCAAAGCAAAAAAAAAAAAAAAAAAAAAAAAAAAAAAAAAAAAAAAAAAAAAGAGCAGATAGTTGCATACATCTTAACCCTGGGAAGCTTTTGGAAAAAATCATAATACTTAACTAGAGATGATCTGGTTTAGGACCATGCTTAGAAATGAGTGATTTCTTCCTCATTTTAAAGAAAGAGAAGGCAACCAATATTTGGCTAGTCTGCTCCAAATAGTTAAATATTTTTTCCTTAAAAACAGCAGACACATGTGCACACACACACACATACACATTCACTCAGTCATTACCTCTATAAATAGTGCAAAGTCTTTGCAAAACTAGCATAAATGATGAAAACACTCTTATGAATCTATCTGATCAAGGAAAATCAAGTTGGATATGCAAAGATTCATGATAATCACATCATATCCACAAAAAATGATGCTGTCCACCACTGTCTATTCCTATCATTTTTGTAAAAAAAAGAAAAATCTCTTTTTTTTAGTCTTAAGTCAAAATACATTGGTCAGACTGACTATTGAAGTACAAATCATGTTACTATGAAAATACACCCTATTTTATTTGTAATAAAGTAGAAGAAAAACAAAATTATCTGGAATTTATTTCATTTATAGAGAAGTGACTGAAAGTTGAATTTCCTGTGTTTAAAAAATGAGCAAAATAGCAAATTAAAAAGTTAACAAAGTTTGCATATTTCCTTCTCTCTCTCATAGGACTGCCTTGCCTCCATAGCTTTTAATTTAGGCCTGACTTCTTGAAACTTTCTTTTTTATGTTTCAACTGAGGAATCATCAGGCAAAGCCAGTAACATCAAAGGTGGCTCAAATTTGAGAAAACACATCCCTCTATAAGCAAAGTGACAGAGAAGCTGCAATTGGAAGTTCTCATGTGGTGGCTTAGAGACTATGGCATTTCCATTCACAATCCAAGCAACAGAAGCAGAGTGAGAGGGTTATAGTAGGGCATCTTAAGCAGGTGTCAAAAAAATAAAAAAGAGAGTTTCAGGGACAGTGGGGTGAATGATACTAGCTATCCAAATAGGTTACTCATTGAGTTATATGTCAGGAGCCTAGATTCATATTTAAAGTCAGGCACTATGGAGAACAAACAAGAATAAGGCAGGGTCCAAGGCCAAGGGGAAAGGAGATTCCAAGAAGGTTACTAGAATAGAGCCTCGAAAACAAAGATCAGGGTAGGAGCAGGTTACCAAGCTGAGCTCGAGTCAGTACTAGGTGACTTGATGCTAAGCCACAAAGTATTGGTCTAAATAGCTCATAAAGATCCTGGAAAAGGGTTAGCTTGGCCTCGGAGTATATTTAGAGACTCAAGACTTGCAGAAGAGGGAGAGTCAGAGGCTTGGAATTGATTTCTGGACCTTTCTCTAATCTCATGATATCCATCAGAATTTCCTGCTCTGGCCTCAGGGCTTTACTTTCTATACAAATTAATCTTTTCTGTTTATAAATATTAACTAAAGGATAGGCCTTTATTGGTTAAGACTGATGCTTTTTTCGTCTTCATAAGTTTCTCACAAGTCATGGAGGATACAAATACTCAGCAAAATTAGCCCAGTGAGCAGAGAATACTGAAGCTTTTCTGCCTCTGCTTCTCACAACTTTAATATTATACAGGATGGCAGCCAGATTAGAAAAAAATACATTTAAGGAGAAAAACACATTGCACTGATAAAAAATAAAAATGGCTGACTAAATGTACTGAGGGCAGAAATAACCATACTTGACCATGAGTCAACTATGCATCACTGTCGCTTAAAATAATCTGTCATACTCAATTCCCCTTCCTCTTATTCTTGATCAGGCCTTGTTATTGCTAACTTGAATTCTCAGAGATCTCTTAGTCAATCCTACAGCAATTGATTTTCCCTGCTCTACTCCCACCTCTATATCAAAGCTACTATGATTTTTGTCACTCAGCTATTCTATACATTTCAATGATTCCATATCGTCTACTGAATTAAGTTCACTTTTTAAATTATTTTTTATTTCTTTTTTTTTTTAATTCACTTTGTTAAATCTGATCAAAATATTTTTCTAATACTCCTTCCAGCATCCAACCTATACCCAAAGAATCTGGAGCCTTTGATTATTTTTCATTTTCTGAATACATTTATCCCTTTCTCGGTCTCTTTGCTGTTTCCTGCTGGTTGTATCCTATCTCCATCTCTACCTAACAAAATCTTACCCATTCTTGTAGATGCTGCTTGAATGTGTAAAGTATTCTCAATTGCAGTGAGTTCCTTACCTCTTCAATTTTCTATAGTTGCCCGTCTTTCATGCATACTATACTCATTACATTCTGTGCTGGGTTAAGAGTTTTCTGTGTCCATGGTCATAGGTTTGCTCCTAGTGATTCTGTAATAAATGTTTATTGAATTTAAAAGAAGAAATTATCATTCTTATATATATAGAGACACATGACACACATGAACATATATGACAACACTTTTATAAGAGTAGTATGCCCAATTAATAAAGAATTCAAAAAATGTTATGATACCAATACACTAAGACTCCATAGAGAAATTGCACAGATTTGAATCTAATAGAGACCTACTCCCCATGTAACATATAGTTTCACTCCTCTCAAGTTTGGTCTTAATACCTTCTTGAAAAGACTCCTATCTGGAAATGCTTTCAGAATCTTTATGAAAACTACCATGTAATCAAAATGAAATAAGAGCATTGAGGTAATAATCAGGAAGCCATATAAAAATCATATTTTGGCCATTCAATGATTTTTGCGAAGTCTACTGAAGCTGAACATAGCAGCCAGGGGCTTTTTCTGCTTTATCAAATTATGCAGTTAATTCTGAAGGAAATATTCATGACAAAGTTTGTTTTGTTTTCTTAGTAGTGATTTCATAAACAGTTTAGTGGACCAGGTCAGAATTGGGGTGAATGTTAAAGTCCTCTTAACTTAGAAACTCTGGCCTCTGGCTTCTTGAGATTTAAATAGTACTGAGTGGGGAAGATGACATATTCCACATGGCTTAGAAAGTAAACATAATCAATTCCCCTCATACTCAATGCTAACATGGCTTTCAATTTTAAATGAAATCATTATAGTCCCATTTAAAAAAAATCATCCATATTCTTCCAAAAAAAATGCACACCTAAGTCACTAATGTAAGTTCTGCCACAAAACAAACAAACAAAACAAAACAAAACAACAACAACAACAAAAACAAGTTTAATAGTGAAACTGTAAGAGCTAAGAGTATGAGAAGATTTGAGTTTCAGTTCTAATTCAACCTGTGGCCATGTAAACTTGAATGAAACACCTCACCATTTAAATACTCCATCTCCAGTCTATAAAATAAAGGAATAATCTTGTCACCTTATTTATTTCTTGGTGAGGACTTGAATAAAATAAATCAAAAGAAAGCACTTTGTAAATTGTTAAACACCAAAAGCCCTGATGATACTGATACCAGTTGCCATTAACCCTCTATAAATCTCGATTCAGTAACTCCAAAGTTGAGCCAGTGGCCTTCCGGTTCACCTCATGGGTACCTCTTCAGACAAAGTCTCTGGTTTCTAGTTGTCCATACTTGTGAGGGCCTCTGGCTCTTTCTGTCTGCTCATCTGAGTGTTATATTACCCTCAGACTTCGTTCCCCTATGAAACGTTCATCCTTAATCAATCTAATAGAATCTTTGTTTTCAGAATTCTTTTCATGCTTATACCCTCAATCTCAATAGAGCATTAGTTTATAACTTTATATACAAAAGTTATTACAATTTTCAAGTCTTGGTGACACTTCAGTATGAGTTTCTGTGTATAAAGACTGTATTATTTACTTCTTTTCTATCACTCAAAGTTCCTAGCTCAGGGCTGGGCACACAGCTTCTTAAAAAGAATGATTTACTTTCTAACTTTCTTTTTCTAAAGTTATTGACTAAAAGACACTTTGACTACCTAATTTCTGATGTCTAATCCATCACCAACTCCTCTGTTTTATCTTTAACATAAAGTCTCAAATCTGCTACTTCTCTCCATCTCCTCTATCAAACCCAAATCTCACCCGCATCACTACAAAAACAGCCGTACTGCACTCTCACTTCAGCAATATTTTCAACTAATCCATTTCATACACACAGCCATAAAAATCCATTATCAAAAATCAAATGATGCTTGCTTTCTACTTAGAACCCTTAAATGGCTTTTTATCACTCTTTGAGTAAAATCTTAATACCTAACAGTTGTCTACAAGGCCATGCATGACCTGGCTCCCACCAATCTCATCATGGGCCACTCCCCCATTCTCCCTCTATCAAAGCCACATGGGCTTCCTTTAAGCTCTTCTCAGATACCTTGGTGATATGCTCCAGGGCCTTCATACACATCATTTCCCTCTGCCCAAGTGCTCTTTCCTGGCACTTTGCATAATGAATTCTTTCTCTCCGTGTGCAGAAGTATAATGCTTGCTTTTATTTTTCAATTCCTTCTCTTCAGAAAGGACTGCTAAGCAATTCTTTATCTGTGCCCTTTTTATTTCCTTCAACTGACTTATCATGATGGGTAGCTATTAGTTATTTTTAGGTTTTCTTCTGTATTATTTCTCCTTTATCTAATTGTAAGATACATGAAGGTAGGGACCATGTTTATTTTTTCTGTCATTATGTATTCAGTTCCTAGCACAATTGTTTGGCATACAAAAGGCACTGAAAAATATTTGTCAAGTGAAAATTCAAAAAGTGATATTTTAGTATGTAATACATGCCAGGTTCTAAAAATACAAAATAAAACAATTCTAGGCCTCTACTCCTTAGCTAGTATCTTCCTAACTTCATTTTTAGTGATAAAACGTTAGTTGCCTGGATTTGGCCATGGTGAGAATGTTTACACAAAAGAATTCAGCAAACGCTAAAAATCAGGGTTTTCCTCCATCCCACCCCTGACCCCTGCACAACAGCCAGTTTATAAACACATCACTCCAGATAGGTAAATGCATAATTATAAATTATGATTATAAATTATAATATGATGCCAAGAGCACATGTGCAAAAATGTTGTGGACATTTTCAACAAATGGTGCTAGGAAAACTGAATATCCATATATGAAAGAGTGGAGTTGGATCCTTATCTTATACCATATGCAAAAATTAACTTTAAGCAGATCAAAGAGCTGAATATAAGAGCTACAATTATAAAACTCTTAGAAGAAAACATTGAAAGGCTTCATGTCATCAGATTTGTTAATGATTTCTTGTGCATGATGCCAAGACCAAAGGCTACAAATGAAAAAAAAATAGATAAATTGGGCTACATCAAAATTAAAAACTTTTGTGCATCAAATTATACCATCAACAGAGTAAAAATGCAACCTATAATGGGAAAAATATTTGCAAATTACATATCTGATAAAGGGTTAATATACAAAATATATAAAAACCCCTAACCTCAATACCAACAACAGCAACAACAAATTAAAACATAGGCAAAGAACTTGAACAGATGTTTATCCAAAGATATACAAATAGCCATTAAGCACATGAAAAGATACTCAACATCACTAATTATTAGAGAAATGTAAATCAAACTCACAACAAGATACAACTTCACACAAATTAGGATCCCTATTATCAAAAACCAAAGTGACAAGTATTGGCAAAGATACAGAGAAACTGGAATCTTGTTGCATTGCTGGCGGAAATGTAAAATGATGCAACCACTATGGAGAACAGTATGGCAGTTTTTCAAAAATTAAAAGTAGATTTATCATATGATCCAGCAATTCCTATGTACATATCCTAAATGATTAAAAGCAGAGACTTGAACAGATATTTATATACCAACAGTCTTAGCAGCATTTTCACAATACCCGAAAGGTAAAGTAACCTATGTGTCCATCAAGGGCTAAATGGATACACAAAATGTAGTCTATATATACAATGGAATTTTGTTCATTCTTAAAAAGCAAGAAAATTCCAACACATGCTACGACATGGATGAACCTTGAGGACATTATGCTAAGTGAGATAAGCCAATCACGTGACTCGATTTATGTACCTATAGTAATCAAGGTTAGAGGGCAAAAAGCAAAGGGTTGATGAAGGCTAGGAGTAGGGGGAATTGGGGAGTTATTGTTTAATGGGTATGAATTTCAATCTAGGAACATGAAAAATGCTAGAGACGGATAATAGTGTAATGGTTACACAGCAGTGTGAGTATGCTTAGTGCCACTCAACTGTACACTTCAGTATGGTTTAAACAGCAAATTTTATGTGTATTTTATCACAATGAAATATAGTTACATAAATATGGGCATATGAAAGAGCAAGCAGCTAGATCTGGAGAGATTCTAGTGAGAGAATTAAGGACTTTGCAGAAGAGATCACTTCTAAATAGAAAGAAGGGAACATATAGTTCTGGACAAAGGAAGAGCATGTACAGAGGAAAGAAATATGAGCACAGCTGGGGAAAGCTGGTCCAGAGATAAGCCTGAGTTGTCACCATCAAAAGATCCCAACAGCTCTGAATCAAAGAAATGTTAAGTTACATTCTACTGACATGAAATTTGGCAGCCCACATGTGTTGGGTTTGGTTATTCACCAGACTATGTACTTGGCCAGAATATCCACTTTCCCATTCCTACCAGATATCAAACAGTTTGTTCAATTTAACCGTGAACTTGATGGTGAGAATTTTGATCAAGAACTAGAATCATGTTTTAGAGGTGGTAGATAGATGCGACCTTTTACATCAAGTTTGAATCCAGATTTCAACATTCAAAGACTAAAGACAAAAGAATGGATACCAGAGCATTCCAGAGCTGACTTATTTAGCCTAAGCCTGGGAAGAAGTCTTTGTTCTCCACTTGAGATGCATTCAAGAATTATTAAGTCTCATTACACTTTTTTTCTCAGTAATCAAAAAAATGTTCCTTTAAACCTTAAAGTTAGTGCTTTATCTTGCATGATTAATTTTATAGGTCTGTTATAAAGTAGCCAAATAAATCTCACTTGCTGTTGCCACTCTGAATATAAGAGTTTACCACAGTGAAGAGAAGTAAAACTCATAATATTCTCAGTATAATTCAGCATGGGTCCTGTCAGTACCATAAATGTGTAAAACAGTGTTTCAACACATAAAGCAATCACATAGCCAGACCTAAGAAAACTTGCTTCAATTCTTCTAACTGGATTGGGATGGTTCACACATCTCTCAGAGACCTGTTCTAAGGTCCAAAGTTTTTCTCATACAGGAACTCACCAAGATAAAGTCTCATTCACCAAAGGATCTAAATGAATGATCAAAGTGACAAGTTTTAATTAAAAAAAAAAAAGTTTGAGACAGTAGAGCTTCTTTGTTTCACTGTATCAAATACAGATTAAATATTCTGAGAAGATAATTTGCAAGCCTTCGGGTGAAAAGTAAAGGCATTTCTTCTGAACAAAATAATTGTCAAGTTTCATCGTTTTTCCTTCTTTCATACATAATCTCATTCAATCTTATTTTGTTCTTTTTTTCTTTACTCCATTACAATCTTATAATCTGCATGAGAACCTCATTTAATTAAACTTCCTCCACCCAGTGCCTTAGGAGAATGGAGGTTGCTTTTGTCTTTTGTGTTTGGTTTTTCCCGTAAGTATGTTGTAAAAACTATATTCTTCCTTCATATCAAAACCCATGCAGTTTCTTTCTAATTTTAGTTTTCCTCTGTGAACAGCAACCTGCAATCAAAATTTTGGCAGATAAATATATTACAGGGCTTTTCATTTTATGAGTGCTGCTGTCAAATTTAGGCATATAATGTGGGAAGTTAAACAACATTTTTCATACCAACCATTTATCTCCTCCTCCTCTTTGCTCCCATCAAACTGTAACTCCACCTCTATTATTGCATATACGAATTCCATTGTGTTTAGTATTACATCATCTTCTCCTTGAGGGTAAGATTAAATATAATTTACTCTTTCATTCAACAAGCATTTATTGAGGGCCAAGTACTAGACTATTGGCTGGAAATATAAAGAGAAGTCAGAGTCCCTCTCCTCAAGGAACCCACATTTTTCTTTTCTATCACATGTACTGTATATGTATATGTTTGTTGAATTAAACTAAATTACTAGATAAAGCCTCAGCATGAAGATGGCTGAAGAACCTTGGCCTAGTTAAATAATCAAATATTTCTATAATGCTCTTGCCATACAAGATCACATGCTTATTTCAAGGATCTCCAATAGCAAATGTCAAAGGAATTATGGCGGCAAAGATGACAGGTATACCTTTTGGTCTATCCAGTAGTACTGGAGGTGAAGGAAGAGCCCAGGGAGAAATGAACGGCAGGAACTGACCTTGTCCTTTTGCATCTATGTCTGTTTCAATGGCTCTACTTTATATCTGCTTATTCTACTTTTTGAACTTGACCAAACTCAGAATTCAAAAGAAGTTAAATTTGAGCTCATAATTCAAACTTTTCACAAAGTTTGAGCAAGTCATCAACTAAAATGATTCTTTTTATATCTTCACATGTTGACACACCATAGACATAGGGATCTAGACAGAAATGGAGAAGAAAACTGTCTAACCACTCTAGACAATTATTATCACAACAAACAATTTATGGATAAACTTATAGTCTTGACAGGCCTCTTAAAGCTTACTTATATTCTTGGTTGTGTTACAGATTACACCAAGTAAATTTTTTCATTAGTTTTCATTTCAGAAGTTCTTTATAGAAATAATATTTTTCAACATTTATTCAACAATTATTGAGTATCATTCTGTGCCAGGCCTTATGTTGGGTGCTACAGTCACAGTAAATATGACAGGCTCTCAAAAATTTCCCAGTCCAGGGAAGGAACAAACAATTCAATAAAGGTATTGATGGGGACAAGATTTTTAATTCTCCTCTAAATTACAATTAATTTTTCTAGCCATGTGTGTCTTCCTTGCAAATAAAATAGAGTATTAGCTAACTTGATTGCTTAACCTTTTGAGATACAAAATTGGAAAACAGGAAGAAAGAAGAGACAGAAAATGGTAACATGGGAATGAAAGGATGAAGAGGCTAAGTCAGACTACTTAAAGAAAAAGAATACTGTAGTGGGATGAAAAGAAACATCATATGAAGCTAAAGCTTATGAGAGCATTTCGGAGGCTGGTATATAAGCAACTCTGGAATCTAAAAGTTTATAATGTGGAGCATGAGAAAACAAAATGGAGAAGATAATTCTGAGAAGAGTTGTTATGAGGTTGGATTTGAATCACGTTTGTTGTTTGATTGAGAAAGAAAAGTAAAGTTAGAATATATTATGCAACCATTTTTGGCCTGCTAGGCATGCTTCTTTATGTGATTCTTTTCAGAGACTGAGCCACATGGGACCCCTAAAATTTAGCGTGCATTTGGAATACTGTCTCTATAATTGGAGTGTATAAGGAAGCATGAGCATTGCGGTCCACAGTCTGGAAATACTAACATTATTTAGCTAAGCAGAACTTTTCTCAGGCTGACAGGTCCTAATGGTTGATTTATTTCAATGTAGCATTATCTTGTAATGTCAGTGAAGGTTCTAGGAAGCAGGTGATGCATGAATGGTTGAGCTGCAAAAAAAAAGAAAAAAGAAAAAAATCAAAGGTAGATATTCAACAGAAAAAGATGGAAAAGGGTTAGAAAGGAAAGAGCAGAGCAGGAATTCAAGAGGTGAATAAGGTCTGAGGAAGTCTAGAAGAACACAGGGAGTTCTTCTAGAGCCTATAAGCTCTTTTGTCAAATACTGCAATCCTGATACTTGTTCAGTCTCTCCGAAGAGAAAATGCTCACAGTTTGATTTTCTATTCTGATGAAGGATAGGTGACTTGTACACTATTACATGAAAAAATATGATTTATCTTTTATTATCCTCATTGTAATTTTATATACTTTATATCTGTCATGTTTTCAACAAATACAAGATTGTCAGGTTTGGAGTTTTTTCCCCTTTAGGGAAATTAGCAGAATATGTTTCTGCCCCCATTCCTTCCCTAGTGATACAATATTATGGGGGTAGAATATTCTGGATCAAAGATAGATCAGCCATAGCATGTACAAGAAATTGCAAGTTGTTCCTTGGAGCTCTGACAGGAGATGAATGAACATTTATGAAGCACTTACTACGGACCAGGCACAAAGCTTAGTTTAGCCCTTAATTATAAACGTAATAATAATCCTAAAGTAGGTACTCATAATCCTTGTTTACAAAAGCAAAAGAATAAAATAAGTTGCCCAAGATCATGCAGCTCACAAACAACAGAATCAAGATTCAAATAAGCAACTAAATTCCAGAGCCCAGATTACTAGTCACTTGACTATACTGCCTCATCATGAATGTTCCACAGAGAGGTCTGAGCTCTAGGTCTGTGCATCTCTAACTAGGACATGTGTGTCAGGGATACATGAAGCCAGAAGATATATGTGGTCATTTGCCTAGTAAATCAGTTGTACTAAAGGATCTAGGAGGGAAATTCTATTCATTAGGTGAGAAAATATTAAAATCTAAGACTTTTAAAACAACTCATAGGAAAAAGTAAAGACATTCTGTGGATTAATTTGCAAATATTTCATAAATTATAAAGGTAAATCATAGATTTTGGAAAAAATGTCACGCTCATGCTCATTTTAACCTATGCTCCCTTTCCTCTGGGCTTACTCATCTTTGCCCTTTCTTTAGGAAAAAAAAAAAGAGAGAGTTTAGAGGGAAAAGAAATTTTCATTAACTATTGCTATAGGTATGAGAAACAAGGAGAGTTTCAGCAGCATTGTGGTCAAGTTTACAATTTGGAAAGCTTTCTCAAAGGTGAAGGAGGCATACAAGGAGAAAATCAGGCTTCACTGGTAGAAAGAAGTGGGTTATACACTGGGGCACTGAACTCACTTTTAGGCGAAGTTTGAGGAAACCTGTAGAACCTCCCAATGGGCAAGTCTATGAGGGCTATTGAACATGGGTCTGGCACTCAGGAGAATGATCTTGCACAAAGATCTTGTATCGCTTTCTTGTATTATCAGTATTCCAGATGGGGTTCCCGCCTCATTCCTAGAACTGTGTTTAGTACAGAGTAGGCACTTGAAAACAATTTGTTGAAAAAATGAGGTGGAAAAAAGAGGGCATATACTAATAACGTGTTTGATAAGAGATTCTGTTTATGCTGAACTACAAAAAATGTGCAGGATTAAAGAATCTTTTACATCTTTATATGTGCATATTAAATTAATGAATACTTATAGAATTCATATGCTATAATATTTATCCCTATAAGAAAGCTACTTTTAAGATCACAAAGGTTTCATGTAGTCTCACAATATTATAAGAAAAAAAAGCTTTGGCTTTAAGAATGCCAATTATTTGATACTTCTATAATGTAGACCTGTTACTAAAGATAAATGTTCATAAAGAGCTATGAAATAAGTTCTTTGTTAGAGAATAGAAACTTTTTCCTAATGTCTGAGAGGATTCCTGGCAGCCACTGCCAAGTGTGTATTCCAAAGTTTGGCCTTTCTAAAATAGCAATTGGAGAGTCATGTATAAGTACAAACCTATGTGTATATATACATATATTACATAATACATATATGTATGTATGTACATATATAATTATTTTTAAACATAAGACATACATATGACATATACGTGTACATGTGTATATGTATATGCTTGGATACACAAGTAACCCTTTAACTACACAGGATTAGGGGCGCTGACTCCACCACTACCAATACAGTCAAAAATCCTAATATGACTTTTGACTCACAAAAACTTAACTAATAGCCTACTGTTGATGAGAAGTCTTACCATTAACATAAACTCTCAATTAACACAAAGTTTGTATTTATGTGTTATATACTGTATTCTTATAGTAAACTAGTGAAATAAAACTTTACTAAGAAAATCATAAGGAAGATAAAATATATTTATAGTATTTATTGAAAGAGATCCATGTATATGTAGACCTATGCAGTTCAAACTTGTGTTGTTCAAGGATAATCTGTATATGTTAGAAATGTATTTATGTATATATGTAAATATCACAGAGTACAGATGTCACAGAATATGGTTTCCTTTTTCCGCTCTGACCTGTGCTGTACAATAAATCATTTGAATGTTTATTGTGCCTCTACATTTTCTCTCAATGCCTTCAATACTTTCCTTTTTTTAAAAAAAAAAACTCCACAGTCCCATTTCCTAAGAGACTTATTTATTTTTGAGTTTCCTGGTTGTAGCTTTATAGATTGCTAGGAGCCTGGAGCCTTTCGTTACCATGAAATTGAGTTCCAACTTTATGACTCACATTCTGGAAATCAGTTTTCTCAAGCCAGAGTCCATTTAATTTCACTGGCCCTGATAATTTTGAAATAAACTCATATATGCCCATACATAGTACTTTAGAAGGTATTACCAGCTTGGGTTTACATTGAATTCTATGTTAGCGTTGAAATTGGGTTTTACATTATTTGCTATTTTTAACTGTGTTTTTATTGAGAAGATAAAATTTTATTTTCCAATAAACTCATCATAAAAGGATATATGTCCATACGGTGTGACTAAACACTGCTACTGAAGTCTTATAGGTTTAGGCTGTCTTTCCTTCTATAGTAATTGTTAAGTAGCAATGTGTGGTTGGAGGACACCAAGTAACCTATTGTGATTCCCCTCTGAAACAACCTACCATAGATGGTCATGATGATGGTGTTTTGTGACTTTCTTCTCCTGACCCTAACTTCTAACCAGCCTCTCATTGTCAGTACTTCCATTATGCTTGCTGGAGCCCTCAAGCCGTGGCCCTGCCACTAAACTCACTCCATCGTCTTGCCTTAATTAAAGCCTCACTCCACTCTAGCACACTTGCTGCTTCCCCAGAAGTCTCCTGAAATGGAGAATGGTAGCTCTCCAAACCCTTAGCTTCTCAGAATGGAAAAGCAGAGCTCAGGTCATTGACATCCAGTGGTGCCTCAAACCAGTCTTTCTTTATATGGTCCACGTCCTTGGAGGTCCAAGTTTTCCAGCCATACCATGTTCCACCTTCCCCTTGTACTCAGAATATCTGAAAATTTCATGGACAATTCCCTCATATTCACTAAACACTTTAGAATATAACTGTGGTCTTTCTCTCCATGATACTTTCTGCCATCTTTCTGTGTGACATCCTGTCCATGCAATACCCAAGTTTCACAATTTCTTGACCTTCTCATCTTCAGTTATCATCTTCTCCACTTTATTTCAGCCATCCTTTTTATGGACAAACCTGGACTGTGGCATCACTGCTCCACCTATGAAAACCTATATTCAACTATTTCATTCTCTGACCTCAACTTCTTACCCTTTTTCTCCAGTTCTCCTATTTAGTGATTTCTTAGTATATATTCTTCATATTCATTGAGTTCTCCAACCACTGATGACACTTTTTTCTCCCTATCTGTATCTTCCTGTCTTCACCTCCTTTCTGTTCACGTAAGAATCCATAGTTTAGTACATCTACATTTTCTTGTCAATATTCTCAATACAGTAACATTAACCCACTATTCTTTTAATTGCTCTGGACTAACAAAACGCTAATCCTAGACCAGTTCATGTGTATACCCTATCTTTACTCCAAGGCTGAAGAACGTAGCTCAAGAAAAATCCTGAAAATACATTCATTGGTGCCAATGCGAAGAAGTGGTCTTCAACCCCACCCAGATCCACAGTGGTCCCTGACAGTCCTCTGTACTATTCCAATTCATTTTCTCTCCCATTCTCTACATGGATTTAAAATCGTTTTTGCTCTCCTAAAACCTCTTATTCCATCACATCACCTATCACTCTTAGCAAATAACTTTATCTCCGTCTTCATGAAGTAAAAGCCATCATTCAAGAAGTCCTTGAGCTTCCTACCACAAAACCACAGGTTTATTGTATTTGCCCCTGTCCTTTCCACCGTTCTTCCTGCCTCAACAGAAGAAGTATTTATTCTCCCATTCAAAGTTATTGCCTCCATCTGAATGCAGGATCCCATTCTTCTCAAACCCTCAAGAACTTGCTCTATTCATTATTCTTTCTCTTATGCTTTAGTCTTTCCCTATCACTGCTTTCCCCCCATCAACATTAAATATACTCAAGCCTTTCACAGTTACAAAAAATGTTTTTCTTCATCAGCCTCATGTTTTCCTTCAATTTAATCCAGCCCCACAGGGCTCTTCTTTGCCTTTATACATTTTATACTTGTACAGAGCTCTCTGGTCCTAACAACAATAGCAAAATACCTAATCATTTACTTTATCTTACAATATATACAGATTATTTCAGATTGTTACAATTGCATCCCCAACAACAAACTCAGCATGTGAACTTCAGTATTTCTTTGAAACTTCTATGTCTTTAGAATACATGTAGTTGAAAGTATACAGTCAGATTACTGCGTTAAGAGTTACTTGAATCAATTATTTTAATGTGTATAGTTACATTATCATTTGGACAAAAAGACTAATTTATTACTGCTTATATTCAATTTTATTCATTTTTAGAAATTTTATTTTAACGTATATATGTGTACACATACACACACACACACACACACACACACACACAAACTTTTACATAGTTCACATTAAAATGTAAACTCAGAGAAGTCTCACTCCCATCCTACCCATCCTACCCCACTCCCACTCACTCCTGATGTGTAACCATTTTCATTACTTGCTGGTATATCTTTCTTTCATATCTTTTTTGAAAAAATTACCTATCTCCATTCTTTTTTTCAGCCATATTTCTTCATAACTGTTATCATATACCTTCTTGTACCTACCTTTTGTCCTCTTAACAATATACCCTGACTGAAGTCTAATGTATCTTATACTATGAGCTTAGTTATATTTACTGTTTATTTCTCTATGTGATATCTCTTTGCTGCTTTTTTTTTTTACTATTTCTTTTTATATTTAAAAGATTTTGTTTTTTGTCTAATGGACATTTTTCTAATGTCTTTGTTTTCAAAAAAAGGTTTACTTTTCCCCTTCTGAGGCTTCTTCTATTTGGGTTTTCAACTCTACAGAATATATTTTGACTGCATATATTACCTACACAGCAGTGGGTTTGTTCTCTCCCTGCTCCCCCTCTCATTTTTGTGAGGGGTTAGTTATTTCTATTTTGTTAGAACACATAATGTTTGCATAGTCTTATCCTCTATTCTTTGCTTTAATTTTAAGTCTATGTTAAAATATATTTGATATTTACCATTAGTTCATTTTCCAGGGTTTCTCCAGTCTTCTTTTGGTTGTATAAAACTCACCCTAAAGCTATATTTGTGAATACAGAACTCCTTGAGTTCTCACATTTTCAAAAACGTTTTAATATAGTCTTGGTATTGGAAGACTATCATGTCTAGGTATAAAAATCTTTAGCTCACACTTTTTGTTCTCCCTTTTTAAAAATTTTACTCCAAAATTGTTGTGCTTATAGACTCTGATTTCAACTTGATTTCATTCCCTTGTAAGTTATTTGATCTTTTTGCCTGAAGACCCAGAGGGTTTTTTGTCCTTATCATTAAAGTCTAAGGTTTTTTTTTTTTTTTTAAACAAGATATGTCTCTAAGTTGATCATGTGGGAAGTTTTTGAATTACAATTTTTTAAACAACATTTGTATTCTATTACTTTATTTTTCTTATTCAAAGACTCCAATTATATGTATGTGAGATCATCTTTGCTATCTCCTATAGCTATCACTTCTCTAATTGTTTTTCTCTCTATTTTATTTTCATACTTTTGTTGACTATTTTACTTCAATACCCTTGCTTATGTTTTCCATTGATTCTGTTCTCTCAGACACCTTATAGTTTAGTTTTCATTCCTGAAATGATTTTGTCTTTTTCTTTTATTTCTTTCTCGGGTTTGTTTAATTCTAACATTCCTTTCTGCTCCCTCCTCTGAAATTTTAAGTTTCTGATTGGTAGGGTTTTTAATATATGAAAATGCTTATTTAATGATATTTAATTCAGTATTATTACCCTTCATGATCTTTTTTTTAAAGAATTTTAATCAACAGAAGTGTTTTGATTGTTATTTTCAATCTCCTTCTAGTGTTTTATAATTATTTTCATCTATTTCCTATTTATTTTTAATGTTATATTTTATTGGTTTAGCAAAAAAGAAATAATTCTATGTAGACAGGTGTGAGGCATTTTGTGGTTTACTAGTTTTCTTAGTTCAAGAGCAGCCTCTTCTGTTCGTATAATGAATCATAATTTCTTTAATAAATGGTGACTTTTTGAAGAGAATGGTTTGTATTTTTATTTGTGATCCAACTTTATTTATTTGGATTTTTATTTTTCATTGCATTTTCTCTTGTTTTCTTCACTACTAAATTCTTTCGATTTTCCCTGGTAAGACTCCATCAAGATTTCTATCTTTGATCGGAAGTACTTTCAAGCTACTAACTTTTGACTTTTACAAGTTAGTATTCTGATGCACAAGGTGATATTTTTTAAAAATCTATGCTCCATTACTACTAGACTAATATTGCCTTCTCTCTTCCATGACGTCTCCACCTGACTCTACTTTGGTGTGTGTTCCACAGTTGCCTTTGCAACTATTTATTTGCTTTTGTGTGTGTGTGTTTATTTCCCTTCTTCTATGTAAATAAATTTATGGTATTTATCTCCTAGTTATGTTGTGACATGGGTCTGTGTGATTTTACTTACTCTCTTTATCTATATAGTGTTTGCAAGATGTATGTAGAGTTTTGGATTCAGGTGGCTGCAGTTATTCCTAAATTGTTATGTTTCGTCATGTTTCTCAGAGTCCTATCCTAGAATTTTTCTTTTTACAAACTCTGTGTGATCTCAACCACTTTTATTCCTTTAATTTAATCTTATAGGCTGATTGCTGACTATCACACTTTATTGTTTTGATGGGCTGCACATCTTTTATTAATGACCAATAAGATATCTCAACCAGTCATACCACAGTTATCCCCAATTTAACTTGTATAAAATTAAATTATATGTTACTTCTCCACTTCATCTCACATCTGCATCCCCCACCCTGCCTTGCTCCCCCCACCCCCTCCGTCATCTTACTAAATGGTACTACATCACTCTCCCCAACGTACCCCGTCATAATCACCTAAGTAAGACAGAAAGTTTTCTATCACTCCTGGCCCCAGTTAGCCTTTAGGTATTAATAATTCTACCTCCTAAAGATCTCAAAACTGTCTTCTACCACTCTCCAAATTCTGTAGCTCAGAGTAGCATTAACTGTTGACTAAATTACAGCAGCCTCCTAACTGTAGTTTCAGCTTCCACTTTTGCTCTTCCATTCCACAGCCCACATAATTTTAATAAAACCTTACTTTAATTATATCACACGCCCCCTTCAAAATGCTACATTGCCTTCATGAAATAGTGTAACTCCATTAGTGTAGTCTAAATATAATCATTCATAATTTGATAACTATTTACCTCTCTAAGATTTTTCTCTCACCAGTCCCTGTTTTCACTTCTCCCCCTTCCCTATAAAACACAGAGAGAAACACTGTGGCAGATTATTACCTCTAAATTGACTGCAGCATGAAGTTTCATGTGCCGTTCTAGAAGTATACCACTCCCTTTCAAGAGGTTAACTTCAATTTCCTTTCTCCTAGATATGGTCCAGCCTTTGTGATTCACATCTAATAAATGAAATGCTGTTGAAGTGAGGTTGCATGGTTTCCAATATAGTAGGTCATAAAATCAGTACAACTTCAACCTAGTGCGCTCGCGCTCTCTCTCTCTCCTCCCCCCTTTCTCTCTCTTCCTCCCTCCGTTCCTCTCTCCCTCCCTTCTTCCCCCCACCTCCATCTCTCACTTTACCTATACATTTCAAACTTGAATAACAAGTAAGAAATTCAGTTACTACACTGGAGATATCACATTGAGAAACCATGTAGAGATAGGGAGGGATGCACAAGTACCCCAGCTATTCCAACACCAGATTTTGTGTCTTCCTAGCCTAGGCACCAGACACATCAGTAAATGAACCTTCACATGATTCCAGCTCCAATTCTTTCAGTCAAATGTATGGCAAATGGAACAGACATAAACATTCTCACCAAGCCCTGCCTGGACTGCAGATTCATGAGTAAAGTAAATGGTGTTATCATTTCAGGCTTAAAATTTAACCCTTGAAGTTGAGTGCTTTGTTACACAGCAATGGAGAAGTAAAAGAAGTAGTCATACATGACCCAGACATATCAAATTCTTTTTAGTTTCCAGATATATCTCGGTCTCTCCTAACGTACCCTGTACCAAGAACATTCCCATTCATTGTCCCACATCTATCCCTTTAGCTACATAATACTTAGTTTTCTTCAAGATTCAGTATATAAATTGCTTGAAGCCTTTCCTTAGTAGGAAAATACAGATGGTATGAAGGCACACTAAGATTCCCAACACAATCTTGGTTGGGAATCTTAGTGTGCCTTCATACCATCTGTATTTTCCTTAAACATTAATTATAATTTTAATTACATTTAAATTGTATTTATTCCTTATAAATCTGTATAACCCATGATGTCTGGAATATTATTGTATCTCTAGAATGTAGCACATTGTCTGAGACCCAAATTATTGTAGGATAAATAAATTAAAATAAATTGGATATGAAATTGAGCTAAGAAATTCCAATCATGCTTATCTCAATACCGGGATGAAAACTATTGTATAAAATTAATAATAACTGATAACATCCATGGAACACATACTACGTGTCAATTGCTATACAAAGCAAAAGTTAACAATAGGTGCTATTATCAACTGAACACCTAGTCCATGTCAGTTGTCATACAAAGCAATTTATAAGAACTATCTCATCTAAATGGCAATGCAATCCTATTAAAAGAGACATAGATACAGGTACAATCTCTGTTGTCTTGGTTTAAATTTCAACTTCACTAACCTTTTCTGACTGTGAAGCATTGATGAGCCATTTAAACTCTCTAAGCCTCAGTTTTCTCATCTTTAAAACAAAGATAAAATAAATTTGATATGAAAACTAAACAAAATGTTGTATATATTATGCCTGGTATATGATAGGTATTTCATAAATTATATTTACTACATTCTCATTTTTTTCAAATTAAGAAACTGAGATATGTAAAGATATATAGAAAGTTAAATAACTTGCCCAAAAGTCATATACCCTGTAAGAGGCATAACTGGAATCCTATCCTAAATCTGTCAGTCAGAACTAAGCCCATGTCCTGAACTAGTATGCTTTTCATTCAACTCAATTTTTTCCTATTTGGCAACTTGGCATTCAACCATTACATGCCTTTTCCAGTAATTCACACTTTCAGATGACAGCCTAATTGAAAAGGAGAGAACTGAGCAAATAAATAGGAAGTTGTTATCACAGAAGCATTAACTCACTGAATGAGGGACTGTAAATGAAAGTATCATAGTATTATTTATAGTGTGTCTGCTGGCTGCATAGAAAACAATATTTTCATGTTATAAAAATTTAAACACCAACTTTATCTAACCAAAGTTCTAATGTCACTGTGTTAAAGGAGAGATGGTGCTAAGGGGAGTCAGAGGTATTTCAGAATGATAAACTTCATTGGCCATTGTATCAAAGCAGAAATCAATTATAAAAAGAAAACAAGAAAATTCACAAATATGTGAAGATTAAATAACATGTTACTGAACAACCAATGAGTCAAAGAAGAAATCGAAAGAGAAATTTAAAAAATCTTGAGACAAATGAAAATGGAAATGCAAAATGTAAAATTTACAAGATAGAGCAAAAGCAATTCTAAGAGAAAATATATGCCTACATTAAGAAAAAATGAATGTATCGAATAAACAGTCTAATTTCACATCTTAAGGAACAAGAAAAAGAACAAAACCCAAAGTTAGCAGAAGGAAAAAAATAACAAAGATTAAAAGAAAATAAATGAAAGAGACTAGAAAAACAATAGAAAAAAATAAATAAAACTAAGAGCTGGTTTTTGAAAAAATAAACAAAACAGACAATCCTTTAGCTAGACTTACCAAGAAAAAAAAAAAAAAACAAGATAGGTCTCAAACAAATAAAATTAGAAATGAGAGAAGATACATTACAAATGGTACTAAACAAATACAAAGGGTCATAAGAACTACTATGAACAATTATAGGCCAACGAATTGGACAACCTGAAGGAAATGGATACATTTTTAACAACATACAACCTACCAAGACTAAATCATGAAGAAAGACAACATCTGGACAGACCGATTGCTAGTAAGGAGATTGAATCAGTAATTATGAACCTTCTAAAACAAAAGTCCAAGACGAGATGGTTGAACCGGTAAATTCTACAAAACATTTAAAGAGGAATTAGTATCAATCTTTTTTAAACTCTTCCAAAAACTATAAGAGAAGGGGTCACTTTCAAACTGATTTTATGAGACCAGCAGTATCCTGATATCAAAACCAGACAAGGACACTAAAAGAAAACTACAGGGCAATATCCCTGTTCAACATAGACATAAAAATCCTCAACAAAATATTAGCAAACCGAATTTACCAGCACATTAAAAGGATCATACACTTTGATCAAGTGGGATTTATTCCAGGGATGCAAAAATGGTTTAATATCTACCAGTCAGTTAATGTTATATACCACCTTAATAAAATGAAGGATAAAAATCATATAATTATCTCAATAGATGCAGAAAAAGCATATGACAAAATTCAACATCCATTTATGATTTTAAAAAACTCTCAACAAAGTAGGTATAAAGGAATGCATCTCAATACAGGCCATATATTCCAAGACCACAGGTAACATATTGAATGATGAAAAGCTGAAAGCTTTTCCTCTATAATTAGGAACAAGACAAGGATGTGTCCTCTTTCACCACTTTTGTTGAACATAGTGTTGAATATCCTAGCCAGAGCAATTAGGCAAGGAAGAAAAAATAAAAAGCATCCAAATAGAAAAAGGTAAGAAATAAAACTACCTTTATTTACAGATGGCACAATATTATATATAGGAAATCCTAAAGGTTCCACACACAAAAAAGTTAGAAGTAATAAGTTCAGTAAAGTTGCAGGAAACAAAATCAACATAAAAAAATCAGTTTCATTTCTGTACCCTAATAATGAACTATCAAAAAGAGAAATTAAGAAAATAATTTTATTTACAATTACATCAAAAAATAAAATAGGAATAAATTTAACCAAGGTTGTGAAAGTCCTGTACACTAAAAACTATGAAACATTGAGGAAAAAATTGAAGAAAACACAAATAATGGGGAGATACTCTGTGTTCATAAATTGAAATAATTGATATTGTAAAATTTCTATACTACTCAAAGCCACTCACAGATTCAGTGCAGTCCCTATCAAAATTCCAATGGCATTTTTTTTCACAGAAATAGAATAAACAATCTTAAATTTTGTATATAACAGTGAAAAACCCCAAATAGCCAAAGTAGTCTTGAGAAAGAACAAAGCTGGAGGCATGATACTGCTTGATTTTAAACAATATTACAAAGCTATAGTAATCAAAACGGTGTGGTATTAGCATAAAAAGAGACACATAGATTAAAGGAACAGAATAGAGAATGCATAAGTAAACCTGTACACGTATGGTCAATTTATTTAAATCAAAGAGCCAAGAATATACAATGAGGAAAGGACAGTCTCTTCAATAAATGTTGGGAAAACTGGACAGCCACAAGCAAAGGAATGAAATCAGACCACTATTTTACCCATACACAAAAGCAACTCAAAATAAAGACTTGAATATAATATTTGAAACCATAATACTCCTTGAAGAAAACGTAGGTGGGTAAGTTCCTTGGCATCTGTCTTGGGAATGATTTTTTGGATTTGACACCAAAAGCAAAGGCGACAAAGCAAAAATAAATGTGAGGTATCGCAATAAAAGGCTTCTGAATAGCAAAAGAAACTATCAACAAAATCAAAACGCAACCTACAGAACAGGAGAAATGATGTACAAATCATATATCTGATAAGGGGTTAATATCCGAAATATATAATGAAGTCATACAACTCAGTAGCAAAAAATAAACAATTCGATTTTTTAGAAGAACAGATAAAAAGACATTTTTTCAAAGAAAACATACTAATGACTGACAGGTACATGAAAATGTGTTTGACATCACTAATCACCATGGCAACACAAATCAAAACCACAATGAGTTATCACCTCACACTGTCATAATGGCTATCATCAAAAAGATAAGAGATAACCAGCATTGGTGAAAGAGTAGAGAAAAGGAAACCCGAACTACTGTGCACTGTTAGTAGGAATGAAATTGATGCAGCCACTATGGAAAACAGTATAGAGGTTCCTCGAAAAATTAAAAATAGAACTACCATATGATCCACCAATTCCACTCCTTGATATATGTCTGAAAGAAGTGAAATCACTATGTCCAAGATATCTGCACCCTCACTGCAGCGTTATTTACAATACCCAATACATTTCTTTGTTCAACCTACATGTCCATAGACAAATGAATGGATAAAGAAAATGTAATACATAAAATGTAACATTATTAATCCATAAAAAGAAAGAAATCCTGCTTTCATGAAAACGTAGATGGACATTGAGGGCATACACTAAGTGAAATAAGTCAGACACCAGAGAAAGACAAATATTATATGACCTCACTTATATGTGGAATCTGAAAAAAAAAATAAAAAAGTGAACTCATGGAAACAGAAGAGATTGGTGGTTGCCAGGGGCAGGGGTTCAGGGGGAAAGGGGTATGACTCAGGTGATCAAAAAGTACAAACTTCTAGTTATAAAATAAATAAGTCCTAGGGATATAATGTACAGCATGGTGACTACAGTTAATACTATATTGTATATTTGAAAATAGCTAAGAGAGTATATCTTAAAAGTTCTCATCGCAAGAAAAAAATTTAACTGTGAGGTGATGGATATTAACTAAATTTATTGCAGTGATCATTTCACAATATATCAAATCATTGTATGGTACATCTTAAATGAATAATTATATGTGAATTACATCTCAATAAAGCTAGGAGAATTAAATTAAAAAATAAGGAAGTAAAGGCTAAGCATAACTGAAATTCTCTTATTATTTATTATTATTTTATATTAGTTTCAGGTATAAAGTACAGTAGACATTTGTATAATTTATGAAGTGATTCCCCCAATTACTTTAGCACCCATCTGATACTACACATAGCCTTTACAATAATATTGACTATATTCCATATGCTGTGCTCTATATCTCTGTGACTATTTTGTACTACTAATTTGTACTTCTTCATCCCTTCACCTTTTTCACCCAGTCCTCTAAACCCCTCCCCTCTGACAATAACCAGTTTGTTTCCTTTTAGTTTGTTCTTTTTTTCTTTAGATTCCACATATAAGTGAAATCACATGATATTTATCTTTCTCTGACTTACTTTACTCAGCATGATACCCTCTAGGTCCTCCATGTCATTGTAAATGGCAAGATTTCATTTTTTTTATAGCTGATCTATTCAATTGTATATATGTACCACCTCTTCTTTATCCAATCATTTGCTATGGACATTTAGGTTGCTTCTGTATCTTGGCTATTGTAAATAGTGCTGCCGTGAACATAGGGATGTATAGATCTTTACGAATTATTGTTTTGGTTTTCTTTGTATACATACACAGAAAGTGCAATTGCTGGGTCAATTTTTTGAGGAATCCCCAAACTGTTTTCCATAGTGGCTGCACTAATTTGCAATCCCACTAATAGTGTACGAGGTGTACAACTTTTTCTCCTTTCTCCACATCCTCACCAACATTTGCTGTTTTTTTATTTGTTGATGATGGCCAATCTGACAGGTGTGAGGTGACATCTTATTATGTTTTTAATTTGTATTTCCCTGATGATTAGTGACCTTCAGCATCTTTTTCTTTTTTATTTTTTAAATTTTTTTTCCTATGGTGACATTGGTTAAGGAAATTTGGGAAGTTTCAGTTGTATGTTTTAACAGTAAGGCATATATATTTATGAACACTTTGTGTATTCATTTCCCATAGATAGATTTCTTTCTGTTGTCATATATTTGACCCCTTTTATCGCACCTATCTCCTCCCGCCTTCTGGTAATCACTAGTCTACTATCGATGTCCATGAGTCTCTCTTTGTTTGTCCTGTTTGTTTGTTGCATTTAGGTTTATATCAAACGTATAAGTGATATCATGTGTTTTCACCTCTTTTTGTCTGGCTTATTTTGCTTAGCATGATTATCTCAAGGTCCATACATATTGTCACAAACAGCAGTATTTCATCTCTTCTTATGGCTGAGTAATATTCCATTGTATATATGTACCACAGCTTCTTTATCCAGTCATCTATCATAGGACATTTCGGTTGCTTCCATGTCCTGGCCACCTTGAGCATTTTTTCATGTCTGTTGTCTGTATTTCCTCTTTGAAGAAATACCCGTTTAGGTCTTCTGCCCACTTTTTAATTGAATTGTTTGTTTTTTGTTGTTGAGTTGTATGAGTTCTTTATAAATTTTGGATATTAACTCCTTGTCAGATGTATCATTGGAAAATATCTTCTCTCATTCAGTCAGTGGGCTTTTTGTTTTGTTGATGGTTTCCTTTGCTGTGCAAAAACTTTTTAGTTTGATGTAGTCCCATTTGTTTATTTTTCTTTCCTTTCCTTTGCCTGGGGAGATATAGCAGAAAAAAAAATTACTAATAGCAATAAATGTACTGTCTACGTTTTCTTCTACAAGTTTTAAATTTTATGGTTTCTGGTCTTACATTTAAGTCTTTAATCCATTTTGAGTTTATTCTTGTTTACAGTGTAAGAAAGTGGTAAAGGTTTTTTGTTTGGTTGGTTGGTTGGTTGTTTTTTTTTTGTTTTTGTTTTTGTTTTTGTTTTTTTGTGCATATATCTATCCAGTTTTCCCAGCACCATTGGTTGAGGAGACTGTCTTTACCCCATTGTATGTTCTTGCCTCCTTTGTTGTAGATTAAATGACCGTATAGGTGTGGGTTTATTTCTGGGCTCTCTATTCTCTTCTGTTGATCTACATGTCTGTTTTTATATCAGTACCATTCTGTTTTGATTACTATAGCCTTGTAGTATAGCCTTGTAGTTTAATATCAGGTAGTGCGATACCTCCAACTTTGTTCTTTCTGAAGATTACTGTGGCTATTTGGAATATTTTATGGTTCCATATAAATTCTGGGATTACATGTTTTACTTCTCTGAAAACTGTCATTGCTATTTTGATAGGGATTGCGTTGAATCTATAGATTGCTTTGGATACTATGGCCAATTTAACAATGTTGATTGTTCCTACCCATGAGCGCAATATATGCTTCCATTTATTTATATCTTCTTCAATTCCTTTTTTCAATAACTTATAATTATCCAGAACAGATCTTTTTCTTTGGTTAATTTGATTCTTAGGTATTTTATTATTTTCGATGCTATTGTAAATGGGATTGTTTTCTTAATTTCTCTTTCTGATAGTTCATAATTGCTATATAAAAATGCAACCAACTGCTGAATATTTTGTATACTGCTACATTACCAAATTCATTTATCAATTTTAACAGTTTTTTGGTGGAATCTTTAAAGGTCTCTCTATACAGTATCATGTCATCTGCAAATAATGACAGTTCTATTTCTTCTTTTCCAACTTGGATGCCTTTTTCTTCTCTTCCTTGTCTGATTGCTGTAGCTAAGATTTCCAATACTATGTTGAACAGAAGTGGTGAAAGTGAACATCCTTGTCTTGTTCCTGTTCTTAAGGAACACGCTTTTGTCTTTTCTCCACTAAGCTGTAGTTTTGTCACAAATGGCCTTTAACATGTCAAAGTATGTTCCCACTTTGCTGAAAGATTTTATCATAAAAGGATGCTGGATTTTATTGAACATCTTTTCTGCATCTATTGATATGATCATATGATTTTATCTTTCAGTTTGTTAAAGTGATGTATCACATTAACTGATTTGTGTATATTAAACCAAACTTGTATTCCAGGAATAAATCCAACTTGCTCATGGTATATGATATTTTCAATGTATTGCTAAATTCGGTTTGCAAATATTTTGTTAAAGATTTTTGCAACTATGTTCATCAGGTATATCAGCCTATAGTTTTCTTTTATTTATTTATTTATTTATTTATTTATTTATTTATTTATTTATTTTATGGTGACATTGGTTAACAAAATCTAATAAGTTTCAAGCCGTACACTTTAACAGTAAGGTATATATACATATACATACATATATATATACACACATATATATATATACACACGCACTTTAACACTTTAACAGTAAGGTATATATACATATACATACATATACATATATATATATATATATATATTTACACTGTGTGTTCACCTCCCATAGTTAGATTTATTTCTGTCACCACATATTTGACCTCCTTTACCCTGTCTACCTACTCCTTCCCCTTCCCCCTACTCTTTGGTAACCACTAGTCTTTAGTCCATGTCCATGAGTCTCTGTTTGTCCTGCTGGTCTGTTGCTTTTAGGTTTATATCCCACATATAAGTGATATCATGTGCTTAGCATGATTATCTCAAGGTCCATCCATGTTGTCACAAATGGCAGTATTTCATCTCTTCTCATGGCTGAGTAATATTCCATTGTGTATATGTCCCATAGCTTCTTTATCCAATCCAATTTTCTTCTTTTTTTTTGTCTGGTTTTGGAATCAGGATAATGGTGGCCTCATAGAATTAGCTTGGGAGCCTTCCCTCCTCCTGAATTTTTTGGAATAGTTTAAGAAGTATAGATATTCGTTCTTCTTTGAATAGTTGGTAAAATTCACCTATGAAGCCATCCAGTCCAGGACTTTTGTTTCATGGAAGTTTTTTGATTACCAATTTAATTTCAGTGGTGGTAATCAGTTGGTTCAGATTTTGTTTCTTCTTGACTCAGTCTTGGGAGAGCATATGTTTCGAGGAATGCATCCATTTCTTCCAGATTGTCCAATTTGTCAGCATATAATTGCTTGTAGTATTTTCTTATAATCGTTTGTATTTGGGAGGAGTCCATAGTTACTTCTCTTCTATTTCTGAAATTATTATTTGAGTCACTGCATCCAGTTAAAGGTTTATCAATTTTGTTTATCCTTTCAAAGAACTGGCTCTTGGTTTCATTGATTTTTCATGTTGTTTTCCTAGACTCTATTTCATTAACTTCCACCATGATTTTTATTATTTCCTTCCTCGGACTCACTTTGGGTTTTGTTTGCTGTTCTTTTTCTAGTTCTTTTAGGTCTAAGATTAGATTGTTTATTTGAGATTTTTCTAGTTTCTTGAGGTAGGCCTGTATTGCTATGAATCTTCCTCTTAGGACTGCTTTCACTGTGTCCCATAGATTTGAGGTCATCGCGTTTTCATTTTCATTTTCATTTGTCTCAAGATATCTTGATTTCTTCTTTGATCTCGTTGTTAACCCATTCATTGTTTAGTAGCATATTATTCAGCTTCCGTGTGTTTGTGTATTTTCCTTTTTTTTTTTTTCTTGTAGTTGATTTCTAGTTTCATACCATTGTGGTTGGAGAAGATGCTTAATATGATTTCAATCTTCTTAAATTGATTGAGACTTGTTTTGTGGCCCAATATGTAGTCTATCTTGTAAAATGTTCCATGTGCACTTGAGAAGAATGTATATTCTGCTGTTCTGGGATGAAACACTCTGAAATTATCAATTAAATCTATCTGGTCTAGTGTGTCATTTAAGGCTGCTATTTCCTTGTTGATTTTCTTTCTGGAAGATCTGTCCATTGGTGTCAATGGAGTGTTAACGTTTCATGCTATGAGTGTATTACTGTTGATTTCTCCCTTTATGTTCATCAATAAGTCCTTTATATATGTAGGTACTCCTATATTGGGTGTGTACATGTTTACTAGGGTTATGCCCTCTTGTTGAATTGATCTCTTTATCATTATATAATGCCTTTCTTCATCTCTTATTATAGACATTTTCAAAGTTTATTTTGTCTGATATTAGTATTGCTACCCCAGCTTTTTTTTCATTTCCATTTGCATGAAATATCTTTTTCCGTTCCTTTACTTTCTGTGTGTGTCTTCTGATCTGAAATGAGTCTCTTGTAGACAGCATATGTATGAGTCTTGTTTTCTTATACATTCAGTTACCCCGTGTCTTTTGATTGAAGCATTCAATCCATTTACATTTAAAGTGATTATGGATAGATACATAGTTATTGCTATTTTTTATTTGTGTTTATGGGTTTGGTTTTTTTGTTTGTTTGATTTATTTTTTGCGTTTTTTCTTTTTACAGAATTCCCTTTGACATTCTCGTAATACCGGCCTGTTGGGGATGAATTCCTTCAGCTTTTTCCTGTCTGGAAATCTCTTTATCTCACCTTCCATTTTAATTAATAGCTTTGCTAGGTAGAGTAGTCTTGGTTGTAGGTTCTTGTTTTTCATCACTTTGAATATTTCATGACTTTATGGACTGCAAAATTTCTGTTGAGAAATCAGCTGATATACTTATGGGAGTACCCTTGTATGCAACTAACTGCCCTTTTCTTGCTACTTTTAAGATATTCTCTTTGTCTTTAACCTTTGACATTTTAATTATGGTGTATCTTGGTGTGGGTCTATTTGGGTTTCTCTTGTTTGGGACCCTCTGTGCTTCCTGGGCTTGTATATCTATTTCTTTCACCAGATTAGAGAAGCTTTTCATCATTATTTTTTCAAATATGTTCTCAACTTATTTGCTCTCCTCTCCTACAGTACTTTCTATGATGCAGATGTTGGTACATTTGATGTTGTCCCAGAGGTCTCTTAAACTTTCCTCATTTTTCAAATTCTTTTTTCTTGTTGCCGTTCCACTTGGGTGTTTTCTGCTTCCTTGTCCTCCAACTTGCTGATTTGATCTTCTGCTTCATCTAATTCACTGTTGGTTCCTTCTAGTGTATTCTTAATTTTAGTTATCCTTAATTCTGACTGGTTTTTTTTATGGTTTCTATGTCCTTTTTTATATTTACTATCTCTCTGTTTAAGTCCTCACAGAGATCATCTATTCTCCCCCTAAGTTCATTGAGCATCCTTATAAATAAGTGTTTTCAACTCTGTCTCTGGTAGGTTTCATGCTTCCATTTAGTTTAGTTCTTCCCCCCCCCCCCCGCCCCCAGAGTTTTCCCTTTTTGTTTCCTTTGCAGCATATTTCTTTTTTATGTATTTTTTAAAATTTATTTATTTAATATATGCAGATGTTTCTTTGTGTACTCATTTTAGTTGTCTCTCTGTGTTTGTTTGTATATATTAAGATTTGTTACCTTTCCCAGTTTTGGCCAGGTGGCCTTATGTAGAGATGACCTATGTGACCCAGAGGCACAGTCTTCCTGATTACCATGCCAGGGGCTCTGGGCATGTTCCTTGTGTGTATCGTGTATGTTCCCCTATTGTAGCTAAGTCTTGAGTGCTGTTGCCACATCAGTGGATGGAATTGACTATTGGGCTTGTTCAGAACACCCTTTGGGTGTTCCACTTATGAGGCTAGCCAGTTGGTGCCTTGTTGTGGTCTGATGCCAGCCTCTAGGTTTGTTAGCTCTGAGACCCCTTGGAGGGGCTCCCATGTAGGCCAAGATCAGCTGCCACCTTTGATTATTCAGGGCTACCTGGTAGGAGCTACAAAGTGATCCACATATGGTCGCTGCCTGTGCTGGATCTGGAGGCAAGTAGGAGAGACCTCACTGTAAGCTGAGGTTGGTTACCCCCAGTACTGAGGCTGGGGCGGCTTAACAAAAGCTCCAGTGCACCTCATGACCTAAGGCTGCCTGCCAGCTTCCCATAAGATTCCACAGGTGAAAGAGCCTTTGGGTGGTATACAAATTGGGTGGAGCAGGGACCCAGGGAATCACCAAGCTAAAGCAAGCAGATTTCACCTGGCCAGTACAGTCAGGTTTCATTCCAGTGCTAAAGCTGCAGCTCCCTGTAAAACTCTCAAATTGCAGCAAGGCCAGCTGCTGCCCACCTCAGGCTCGCAGACACCTGAGATCTGTTCACAAAATACTGTAGCTCGGGGCAGGGTTTGTTGTCCACCACCTAAAGTCTTTCCTGGGATGCAGGGGCTGAGCACTGTCAAATTCAGGCCCAAGGAAAGCACAAGGTGGAGCCAGCGGCCTGGCAATGGGCCCCCCTTAGGCAATTTGTGGATCAGGTGGTGTGGGGTCTCAGGGAGACACAGGGAGGAACAAGCCAATCCTGTTAGGCCAGTGCAGATTCAGAATTGCTGCCAATGCTGAGCCTGTGGACTCCTGCAAAAGTCACAGATCACAGTGAAGCCAGCTGCCATCTGTCTTAGGTCCACAGCAAACCATCCAAATCACATTGAAACTCATACTGGTGCCAGTGGCCCACCAGAAAATGTCTCCTCCCAAGTGAGCTGATGGCTGTTGCCTGTCCACAAATGCATACGCCAGGAAAGGTGCAGGGGAGGGCCTGCTGCTCTGCAACAGGCCACCATGGGCAACCAGTGGTTTGGGTGGGGCAGGGTCTCAGGAAGAAGCAGGGATGTGGAGTGGGCAATCTCACTTGGCCAATGAAGCTTCAGAATCGGCTGTGCAGGGACAGAGTTCGACACAGGCAAGATGGCACTTATCTGTAGTCTGCCCTGGAAAGGTGCCCCGACCAAGGAGAAATGGCAGTTGTTCCTCCAGCCCTTGCTTTGGCACCACACCACTCAGTCTCCTACACTTCCTAAGCTGACAACCCTCTGCTGGAGCCCAGGGTGAGTGTCAGCAAGTGAGTGAGTCTGGGTGTGGGTGAGTCTGGGTGTGGGCCCTTTAAGGGGGGACGTCTGTGTTTTCATGCTCCTTCCAACTCATCCAGACAGTGGAATCCCCACTGATTTTTACATTCAGAATGTGTGGGAAACCCTCTTACCTGAACTGGAACCCTGGGCTGGGGAGTCTCTGTGTGAGGCTAGGACCCCTTGCTCCTTCAGGAGAGCCTCTGCAGCCACGCTCTCCCTTCTGGGGCTCAACAAATATGTGCAGTCCCGTTTCATGTCTCCACCCTTCCAACCGGTCTCAAGGTAGCTTTTTCTTTACATCCTCAGATGTATGTGTTACAAACAGCTAGACTTCAGGTGGTTCTCCAAGTCATTTGTTTTATAATTTGGTTGTCATTTTAATGTGGTCATAGGAGAAGGTGAACCTCACATTTACCTAGCCTGTCATCTTGACTGGAAAAAAGTTGCATAGCTGAAATTCTTAAATATAAACAATTGTGTATAAGAAGGATAGTAAAGGAGAAAAGTAAAGAGCTAATATTTCCATTATAAACTTCTAAGAAATATTCGATTCATAAAAATGAATATGTGTTTGATTTAAAATAATTGAAATAGATCTTTTTCTCCATCTGGAAATTATATTGGTAAGTAGAATGAAATAGAGATCTATCATCCTTGTTTTCTATAACTGCCTGTCTAGTTGTTACCTAAGTCAATTTTAATTATGGAGAAGAGAGCTTTTTCTTCTTCTTTTCACATTACTGTCAGCTCACAGAGAACCAAAAAATATAAAAATAAAGTCATACACACATCCAGTGTTTCTTATTCTTCAGGGTCAATTGCACACTCT
Source organism: Rousettus aegyptiacus (assembly GCF_014176215.1). Classification (NCBI taxonomy): domain Eukaryota; kingdom Metazoa; phylum Chordata; class Mammalia; order Chiroptera; family Pteropodidae; genus Rousettus; species Rousettus aegyptiacus. The sequence goes on from NW_023416284.1 coordinate 125,689,366, forward strand.
TAAATAATTTATACTTGCTTTTATTCAAGACATACATGGGATGATCAGAGAAGTGGGAAATGTCAAATGCAATATTAGAACTAAGTTTTTAAAGGATTTAAGTGATGGACACATTGAGAACATTCGCTTCACAAAAATATTTCCTGGGGGGTCTCCAGGTGCTCTCTACTTAATGTGAATTAAAATTATCTAACACGCAAATGGCCAATAAACACATGCAAAAGTATTCTATATTTTGGGGGAAATGCAAAGTAAAATCACGATAAGATACCACTATACATCTGCTATAAAAGGCCTATAATCCTCCAATGTTAATAAGGATTTGGAGCAACCATAATTCTCATAAATCAAAAGTAGAAATATAAATGTGTACAGCCTCTGGGAAAAAGTTTCTGGAAGTTTCCAATGAAATTAAACATATTCCTATGACCAGCAATTCCACTCCTAGATCTTGCAAGGTAAAAGAAAATATTTGTTCACAAAAAAAACTTATACAATAATGTTCAAAATGCTTCATTTATAATTTCTCCAAACTGGAAATAGCCTAGGTGTCCATTAATAGAATAAATAAACTGCGGTATATTCATGTAATGAAATACTACTCCGGAATCAAAAAGAAGAAGCTACTGATAAAAACAACATAGAAGAATCTCAGAAACATTTTGATGATTAAAAGAAGCTGTTACGAGGTGAATTGTGTCCCCCCAAATTCATATATTGAAGTTCTAACATTTAGTACCCAGTAAGTGACAGTATTTGGAGATAGGGCCTTTTAAAAGTAATTAAGGTAAAATGAGGTCATATGGGCAGGACTTAATGCCATATGCTGGTTTCTTTACAAGAAATTAGGACACAAGCAATACAGAGACAGAGAGACAACTATGAAAGGACACAGGAAGAATGTGGTCATTTTCAAGCTAAGGAGGAAAACCAAATATGCCAACACCTTGATCTTAGACTTTTAGCCTCCAAAACTATGAGAAAATACATTTATGTTGTTTACGCCATCAGTCTGTGGTAATTTTTATGGCAGCTCTAGCAAACTAATACAGAAGGCTTATACGAAATATGTGTAATATTATTCCAGTTATATGGAATTCTGGAACAGGCAAAACTATTTTATGGAGAAAAAAGTCAGAATAGTAGTTACCTCTAAAGGGTAGGATAGGGCATTAACTAATGCAAAGGGACATGCCAGAAGTTTCTGGGGTGATGATAAAGAGGTTATACAGGTAAATGCATTTGTCAAAACTCATGAATGTACACTTAAGATTTGTTCATTTTACTACATATAAATGTTACATCAACAGAGAAAAAAACTGTAAACAATCAATGGGCCCCACCTCTGACATTAGAAGCCATACTGTTCGTTTCTTCCTTTCCACTGTAATTATAAACCCAAGCCCAGTTGTACTAAATATATTTTGTATTTTTCACTTGGATGTTTGCTAAAACCCATCAAGGTGAAATTCACTGACTGACATGCCTCTGCTATGCTCATTAGCCAAGATAGATTAGTTGAGTAATGAAGCCGAATGGAGAGGAGACTTAACTTTTTATTTCCTTAGTAGGAAAAAAAGCTCAATTGTACCACTAACCAAAAGTTTTTTTCTTTTTTTCATCCTCAGCTGAATTGAATTTGATGGATTGAAAAACATAACAGGGCACTGAATTGAACATTACTGGACTGAGAGGGGCTAATTCTCAAAATTATTTGAGGAACAAGGAAATAGAAATATGCAAGAGATGAGGTCATAGCAGCTATATCTATTCATGGTGAGTGGTTCTGGCTTACTTCAGGTGTAAAATAAGGAAGCTCTTGGATGCTGGTTCATTTTGTACATTTTGTTTAAAGGGGAGGAAAATCCCTAGTGTTCTACCTATGTTTTCCTGCCCATGTGTTGTCAGGCTTGTAATCTAAACTCTAATATTCCACTTGTTGAGAAATTCTACCCTTGCCTTTTAGGAGAGTCATATTAATTTCTCAGATTGCCTTAGGTTATCAGCTACATAATCTCCTTGGCATTTCGATTCTTTTTTGACTAGATACCAAGTTGATTTGCCTCTCAGTGTGTCAAATCTTTTTTACATCACCAAGTCTTCTCATTCAACCAGAAGGAAGTGGATGGGAAGTCATGGTTAAGAATAGCCCACAGAGTTATGGCTCCACGAATCTGATCTTAGAAAGGGAAACAAACAGTGTCTTGAATCTATGAGATTTGGGATGAAGTATAATATAGGATTTTTATCTATATTACTAGACAACTCACAATTGTCAACTTTTAGAATAAACCTAAAAAATTTTGTCTAGCTTTCAACACAATGGTACTTCTGAAAAAATCTCTTATTGTCTGAACTCTTCGTGTTTTTACTATTTATTCTTTTGTAAATAAAAAGGTGTTGACTAGAATTGGCTAGAACTTCAGTATGGTCTTTAGGAAGAAGGCTGCTTGAAGTCTGTGGAATTATCCTGATCTCCATACCACTAAGCTGTGACAACCAACACGTAATTATAATTTCAAATACTCTTTTTGAGGTCCTTCAAAAATGCAAATCCTCATTCTTTTAGGCTCCATCTTTCTATAAAGGATATTATAGAGAAGCATATTCTCAATTCTTTATATGTCTAAGAATAATGTATAAATTTATAAATAAATCCTTAAATAAAAATTCTTAAAAGCCTTATAAAACTAACCAAAATGTGAGCTATACATTATCCTTTCACTTTGAGCACACACTGGATTGGGAATTGTGCTCCATTTGTAAATTCTGATGTGACAGCACTTCAGAGACAACCTATTTCTCCTTGTTTTTTTTCCCCCCACAAAGTTTCCCTATGGTAGTTATTCTCTACTTCATATAGACTTTCATTAAATATCTGTCTCCCCAAGTACAGATCATAATCAATTAATGCCTAAACTAACTTATTTTCAAATCTTTCTGTTGCTTAGATGCAATAAAATATGAAGCACATTAATTTCCCCAATAAAATAACTCTGTTATGATGCTTTATTTCAACCTAAATCAACAGTGCATGAAAATCTTCAGAAATAGTAATGACTCAATCAATAATCCAAAAACTGTAGCACTTTATAATTCAAGCACCAAGAAGTAAATAAATGGATATTCTTTGAGCCTGATTATATTTTTGATCACATTTTTCAGTTACTAAATGTTGTTTCTCAGGATATGGCAATATGAAAAATAAATGAAAATCTCTTCATCTCTGATGTGTCCATAAAAACAATTCTGCCATGTCCAATCTCTCAGGCCCCTTTAAAATTCAGGCTAATTCATAAAAATGATAATTTGACACACACAAAATTTTAGCTAGTTTCACAAAGGAAGCCTTTGAGCTACTAAATCTATATAATAAAACCTTATACTTATTAGCCTAATTTCCAGAAGCTATTAATGTGATAAATCTCAGTGTGTGTATACTGATTGAAAAGATAAAATTACTTTTGTGTGGAATCAATTTAATAGGTAACTGATGATTATATTGGCCAAATATTCATTAGATAATACCACAGTGCTGGAAGGTAATATCAGCTGTGTCAGTGATTCATCTAAATTTTTATTTATAGGAAATCTAAATTTATTATATCACTTTGCACACTTTTTTCCAGGCCTTTTTCTGCAGAGTTGGATGAGAAAGCAACATTAGTTGATGAACTCATTCACCATCATAACTTTATAATTAAATACAGTCTCTGTGATAATGTAAACATAATTTCACAAGTATTTTTAAGAGATCAGTATTATTAAGTATTCAAAATCAGTCTGTTGTAGTATCCTCACCTGGAAGTGCTAAAATGTGAAATGATATCCTTCTAAAATTTAATCTGAACTTCATCAACATTGCTGAAATTGTTTTACCACATATTTATTAGGGTGAGCAACATAACAGGCATAACTTGGCTAGAAATGACAGTTTCTACCACTAAAGATTAATAACAAAGAAAAGAATTGACAGCACTTTATTCATAATTGTCTTAGGGGACAGTTTCTTTTAAATATACAGAAAAGAGAGAAGATAAACTGAAACTACTCTTGACTGTATCTACTCAGGGGAAATAAAATTGGCTTATCTGTGTCTTGATTTAATAATACCTGTAGGGAAAAACACGATCTCCCCTTTTCCCTTGAGCTTCTCCCCTAAAGCTTTTAAATTTATTTTTACTTATCACTCAATGATTCTTAAAATTCATATCTGTTTCTGAAAGGTAGATCTGAACCGATAGCTCAATAACTAGTGACAACAATAAGAAAAATAGTTTGGGAAATTATTTCCCATGATAAGATTTTTTTGTTTTTAAAGAACTTTTAGAAGCATAAATATACATTGAAAACTAAACAACCCTGGGATAGCAAAGCCTGAGTATCAGGATGACAAACATGACAAGCAACAAGAAAACTCAAACAAAAAAGTTCTCATATACCCAGTCATTATTAGCTAAGTGACAAACCTGAATAGTTTGTCTAAGTGAACATATAACAATGAAAATCCCTTATTATTCCAGATATTCTAAAGACTAATATGCCAACCTTGAAATTTAATTTATTTCTAACATTTTTATTAAGGTGTAATTGAATTACAAAAAAACTACACATATTAAATGTATACAATTTGACAGGTTTGAAAAATGCATGTGTTCATGAAACTATCACCCTGATCATGATAATAAACATTTCCATTACCTCCAGAAGTTTTCTCCTACCAACCTGGTAATTTTAAACACTAAATATTCAATTACGTTGGGGAATTTAGGTAAATAAAGGTACTTAAGAAGTTGTTGGCATTTTTATTGTTTCACAGTATAAGACAAGTTCTTTATATTCTGTAGATTCCAGAAACCTCCTCAGTTACAGGAAGTGGGTACAACTATAATGTATGATCAACTTGATAAAATAACTTCATAAAATGAAAATATCCCCAAGAAAAGATCTTTCGATATAGACTTGTTTAGCATCTGCCCAACATGGGTAAGTAAAGCATTCACAAGCTGGTTTAAACAGCTGATCTTATAGAGAATGTAAGTATAATTTCAGTATAATTTCTTGCCTGATACCAAAAGTGAAATCCCTTTTCTCTCAAATTTAAGAATATTCAAATTTGTAAAATTTCTGTGAAAGAGTGGTCAATCTGTGAAAAGTCAATGTTGTGAATTTAAATTCATCATATAAACAAACACATTAAAAAATTAAACACATAAAAACTAAGATGACTAGTTAACCTGTTGTCATCATATATGAGGAATTTTAACTAATTACAAAGGAGATGGTGCTGATTTCAGAAACAAGCCCTTACCTATCCATGTCAGTCTTTATTAAACAGGAAGAACCTGTCAACTTGGAAGCAGGCAGATAAGAGACTTGAACACACACTATTGTCTGTCCCTCAGTTTAGAGAAGCATACTCTCCTTCAACCTAAGAAGTGAGCAAGGCTTCTCTATCAATGTTCAGCCAAAATTTCTGAATTGCCCAACATATGAATTCCCATCCCTCTCCATAGTCCCACATAGTAAGTCTATAAATATACTGAGAAATTATAATGTGCATTTGAGATAGACTGAAACAGAAGGTTCCATCTCATGCCATCAGAGCCTCATTAGAGAACTGCTTTGGGGCTAGGCATTTTGTATATCACATTGTCCAATAGCTAGCAATCTGAGAAACTACAACTCCCAAGTAGACAGTGTGTAGATAAACAGTGTGTTGGGAGAAAACAAAAGGAGGAAGAGGAGGAGGAGGAGGAGGAGAAAGAGGAGGAGGAGGAGGAGGAGGAGGAGGAGGAGGAGGAGGAGGAGGAGAAGAGGAGGAGGAGGAGGAGGAGGAGGAGGAGGAGGAGGAGGAGGAGGAGGAGGAGGAGGAGACTGTTGAAGCTCAAATGAATGCAATCTCATCCTCCTGAGTACTAAAAGGATAAACTTTGGAAACCAACTTATGATAAAAACCAGAAGAAATTTTTAGAAAACTGGGTGGAGTCCTCAGTAAGATGAAAGGAGATGTGGTTTATATATTAAAAGAACAGAAAGTGATAAGTCCTAAATAGATAGATTTAAAGAACCAAAGATTAAAATAAGATTAAAATAACAGTTTCAAGTAAGAAAATAATAAGCAACAAATAAAAAGTAGAAGCAGGAAAAAACCCCAGAATTTTCACAGTTTAAATCCAGTAATTGATGGGAAGAATAGATTTGAGAAGCTATTTCATAATGCAAAAAAGATGAGTAAATATTAAAATATTGAGTCAACATGGAAGGGAAAAAATGTATCTACCATAAGAAGTCTCGATGTTCATAAGGAAGATACAGGAGTAAGAAGAAATAAGAAGTTAAAATCAAAGCAATAACCAAAAGTACAGTGAAAAATAGTCTTCTCCAACTAAAACAAAACCACGTGTGAATATACATTGACTTACTATATACATATACAAATAATTATTGGGGTCTTATTCTACAAAATACAATGAAGATAAATAAGACCAAAAAAAAAGGACATCAGCCATACCCTTGCCTTTGCAGGTAATTGGGGAGACAGACAAAATAATCCAATAAAAAAAATATAAAATTACAACCAGGACAAGAGAGTAGATGCTTTTATAAGATCATGAGATAGGGAATTTTACATAGTCAGGAGGTCAGAGTAAGTTTCCCTGAGGAAGTAATGCTTCATATGATGTTTGAGAAACAGTAGAAATTAATCAGGGAACTGGAGAGCCTAGGCAAAAAGAATAGCATATGAAAAATTCTTTAGCAAAAGTGAGCCTAGCATGACTAAGGAACTATGAGAAGGTTGGTGAGTTTGGGGTGAAGAGTCGAAAGGAACGTATATGAGATGACAGTGAGGAGGTAGGTAGGGGGTAGGCCATTCAGGGCACTGTAGGTCATACATTGCCATCATTTTTGACCATGACCTTCAGTAAGAAATACTTTCTACATCATATGTACATATAGAGAAGTCAATTTGCTAGATTATGAAAGCATTAAAAAAAAAAGTGAACAGAATACAAATAGGACACATTAGAGCATTTTTCTCATAGTAAGAGTAGGGAACAGTTTAGACTATGGTATTATATGTGTTTTATGTGTGTATATATAGATATTCACATATGTTTCATGTACATAATGATTTTTAAATGGTCTTGTTTAGATTATGGTATTATATGTGTTTTATGTGTGTATGTATAGATATTCACATATGTTTCATGTACATAATGATTTTTAAATGGTCTTATGATTTAACAAATTGATTTCAAAATTTCATAATTCATCAGTGGGTCCCTACCTGCAATTTGAAAAATTCTATGGTGGATCCATGTTGGAAATTTTGCCCTTTACTAAAAGACATTGAAGGGATTTAAACAGATTTATGAAGTGAACAAATTTTAATTTGGGGGAAAGACAATTTCTCTAGCAACAGTGTGCAGGTTTGTAAAGAAGTGAGCCAGAGACTCCTATAGTAAAATGCAAGACATAACAATGGATTGACCTTAAAGTGTAGTAAAGAAGAGTAAGAAAGATTCCAGATAATTAGGAGGTAAAAAAATCAACAAGATTTTGTAATGAGATAAGTATGAACACAATTGTCAAAGTAACTCTTAGGTCGAAAGGGACCTAAAGTATTGAAAAAAAAAAAAAAAAACCGAAGTGACAAAATATTGGAGTTACAAGAATAAACGAAACCATCTAACAAGAAATTCTCCAGAAAACACGTGCTACTAACAAAAAAATCCAAGTTGGGTTGGATTCAGACTATTCTTTTGCAATGTGAAGGGCCAAGAGGTAATGAAAAAATAAACCACAGAATTTTGAAGGAAAAAAGTTGGTGAGCAAAAGATGTTATGTTAAGCCAACTTGTCAGTCAGGCATGAAAATAGAAAGTTATGATAAAATACAAGCATGTGGAGAAAAATGTATCATCCACAATCTTGGGGAAAAAAATTACTTGAAAGTATACTTTTATTGAGAGATAAATCCAAATTTAAAAATCAAGAATAAGATGTCGTGGTAAGAAAAAAGAGAGAGAGAGGAGAGGAGAGGGGAGGGGAAGAAGGGGAGAGGAGAGAGGAGAAAGAGAAAGAAAAGATTAGCAAGTGCTGAAACTAACTAAAAATAGAATTAAATTTAAATATTTTTAATAAGATAAAACAGTACAAACAAAAAATCTTGAAAGATATATAATATACAAAAATAATGAACTTACAAAAATTAGAGAATAAAACACAAATTATATTAAAAGGGAAGATGATTAAAAACATGCTAAATTCCTCCCCTAACACAGGGGGAAATAACTTGATTTTAATAATTGGAAAGAAAACTTGGGGACATATTTTTGAATAAACATAGTATACTCAAGTCAAATGTGAAATAGAATGTAAATCTTCAAAATCACTGAATTTTAAAACTTACAATAATATCAAAAGTAGTTCAAGATAATAAAAGCCAGAAAGAGAATATGCACATTTGAAAAAGCAAATGGGAACAAAACAAAAACGAAAACGAAACTGTTAACACGAGACAGAAAACATCAAACATATCATCTATAAAAATAAGAGAGTTGAAGCCCCCATGTTAAGGCAAATACTCTTAGATTGTTTTAAATTCAGTGAGATCTTTCAAGTATCCAAGTTTAAAAGATCAAATAATTCCCAGCTTACACATAGTACTTTATTGTATAAAAAAAAATGAAAATGCTTTCAATAAATTTTCTGAAGCCAACATCATAATTCTTGTGACACAGTTTAATGTATCAATATTTTTTAATGTGTGAAGACACATTACTTGAGAAACACTGATTTAGAAAATAATGAGAATGAAAAAAAATAGAAACTGTGAGTATAGGACCAAATTTATTTATGAAGACTATCTTTCAGATTTTATTTAAACTTCAAAAGTCAAAAGAAAAATAAGACAGAACTTAAGGAAAGTTGGAAGAAAAATATTTATTTTATTATTATTTTTATTTTATTATTATTTTTATATTATTATATTTATTTTATTATTATTTTTTAAGTTTATTGGGGTAACATTGGTTAATATAATTATATAATTTTCAGGTGTACATTATCATTTGACATCTATATATTCTATTATGTGATTACCACCCAGAGTCCAGTTTCCTTCAACTACCATATATTTGATCCCCTTTCCCCACTTCACCCTCCCCCTACCCTCTTATATTTGACCCCCTTTACCCTGTCTACCTCTTCCCTCCTCCCCCACCCCCCATCTCTCTGGTAACCACTTGTCCATTGTCCATGTCCCTGAGTCTGTAAGAAAATTTAAAATGACTAAAATAATTGAATAAATTTGAAAATAATAGAAATTAATTTTAAATTTTCAAAAGTCATTTTTTTTGGTAAAAATGGTACTCTGATAAATTTAGCAGAAGAGAAAAAACACAAACATAATTAGTAATGAGAAAGCATATGTAATAAAGAAACATGGGAACATTTAGATAGAATACCTTGGGAACATATGATAGAATACCTTATACAAATATTCTATATAAATGTTTGTAGAAATATTTTTTAAATATAAAAGTTCTTAACATTGTATGTAATGGAAAGTTTATAATAAAATACAAATAATCAAGAAGACTCAATAGAAATAAAACATCTTAATAGATTCATAGCTATGGGCATTATTTTTTAAATTTGAAGAATCATCTTAAAGAAGGCTCTAGAATCCTATGGTTGTATAAGTGAGATCTTTCAACTGTTAAGGAATAGATATTTCCCATGCTCTATAAAGCATATTAGAGTATTTATAAATGTGAAGTGCTAAAAAAGATGTGGAATGCTATTTTTAAAACATTTAATGAAACAGATACATTTCCAATATCAAAATTTCATCAAAATATAAGAGAAAAATGCAAAGAGAAAGCTACACACAATTTTGGTTAAAAATACTGGATGGGCTACTAATACTGGATAGGGAATGCAGTTAGCATTAATATATTGGCTAGGTGGAAAACCAGAGGAGAGAAGGAACAATTAGGGGAATCGTTTCATAAACTATATAAATGTCTAACCAATGTGCTGTATACTTGAAACTAATTAAAATAAATAAATTTATTTTAAAAAATACGGGAGGAATTAGAAATTCTAACCAAGTGTTAACAGAACTTTAACAAATAAAATCTCAGGTCAGTTGGAAAAGGATAATCTGTTAACAAATAGTGTTCAGACTCAGGCTCATTTTGAAACAAAATAAATTAGATGTCAGCATGTAGCAAGTTAAATAATCCAAAAGTAAGAGACTATAAAGGAATTAGAAGATAATTTAGAAACACATTTACAGAATTTTGGAGTGGGTAAGGCATTTATAAGTATATTAGTAAAAAAGAAAACAAAGGGAACAGTTGTCCAGTCATATTTTTCCTCTTCATGAAAGTTATATCATTCTGATTGAGACTATAATTATTAAAAAATAATAATTTGCCTAAGCCTAAGATTTAAAACACAATCACCATCCTAATTAAAATTCAGCTTTCCAAAGCTGAATAAATAACTAAATTTGAGAAGAAAGACATCATAGGCAAAAAACAAAAACAAAAACAAAGATAAAAATAATAATAGAACAGATCAACTAAATAAAAATTAAAGCTTCCAGCATCAAAAGATTTAAAGGCAAATCATGTACTATGAAAATATTTGCAACAAATATTACAAAGTGATAATATCTTTTACAAAATGAAATCTATGAATTTCCCAACAACCAAGAAACAGTTGAATGACTTGTAGGATTTATTCACATAAAGAATTATTAGCTATTAAAATACATTTTACAGGGAAATGGTCATGATTTACTATTAAACAGAATACTAGTACAAAACTATATATCTGTATAAGCAGATGTAAATCTAAATCTACCTTAATTCTAAAAGTTTATATACACTATATGTACACATTTATACATGCTTACCCCTGTGTACTATACATAAATTTATATTCATATATTTAAATGAAAAACTATCAAAAAGTTGGTAAGTTAGAGATAGCAGAAAGCCATTAAATTCATGAAGTCTTCATTTCTGTCATTAGCTTGTAATTAACTTATTATTGTTGGCTTTCATGTCTTTAATACTGGATGCCACCAGAAAACTAACTCCTTCTTAAAAAGTTATCCCAAAAACGTATGTACAATAAAATCATTTTCTCTACAATGAACACATCCACATTCCATTCAACAAGTATTGGTAAACACCCACCATTTTTCAGGAGTTTTGGGGCAGTGGGTAGAAGAGCATCTGCTAATTCTGTTCTGTTCTGGCGCTGAGCATAACCTTTGTTAGATTTCGCTCTGCCATGCCTTACTGTACCTTGATGTACCATGATGTTATCTGTACCATGTCATCTGTACCGTGATGACAACTAAATTTGGAATCTAATAGGAATCAGATTTCAGATAATTCCCTAACACAGTCTGCCAACCTTGCAATAAGAGTAGTTAAAAGAGTCAGCAAAGTAGAATACTGCTTTCATTTCATTAGTAGGATAATATTAATTTTTATTAGATTCCTTGGACAAAGTACAAAAACTACATTGGATATATTTTTTTCATTTTAAAGATCTCAAACCTAAACTTTTAAAATTTTATTGTTTTCTTTTCTCTCTACTCTACCATATCTTAACATAATCTGGTTCCACTCCCGCTGCTTTATTGAACCTGCATTCACAAGAACCATACATCATCCCCTTGGAGCCCTCAAAGGCCCTTGCTTGGGTCCTCTTTGTCTTTGTACTTCCTGTGTTTCCTCTTGAAGTAATTCTATCGACCACTGGGATGAAGCAGAATTATCTGACACTTTGTCTCTTTGGTGACTGCTCATTAATTCTTTACCCCCAAACATGGGCTTTTCATAAGATTGGACCCTGCTCCTCCTCTCAACTGTTAATACTTGCTTCTCTGGAAAACTTATCAATTCTTGTTAATACTTCAACAAGAAGTATCATTTCTATAAGGATGATCCTAAATATTTAGCTATCATTGACTCTCTCTGAAGATGCAGGCCCACATCTTCAAAGGCCCAAAGTGAATGATTCATGTGAATGCTCTACAATTGCTTCAAACTCGAGACTTAAAATAAAATCCCCACCCCCATCATAGGCGTCTCCAGCACCCAGACCTGATATCTTTGAGTTATCAGTGCAACCTGCTGTTCAAACCTCAGATCTAGCTTTAATTCTCCTTGGATCAGTTAGCTTGCATATTTGAGTGTTGTTAGTCTTGATTTCCTCATCTTTAAAATGGGGTTAAAGTGAATTTCAAAAGAGAAGGTGAGATCATGGATGTGACTGTTATCTATAAACTTAGACAGCTATGTGCATATTAGGTAAAATATTTTTTCCTCATTCAGCCCAGAATATGGCGTATAATAGAAACTCAATAAATATTTTCTGGCTGAAAGAATAAATGAACAAATAGTTGAATTAATGCAATCTTTTGAATAACTATAGCATTTACTGAATGCTGTATGGTGCATTGGGCTCATATTACATATCACCCAGTCTGTTATGTTTGATATATCTTCACTATATGAGTCCTGACTTCTTAAACAGACATTCAGCTCCTTAGGAGTTAGCTGCCTTTGATTGTGCATCCTGTTTATAACCCTCAAATGTATATTGGTTATTTTCTCCCATTAAAGGAAAATGATGTACACTATTTTGCAAGCCCATATTCTTAGAGCTTTATTCATTCATTCATTCATTCATTTTTGTTTTTTAAAATCATGACTCATATCTTTTTGGTTCAGAAACTAACACCAAACAGCGATTTTAATGGCATGATGAAAGGATTTCATTAGGATGCCTCACTTTTTCAATTTGCTTTAATTTAGTCATAAAATTCCTTCCCCATTGAATCTCAATGGCCACAGGCATCTTCACTCTGATATATGTAATTTAATCAAGCTGCTTCTGGCTATGTTAAACTAAGCCATGCTGTGGAATTGCAACTGCAGATTATACCAAAAATCAGAGCACTTTTTAAATTTTTTTTATTCATGATGGCACTTCTACAAACAAGCAAACAATTTTGCTGTCTTTCCTCCTCCTTTCTTTGAAAATCTACTCCCAGAGGGAAAAACAAAGCAAAGAAATAGTACCCATGCACTAGTCGGCCAGGCAATTATGACAAAACGGGAAATATGTATGTGTCAAACAGCACAGCCTTTGGATTATCTGATCTGTGTGAAGAGAACTTTTCAAATGGATTTGAGTGGGTGAAATTTCTGTATCACCCACAAAAGTATTTTTATTACTAACTTCCCAGCAGACTTTTACTCATAGCCCTTTGTTACTCTGAATGTTGGCCCATTAAGTGTACTAATGTTTAACAAAATAGAAATGAATGAATGATGGACACTTCCCTGTTATGTCTGAGCCCAACAGGGTTTTACATCTCATAAGTTACAGGTAACTTCTATGGGCCAAACACATTGAATACAGATGTCATAGGCAAGAGGCTCAGTATATTTATTAGTCTGAATGACTCTTTAATTTCCCTTTCTGGAATAAACTCCTCCAGGGATGTGGCTTAGACAATTTGTATTCCCTCATAACTTCTTTTAAAAATCATCCAATATAGAAATTTCAATAGAATGCTCAAGGGGATGACTATGAAAAGTATGGATTCCTAAGTTAGAGCCCTGTATTAGTTTTCTAGGGCAGCTGTAGCAAAGTACCACAAACTAACTTAAGCAACAAAAGTTTATTGTCTCGGAGTCATGGAGGCCAAAAATCCAAGATCCAGCTGTCGGCAGGGCTATGCTTCTTCTGAAAGCACTGGCTTTCAAGCCTCTCTCCTAGCTTTTGGTATTACCCTGGCTTGTGGCAGCACAACTCTGATCATCATATGGTGTGGTGTTCTCCCTATGTGCAGTGTGCCCCTGTGTCCAAATTTCTCACTTTTATAAGGATACTAACAATCTTAACTTGGCCATCGGCAAAGACCCCATTTCCAAATAAGGTCACATTCACAGGTCCTGGGAGTTAGAACTTCAATATCTTTCAGGTAGGGATGGGGGAGTCACAATTCGACCTATAAAAGCCCCATGCAGTCGCTGCAGTAGCTGCCCATGCATGAAACAGAGCAACAAAAGTCAGCTGACCACCACAGACAACCAGGCATTACTAGTTATACCTGAAGGTTACTGGACATTTTAGAAATCAAAATAAATGAACAACAAAAAATACAGCCTCTACCTGACAAAATTGGCACACATTACATTTTAGGAAGAAAGGGACAAAGTCCTTTAAGTTGACAGGATATACATTACAGTAATAAAGGATAACATTTTGAAAATTGGGCTTTTGAGATTTCATAAGAAGAGGCTTAACACAAAAAGACTGCTTTGGACATTGTCAAGTAGAATCAACTTTTAATGAGAAAAGAGATTTTTTTTCTATGAAAAAGTTTCCAAAGAGTACTGTTTTCCCAAAAGTTTGTTTTCAAATGAAAGTATTCAGATGAGGACAACTTAGTTGTAAATTTTTCTAAGAGAATTATAAAAATTGTTAAGCTTCTCATATGATTTTACTTATAAAATCCAGGAAAATATCCTATGATGCCAAAAAATCAAATATTAACAATTTATGGAATAGTGTGGATTTAGTTGGGGATCTGACAGGAAATAACTTTTCTTCAACACAGCCCTCCAAATTATCTCATTTGCATCTCCATTCTGCACCCATAAGTGATCTCTCAGGCAGATCCCATAGCTTTTTCCATTCACTTACGGTCCATATTTTGGTTAATAAAATCATTCCAACCTCATCTCCTCTCATTTGTTAGCTGCCTCTGGCAATTCTTGGATGGGAAAGGGGAGACAAAGAAGAGGTCTAAGATGACTGATGCTATTGTTCCTGGCAGATGTCCAGATGCAAACTTTTCTCTCATGAGATCTATCAGTGGGTTCTTCAGAGATCCCCTACCTTCTAGGGACTTTAGATGTCATACTCTCCCAGGTCACAGGCCGCGATCTTGGGCTAGTATATTTGTCTCTCCCTCATTCCTGCTCTTAATAGTGTAAACTCTTTTAGTTGGGGTTGCCTCCAGCAGCCTGGCACCTGGCAGTGCTCTAGAAAAACACCCTTTCAAGAGTTCTCTAGCCTGGTCAACTTTCATGAGATCTCTCTAGCTCATGGGAACATTAAGCATCTGGAGTATCATATCATCTCCAAGACAGCCCTTTGTCCTTGCTTTGCCATTAGGGGCAGTTCTGGCCAGCCCCTGGACAGTAGGCTACTACAGACCAGTGACAGGCACCAGACATTCCAAATTCTGGTGCACAAGATTAGGTCATCCCAAAAGTTTTCAAGAGCATTCTCTTCTCTTCTGACTGTTCATAAACCCAAGAAGGGGCTCACCTATACCTGACTTTATCCAGGTGGTGAACTGTTGTCTTTTTTTTTTTTTTTGGTAGCATAGTGCTCCTGAAGTGTTCATTCTTTGGGCCTAAGTGGGAGCGATAACCTCAGACCTTCCTACCCAGCCTATACCTTTCTTCCAAGAAATCCTCCCCTCATCTATCACTTCCATCTCACACTTCCTCTTATAATTAAACTGGAAGAAATAATAGGTCACAGAACCACTCTCACCATCTCTTAGTAAGTTCTGCATGAATAGTCTACCATCACCTTCTAGAAGTTTTAGATGTTTGGCACCATTTTCTTTTGCTTAGAGCCTTCACCAGGACTATAAACTATGGAGGATCCCCATTTAACATTCTTCTACAATAATTTCAGGAAACAACTATATTTGGGGTAATAAAAAATATTCCTTTACCAATTAATTTTTGATTCGTCAATACTTGTATCCACAGCATAGTTCTAAAGTAGAAGCTCTCTTCATTATATTAGGAGGAGAAGCTTCTGTCTATTCTTTTGGAATGAAGTCTGTTCATACTTCGGAGATTTGTTATGAGACTTCTGCGTCTGGGGCTTTTTATGGGATGAATATTTGTGTCCCTTGAAATTCATATGTTGAAGCCTTAACCACCAGAGTGGCTGTATTTGAAGATGGGGCCTCTAAGGAAGTAAGTGAGGTTAAATGAGGGCATAAATATGAAGCCCTGATCTGGTAAGATCAGTGTCCTTATGAAAAGATCACCAGAGAGTATACTTTCTCTCTCTCCTCCCTGTGTATACATAAGAAGAGGTCATGTGAGCACACAGTGACATGGCGATTGCCTATAAGGCAAGAGAAGAGTTCTCAGAATGAAATCTACCTTGTAGACACCTTGATCTTAGATTTTCCAGCCTCCAGAACTGTGAGAAATAAATGTCTGTTATTTAAGTCTGTGGTATTTTGTTATGGTAGTCTTAGAAGAATAATACAGGGCAATTCACATCTCCACTTGCCCATTTATATTTCCTCTCAACAAACATGTTTTCTGGATCACTAGATTAAGAAGACTCTATCACTACACTAGGTCCAATCCTAAATGTTTATCCTACAAATACAATCTTTGATGACACAGCCTAAGAAAAGCCATACATGTTACAGCAAGAGGCTCGAACACCAAGGAGTCATTTCAGCAAATCATCTGCTTCTTAATCTAATTTTGCTAGCAGCATATGAGAAAGTAGACGTAATTTGTGAACAGAGAAATAGGGGCACTAGGAAAGGTAGAGTCAGATTTCTATTAGGCACTGTACCTAACCTTGGTGTGAATTGAAAAAGGCAACTCATCCTTAAGTAAAAAAAAAAAAAAAAAAAAAAAAAAAAAACACATTATTATTGCACAAGACCTATGGCACAGGGTCTAGAGAAAATAGAAATGTAGGCAGCTGCCTCTGTCAGCATCATTAGGTGACCCTGGCTAAAGTGGGTAATGAGTGGTTATCATGTCATTATTTTCCTTTATCAAAATCAGTCCGACTTATGGTTCATCACATTGGATGATGATTCGAAAAGACTGTCAAAAGAGAATCGTCTCTACTACTCATAGAGAACATTATTCGTCCTTTCTAGTTACTCAATGCCAAATCAATTCTGGTTCAAGACCAAAGCTAATATTAGAAGAAAAAAGTTTTCAAGTGTTTGTTTATTTTAAAAGAACAAAATCTACCCTAGGAATAGTGGAAAGTATAATCCTTCTTCCCACAGGGGTGTGGTATGGGGTGTTATGTGAGGCCAGGCCTGAGAAAAAAGACAAGGAAAGGTTTTTTTTCCCTCATTTTCAGACTAACCATCTGTGACTTAAAAATAAAAGTAATAATAAAAAAAAGTCTTGGGGAATCTTTGGCTTCTCCTCTGCCAGTATCTTTGAGAGTTCACTTTCTGTTCAGAATGTAAAAGGGACATAATTATTTCCATGTCTGACTAATATGCACTTGTTTGTGAAGGGCCATAATCCCATAACCCATGTGGATCATGGTCTTGGTGTGTATTGAAAGTAAAAAATGAGGGCTGTTTTCATTCTGGCTCCTCTAGTGACTGAGTCACCATGTCCTTGAGCAAGTTATTTCCTCTCTGTGTACTCACTTTTAAAAACAGAGAGATAATAGTGTTCCTGACCTCCTTACCTCACTGGGATGTTGTCAACATTAACAAGCAATAGACCCATATTTTTAGAGAAGAAAGGAAGAAAATTGCTAAATTTTAAAAATATTTTCCCTCCCGTATATTTATTTTGTACACCTTAAAATTCCTAAATGGATTACAGTGACAAAAAAGGCCTAGCGTACTTACAAAGGCAAGGTTATAGTTGACCTTGTGGGACAAATCTTTGAAGTCTTCTTAGTTTTCTTATGAAAAAAAAGACAAAGACCAATGACGTTTATTTAGTTGATGATCTTTTTACAGAACGTAAGTTACCAAATTAAAAAAAAAAAAAAACATAGGATGAACCAATAAGAAAAACTATCACATTATGATAAAAATAACACTAAACTGAGAGCTGGGGGGGGGGGGGGAATCTAGATTCTAAATCTTTTTAACTAACCTATTTACGTCAACTTAGCCTCTCATAAGCCTGTTTATTTATCTGAGAAATGAGAGCAGATTATAATGGTTATCTGGTATAGGATACCAAATTAAACAAGATTTTAATGAAATAATATATGTAAACATTTCTTAAAATTATAAAACACTGTGCAAATAACAGGTTTTGTTGCTACTGCTCAGCCAACCACCACATCTCTTTAGTCACCATAACATCACTTCATCTGCTTCAAGGATAGTGGTTACACCAATTTTCTTAGACATGAAAACAGTGCCAGCATGTTCCACATAATTAGAGTTCCCACCCAGCCATTTTTCACTTTGACAGGGAGAAAAAGGAAGGGAAGGGTTGCGTCCTATGGTTGGGCCATCCTTTGATTCAGATGTGAAATGAGAGCTTTGAAGCAGGGGTGAAGGGTCTGTGCTGATTAGGGAATGAACCATCTCCTTCCGAGGAGCCTTATGTTTCCACTACTTCAGGGTGTGCCCACAGAGATACAAAGAGACAGTCAGTTTTCCATACAATAAGGTTTGGAATGTTGCCAACCTAGTCAAGGGCTGAGGGAAAGATTTGTGGAAGAAGGCTTTCAACATTTTCAAACATCGGATGGCAAGAACGCAGCTATTCTAGATGACATCTAAGGTCTATTCCAGTCTTGAAACTCAGTCTATAAATCAGAAAACTACAAAAATAAAATTAAGGAAGCACATAGAATCTCCATGACTCCTTTGTCCCCTGTTCGAAATCCAACCATTCTGAGTCATTTCAGAAAATAACCTATATTCTTAACTTGACAGTTTGTCAGCCTTCCTTAGCCACTTCGGGCCATCCTTATAATTCTTCTCCTTCTTTCTCCTTTCTCCTTTCTCCTTTCTTCTTTTCTCTTTCTTCTTTCTTCTTTCTTCTTCCTTCTTTCTTCTTTCTTCTTCTTCCTCTTCTTTTTACTATTTCTTTCTCTCAATTGTGTACTTAATGTATCTCTTTTCTTATGTCATTGTCTATTTTTCCATCAAAACTTGTTTTTTTAACCAGATTGTAATGTCTGTGGATATTGGAATCATGCTTCAGACTTTTCATTACACTTTGTACCCTTAATTCTCTGAGATTCATATTTAGTGGAGTCAGCCATTCCAGGGCAGCTCTTTGCATGTTTTTGCCTTGATTTCACTGGCCTTTGAACATCATTCACTATGAGTGGCAGACAGCATTTCCTTCTGATGCCATGCTCTGCATTTCCCCTTCTCTTGACTCTGCTTTGTGTTTCTAGGCACCTAAGTAACAACCAAAGACCATGTGCAAAAGTGCCCTCTTGGTTTGGCCTCCATGGTTAAGCCATCCTTTGATTTAGATGTGAAACGAGAGCTTTGAGGCAGAGGTCAAGGGTCTGTGCCGATTAGGGAAATGTCAGTCTCCTTCCAAGGAACCTTAAGTTTCCCCTGGTCATGGTGGGCCTACATGCTGCAGAAAAACTTAAAAAAGTGCTCAATGTAGAGTAAATTTTGTAACAACCACTCCATGATGAAAAATAAATATTGGCAATAGACATTATAAGTGAGGAAAAAAGAGAGACAGTTTTGCAAAACTAAAAATCAAGTGACGACTGTGCATTATTTTAACTGTGGGGTGATTCTAAGAACAAACGTAGAACAGAGAACTTTTAGACATTGAGATTTTTACTCCCCTATCCTTGCCCTACCAATTTCTACATTTGCTTTACACTATTCAGAGTAGAAGAGATCACTGGGTCAAAGCACATTCAGTTTGGGGGTGGGAGAGTGGGAGAAAAGGAGGAGCAGGAAAGGAAAGATCAGACACTGGGGCCTGTTCGGAAAACTATGTATATCTTTCTTCTCACTGGCACCAGGAAAACGATTGCTGAGACCCTGTAAAAAGTCAATAATTTCAGCCCCTTGGATGGAATACAGTAGATTAATAGCTCAGCTTTGTGTACCAGTTACGGAGTGAAGGATGTTGGGACCCAGGGCTAAGTACTAATTTAGGATAGGGATGTGTAAGCTGATGGCCTGAAATGTTCACAACTCCCTGTGTCCAAGCCCTTTGCAATATTCATTTGCACATCTTCCCTTCACTAGATGAGGTCTATTTTCCCTCCTCTTGAATCTGGACTGGCTTTGTGATGTGCTTTGGCCAATAAAGTACCATAGAAGTGATGGTATGCTAGTTCTAAGAATAGGCCTCAATAAGCCTTGAAAGTTTTACCTCTCTTAAGTTTGCCTACCAGCATAAGGATAAGTCTTGGCTAGCCTGCTGGATGACAGAAAACACACAGCCAGTCATCTAAACTGACAGGCAGTCATGTGAACCAGACATTTTTAAAACAGCCTGTTCCTAATCAACCCAACAACGGACATAAGATGTATTAGTGAACTTAAATAACTAAGCAGAGATCAGTTAAGCAGGGCCCAGTACTACCTAGCTAGCCTATAGACTCATGAGCAATAATAAATACAGCAAAAGAGAACTGATATAGAGTCATTCAATCAAACGTTTAGCCAGGCATTTTGCTCTGGAAATAGTCGAGAACCCGAGTCAGAAGTTTTCAGAGTTAGTAGTCCTACCTGGACTCCTATTTGGAATCCAGGCTGAGTTGTTCCAAAAGCAGATTCCAGAGACTATTTTTAATAATAATAATCTTAGAAGTTAACTATGTGCAATGCTTACTTCAAAGCCAACATCTCCTCTCGCTTCCACAAACATAAGGTGCTATTATCCTGGTTTTATGGAACAATGAAGCTGAGGGTGAGAAATTAGGTAGATACCAAGAGCTAAAATGAAAACCTTGGTTGAGTTTGATGCCAAAGCCCAGGTAATGAACACTGCACAGAAGTATTGCACTGGGAAATCGATGGTATTGTCATAGGAGAGAGGCAATTCCCTTAACTGCGGTGGAAATGGGGTTTGGGGTAACTGTCTAGGCTTATTCAGAGGCTAAGGAGACAAGGTGGCAGCTAGAGAGAAGGCAGCTACATAACACCTGTCAGATGTTACTGTAGCAATAAACAAGCCCAGCAAATCCTGTTTCACTCCTGAGAACATTTGTCTCCATGGTAAAATAAAGCAAAACTGGAATGAGTCAGTCACCACCTGAGAGGAGGGAGGGCTCAGAGTCACGGAGGCTTGGCAGATTGCTCTCCACTCCACTCTTTGACTCATCAATCCCAGAGGAGTTAAGAACTTGCTTGCTAACAGCTTTCCTCAGTCATCTCAACAGATAAAAGGAGACGGGGACAAAGCCGGAGGAATTCCATTACATTGTAAAGTTCTTAGATATGATAGGAGATGTCTCAGTCTCCCCTGCGAATGTAGTAAAATACCTTTACCCATTCCATATATGGTTAACCTACCCCATCCTCATGAAAATTACCATATTGAGTGCTCTGAAAATATCCTGTTTTCAAGAATCAACTTATACATTAATCCCTTTGTATAGAATTAATAACAACTAATTTCACTCTCACAGCAACTCTAATGTAGGTGTTAGTATTGCCACTTTACAGATGAAAAAAAAAATGGAAGTTTAGAGATAGGGTAAGCAACTTGCCAAAAATCACAATGCTGGGCCCTAGTCAAACCTATGTTGGCAACTACCAGAATCCAGGCTTCCAAACATTCCTTTTTTTCTGTTAAGACCAGTATGCTAAAAGAACTCTCTCTCTCTCTCTCTCTGTTTCTCTGCCTCTCTCTGTTTCTCTCTGTCTCTGTCTCTGTCTCTCTCTCTCTCTCTGTCTCTCTCTCTGTCTCTCTCTGTTTCTCTCTGTCTCTCTGTCTCTCTCGCTCTCTCGCTCTCTTGCTCTCTCACTCTCTCTCCTCTCTTTTCAGTATGCCAGCAAAATATTCTAGATGTCAGAGTCAAGGATAAGACTCAATTTGAACTCTTGCCTATCTTCTCTTTAACTACCAACTTGGAAATGTAGCACCAAAGATAGAATTCCAAAGCTGGCAGGTAAGTTCTATTCATCTTAAGAATTTTTCCCTTCCAATATTATCATACATCCAGATTCCTTATAGCAAATTTCATCTCTGTTGAAACTCAACAGCAAAACCATCAGACTTTTCTTTTGGTATTGATAATTCATTTATTAAATGAACATTCAGAACACAGCTCCTAGTTTCTGAATCAGCCTTACTAGTGTTTCTCTGGGCTATCCTGGAGGGCTGGGATATGTTCCCACTCTACTAACATGCTGTTGTTTGGGACACGAAGACAAATAGAGTACATTCGGCTAAAGGATGCAGCTGAGAGGGGAAGGGAGCAGTCAAGAGACTGAGTATCCTCTGTGAATTATTGAACTCGATTGTGTTATGGTGAGTTTTTATGTGTCAGATGTCTGGATGGCAGGTAGGGGAACATAAATGCCCGATCTCCCGACAGCTCATCACTTTCTTATCATTTCTTTCTTCTTATACCTTTGCACTTTCAGACAGCGTGTGTTTAAAGTTCAAGTTTTCATCTATCACAAGTCTTGCTGCATATGACCACAGCATAGTAGACTAGGAAGGCATCCAAATCTTCTATTTTAGCCTTCCCTAAAGCACAGAGTCTATCTACTGTACTCTTTTAGGGGATATATAACATCTGCTCAAATATTTCTAGTGACAGACAACTCATTAACTCCCAGGACAGTCCAATTAATTCTTTGAATAGTTCAATTTACCAGTGCAACAGACAGATCTAAAAGGTCTCCTCTATATGTCAGGCACTGCCGAGAGATAATAAAGCATCCGACTCTCAGGAAACTGACAGTTCTACATTAGAACCACATTCAACCTCCCTTTAGTATCTAACCCTTTTTTCTTGGTCTGTCTTTTGAGGTGTCACAGAGTAAGTTCAATTTTTGACACTCATCTGTGGAAAGAATGGTCCTTATTAAATGTCTCTGGAGAAATGCGAAGTTGCTATCAGTCACATACACCTGCCTGACAATGAGTTGTTAGACTTTTCTTTTTGACAGGAGGGAACAGAAGAGTAGTTTTTGAAAAGTTAAAAAAGGAAGAGTGGTCTATTAGTGCTGGGAAATGTTTATCTGTGGCTAGACTTTATTGATTTAGCATTGGTGCTGACTATGCTTAAGAAATGTGAAAAGAATGCAGGATCTGTTATTCGCACACCCCCAGGTGCTAATGACGAACATTTAGTTTTCCATGTCTTCTATTGCTCACTTTCTACTTCTTAAAACTTCCTCTTCTTTTGCCTCTTCTTTTGTTCTTTCTTAACTGTCTTCATCGGCTTTTTCTGTTTAGATACTTTAAATGTTAGTGTTCACATCTTACTTCCATCACCATCTTTACTTATATTACAAGTTCTCTTATGCAGCTCCCATGGTTTCCACCAAACTGAAAAGCTGACCACTCTACTCAGTGTATCTCCAGCTCTCATCTCTCTCCTGTATTCCACAACTATATTACCAATTTCCTAATCCACTGTATTTCCTCTGGGCATGTCAAGGTAATTAATCTCTTTTCCAAACCTCTCTCTGTTTCCATATGCCTTATCTCTGTTTATTGTGTCACCATCTAGCTCAACAACATGCCATCAAATTCTGTCTGTTCTACCCCAGACCTATTCCCTGATTGTTTTCCCAGCTGTTACAACCAAACAACGGCTTGTTTCCATGTCCCTGTATCTTTACAATTTAGTCCATCTTCCACATCGCTTCCATGATTATGCTCCTAAAATAAATAAATGGATAAATTAGTGCATCTAGTCATACCTGTTGCCTTCAGAATAAAGACCTAAAATCATTACATAATAAAGACATTCTTCACTGTCTCCAACTGTCTCTCTTCTACCTAAACCCACCTCTAGGCCACTCCCACAAGACATACACACAAATTCTGCTCCAACCACCATGAACTCCTTATTTGATCTTTTCCTTAAACATAGGCTATAGTGATTCTCTTTGAACATGCTGATCTGTTTTCCTTAAAGCCTGTCCCTTTTTCAGTATGGTAAGCTCATGTTCGTCTTTCAAAATCTAATCCAAATGTTATCTATTCTGACTGACACTTTCTTACTCATCTAGGCAGTTATTAATTTCTTCCTATGTGTTGGTGATTGGTCAAAAATATTATTGTGCATTAGAAACCAGACATGCTAGATACTGCCAGATGATGGGTGTACCATGGTTAGGGTGATAGAAAGTCTCTACTCTATAGGGCATTAAATCCAGTGGGGAAGACTGAAGCTGTACATCTAATTCAAGTATATTGACTGTAATGAAAGTAGCTATGCATTATGGAGACCTACAGTCTAATCAATACTGTCCAATACAACATTCTACGCCTGTGTAATGTTGTTTATATGTATAGTCCAATACGAAAGCCACTATCTACATATGGCTATTGAGTACTTGAAATATGAGTAATGCAACTGAGGAATTAAATTTTTTATCTTATTTTATTTTAATTGATTTAAATTTAAATATCCAGCTAATGACATCTTTATTGGACAGCTGTAGTTTTAGACATTAAGGAAGTCATCTCTGAAAGGCTGAGATTTAGTCTTGGATCTGAAGGATTAATAGATCCAAAGGGCAGATGATGAGGTGGGAAAACTATTTAGAATATAACATTGTAAGGCCCAGATTCACAAGTTCACTTTCTCTGGTAATCCCACACCTCCCTTAGCTCCTGTAAACTTAAAATAGTGCCTAGAGCTCGACATATATTTGCTATTATTATTATAATTAAGTTTGTTCTGGTCTTTAGACTTCTTCATAAGCTTTATTAAGTCACATTCATATGTGTGTACCTTTAGTCTCTGTCAGTTTTATAAAAATGGGAACTGTTCCAAATTCTTTTTCTATTCTGCCACTGTATCTCAAAGATTACTGTGCAGGTGAATTTTCTCTCCACCTGAAATGGTCTACATTTTAAGGAAATTAAAAATCAGTGAGAACATAAACAGTCAAGTGATGATCATCTCGATACACTGTGGTTCTAAACTTTTCAGCTCCCAAGGTGAGAGCATAGAATTAAACAAATCTGTTGTGAGAATTCTCAGTGCTCAAATGAAGTCTTATGCCTGATGTCCTCCATAGTCTTGGATTTACCTGCAGTCACTTTATGGTGAGAATTTTGTCTCTTAAATGAAGTATAGTCCCACCACTAACTCAGCTTCACATTGAAGTATAGTCCCACCACTAACTCAGCTTCACATTGACATCCTATCACGTGTCTATCCATGTTGCTTTATGCTTTTATATAACACATGGGAAAGGTGTGGGCAAAAGAAATGCTATTTTGAAATGCATGCTGAACAACACATGACAGGTGTGCTGTAAAGACTGCAAGGAGCTGTTTGTAACATACCATAGCAAATCCCTGAGAGTGTCTGGTAGAGCCAGTACTGCAGATGGCTTGGCAATCTGAGCAGCTGATTCTACAACCTCACCCCCAAACCTAAAGAGGGTCTTCAGTTTATTTTTAAACAGCAAAAGTCATCCAAATACTTATCTAAATTATGAGGAGCTATGGACAGATGAGAAGAAATTAGATTCATAGAACTGAGAAAGGAAACTATCTATAAACTGAAGATTCAAAAAAAAGAGAGAGAAATAGAAAATGACTAACAAGACCAAAGCAAGTTCCTTCTCACTGCCAAGTCTGATTCTGCCAGTTTATGGTTAAGACAGCCTTCACCCCAAGTTTTATCTGATGCTCAACACCTAGTTCAATTCCTACTTGCCTCACAGATCTATGCTGTTACTGCTGAAACTGCAGGACATTTGTCATTAATACATAGGTTGGCATTTAATTATACAGTATATTGTCCTGTTCTTTGTTAAGATTTTGTATGCTTGAGATTTTTCTCCCCAACCAGGATGCAAGATTTTCAGTGTCCAAGCGTGCGGCAGAGTACCTCATGGATCCATTGATAAATATCTTCTGATTTATTCAATAACATGCCAGAGGATAGACCATTGTCAAATAGTGAGATAAAGAGAAGCAAGGGGAAAACAGAGCAAGGTGCAGATCTGTACCCTAGTGAAGGCAGCTAAGATTTCCTGAGGAGACTTATATACTAGGAATGACAACACTGATGAGCACAAGTGGGGTAAATGGCTTGGGCACTTGGACTCTGATGTTCTCTTATTGTTGGCTGATATATGGATTATACCTTCTCTTGAAAGTATATAAGGACCCAAGTTCTTTGGAAAAGAAACTTCTGTCATGATGGTAAAGAAAAAGTCTAGATAGAAGCTTTTCCCACTCCAGAGGCTTGTGAAAATTACTAATCAAGTAAATCATCTGACATATGTCTCAGAATATTAGAACTGGAAGGAGATTCAGATATTATCTGATCACAGTCCCATTTTACAGTGAGAGAAACTGAAGCTCATAACACGAAATGACTTGTTCAACACAATATGCCTGGGTTGGTGGCAGAGCTGAATCTAGAGCCTATGATTTCTGGTTTCTAAGGCCAGTGATCTTTCCATATTAGTTTCATGAGAAGTAACAGAATTCTAATGGATTATTCAGTGAAAACTACCATTGACTAGTCTGTTTTCCTCCTCACTTGATTTCTTTTTCTAATCAGCCTAGACCCCGATTATTTAAACTATTCTCCCATCTAAGCTGTATTTCAATATCCTCATCTATGTGTCCTAGTATCCCTGCCCTAAAAACCCTAAACACAGATTGGACACAATAATCTACCTTCTCCAGCACCTGGTATTCTAGAACTGCTATTCTACTTTCTGTCTCCATGAATCTGCCTATCCTTTGTATCTCATATAAGTCTTAACAATATTTGTCCTTTTGTGTCCATCTGGCTTATTTCACTTACCATAATGTATTTATGGTATATCCATGTTGTAACATCTATCAGAATGTCATTCCTTTTCAAGGCTGGATAATATTCCATTATATGTGTATATCACATTTTGTTTATCTGTTCATCAGCTGATGGACATTTAAGTTGTTTCCACATTTTGGCTATTGTGAAAAATGTTGCTATTAACATTGGTATACAAGTGTCTGTTTGTTCTTCTTTCAATTCTTTTGGGTATATACCCAGAAGTAGGATGCTGGAATTGCCACATTGTTTTCCACAGCACCTACACTATTTAAACCTGGCTACCAATGCATACGAGTTCCAATTGCTCCACAATTTTTCCAACATATATTGTTTTCTGTTTTGTTTTGTTTTTGTTTTCATTTTGGATAGTAGCCATTCTAATGCATATGAGGTGTTATTTTATTGTGGTTTTAATTTGCATTTCCCTAATAACAAGTGATATTGAGCATCCTTTTATATATTTATTGACCATTTGTGTATCTTCTTTGGAGAAATGTCTATTCAAGTCTTATTCCTATGTTTGAATTGCGTTGGTCATTTTGATGTTGTTTTTGTTGTTGTTGCTGAACTTATCATTCTTAGCTTTTTTTTTCTTATTTGATTTTCTCTATAGCATTTGCCCCCATTCTAACTAAAATGATTTCCCCTTCTGATTCATGGCTTCCCTTTCCTATCTTTTCTCTCTCTATTCTGATCTTTCCATACTAGCTCTCACTATATTTAATTCCTACTCACTCTAACATTTATTGAGCATTTCATATGTGCCAGACACTATGCTAAGTGTTTTAGGTGTATTCTCTCCCTTCGTATTTAAAACCGTGCATTAGGTAGGCAGGATTATTAGAAATGGCATTGTATAGATATGAAAACTGAGGTTCAAAGAAATAAAGTACTTTGCTTAAGTTTGCTAAAGTTGTTAGTCAAAGAGCTAGTATTTAAACCCAGGAAACTGATTCTAGACTGTGTTCTTAAAATTTTTTATCTATTTCTATAGTGTTAACTACTAAGTTAAGCTGATACAGCCCTATATAGTAAGTTATATAATTTAATTACATGGTTGCAAACAACGAAAACTGGGTTTGACAACGTAAAGTGAAAAGGAATTTGTGGCAAGGTTAAGAAGTAATTCACATAATTGAATGGAAAGCTGAAACATTGCGCTTAAAAAGACAGAGATTTAAATGGTTTGCAGCACCAGGATTGTAAGAACTGAGGAATGGCCATTTGAATGAATTGTCTGCAAATTGTCTCAGCAACTTGGTCAAGACTGAAATTCCAGAGAGCAAGCATCATATTGGTCTGGCTGGGATACATGCCAACCCCACAGGTAGAAAAGACAAGAATAGAACGTGGTGGTCGACAATCCAAACCTAGCTGTATCTAAGTGGTAAAGTTCACTCCCCTAGAGCAAAAGAAGAAACAGTGAATAAGTGGATTCAAAATGACAAGTCTACTATACTCTTAATCTTTAACTTTTGCCTAGACTTCTCATCAGCTCCAAACCTAAATATTCAATGACATCATTTCTACTTAAAGTCCTTAGTACAATGGTAACCACTTGCTCCTCTTTAAGTGGGTAGAAGTCTACCTTACAAATACCTCTCCTGCTACATTTCTCACTCTGGAGAATATGTGTCAAAAATATGTGTCATTCTTTCCCTTATGAGACTACAAGCTCCTCCATTGTGCTGCATTCTTCTCTATATACTCTAGCGCTAAGTATGGTGTCATGCATGCAGTCAGTGCTCAATAAATGTTTGCTGCCCGAAGACTGAACCAAAACTACCAACTTGAGGGGAACTAGAGTATCATACATTCACATAACAAAATCTTTAACATAAAGACCTTGAAGTTTTATTTGAATACACGTATAATATGAGCCAAAAGTGTTTTATAAATTGTCAAAGAGTAAAGGTAATCTTAACTGTGTTGGTAAAAGTATGGTGCATGCCAAAAAAGAGTAGGTCTCTGATACCTGACACTGATCGGACCACATCTGGAATATTATTACTATTTCTTGTCACATTATAATAAGGAGATTGAAAAAACTAAAATGTTTAGAAATTATATCAATGGACGAGCATAACTGAATAGGGAATATTTATAGTGGAAAAGAGAAAAGTTAGGAGATTTGATCACTAATTTTTCAAAAGCCTCTGAAAATCAGAAAGCTATCTGCTTAACTACACATAGAATCAGGATCAATAGACAGGAAAAAAATCTTAAAAGAGTTGTTCATAAATGGAATAATCTATTTTATAATATAATAAGACCTCTATGATTAGAAATGCTAAAAAGTTATGTTAACAAATCTCAAGATATTGTTTAAGTAATAATTTCATAGCTTAGTACATTGACTAGATTAGATGCCACATACTCAAATGTCTTTAGAAACAAGGCAATAATTGCTTTGCATGAATGAAGTAGGTTGGGTATAAGACAGTAGAATCTAGTCCCAGACTGTTATGGGGACTAGAGAACATGTATCTACCGTAAGGTATTTGAATTCATACATCTTTAGAGCATGATGAAGTTCAAATAAAACAATCCTGAGAGCTAAATTCCGTACTTTGACTGCCAATTTGAACTCAATGGAGTACATCTTTCAGATGGTTTCTAACTTGAAGAGTCAACCCTGTATGGATAATATGCTTCTTAAACAGATTATTTATGATGATCCCATGTGCAGAGAATTGTGAGGAAGGTAACATCATTAAGAAACTTAGTGGTGAAAATGAAAAGTTATTAGGATCACTATTGATTCTAATGAAATTACTAAGAGTTTGGTAAATGTAAAGATGCTGTGCAGAAAGAAGGCAGAATCTGTTGATATGTTATTTTAGACAGCAAAAAGAACTCTGTAGATATGCATTATTTGCTTCTGAAATAATTTACTGGTGATTCATTCAAGTGGCTGGACCCTGAGGTAGGGAGTTTATCTTAGACTATCCAAGTAAGCCCAATCTAATCATTTGCTCTTAAAAGTGAAAAGTCTCCCAGCTATGATCAGTATGAGGGATAGGCAACTAGAGGATAAGGGTCAGAGAGATGCAACATTGCTGGCTTCGAAATGGAGAAAGGGGACCACAAGCCAAGAAATGTCAGAGACCCCTAAAAACTGGAAAAGGGAAGTAAGAAGATTCTCCTCTAGAGCCTTCGGAAATGAATGCTTCCCTGTTGAAATCTTGATTTTAGTTCTGGAAGACCCATGTTGGATCTCTGATGCACAAAACTAAGATTTGTGTTGTTTTAAGCCACTACGCTTGGAGTAGCTGTTACAGAAGCAATAGAAAACTAATATAGATGCTTAAAGTTAAAATGATAATGAGCATGAGAAAATAGTCATTTGCAGTCTTGTATAAATGTGTGGCAAACAGGACATCATGTTATATTTAATACATATATTTAATACATAAATCATAAAATATGATTTATTTGATAGTGGAGACATACCCTGTGACTGGAATTACACATCTAGTTGTCTAGGAAAAAATTTTAAAAATGAAAAAGAAATATAAAGCATGACCTCTGCCCTCCCAAAGACCAAATTTTTAGACAAAAGAAGATCATAAAACAGAATATATAATATAATATATATTATAGCAAGAATGGAGGGCTATAAATGTGATTATTACATATATCAGGTTTTCTAGACATAGGCAAATTTCAGATATCCTGATTGGCTGTGGATATAACTGTTAAAAAAAAAAGACTAGGAATTCTTCCAGCTTAGATCTAAAATTTATCTCCTACCTAGAAATGATAAATCATCTGTCAGTATCTAGCTTTTTGGCTTAGAAGGTATAGTCATGACTATAGGATAGTGAGAGTAAGTGAAGTTCAGTAGAGCTAGAGATATCAGAAGTGTGTGTGCATGTGTGTATACATCTGTGCATATATAAAAGAACAGAACTTGAGTGCAAATTAAAATTAATTAATATTCTAAAATAGGAAATATACCTCCTCACTTGAAACTTTTAGGAAACAGCTTAAATGGTTATAAATGGAAGGTAGCATTGAAATGAGAAGGAAACACCTGGTACAGGTTAGCAAGTCAAAAAATAATAACCAACTAATAAGTAACAGTTGTGAATTTGCAGATTATCTTTTTTTTTTTTTAATTTTTGAACTATCAGTTTCCTAGGTTGTAAGTCTACATAACTAAAATTTTGAAATAGCTAGTTTGGATTTTTGATTAGTGCAACAGTGAGTTTGTACCAAATGGAAGCACAGTGATGTGAGTTTGTAACAGGAGAAGCCAGTTGATGTTATATATGGTAGGTTTCCCAAAGAGGAATTGAACTTCTCTGGTTAAAGTTTCCAATGTAATAGACAAAAAGGAGGAAGGGAGTCCAAAGCTGTAGGAGGACCACATCGACAGAACTGATGCTGATCTAATGAGAGTAGAGAATATACCCTAAGGAGGTCAGAGGGACCCAAACTTTGGAAAGTGAATAGCATATAGGAGCCCTGTAATCTCTAAAAACTAATTTTAGAGGAGAGAGTTTAGTCAGATCAAGACTATTAAGATGAACAGGATAAGTATAGGATATTTTCATTCACTTTAAGCAGGAGACCATACAAGTACTTGTAATGACTTCAAAATTCTCTTATTTTTAGTTCAGTAATCCTTTGTGTCTGTTTAATGGCAGTTAAAGATAGGCACATAAGAGACACTCCTTTTTAGTGAATGATTAGCCAAGAACTATTTACCTTGGTTTGCCACTACATCTCCAACTCTTATGTTTGGACAGTCTAATAATAACTCAGCCTTGATGATCAACTGGACATTCCTGAGCAAACGAATCTAGATTTTTGGGGTTGCTGTTGATCTGCTCCTTTCCCTCATTAGTTATAACTGAGTTACCACTCCTCAAAGACAGTGGATATACCACCACCTGTATGCACTGAGGTCTGCTCCACCGTTTTATCTCAACAGCCTTGATCTGGATGAACTCTCTCCTCTAAAGTTATTTTTTAGAGATCAAAGAACTGGAGATAAAAAAAAAAAGCTTAATGTGAATGAAAATGCTTTAGTTGACATTAAATGAGGAAGGCGTGGACTCAGAATCAGAGAATTTCCTTAAATTGATCTAAACTTACACAGTTGGAAGGGTTTTTTGAAAGTACAATCTACTCGACCTTCTAAAAGTACATTTATTTTGCTTTTTAATGTAAAATCCACATTTGATTGAAAACATGAAACATTCTCAGTTCAGTGTTTTCCAGAGAAGTTTGTCATTCACTAGCTCACATGCTTAATATAAGTTTAAAGCACAGATTTAGGATAATTTATTTTCAGTAAGGAAGATGAATATATGTGAATCAAAGAACAAACTAAAAATTACAATGTTCCTTTGAAGTACACTTTAAGGGACTAGTCAATAAACATTTATCAAGCATTTTCAATGTTCAAGGAACTATTGTGGGAATGGAAAAAAATATGCAAAAATGTTTATGATATGGTTTCTTCCTTTGAGAAGTTTACAGTCTAATAAGAAAGATTAACACACAAGTATCTTAATTGTGTTTTTATTGTAGCAAATGTCAAAAGAAATACTAAAATTAGCATTAGGAATCTGGAGAGTGATGCGGTCCCTTGGATGATAGGGTCAAGAGCATGTTGGAGGAGCATGTACTTGGCTAATTTTTAAAGGATAAAATGACAAGGGACAGAGATGAAAAGGTATGAGTATGGTCAAAGGAAGAAGAGCCACTGGAAAAGCAAAGACAAAGAATAAAATACTATGGAATGTGTTAATGAACTAGTGAGTGGGATACTTAGGTTAAAACATGTAATACCCAAGTGGGAAAAATGGAGAAATCAGGCTTACAACACCAAGTCATGGGGAGTCATGAAGGATAGGAGTTAGCAAAGGTATTTTTAAAAGACAATAACATTATTTGAGCTATGCTTCACCAAGACAAATCTGAATTCAGTATAGAATATAACATGGAGTCAAGGTAAATAGGAGGCAACTGAGATAGTTCAAGAGAGCTAACAAAGGTCTTAATTCTCAAGATCTTCATGTCCTACATGTGTAATATCTCTTGATACTGTGTATTGACCACATACATTGCTTTACCTGCCTGGCTGGACTTTTCCCCATGATTTACTGCTGAATTTGCCACTCTGAATCTGGTGCTCAATAAGAATGCATAATTCAAGGTACCAGCTCTTCCCAGTTTTTATCATTATGGTGCAGTTAACAGAGCCATGGCTGGCAGTGTTTCAAAAAACAACCACATGCAGAAGTGTAGACTGTTTGTATACATAAGGGGCAAAACTAGTGGAGAGATCTAACTGCCAATGAAAGAGGCAGAGAAGGCGTGCCTCCAAGAGGTAAGAACAAACCTAAAGAGTGCAGTGCTATGGAATCTATAAGGAGGATTTTAAGAAGAACAAAGTATTCAAAGTTATCTGCTTCTGTAGAAATGAATAAAAAGCCTGTGGTGTTTGGGAATCACTTTATCTTGTACATACTACATCTGTTCTAATGATTGTACTGTGGTGCAAATATCCCCCAAAGGCATGTTTCGGGGTCTTACTCAAAACCTACCATAGTGCCTGACATGTAGAAGTAAACAAGTAATTGTTTCTTAAATAATTGGGTAGTCGCTCATTGTCACCTTCAAAAGAAAGTATTGCTAATGATGAGATCAGGGAGGAAGAGATTTAAAAGTGAGTAGAAAAGAAAGAAAAGCAAACAATGCAGGCTGAAATATTATGAAAATAAATAGAGAGATAAACTTGAAGTTAGTTTTTGTGTTAATGGTGGTTGATATTGTTTGCTTTTGCCTTCTGTTTTTAAGTGTAAAGGAGATTTGAGCCCCTGTATAGGTTGTGGGTAAAAGACAATTAAAGGATGATAGAAACCAGAGAGGAGATAGAGGTGGGAGGTAGAGAACATGATTTATTGAACAGATGTCCAAATTAAATCAGAGGACATAGGATAAAAAGCACTCTTCAGAAAAGAAAAGTGATACCGATTCTAAGGAAAAGAGAAGACATTCTGTTATGTAAGAACCAATTGATCTTTGGAACATAAATCTTGGCTGGATACAGAGAAATTCTGAGCTAAAGAATTATGATGGCTTTGACCTCTCATACAAGGAGAGAATGGGAGACAGTGCAGAGTTGAGACAATTAAGAAGAGTGAAAAAGGTTAGAAGAGCTGCCTTGGAAATACATTTAAGAGCTATAATACAGAGTTATTAGCCCCGAGGGCCCCAGGTGATGGCACAGGGCTTTGTGAATTGTAGGTGGTTCAATCAATGTGGTTTCTGGCTTACTCCAACAGCTCAGGAATTTGTTAGACAGATATAAGCAAAGGTCACAGTGAGTTACCAAGTACTTGGGTTATCAGTGAGAAAAACCCAATTGCCAACAAGCAAGAGCCAGAATTTCTCATAAATTAATTTTCATAATTAGTTGTTTAGCAACGGTCTCTCTCACTTATGTGTAAACTCCATGATTGCAGGAAATAGTGACCAACTCAGTCAGAGCTGGCCCTTAATAAATAGTCACTGAGCACAGAAGAGAGAAAAGAAAGGGGGGAAAGATGAAAGGAAGGAAAAAAATAAAGGCAAGTAGTAGGACTTTTAGAGCTTTTGTTTAAAGGTAATAGTTATGCTGTCATCATGTTATTTAAAAAGTGTTCACCTTTATCAGAGTTTAAATACCCACTACACATGCTGTGGACTATTTTAAAACATCTCATTTACTTCCAAAGAAGATGTGAAAAGCATGTCGATTGTATATTAACTAGAGAAAAATATAAGACGGTCAATAAAATGTCCATAAAGTTTTAATTCCTAAGAGAATGTGAAGTCTGTTTCTGACAACAACATCAGATTAATCAAGAAGTCTGTCACTGACAAATGATAGGAAAAATGGCAAAATTTACTATCGTTACCAAGGACGCATTCAAAAAGAACTATCTCACTAGATCTTTGAGAAATACCTCACAGTTCCTAGAACGATCTCAAATACTGGATAAAATGTAGTTCTGCCTATCAGCTGTGTTCTCAGATAATTCTTCAGAGGAAAATGGTGTTCGTTATTCAAATGATAGACCATATTTATAAAGGGACAATTCGGTGAGTGATTTTTAAATACCCTTTAGCCAAGTTTGTGACAATTAAAAAAAGTTTTTTATTTTAATATCAGAAGTTATATCAATATTCAAGCCTTGTCTAGGCCAAAAGGGATCCTGATTAATAGAAAAGGTGTCTAGGAGTAACTATGACCATAGGATCAGACATATACATCATGGGAGGACTTCAGAGTTTCATTGGGTGCCTGCATTTCCCAAGATTGACATCTTTCAGAATTTTCTGAGGGCCAAATGTTATTTCTTTTGCTTCATCCTCTAGTCAAAGAGTCTCTCTTATAGTAGAGAATATATAATTCTAGTGAGCAGCTTTGAATCATGTAGTTCACAGTTTGATGCTAACAGACACAAGAGAAATAATGCAAACAATTGGTGGTGACTTAGAAGCACCAATAGGCTCAATCCTACCCTAGTTATCAGATTAAGGACAACAGAAATAATTTTGGCCTCCCTCATTATTCTGTCCCTCCCATCATATTACACCTTCATCTGATCTGGCCAGACTTTAAATGTAGCTGCTCTGCCCAGCACTCTAACCACAGTTGAACTTGGGTTATGCTAACAAAAGCCTTTAAGTGCCTACCATGTGGCTTAAGTCACGTCTCTGCACACCTACCAGAGACCTCATTTTGATAACAGTGAGCTCCCTATATGAAAGTATTTCCATGTGACCACTTCAATATTTATTCTGATACATTCTTGGGATCTTAGCTCCCCTGAAAGGTCCGTGATCCTGCCCTTATTTTTTTAAGATTGCATCTCAGGGAGTCAAGGTGTAACTCTAAGCACCAGCCAAGTGTCTGTGTTGTGTATGTCCTACCTGGATTGCCGACACTTAGCATAATTTCTGGCATATTAGCAGCTACCTAATAAGTATTAGTCAAATTGATTTGAAGCATGACCTGCTCTGGGTTTCCTGGCACCACACCAGTCATTCGCCTGAAGCATGTCCGAGGACTGCCACTTCCCATTCACCCTCTGTGCTGTTCCTTGCTTGTCCAGCTGTAGCTCTGTGGTTGGTCAGGCTGTCATTCAGTGTGGAGGGCCTAGTGTCAGGTTTTCATCAACTGGCTGCCATGTCCTCCTTTAGGTAAGGGGCAAGGCTGGAGAGTAATTTCTAAAATATGACAAGGACAATCTACTTGCCATTGAAAAAGTACCAATTTTAAACTTGAGTTCCTAAGTCAACTCAAATTTTATGTGATGCTCCTTAAACAGCTAAGCCCTGGCTATTTGCCATATTATATATGGAACTTATTTTCTTTACAATGCATATGACCATGCATATAACTTATATTAATGTCGAGCTACTTTCTGCCTGCTTCTAAATTATCTAGTCAAAATGTACTAGACTGTTCCAGGACATTTTGAAATTTTATCAAGTAAACACAAATCTTTATTTCTTGGCAAGAGAAATTGTAGTCAACCTTGAAAAATGGATGCTTAGAGAAAGTATTCAGTGACTGATCTTGTGTCAAGTAAAATTTTAAGCAAGAAATTATATGTGGTGGTGGTAGCTACCCATCTACAAAAGAGACCATGTATTAAAATGCTTTTATTATTTCACAGTGGAAAACTTTAAGATGTAATTATTATCAGATGTTTAGATATGCTTAGGACTTAGATTTAAACTCATGCTTTCATCTTCTCTATCAAGAACAATCTTCAGCTGGAAAAGGTCAGATAAGAAAGAACCAAAAAAAAGCAAGATAAGTGTAGAGGTGATAAGAATGTAATTCTGAAAGAACTTAAGTCTCGTGGTCTAAAAAAAAATGCATAAATATTTCGAGGGGAGGTGGCCTGGAGGATGCAAATAAGTTCTCTGAATTGAATCTTTGAGCAGCCAGAGAAAACAGAAGATGAACCAGTATGGTTCACATTTCCAAAGAGGAGAGACAGAGTCCATAAAACATAAATCAAAAGATTTGGGCAAGTTTATTGGCCGAATTATTAAAAACATAGTTTGTAATACATGGAAAGAAATTGACTGAATTTAAAATGGGTTGAAAAAATCAGAGTTGACCTAAAGGGAATTCTAAGGGTATCTATCATATCTCATCAAATGCTTTTACCAGTGTTTTGAATAATAAAAGTATTCTTAGAAACTTTGAGAGTGCCTAGGCTGGGACAGATCACAAATACCCATGTGCTGGAAACGGGACATAAAAGATCTCAATTGGCTTAAGTAATAAGCCAAATGAAACAAAAATTAAACTTAAAAGAAATAAAGAGCTTTTCACATGAATTGGAAATACCAGAATGTTATTATGACAGAAGGGAAAGAAAGACCACCAAAAGGGCAATAAAAACAGAGAGCTTTAGTGAAAGGACAGTATATTAACTTCCTAAGATTATAACAAAGTACTAAGAACGGGATGACACAACAAAGTATCAAGAACTGGGTGACTTAAAACAACAGAAATTTGTTGTCTCACAGTTCTAGAAGTCAGAAGTCCAAAATCAAGATGTCAGCAGGCCATGCTCTCTCTGATGACTCTAAGGGAAAATCCTTCCTAGCCCCTTCTGCTTCTGGTGTGTGTCAGAAATCCCTGGTGTTCCTTGGCTTGTAGATGCATCACTTCAAACACATGGCCATCTTCTTCCTGTGTCTTCACAGCATCTTCCCTCTGTGCGTGTCTGTCTCTGTGTCCTAATTTTCCCTTTTCATAAGGACAACAGACATGTTGGATTAGGGCCCGCCCTAATGACCTCATTTTATTTAATTACCTCTGTAAAGATCTTATTCCCAAACAAGGTCACATTCTGAAGTACTGGGGGTTAGGACTTCAACATATCTTTTGGGGAGGACACAATTCAACCCATAACAAACAACTCAGTGTGAATTTACAGTAATGTGCACAAAATGAAAAGCATGACTGCACAGATCAGGAGTAAGGGGGGGCGGGGGGACTCTGTTCAGAGTCCACCTGGGAAACTGCCATGGGTTCTGGGCCTGAACAGGCAATCAGGATGATGAGGAAGCTTAAAACTAAATTATTGGACTGTGGTTTAGAGGAAATGGGAATGTTTAGCCTGAGGAAGAACAGACAGAGGGGGAAATGAAAGCTGCTTTCAAATACGTGATCAACTGGAAGTAGAACAAGAGTTGTTTTTTATGGCTCCGAAGTCAGAATTATATTACCGAGAGAGATTGATTCAAATGGATGAAAAGAAGATTCTGAAAGGTACCATGTCCAGAGGCAGTTGTAATTTCATGGAAATATCGAATTCTCTATCTTTGGATGTCTTCAAGCAAAGGCTTACCACAGAGGGAGGGCGTTTGAAAGGAGATGGAAGCATTGGAAATTAGCTGAGATCATGAGTCTTCTGACCTGAATATTCAAGAATTCTGTTGAAGAAGTTCATTTAAGTAAAGAATATTAATACCCAGACAAAGAAAGCCATAATATCTTATAAGGAAATGAAATGTGTTAACCAAAACTTAGGGTTGTTTTCTGTTAAAGAAAATGTGGAGGAGAAAAATGAGAGCGATCACATAGTTTAACCACACAAATAAAAAATAAATGGTTTAAATAAACATAAAATATACTCAGTAAAAATATAGAAAAACCACACAATCAAATAAGAAAAAGCAAAAACCTTATCCAAGTCACAAGAATTTTAAAATAGAAGTAGGATTTCAACTTTTATGGATGAAATATGAAAGATAAAATCTAGAATAATAAATAGAAAATTCAATAAGGACCAAATTTTCCCCCCAATACCCAGGAGCATAGAGAAAACAGAGAGAATGAATACTATCTGGTGAAGTGAATACTATCTGAAAGAAGTTTGAAGGGAGGAAGAGATCAGTGAAGAAGGGCTAGAGGAAGGAGA
Source organism: Rousettus aegyptiacus (assembly GCF_014176215.1). Taxonomy (NCBI): domain Eukaryota; kingdom Metazoa; phylum Chordata; class Mammalia; order Chiroptera; family Pteropodidae; genus Rousettus; species Rousettus aegyptiacus. The sequence continues at coordinate 125,728,100 of NW_023416284.1, forward strand.
CTACATGGGCAGTGCAAAGGGCACCAAGTTTGAAGTAAGTCTGCAGACCAGCTGGCCTTGGCTCAGCCACCAACCAGCTGCACAAGCTCCCACAAAACACTTCTCTGCTTCTCGGTTTGCTCTGTTATTAAAAAACAAACAAACAAAAAATCAGATGATGTTTTTAACAATTCTATCTAGTTGTAAAATTGAGGCTCTGAAGAATAGCCACAGGTAGAGAGTGAGGCTGTATTTTAACACAATACAGGCATAGGAACATTCAACTTTAAAAGAGAAAAAGAATGAAAAGCCAAGGTAGCTGTTTAAAAGAACGAAATTAAAAGTAAGGGATTAAAACAATATGTAAATGGAAACTTACTATAAATGGAGATGTACTTATAAGGCAGTGTCTACAAAGATTGTTTTGAGTTTCATGAAAAGTAAAAGGGAAGTCGTTAAACAGTTAGCATATAAATTATTACAATATAAAGTGTTAGCTTCATGTTACAAGTGAAATTATGAGTACTTTGTAAGCAGCTGTTTACAAATATTTCTGTAAACTCTAAGGTGTAACATATCCCTAAGCTTGAGGCTACGCGTTTGACTTCCAAGTCTAATAATAACATCTAGGTAGCGTGATTTAGAATTAAGCACTTTATCTGCAATAGCAATTTCATGAAAATTCTCCACCATATTCAATTCAACACATAGTTAGTAGCTACTATAAGCCTTACCAGACATTTTTAAGTCTAAAGAAAGACATAAGTAAGAACATTTATTTATAAAACAATATAATGAATATAATAAAACAAAAAGACTCAACAAAAATGATTGAAGAAGCAGTGATGCCTGAGCAGGGTTTTGAAGGATAAGCAGGAGTTTATTCAACACAGAAAAGAGAAAACAATCCTTTCAGAATGTTCAAAGGCAAGAAATGAAAGCAAGGAACAAAATGAAAGATTTGGGAAACTACAAGTGGTTAAATATTTCTGAAACAAAGTGCTAGAAGAGACAATGGCAAAGGTGAAATAGAAGGAGGGACACGTATCCCACAGAGGGCTTTCTGGGTCATTCTAGTAGCAAAGGTGTTTTGTTTTTTTTTTCCTTATAGGCAATGAAAAGGCATTGAAAGATTTTGAGCATTTAAGTGATAAGCACAAACTAGCATTTCAGGAAGATGATTCTAGCTGCAGAGTGGAGGGGGAATATGAGCTGGAGGAGAAGTGAGGAGATGGGCAGGGAAAGAGATAGGAAGGAACCAAATTAAAGCCATGGCGAAGAGAAAGGGTGGAGGGGTTTTGGAAGTGGAATTGGTGAGAGTCTGGTAACCAGTGAGGCATTTCAGACCTGCCGTAGAGTCAGTGACAGAAAGGAACCACAGAAGGAAAAACGGGTTTGGGGCTGGGAGAGCTAGTTTGGACCACTATCAAGTTTGAGATGTACAGAAGACAAGTAAACCCACCTCTAAATCGTCTTTTCCTTTATAACCCCTGCACATTTGAAAAGTCTATTTTTAAAGAATAAAAACCCTAAATATATGGGCTCTTTTATTAATTAAAGGTCTATTTAAGAAAATGAAAGGGAACTATGTTTTCCTCAGAGTAAGCACCCAATGCTCTAAGGAGTTACGTCTTCTAAAACAATAGCTGCTCTGATGCTGTAAAATATATTATCCAGTCAAAGACCAGCTAGTTAATCAAATGCTTTGCAGCTAGAAAGTACCTATATATGTCATACTGGATTATCAAAGCTTAAAGAAGAGGAATGAAAAAAAAAAAAAAAAACCACTTAATAGCAAAACTGAATAGAATTTTATCTTCCGGGATTCAAAGACTCTTGAGGTATCTTCAGTGTGCTCTTATGTGCTTCGCTCAAAACTATACACATGTATGTGGAAATGTTCTTGCCTTTGCTGTATGCCAAGTCAACTACCCTGCTCCTTGTAATGGTCTACACTTGTTTTGGATAGAAGAATCTGAGGGGGGACAACGTCTGTAAAAAAAAAGCATGTGACAGTGGGCCAAGTTTGCATTCCCCTTAAGCAAAGTAGGGCCAGACTCATAGGAATGTGGTCAAGACATAACGCTAAGTTTAATATTTAACATGTAGCTGGGGAGGCCACAGAGTTGCTTCAGTGTGTGTCAATAAGCCCTATGAGAAAAACAGACTATGCAAATGGTATTTCCAAAAGTCACACATTGGCAGGCTGACAGACACTAACACATTTGGGTAGCAAAAGCCAATCCAAAGTTTTCTTGCATAATTAGTAGTTTTGGTACTCTTGAGAAAGGACATTTTCCATGAAGAACTTGCTTTGAAGGCAGGCTTTCACTGCCAGGTCTCCTGGGAGAATCATTTTTTCCAGCTCTCACTTTTGCTATCACTGACTCATCTCTCAAAGTTTAAGGGAAAACATTCTTTTGGCGGGAACATGTGGGGGTCAAGATGGAACTATTTGAGTGTCTCCAAATGTCCCCTATGATTAGTGCTTCACATAAGTTTGCTAAGGCTCCAGTGTGATGATCCCAGCCAGCTCTGGGCTCCAGTAGTGAAGGAGAACAGGTGACCCATAGGGGTAGGTCACATGCAGAGAAAGTGCTCCACATGACCCAGCAATAGTCCGAGGGCCAGAAACCCTGTCATTCTTGGGAGGAAGTAATGATTTACTCTTGAGAGAAGTAGAAATAAAGTTCTGGGGAGTCAGGAGTAAAAGGAGGAACAAAAAATATCTGGACACTAAGAAATGACTAGAAAATACCAAACTTGGGTGTCCTTTCTGAGATCCTGCAAAAATAACCTCCACTACAATTATCTAATGATGGAAACTAATATTGCCCATAGAAACATGCTTTGACTGACATGGTCTCTTGAATTTTAAGAGCTTTTGGGGAAAACAAATTGACCCTCTGATGCTGTATGTAGTCATAAAATATGTTACTGACTTCTTGTAGCAACCGGTTACTTTAATCTTTTCAATTCTTTTTTGTTCCTATTGGCACCTCAGGATTAAATTCATCCAAGTGTGGGTGGGTGGGATAGGGGCGTTCAGATAATGACAGCTAGTTTTTGTCTGGTTTGTTAAAGATGGCCCACACTTCTAACCAGTGGACTATGCTTCACACCACTGAGCAGTTAATCCTCAGGATCTCAGTTCAATCCATCGGTGACCTCAGCTGAGAATGATTCCCTTCACTAAAGTGCAGGGTGAGAACTAAGGCTATCCCTGACAGGTGAGCTTGGCAGAACACTGGCTGTATGTGTGAGCACCGACAGCGCAAACTGCCTCTGTCTCTGGAGACCCCATCACCAGGGTTCACGCAGCTTTGGCACTGCATGAATTATAGAGAAAAAATAAATAAATGGCTTCTCCTTTGGCAGGGGGCTAAAATTTTCTGATTTTTTTTTTATTTTTTGTAAAAACACTTCACTGTTCTATAAACAGTCTCCTATAGCTCTGGTTTTATTTTAATTACATATATCCCTCTTTATTTTTCTCCTCACAAACCTGGGCAGTAAAGTATTGCACATTTAAAAGAAACCACATACAGAGAGAAACCACATTCTTGGAATGAGACACCCTGAAATAGCATCTACATGTTTCTTTGGACTGATGTTCATGGATTCCATATACACAGGTTTAAAATTTCTCTCTGCAAATGGGCCAGCTTTGAGTGGGTTGGGAGAAGAGCCTTTTCTTTTTCTGTGGGGTCTGATAGGCTTCTGACCTATTGCCTTAGAGCAAGGCACAGGCTCCAGGAAGTTTTCTTGGAATTCTGGTCTACTTCTTACTAAAATATAAAAGATTCTGATACCACATTTGTAAGTCATAGGAAAATACATTTTCTTATTGGAAGCCAAGATCCCAATTATGGAATGAAAGGCTCTGTCCCCTTGAGTTTGATTTTACATATGGCAATTTCATAGACACATATATACACATACATATAGATACACAGACATCCATAAAAATTTATGTTTACATTATACATGTAATATTTTTTCGTTTATGCTACCTTTTATTAGATTTTAACTTCATGACTCCTCAAAAGCAACTAATAAGAAATATTCGATGAACATATTTCTGTGTAACATAAAAATTATAAATTTAAAATCAGAAGATTCTCTCAGTGTAACTCTGTTGGAACGGAATGGTAAGTTCACAGAAGAGTCCTTCGATGATAGCACTTTATTGGAGCAAAATCTGTGGAGAACCAAATCACAGAGGGTTGCATCACACAACGACCTACTATGGGAAGACCTCAGGAACAAAATTTCCATATGAAACACAGCACCGATGGCATAGATTAGAGTAACCCTTTGTACTCCCAAAGGGCTTTGGAAAAATGGACAACTTTGAGCTATGACATTCTTGTGTCTCTGGAGAGATGCCATTTCTAAGTGATAGCCATGGCCCTTCCACAAGAGACAGCCTGTGTCTCCCAGACCACCGCAATTATGCCTCGCCTCTCCTGGCCTCTGCCCACAGCATGGGTCAAGATGCCACTACCCACTTAGAACATTCTCTTGTTGAGAGTCCCAAGGGGATGCTCAATACCACATATGTGAATTTTGGGAAAATGACACTAGGAAAATAACCCAGCATGGTTCAGAAATAGTACTACAGTAAGACCTAATGTATAGTCAGTATTTTTTAAGGATTCTATATATATGAATGTTCCAGAAGTATATAAATATGATTGATCTGATCGAATATAATCTAAACTACTGTCACACTCTTCTAGGCTTTCTGAATATCTGGGCAGAACATTACTCTTGTTAATAAATTGGTATCATAATATTCAACTATTGATTAAGAACATCACTGATCTGGTGGCATGTGTATTCCCTTTAGCTCTCTTACCCTTATCTTCATATACCCTGAGTTTAGCCAGAATTGCTGTCCACCTCTTGCTTTTGGCACTTGCAGCTTTTATTAGGACTGCACAGGCTGAATGATTCCAACTCTTCTCTAGTCCTCGTTTCCTCAGCCTATGTTCTTACCACTTTTCCTCACCCAGCTTTACTAGGTGACCTTTCTGTAATCCCCTTTTTCACTCAGCTACTACAAATAATACATCCCTAATTGGATGGTAATTTTTGTTTTTGTTTTTGTTTTGACATTTGTCACTCTGTCTCTCTTTGTGATTATTTGTATACTATTTATCTGAATATAAGTTGTTGAAAGCAATAGTCATATTTTATATACCTTAGTTTACCCTGTTGTATCTTAAAACAGCACCTGGCATGAATAGATATGTTTTAAAAACATTTTAAAGACATTTGTTGAATGGATTTATAGTAATGGTCCTGGCTGGTCAAAACTGAAATTCAAGACAATTTGCCCCACTCAAAACTCCTTATTCTATGCTACTATAATCATTGATCTATGTTGGGGCATAGAGTTTCTTTGGGGAAGAAACTCCCCAAAGAGTTTCTTTGGGGAAAAAAACAACAACAACACTCTAGCCATGTCCCTAATTGGAATCCATGCCTTAATTCTAGTGTATGAAATAGAATCTAGCTCATAGAAGGTGTTCAATTAAACAAACAAACAAACTAACTAACTAACTAAATTCTATAACCAATGCAGGCTTAATTTAACTTTTTCTTAGCTTGCTTTAAGAGAGCATATCACCTCATCTTAGAGAAGCTATTAGTCTTCAGCATCAAAAAGAGTAAGGATATTAGTGATTGCAAAGATTATAAAGGAACTGAGTTATGAAGGCCTAGGAGAGATGATGGCCACTGTGTCACCTCAGCTCTGAGTGGCAGCCCCTGCATCTTGCCTCCTGAGGTATGATAAAGGGACCTGAGGAAAAGGAGTCCCAGATATTTAGAGACAGGAGTAGTAATACTGGAGAACCTCACTCACTTTGTGCCTGGAAAAGCAGTGGGGGCCTGAAAAGTTTCACATAAATCATAGACTCACAGGAAAAACCTCTCAGCGTGTCTTAGAAGTGTATAGGTGGGATTTTCAAGGGAATGGAGTTCTTACATAAAAACATAACTGCCATTAGCTGATAAAATTTGATTTTATTGTTTAATGTGACATCATTTGCCCAAGGATAGATGTGGAACCATTTGGGAAATGAATGAATGAAAAACTGAATTCTTAGAAAATGGTTTTTCCCCTATAAGATGTTAAATAGTTTAGTAAACCCTAATTAAAAAATACTTAAAAGAAGTCAGACCTAATGAGGAGCTTAGCAACCAACCCATCTGAACCCTGTGATTTGCCAATGAGAGAATTTTCCAGTCCTATGACTAATTTTTGACTGAGTTGGGTTCAGTAACTAGGCTTGATGAGGCCTACGATGGTAGCCTTCTCTATATCAGAATAGCAACTCCCTAAAGTATGATGCAAAAGTTAGTTTTGTTTGGAGCAAAAGTGGAACAGAAAAGAAGTTCAGTTTTCTGGTCAAGATGATGGAGCAGGTAAGTACTGTGCTCGCTTCCTCTCTTAACCACATCAAAATCACAAGTAAACTGCAGAATATCCATCATTGAGAATCACCTGAAATCAAGCTGAATAGTTATATGTCCTACAACTAAAGATATACAGAAGAAGTCACCTAGAGATTCATAGGAGGGGCAGATATAGAATGAGCTGGTCCTACATCCCACATAGCAGTTAAAAATTAGGAGGGATATCTCACCTGTGAAGGTTCCCCAGAGGAGTGAAGGACCCCAGCCCCACAAAAGGCTCCTCAGCCCAGGGTTCAGTGCTAGGGAGAGAATCCCCTACAACTTCTGGATGTGAACACCGGAGATTGTGGCTGAAGTCCCAGATATTCCTCTTAAAGGGCACACACACAGATTTTCTTGCTGATGGAATTACTTGCTTTGAGCTCCAGTGCTGCGGTAGCAGCTTGAGGGGCATTTGGGACATATAGGAGGAACTGCATTGTCTAGCTTCAGGGCAAGGCCTGAAGGGGTAGCTTTCTTCCATAGAGAAGTGCTGGCTGAATCCATTGTTTCCTCATTGAGCCCTCCCTCATCCCAGCATGCAGATGCAGGCAGGCACTACATCTGAATCTCCATCAATCTCGCTAATATCATTTGCCTTTCCTTGGTGATTCCTTGAGACCCCGTCCCACCTAATGTGTAGACCCACCAAAGCCACTTACAGTGGCTTTTCCGTACAAATGACCTACCTTGGCTCATGCTGTGGACTTTCCTAAAATATCTCAAAGGTTCACAAAACACTGGTTACAAGGATGCTCAATGAACTTAGGTGAAGAGTAGATAAAGTCTGTGAGAACTTTAACAAAGAGATAGAAATCATAGAAATGGAAATGAAAACAGAAAAAAGAACCAGTCAGAAATGAAGAATACAATCATTAAAATTAAGAATATATTATTGAGAATCAACAGTAGTGCAAATGGAACAGACTCAAATCAGTGATTTAGAAGATAAGGTAGCAGAAAACACTCAATTAGAATAGCAACAAGAAAAAAATAACTTTTTAAATGAGGAAACTTTAAGAGACCTCTGGGACAACATCAAATGTGCCAACATCCACATTATAGGGGTAACAGAAAGAGGAGAGAGAGAGAGCAAGGGATTGAGAAACTATTTGAAGAAATAATGACAGAAAACTTCCCTAACCTCGTGAATGGAATAGATACAACCCCAGGAAGTTCAGAGAGTCTCCAAAAAGATGAATTCAAAGAGGTTCACACCAAGACATGTCATAATTAAAATGCCAAAAGCTAAAGACAAAGAATTTTAAAAGCAGCAAGAGACAAGCAATTACCTTCAAGGTAGCTCCCATTGAATGTCAGCTGATTTCTCAACAGAAACTTTGCAGGCCAGAAGGGATTAGGCAGAAAATATTCAAAGTGATGAAAAGTAAGGACCTGCAACCAAGATTACTCTATCCAACAAAGTTGTCATTTAGAATCGAAGGATAGATAAAGAGCTTCCCAGACAAGGAAAAATTAAAGGAGTTCATCACCACTAAGCCAGTATTACAGGAAAGGTTAAAGAAATGAAGAAGAAGGAGGAGAAGAAGGGGGAGGAGAAGGAGAAGGAAGAGAAAAAAAGATAAAAAATATGAATAATAAAATGACAATAACCAAATATCTATGAATAATCTTTATATGTAAATGGATCAAATGCTCTAATCAAAAGACATAGGGTGGCTGAATGGATAAGAAAACAGGAGCCTTACAGATGCTGCCTACAAAGCTCACTTCAGATAGAAAGACACATGCAGACTAAAAGTAAAGGGATGGAAAAAGATATGTCATAAAGATGAGGGAAAAAAAAAAGCTAGGGTAGCAATACTTATATCAGACAAAAAAAAAAGGCTTTAAAACAAAGGCTATAGAGACAAAGAAGGACCCAGTAATCTACTTGTGGGTATTTATCCAGAAAATGAAACAAAAACAAAAACAGTTATTTGAAGGGACATGTGCATCCATATGTTCTTTGGAGCATTATTTACAACAGTCAAGGTATGGAGGCAACCTGGGTGTCCATCACTGGGTGATTAGATAAAGATGTACATATATACAATGGAATATTACTCAGCCATAAAAAAGAATGAAATCTTACCATCTGTAACAACATGGATGGATAGAACTAGAGGGTATTGTGCTGACTGCAGTAAGTTAGACAGAAAAAGATAATTGCCATATGATTTCACTTATATGTTAAATCAAAAGAACAAAATAAACAAAACCAAAACAAACAAATAGATACAGAGAATATTTTAACTGTTGCCCAATGGTTTGGGGGTTGAAGGAGCGAAAAAGTGGAAGAAGTTAAGATGTACAAATTGGTAGTTACTAAATCATCATAGGGATGTAAAATATAGAATTAGGAATATAGTCAATATTGTAATAACTATGTACGGTGTCAGATGAATACTGGATTTATCACGACGATAACTTTATAAGTTATATAACTGTGTGATCACTCTTGTATACCTGAAACTAATATAATATTGTATGCCAACCATAATTGAAAAATTAAAAAATTATTTTAAAAAGTAATTGATTATTGTAAAATATTCTTAGTCTACTTTAAGCCAAATTATTTTTCATTGTCTATTCTTTGTTATATAGCTTATGAGAGGGTTAAGAAAGAAGAAATAGTATTTTAGATCATTTTTTAAATAAAATTTTTATTTATTCTGAAGAAAAGTAAATATTTAAACAATATTCATATATTTTGTTAGAGTGTAATACAGAATAACCATAAAGTAGTGATCAAAGCAAATTAACTTTAATTGACTAATTTAGGAAGGATTCATTTGTGCTCTCTCTTAAAGACTTTGCTATTTATCTTTATGATATACTAATTCATTTCCTTTCACTTTATATACTTTGTTTTTTAAAAATCTATTAAAATATTTGAAGTGCTATTGCTTTTAGCTGAAAAGAAAAGAAAAAGAAACAAAAGTCTGTACTGAAGAGAATCAAGTACTAAGTCCTGATGTCCGGGTCAAGCCGGTCAGCATTAACAACTCCTACCAATGAACAAGCCAACTGTTTTCTATTCCCGTTAAAAGAAAGGCTTATTTAGTGTCTCACAAATTTGATTTTTTCTTTAATGAAAGCCACCACAAAGAGCATACTTCTCTGGAACCATCACGTCTCTAAACAAAGCAACTTTGAATTGTATGGACTAAGAGGCATTTATTTCTCTGGCTTTTTTCTATTCAGAAGAAAAAAAGAGAAAATTCATGGATAGCAATAGAATAAGGATAAGTGTACCCGAAATTTTTCATTTGGCCACTGGAATCCGGAAATCAGAGACTCCATGTATATATATATATAGAGTCAGATATTTTAATTACAAAGGCAATTTCATTGCAGTAATATTCAGCCTTTCAGTCATTCAATGAGTATTTATTGAGGGCCATTATCCAGTCAAGAATTATGCTGGAGATATAAAAATCACAACCTAGTAGAGCAAGGCTGTATGGAGGTGGAGAGCATGGAGGACTTCCCTGAGAAGCTGAATCCTGATGGACAATAGTTGTTAACCACATGAGGCCTGGGGTGAAAGACATTGCAGAAAAGGCAACAGAGAGCATGGTGTTTCAGGAACAGAAAGAAGATTAGTGCTGAGTGTGAGAAAGGGGTACATTGACAAAAGAGGCTGGAGGGAGAGAAAAGGCAGTGGCAGGAGTTTGAGCTGTGTGACAAAGGCGATGGGGAGCCAAAAGAAATATCAAGAAAGTGTTAAATGATTCTATTCATATTTTAAAAATCTCATTTGGCTCTTAATCATAAAAAAAGACTATCAGTGAGAGCTCAGAGATACTGCAGAGGCACTGCTTTTCACCCATCAGATTAGCAAAAAGCAAAAAGTCTGAATAGGGTCGAGAAACAGGTGGTTATCTACATTTGACAACATACATTAAAATCATAAATACGTCTTTGACCCAGTAATTCTAATTTTCCTGCAATTACTCTCACACTAGTATGGTATGACACATGTACAATTTTATTCATTGCAGCATTGTAACAGCAAAATATCAAAAACTATTAAATGGCTAAATACATTTTTCTAGCTAGATATGATGGAACACCTTGCATCTAAAACAAAAAAGAATAACTTCCTTATATGGAAAGGTTACCAAAATACATTGTATATTTTTTAAAACAGTGTATATGTCATGGTATCTTTGTGTTAAAGGGCAAGACATGTTAATACATTTTATTGTATAGTATGTGTAACACACACAAAAAAATCCTTACTGTGGTGGTCGGTATGGAAGGGAACTGGGTGGCTGGGAGGTGGGGAGAGAAGCCATCCTTTCCCAGGGATGCCATCTTTTGTAATCTTTGCCCAAAGAGTTTCACGGAGCGTTGTGAGTAGAACCCAAAGCATGCTTGGGTGTTGGATTGGTTAGGAAGTGCCAGGCATGAGTCGACTTTCAAGAAGTTTGCTTGTGCAGGAGAAGAATGATAGGGCAAGGTTTTGGGTAGGGGTGAAAGAGCAATCTCAGATTCAGAAAAGTCTCTTTTAGACCCGGAACCAGACTTGAGCTTGTTTTTAAATACAGACATGGATGAAAAATGATAGGATAAAGAGGACAATGTTGATGAAGTAAAGCAAAGGTGGAAATGAAAATATTGCAAATTTCCAATATTTTCATTTCTTTCTCTTTTTTTTTCTTTTTAAATTACCTTCTATTGTTTCTAGAGTAGTGGGTTATAAGTAGGACTCACAAAATTTTTTTTACTCTGACGTTATGATGCCTGGGCTCATGTTTTGAACTATCTCCTTCACTGAACATTATTAGCTGCCACATGACATGGCCAAAAAGGAATGCAAAAAAACAACAACATATGCTCCCATCAAAGCAAGATCAGAGCGGCATGCACCTACTTTAGAAAGTGTATGCAGGAATCCCACCAACCTTATATCTCTCCCTGTCCCTGGAAGGGTAGGGAATGTTGCTCTTCCCTCAACCTCCTTGGCTTCCACTGTCAGCCCTGGGTGCTGGCGAATCCTTCACCAAGGGCTACGCTTCAGCTGATCTAGGCCCAGGCTCAGTGTAAGAGGCAGGGAACAACCTCACAAATTCCTTGAGACATTTTTAGTATTTTCTATGTCCCAGCATTCTAATACCCCTTTCCAGCATATTCTAAGAGAAAAATTTGACTCACACTCCCCCTAGTGACAGTGCTAGGAACATCTTTCAATGACCTAAATCACACCTCCCTTTTAGCAAACAGAAAGAGCCAGCCAGAAATGTTGATTATTACAGGAAAATGTACCTTCAGTTCTCCAACTCCTCACTTGACACATACACTAACATTGCTTTCTTTGAATAGAAAAAAAAATTGGCAGGCTTAATATGTAGAAATTAATAGATTGGAGGGAATGAATTTCATTCACAGTGTAATGTCACCAGATCTTCCTTGTTTTATGAGGACGAAAGTGTTAGGAGCAGGAAGACTCTGGACATATAAAAAGGAAAAGAGAGGAACATGGAATATGCTAGACCTGTCTCAGTTTTTACTGCTGATCCCAAAGCTGAGGCAGTATGATCGCTGCTACATTTAGGCTCAATTTAAGAAGACAGAGATCATAAGGTTTAGTGCACCGAGGATACGGAATCTGTGCAAAGATGACTTAAGGGGACAGTGATGGCAGTGATTAAATATTTGTCAAGCTGACACATGGAAAATTAAACTCCCTTGTTCAGAACAACTCCGAATTAATTATTGTGAACTGGTTCAGGGTCAGAACTGATGAATATATAGACTTTCTCTCCAGGAAAAAATACTTTCATACTTTATAGACTATTGCAGAAAAAAAATTAATGGCTAATAAACATTGAAGCAGATGCTCAGTCTCACTAAAAATTTCAGACCAATGTAACAGGAATATACTATTTTTACCTGTCATATGGAAAAAGTGTTGTCAAAAGTGTGAGGAAATAGGCACCCTTGTGCTATTGATGCATTATAAACTGGTACCGTCTTTTTTGAATGACACGCCACATGTTAATCGATTTCCCATGCTATAGTTTCATATCTAGGCCAATGATTCTCTAATTTATATCACCCATCCCATTCAGACCTTTCTTTGAGCTTTAAACTTGACTAATCAACTGTCAGCACTTGGCTGTCTCAAAGGTTCTGCAAATCCAACATATGCAATACAGAAATCAAAAAATCCCACAAACATTGGCCCCAGATAGCATTTTCTGATGGTATGTAGCACTCCTATCCATTCGTTGTGTTAGTCAGAAATCTCAGAGACATCCTTGACGTTTCCCTCTAACTACCTCTCCCCACTTCCTGGTCACCATACCAGGTTAAGCAGTCATCATTGCTCACTTAGACTATTGCAATAATCTCCTGACTTTTGTCCTAAAACCCACTTGGGTTATCCTCATTGCAGTCAAAATAATCTTTTCAAAACTTAAATCTAATCTTGCCAGGCCCCCTGCTTAAAGTCCTGCAACTGCTTTTAAGATAAAGATACAAATCTGAAAAGCAGCCTGCTGACTCTACAGTCTCACTTCTAACCACTTTCCCAGATCCCTCTATCTCCTTCTGTCCTTCATTCTCACAGTCCAGCTCCCAGGCTCCTTTTTCTTTCTTTAAAGCTACTTTTTTTTCTCTTGTCACAGGGCTTTTTTATATTTCTTCTATTTCAAATTATCTTCTCCCTCTCATTACCTCATTAATTCCCACTCAGAACATAATCTTAGTTCTCTGAGGAAGGTGTCCCTGTCACCCCAGTACAACTCAGTTTTGTTATTTTGTATATGAAAATTTAGAACTATGTCTTTTTTTATGGCACTTACAGCAATTTGTAATTATGCCCTAATCTATGTAATTATTTTAGTTTTATCCTTTCCTGCTACTAGACTATAATCTTCATGACAGCAGAGATCTTGTCTTTCCCAAAGTATAGTAGTAGGTCTTAAAATAGCAAGAGGTAGGCACTGTGTGTGTGTGTGTGTGTGTGTGTGTGTGTGTGTTACAAAATGTGAGGAAGGAAATATACAGAAAGGTTAACAGTGGTTATTTCTACGTAATGGGCGTAGGCATGATTTTTTCCTTCTTTTATTTTTCTGTGTTTTATACACTTTATACAATGGGTATGCACTTATTTATAACCAAGTAAAATCAATAAGCGTTATGTTATTAAAGTCCTAATCACTGAATTTCAGAGGAAATGCTTGTCAGCCACTTATACCAAATATGAGTGAACCACGAAGAATTATCAGAAAAATTAAGTAAAACTAGTTTAAGAAGCCATAAATACTATTTTGAATAAAATAGGACCTCCAAAAATTATATAGTTAAGTACTTGAGGAAGCCTTGCTCCTTTAAGAATTGACTTTACCAAGTGCTAACATCAATGTGCTAGCTTTCATCAGAGATTGCTTTACGAAACAGCCATAAAAATATATATTTCCTCATTTACAGTAAAATTGCTGCTGAGGACATTGTTTATTATATGACTCAGTGTTCGGGATATAGAGTCATCAAGTGAATCTCTTTTAATCTCAGTGCTAAACAGAGCTTTGCTTCTGCTGAAGACTCTTACTTTCTCCTCTATGATTAAGAGAACTCTTCATTGGTTATGTTCGCCTTTTTTACAAGAGTCAGACTTGAAGCCCCAATTCAGCAAAAGTGTTACCCCATATGGGCGGCATATTTGTATTTTCCTTCCCCTTGGTCCTGGTTGTATATTTATAGTTTATCATTTAATTTTAACCTATTTGGGATATAAACTGTGTGATGTGAAATCATTTGTAAATTGAGGGGGGCATAAATAAGTAAAGTTTGTTATATGGTAAAATATACTTCTTATGAATACCAATAAAGTGCATACTCCTTCTACTTTCCCAAGTTGTCAAATCTTACTCAAGATTTTGTTTTTCCATCACCATAGAAGTTCTATTGGATAAATTTAGATGCAGTTATAAAAAACACAGACTAGAATGTACTTAAAGTTTATCAAATTCAGCAAAAGTTTCAAGCATACATGCAAAAGGAAAGTTTAAATACAATAAGTATAAATACCAAATATAAAGGAACATTTCCCAATTGTTAGAGCATTCTAAAGATGGAAACAGGCTTCCTTATTCCCAGGAATTTGTCTTTTCATGGCATTCTAGACCACGTTCTGATGGAGGTAAGGTAGGCAGACACACATCTAGATAACTCACCACCAACACTGCCCAATATCCTTGCCTCTGAAAATCTCAATGTGAACATGTCCCTGGATTATATTGCAAATGCTCAGGGTGGGAGACTTGATGCCTAAGTCTCTCCCTCGCCCCTTTCCTATCCCCCAAACGGAGGTAAGCTGTGTCACTGGCTACTGGCTCTGTCAGTCTCTGTCACTACATGCTTCACATGTAGCCTTGGTCTATTTGGCCAGCACCCATTATACAAATGGGAGTAACAGCGGGTAATACCAGTAATAAGATGTTTTCAAAGGACAAAGAATGCTAAATCAGCAGCCTCGTATGTAAAAAAAAAAAAAAAAAAAAAGTTTGGGAAGCTACAAAGGAGGTAGGTATGGCATTAAAATTAACACATGGTTCTCTGTGAGCTCACCTACAGATCAGAGACCTAATACAGACTTTAGCTGTTTTACAAGCAAGGCATGATAATTGTCTGACACGTATAACCATTGGAACTATTTGTGATCTATTTTCATAAGTTGCTGAGTCATTTACAGGGCCCATTTTTCTAACATTTTAGGCGTTATACTTAGTTAAGCAGACATGTTTACTCAATGTTACCGAGCAGGATCTCTTCTGAGGTTTTGAATGAATTAGGAAAGACTTGGGGGAGACATTTCAGAGGACTTGCATCATTTAAAGAATCATGTCAAGTAAAGCCCTATAAGGTCATAGAACAAAGAGCAACTAGACCACCGCTGACTTTAATTGTCTGAGGGTGGAAACTGTAATGACTCATTTGGACCAAAAGGGGCTCCCATGTTTGATCTCCACAATATCCTTTCATAGCTCAAGTTGCAGTCCTGTCCGGGTAGGGTAGGGGGAAAGAGAGATCAGGGAAGAAAGGCTCTAGGCTGAGACCGAAGTGAGGGAGGGAAACTGAGGACTGAACAACCCATAAGTTGCACCACCAAACCCAGACATGTCTGGACTATATTCAGATGGCTTTAGAAGAAAACTGTTTGTAAAACATCATCTTTTTCCTTGGTTTTGCTATTTTTCATTTTTCCTTAGTTTTCTGTAGACAGGTCATGGTTTTAAAAAATGGTAAAAAAAAATTATAGATGTTACATAAATGATAAATTAAAAGGTGATTCTCCACTTTACAAAAGGATTCTTGGTTTCACTTAAGAAAAGGTCATAGTATTTTTTAAGCGACTGTGTCCCTTTTCACACATAAAATATGATATCATTTTGTGTTAGTCAAGATCCCAAAAGAATATACTCCATTCAAACCAGAATAATTTATTGTGTAAAAATCTCTGTAACTCAAGGTTAGTTCATCTTTAACTAAAATCTTTCACTAGAATATGTGCAATGTTATGGTAGATGCTGGGGAAGATTCAGAAGTATAAAACTTTCCTTTCTTTAAGTCATTAAGTTTAACAAAGCTTAAAGTTTCGTTAGAAAGACAAGACATATGCATATGAAGTAGCAACAAGCACTAAAAGCAGAATTTGTTCTAGATTTGGGGGTGGTAGTTCACAGCAAGTTTCCTGGTGACAGTTCATAGGGTTTTTAATTTGATCGTATGTAGATTGAAAAGACACTGGGTTTTCAATGAGAGGAAGATGGCAGACTAGGTAGAAGTAGTATTCACCTCCTCCCAGATACACATTGAAATTACAACCAAATCATAAAATAATCAGTGTGGAGATCACCTCAAGTCCAGCTGTTCATAACATGTATGTCTGATAATATAAAGGAGCCACATCGAAGCTGATAGGAGGGGCAAAGTCACACATTGGGCTGGACCCACACCTGTGGGTGGTCATTTAATCTAAGACAAAGGAGGCAAGAACACACAATGGGGTAAAGACAGTCTCTTCAACAAATGGTGCTGGGAAAACTGAACAGGTATATGCAAACAAAACAAACAAACAAAAAAAAACTTGATCATCTTATTATACCATAAACAAGAATAAACTCAAAATGGATTGAAGACTTAAGTGTAAGACCAGAAACCATAAAACTTCTAGAAGAGAACATAGGCAATAAACTCTCTGAGATTACTAACAGTAATTTCTTTTTAGATAGATCTTCCTGGGCAAGGGAAACAAAAGAAAAAATAAACGAATGGGACTACATCGAACTAAAAAGTTTTTGTACAGCAAAGAAAACCATCAACAAAACAAAAAGACAACAGACTGATAGAGAGAAGATAATCGCTAATGATACATCCGATAAGAGGTTAATATCCAAAATATATAAAGAACTCATACACCTCAACAACAAAAAACAAACAATCCAATTTAAAAATTGGCAGAAGACCTGAACAGACACTTCTCCAAAAAGGAAATACAGATGGCTAATAAACACATGAAAAGATGCTCAAGGTCACTAATCATCAGAGAAATGCAAATTAAAACAACAATGAGATATCACCTCACACCTGTGAAAATGGCTGTCATCAATAAATCAAAGAACGAGTATTGGCGAGGATATGGAAAAAAGGGAACCCTCATACATTTTTGGTGGGATTGCAAATTGGTACAGTCACTATGGAAAACAGTCTGGAGGTTTCTCAAAAAATTAAAAATGGATATACCTTTTGACCCACCAATTGCACTTTTGGGTATCTATCCAAAACAATAACTCATAAAGATCTATATACCCCAATATTCATGGCAGCACAATTTACAATAGCCAAGATATGGAGACAACCTAAATGCCCATCAACAGACAATTGGATAAAGAAGTTATAGTTCACATATACAATGGAATATTAGTCATGAAAAAAAATGAAATCCTATCATTTGCAATGACATGGATGAACCTCATCGTTATTATGCTGAGTGAAATAAGTCAGACAGGGAAAGATAAATACCATATGATTTCACTTATATGTGGAATCTAAGGAACAGAAAGAACCAACTAATCAAAAACAGACTCACAAATATAGTGGACAATTTGGTGACAGACAGAGGGGAGGGGTGTTGATGGGCTGGGATAATGGGATGAAGGGTTAAAGAGATACAAATTAGTAGTTGATAGATGGTCACAGGGATGGGAAGCACGGCATAGGGAATACAGTAGCATTATTATATTGGATAGGCGGAAAACTAGAGGAGAGAAGGAGCAATTAGGGGGATCATTTTATAAATGACATAAATGTCTAACCAATGTACTGTATACTTGAAACCAATTAAAATAAATAAATAATTTTTTTAAAAAAAGAAAAGACACTGGGTTTGAAAATCTATAAATTTGTTTTTCTGTTACCTGTGACATCAATGTTTTACTTGCTATATCATTCCTTACTAGCTATAGTGAGTCCCTATTGACCAAATAATTAAAAAAAAAAACAAATCACATCATCAAAGTTGTCTCATTAAAAACACTCTCTGATGCTTCCCTGCCTCTTTAGTGCTCTAGGTAAAAAAAAAAAAAAAAAAAAAAAGTGAAAGAAATACACAAGCCAAACTAATATGTATACAAATGGTAGGGTGGCGATGTAATTTAGTCACTGTCTTTTTCCTTCCTTTCCTCACTCACACAGTTATTTTTTTTTTTCAGTAGCCATGCCATTGCCAGTAAAGACAAGGATGACCTAGAAATCTCCTTGTGGTATTCTTAATTACTGACCTCACCAAGGGAGAGTAGGTGAGAACACCACAAAATGCTTTAAGGAGCACCTAATCCTAAAGGCATTTAATCCTCCCAAAACAAAATTTTGTGTGATTCACCAGGATAAAGATCAAACCTCATAGCAGATGTAGTCACATAGGAAACTGGTTGGAACTAAGTATCCAGATAGGATAGACTTTAATATTTTAGTTGCAAGGTAAGATCTTGAATATTAATGAATTCTTGTACTTTCTTTCCTCTCCTAAAATATTTACTGTTTTTGATTTCTGTAGTTCTCAACCTGGCTACACAAAAGAACCATTTGGAAAGCTTTTTTTTAAATGCTGGCTCCTGTATCCCACCCCAGACCAATTAAATCAGGATCTCTGAGGGTGCAGCCCAGGAACTGTAACATGTGCAAGCTCTCAAGGTGATTCCAAGGTTTAATCAGTGTTCGGTACCAGTATAGTCTGAGGCACTCATCTGGTTTAAATGAGAATCAAGATCTAGGTGAAAATGAGTGTCCTTGTTTTGTGGTTAGAGCAGAGAGCATGCTGGAGTGTTGGTATAAAGATATTGAAGTTTGTGATTGGTTCCAAGAGAACAATTTTTATAATCCTCAGACAAACATGCAACTATAATCCTTGGATGCCCCTGCAATTTGAGACTGAATGAACCACACTATTCTCTCTCTATTCAATAGTCAGCATTCCATTCTCATCAAGAGCTTCCCCATCTTCCATGTTTATTTAATTAGCTATTTGTTAGTATGAACTGAAGAATTCTTAATTTATTCAATGGGTTATAATACACCGATAATCAAATTATCCTGATTGGCTCAAACTGGTTCATGTGTCTTTTGTGACATGACCCCGTCACTTTATTCTGACTTTCTTACATTCACTTACCACGAGATGTTCCAGATTCATCTTGAACTC
Source organism: Rousettus aegyptiacus (assembly GCF_014176215.1). Lineage (NCBI taxonomy): Eukaryota > Metazoa > Chordata > Mammalia > Chiroptera > Pteropodidae > Rousettus > Rousettus aegyptiacus. Next base: position 125,747,259 of record NW_023416284.1, read on the forward strand.
TTCCTGCACCAGCCCTAGTGTTAGCAATTACACCAAAAAAGCCAAGGTTCCTTGTAGTGGAAGATGATATTTAGAAACCAGGACCTGTAATCTAGTTTTGTTCATCGCAACTGTGGTGCCATTGTTTCTAAGTCTGGGTATGTATTTATACTTATGTGTATATATGTACATATTTAAGTACATATGTACAGTGTCTTACTGAATTTTAACTCTCAAAGTTGTCCACACTGAGTGACATCCAGCAATTCATCAATTATAGTTCAGATTTTCCTACTCCAGCTCTGATTTCCTGAATAGTTATCGCTCATGAGTCTCTGCTCTAGTAAAGCTACGATGACCTGGGTTCACCTGTCTCAAAAATCTTGGGGACAGCAATTTGCCCTGTGTCCTCACCTTTCTTATGGATCCAAAAAGAGTTCTTTTTTTCAGTCTGTTCAGCTTTTTACTTGTTGTTAGGACAGAGTCCCAATTCTTTGCATGCAGAACCTGAAAGCAGAAGTCTATTTTGTACTTTTTTTTAAGCAACAGTGTATCTCATAAATCACTCTGTATCACAGAAGTCTTTGTCATTATTTTTTTAAAAGCTGCCCACTATTCAATTATGTATATGTACAATAGTTTATTTAGCAACCTCTCTATGTTTGGGCATTTAGGTCATTTCTAATATTTTGCAACTGCAAGTAACGCTGTAATGAATAACCTATTGTGTATATATTTTTATATGATTGGAGGTGTGTCTCATGAGTACTGCTATGGTCTGAATGTTTATTTTTCTCCCAAATTCACATGTTGGAATCCTATCACCAAATGGTTTAGACCTGGGGCCTTTGAGAGGTGATAAAGTTGTGAGGGTGGAGCCCTCATGAATGGGATTAGTGCTCTTATAAAAGATCCCTATAGCCGCTTCCGTGTGGGAAGTGCAAGTCTGCCCTCAGCAGATCATGCTACACCCCGACCTCAGACTTCCAGTCTCCAGAACCGTGAAAAATAACTTTCTATTGTTCATAAAGCACCCAATCTGTGGTATTTTTCTACAATTAGCCTGAACTGATTAAGATTGATACATTCCTAGAAGTGAGAGTACTAGATTAAAGGGTAAATGCATATACAGTTTTGTTGGGTTGCCAAATTTCTCACCGTAACAATGTATAAGACTGATTATTTTCCTACACACTTACTGACAAAGTATATCAAGCTTTTAAATATTTGCCAGTCTGATAGATGAAAAATAGCTCAGTAATGTTTCAATTTACAGCTCTCTTATAAATGATGAAATGTCTCTTTTGTGAATTGTCTGTTCATGTTTTCGCCTATATTTTTATAGGATTTTGGCCTTTATTTTCATTTTTTTCTCTAATTTTGTTTAATTGAGATAAAATTATAGTCATTTAAATGCACAGGACTCGATTGCATACTTCAGCGAGTTTTCACAAACATATACATACATCCCTATTATTGAAACCCCAGTCAAGATACAGAATACTTATCACCTTGGATATTTTCTTATGCCCTCGTCCAGTCAATCTCCATATCCCATAAGCAGTCCCAAGTTTTGATTTAAATCATATGGTATGTACTTTTGTATCTATCTGATTGCTTTTGCTCAAAATAATGTTTTTGAGATCCATCTTCAAAGGTACATATAAAAGCCATTCATTCCTTTTAATTTTTATTGCATAATTCAGTGGCATTTATTGCATTCACATTGTTGTACAACCACCAACCTGCCTCTGTACAGTTCCAAAAGAAATTTCATCATCCCAAAAGAAAAATTTGTGTCATTAAACAGTCATTCCCTGTTCTCCCCTTCTTCCAGCCCTGACAAACACCAGTCTGCATTCTGTCTCTATGGATTTACTTAATCTGAACATTTTGCACAAATGGAATCATATCATATGTGACCTTTTGTGTCTGCCATATTTCCCTTAGCATAATGTTTTCCAGTTTCATCTGTATTACAGTATAAATTAGAACTTCATTCCTTTATGACTGACTAATATTCCATTCTATGTTGATGCCATATTTTATCTACTTATTGGTTGATAGACACTTGCTCCCATCGTTTGGCTATTGTGAATAGTGCTGCTATGAACATTTGCGTACAAGCATTTTTTTGAGTACCTGTTTTCACTTCTTTGGGGTATATACCTAGAGTTAGAATTATAATGGTAAATCTATGTTTAACTTTTTGGTGAATCACCAAACTGCTTTCCACAGAGGCTGCACCATTTTATATCATCCAGCAATGTGCAAAGGTTCTAATTTCTCCACATCTTCACCAACAGTATTCATTCCTACTTACTGCTGTTAATATCCCATTGCATAAACATATCACAATTTGTTTATTCATTTTCTTATTAAAGGACATTTGGGATATTCGACTATTATGAATAAAGATACTCTGGATATGCTGTTCAGTCTTTTTGTGAATATACGTTTTCATGTTTCTTTGGTAAATACCTAAGATTGGAAATGCTGGCTCATAGGATAGGTGTACTTATGTTTAACTTTATAAAAAATTGCCAGTTTTCTGAAGTAGTTGAACCATTTTATAGTCCTATTGGAATGTGTGATAGTTTTCGATTCGTCATACCATGGCCAACATTTAGTGCTGTCAGTTTTTTAAATTTTGGCCTATCTAGTTGGTATGGAATGTTATCTATGGTATCTCACTGTAGTTTTAAAATGCATTTTCCCAAAGACAAACAATGTTGAGCACCTATTCCTCTGTGGTCATTTGATATCTTATTTTATGAAGTGTGAATTCAAGTTTTATCCATTTTTAATGGGTTGTTTGACTTTTTATGTTTGATTTGTAAGACTTCCTTATATTTAAATATTTCTTGAATATAAATATTGAAAATATCTTTTTCAAGTCTGTGGATTGCCTTTTCATTTTCTTACTGAAATCTTTTAGTAATCAGAAGTTTTCGATTTTGATCAAGTTCGAATTTTTATTATTTTCTTTATGATTAATGCTTTTTCTGTCCTACTTTAAAAATCCACAACTACCCCAATTTTGTGAAGATATTCTCTTATGTTTTTAAAAGCTATTTTAGTTTTAACTTTTTAGTGTAAGTCTATGATCCATATCAAATTTATTTTTCACTATAGGATGAGGTAGAGTGATATACTTTTTTTCATAAAATTATACATTTATTCTAGCACCATTTGTTCAAAAGATTTTCCTTTCCTCTTTAAATAGCCGTGGTGCCTTTGGGAAAAATCAAATGACCATGTATGTATGCTTCTCTTTTTGAATTCTCTATTCTATTCTATTGATCTCTTTATCTATCTACCTATTTTTATACCAATACCAAGCTGTTTTGAGTACTGCAGCCTATTAGTACTTGAAATTGGGTCAAATGATGCCTCTAACTTTGCTCTTCTTTTATAAGATTGTTTTGGACTATTCTAGGTCCTTTGCTTTCCTATATAAGTTTAGAATCAGTTTCTCATTTTCCGTATTAAAAAAAAAACCCTTTTGGTATTTTGATTGATATTATATAAATCTATACTTAAATTTGGGGAAATTTATATCTTAATAATATTGAATTTTCAATTCATGAATATTATATATCCATTTATTTAGATTTCCTTATTTTTTTAACAGTGTATTATAATTTTAAGTGTTGAAGTGTTGCACATGGTTGGTTAAGTGCACTCCTGAGAATTTTGTTTTATTTTTTGTTCTATTTTTTATTATTTTTTTTATTGTTTGCTACTAACATATAGAAATAAAATTGTTTCTTTAGTATTGATTTTATATACGGAAACCTTTCTAAATTCACTTAGTTCTAGTAGTTGTTTTTTTGTAGACTCCTTAAAATTTTCTATGTAAACGTGATTTCTCCTGTGAATAAAACAATTTAACTACTTCTTATCCAATCTTTGTGACTTTTGTTTCCCTTTTCATGTCTTTTTGCACTAGGTAGTTACTCGAGTATGAACGAAATGGTAAGAGCAAACATTTATGCCTCGTTCCCATTCTTAGGGGGAAAACGATCAGCTTCGCCACCGAATGTGATGTCAGCTGTTTTCTTTTAGTAAGTATTCTTTATCAGAATGAGAAAAATTTTTTATTCTTAATTTACTGAGAGCTTTTAATCATGAATGGATGTTTAATATTGCCAAATGTTTATTCTTTATTTTTTGAAATGATTTTTCTCCTGTACTTTCTCAATATGATGAACTACATTGACTTTAAAATCTTAAACCCTCGCATTCCTTGGAAAAACTTGATCATGATATATTCTCATATATCAGATACTGCTGGTTTCTGTTTGTTGATATTTTGTTAAACATTTCTTTGTCTATTTTTATGAGAGATATCAAACTATAAATTTATTTGTTCTCAAAGTTTTTGTCTGCTTTTGGTATCAGGATAATGTTGGCCTTATAAATGATATAGAAAGTATTCTCTTCCTCTCTATTTTCTGAAAGATTTTATATAAAGTTGGTAATATGGTAATATTTATTTTGTAAATTTTTAATAGACTTGACCAGGGAAACCATCTGGACATTTTATTCATGAGAAGGTTTTTAATAATAAATTCAATTTATTTTAACAAATATTGAACTATTCATATTTTTATTTCTTCACATGTTTAAAAATTGTATTTTCAAGAAATGTTTTCATTTCATACGTTGTCAAATTTTACTTGTCTGTTGTTCAGAATATTTCTTCTTAGATTATAACAGTCCCCTTAAAACTTTCTATAGCTCTTGTAAATCTATAACATATCATATTGAAATTAGTGCACAGTACAGTAATTTTTATGTGTGTTTGTTTTTATTTCTATAATAAGTAATCAAAATCATAGGAATATAAAGTAGAAAGGTGGTTACCAAGGGCTGGGGAGAAGAAGAAGGGAGAATTAGTGATTAGTGGGTATAGAGTTTGTTTTACAAGATGAAAAATTTCTAGCTATCTGTTGAGAGCTGTGTGAATATACTTAACACTACTGAAATGTACAATAAAAATTATTAAGATACTAAATTCAACATATGTGTTTTTTTTTTTTTACCACAATAAAAAAAGAGGTCAGGAAAGACTGAGCAGATAAATAAAATTTAGGGCCAAGCTTTGAAAGGTATATAAGAGTTAGTAAGGAGGACAAAGTAAGGGATGAGAGAACATCTAAGCAGAGGGAATAACATGGGCAAAAATGTAGAGACATAAAGGAGCTCGATATTTTAAGATGAGAATATCTGTATCAACTGTGGGGGCTGTGATATCAGTTATGACAGAAAAAGTAGCTAGGAAAGGCGTCTGGCTTAGATAAAGTATTAGCCTGAATGTGGCCTAAGGTCTGTGGGTCTTAGGGGAGAGTAAGTCAAAGGAAAAACTCCTGTCCTCACATCCCCCACAAGATTACCTAAAAATGATTCTGAATTGTTCCTCATTTGACAGATTTGCACCAGCACAATTGTCAATATTTTCATTCATATTATTCTTGTCATCCCCTGATCCTGTTCAGAAAGAAACAGATTTGATCTAGCTGTCTTCATGTAGAAAATGCTAATTTGTATATCTGTTACTCTTTACAGTCATGACCAGCTAGCTTCTTTCCATAGCCTCAAAATATTTTTTACAAAGCATTATAATTCTGAACATCCTTTAAAAATATATATATCTCAAAAGTTGACCCTTTAGAAGGATTAGAAATCCCATAGACTTTAGACAAAGATTTGACTCTCCTTAAGGAATAACTGATCAAAGGGTGCCAGGGTCATGATAACCTGTTTGTATGATCTCACCTTCTGTTTCACTTTTTCCTTCAATTTTATTCATTTCTTGACATTCTCTAATTTTTTTAATAAGACAAATGGCCAAGCTCCACCCTAAATTTATTAAATGTGTGTTATCAGAATTTCAGTGGCAGAGGCCAATCTCAGACTTCTCCTGACCCCTAAAGTCTAGCTAATTCCAGATTTCTCTACCTACTCCTTGCTCACAAGTGATTACAGGAGTAATTGTATCATGTGCTAGAAATAGTCAATAAACTAGTCGATCAGCAGCCTTTTTGCAGGCAGCCCTTTAGTTCTACAGTAATGAAACTGGTCCAAAAAGAGAAACCGATTGAAGTCTTCTGGGTCAGACACTATGAACATGGATGCCAGTGCCACAGCAAGCATAATTTGCCTTTCTTAGTGGTTCTCTGGAAATCAGCCTCCAGCTCTACAGTGGCTGTGTAGTGGTGATAGAATAGGTAGTGTCTTGAGCTTCACCCAGCAGGTGTAATATCTGTAACCTAACAAGCATCCTTTCAGTCAGAAGTAAATTTTTGTCTTCCTGGTAGGTGGCTGAAATATATTTTATGTTTGTCAAATCCATAAAGAGGAAAAGGCAATCTCTAAGGTCTGAAAGAGAGAAGAAAGGACCAGGAACTCATAAGCAGCCAGTCTGGAGTTAGAAAGGGGCATGCAAGTTTTTGAACAGAATCCCCTCCCTGAATCATCCACTCTTTGCTTCCACTTTTCTTATTAGTATTAGTATGGAAAATGCAAGGGCTGGGGGTGGGGGGTGGGGTGGGGGCCAGTGGGCATATGGCATGCAGCAACGGATGGTAGTTAGATAAATATCTTCAACTGACATCTAATACCTCTACCAATCACACCTTTTCTTGGTTCTGATATTTCCTTCCAACACCATATACAAATTGAACTACTTACTTCTGAAAAGACATCCCACTTCCGCCCCTAGATAATTGCAGCATTGTCACATTAAAGTCAATATATATTTTTAAAAGTAGAGGGTATTTTATAGAGATCATTAAATCCAATAGGGCATTGATGCCAAGAGATTAAACAATTTACCTACAGTTACACTTAAAAGGCAGATTTTTCTCTCTTTGAGAAAGCTAACCATCCATTACCCAGTCTCTAGTCTCTTCACATAAACTGAATGACACAAACTGTGATAAGCAACCTTGACAGTGAGCTGATACTGAGATCCTGAGCTGTGCAAACAACATCTGAAATCACTCATTGCATATGAGAAGCACAATTATGAGTAATTGTTGCCACTTCTATAACTGAACACTGAAATTCTAGCAAGAGCAAGAATAGAAGGAAATGGGCTGATGACCCTAGGGAATGTAGCTTTTGCATCTCTCTGCCTCTTTCAGATTATAAATCAGTGAATAAACATAGCCTGGTATTTCCTGAAGGCTAGATAGTAAAATCACTAAGATGTTATAAAGATACTCATTTCCATATTAAATAGCTAAGAATAAATATGTGAATAAAGGGAATAAGATTATACATATTCTTGGAAATGGAAACTAAAACACTAACTGATAAGGTTTTGTTCTTAGTCCAAGTACGAGTACTCTGATACTTATTTTGGCAGCTTTCCTTTTATTACCTAATATTTCAAGGCCTCTCCAGAAGAACTTTGAAAAAATGATTTTTTATCCTCTGTCTCTCTTCTTTTATCTTTTTATCCCAACTCCACCCTGTAGCTACAAAAAAAGAGAGGTTTGAAAATGGTGCATGAATAAGATTAGATTATAATTAGGACTATTTGTAGAAAAAACCTCCATTCCTTTTTTGGGTTTTGTGTTTTGTTTTCAAGTGGCCCACCTTTAGACTTGCTTCAAGTATAAATTCAATTAAAGTGAAACATAATTTAAGAAACTTTTTTCATATTACAAAAGTTTTCATAGTTTTATTTTCATGGTAAAAAATTAAGGGGATATAAAAATAAGTTTTAAAAAAGCAACAAAGAATCCATTCGAAATTCTGCCACCTAATGATAATCACTGTTAACATTTTGGAATATATCCTTCCAGATGTGTGTGTGTGTGTGTGTGTGTGTGTGTGTGTGTGTATTTTCAGTAGTCCTTGACAATACCGGTACTTGTTAAGTTCCTGGCTTCTCAGTCCTGCCCCAATCTTTTCCTGACTCCTCTGAGGCCAACACTGGTAACATAGCAGTAGACATAGCTCCTACCAGCTGGTACAGACAGGAACTCATCTTACTATTTTGGTTCTGTGGTGGCCAAGATGAGCCCTGGACTCCTATGAGTCTCTGGAGCTACAGTCTTGCCGGCCCATGTTGAGTTTGTGTAATTTGCAGGACTGGGAAGCGGGGTTGCCTGAGTTCCCTGATTTGTACTTTTGCTCCCCACCCAAGAGTGGAACCCTGTTCCACCCAAACTCCTCATCTGGGACCTAACACTCAGCTGGCTCTTGCCAGTGGTCCCCTTCTTCCTGGGTCTCTGAATCTATGTTCTGAAGCCCTGGTTGCTGTGACCATTCGCCCATGAACATTTCCTGGAGATTTCAACTGCAACGACCCACACAGCAGATCAGATTTCCCTGGGGAGCTGAAATCGCCAGGCATCTTTAACACTGGATTTGGGCCACTTTCATCAGGAATCAACCCTAGGATGGTTACCTTAATTCTGGTGCACCCAAGACCTAGTAGTCCATCTCTTGCCACCAGTCCACTGCAGACATCCCAGCATCTGACTCACTGAATATTTACAGGTTTTTTATTTTCTGTAAAATGTTTTTGAGCCATTTACTTTCCTGTTTGACTTAAAACTGACTGTCTTTTACTAAGCACTGGTTTATTTAACCTGCAGTCAAGGTCTCAGTTATAACATTTTAATTAATTGCTTAGCAATGTTGTTTCAAAGCAACAAAAATTAACATTTACACCCACACTTTCTTATGGATGGCTCAGAAGCACCTGACACAAATTAGCTCTTACATTATAGCCTTTTCTTCCTGTCAGCAGAAACAGCATGAAGTAAAAAGGAAAGTGGAGAAATAACCAAGGATATTTATTCACATCATGTTTTTCTTTCACATCAGGATGCGTGGTACCCTTTCATCCACTAACATTAAAATGTCTGCTTTCTTCTGATGCATTTTCATTTGGATCTTGAACAGTGTACTGGGCTCTTTCTGCCTTCATATATTAGACAACAGCCCTTCTGTGATAATAGAGTGGGAAAGCCTGTGGCGCAATTTGGCCCAAAGTGGCATATCTGAGGGATTATTTTAAAAGCAAAAAGGTGCACTTACCTAATAAACAAACTTGGACAAGCTCAAGTGGAAGGCTTATCTTTCAAAAAAGGAAAATCATGAGGAAGATATTTTGTGGCATACTGAGCCATTATCCCTTAACGTCATGTTTTTCCTCAAAAAGAAATAACACTTTTTTTTGAGATTGTTCAGCTAATGAGCACATTGTATTGAGGGACAGTGAGGAAATTGCAAACCTGTCTCAATCCCAGCTGTCAGCTCCCAGTTGGAAGGAAATTATCTAACAAGTTAAAGACAAAACACCTTTCATAGGCCAGAATGGAGACTTGGGTCCAAAGTGAGAAAGAAATTGAGCCCTAAACTTCTTGGGTTTTTTGCTGTTATACATAATAATTGTGGTCGAAGAAGAAATTCAGCAGACATATGGTTAGATGAGAAATAAACTTTAGTCACTGGTCAGTCAGAGCTAAGTATTCGTTAAAAGCATATATGCCCATTTTCTTAATTATCAAGTTTTTATTTATATACATGTTGGACCCTAGATGTAAAAAAAAAAAAAAAAAAAAAAAAAAAAAAGTGAGTAGCTAAAAATCAGTGTGAATTGAGCACAATTATCTATTCCCACCTTTCCAGCAGCTTGCAGCAATATGAAATTCCTATCACAGGATATGGAACAGGAGGCAAACCTAAAACAGGGCTGCAAATCCAGTCCCTCCAGGGCCAGGCAGGGAGGTGAGTGGATGAGACGGGCCCAGTGGGGATGCTGGTAACCAGAAGGACACACGCTTCATCTGACAGCCAGCTGCTGTTCAGATTCAGCCTACCAAGGCCAGTGTCGACAGATATTCTGAGGCTTTGCAAAAGAAGGCGGAAATCTGGATATTTATGAGAATTCTCCAGATTTTTAAATGTTGGCAATTGACTTAAAGAATTTGCAAACTCCCAGCAAGCCCAACAATAAACATGTGCAGGCCAGATGCTGCCTTCAGACTCCTAGTTTGTGAGCTGCCATCTAGAACGTGGGAAGGAGGGAGAGAGCTGCCTGAAGCAGGTTGGGTGAGCTGAGCTGCACATCCAGAGCATGTCATTCACAAGGCTGGGGAGCACAGGGGAGCAAAGACACACTTCAATCAGGTCAGAATTGGTTGAAATGAGCATAGTCATTTTTTAAATATATATGTACACATTTAAATATTTGATTTTTAATTTCATATATTTACGCGTATAAATATATAACCCTTTGAATCAATTAATATGTAATATGCATATATATTTATTGAAATTGCCTTTCATTAATATTCAATAATATTGTGTATTATTCCTATATACAATATCACATTGTTATGCACATAGAAAGGAGGCATTAAATGTTCGAAATATATTTGTTGAGCATTAATACATTCAGGAACTCTTCTATAATCCTGAAGTAAATTAGTGAAAAAGCCGGCAAAGATTCTAGTCCTCAAGTGGGTAGAGTTCCAGTGGTGGGCAATCAAATAATCAATAATGAACATAATAAATAAATTGTATTTTGTAGTAGGAGGTAGAAAGTGCTACAAGAAAAAAAGAAACATAAGGTAGGATAAAGAGGACTGGGATTACTGGGAGTGGTACAACTTGCAAAATTAAGCTGGGTAAATATTTTTATTTTAAAAAGCTGAATAGGTAATTTTTATATTAATATAATGATAGAGCAAGATGGAAGGCATCCATTAAATCCGTTGATAATTCCAAAGGCTTGTTTTAGTGATAATGCCTAATTCTTCCTCCAAATAAATCTCTTGCCAAGGATTATTTAAAATGTGAAATGGATTTCTAATTTAACATTTTTTGTATTATTTTGGTACTCATGTAGATGTCAGCTATTAATTTATTTGTTCAGCCATTATTTGATCAACACCTGCTATATGCAAAGCCCCAAATCAAGCATCAAGCATCAGGCACATAAAGGAAGATATGACTGAGACAGTAAGAGAAAACATTGGCAACATGACCTCAGGCACCAAAACTTCCGTGTAGTTATTGGCCCTTTTTCTGCCCAGTGAGCCCCAGGAATGAGTGAGATTCCTTTAAGGACCAGCATGGTTTCCATCATTTCTGAGATAGGTCCACTGTCATATCTGTGGAAACCACCATCATATCTGCCCATCTGCAGGGATATGAGCCACATCCTGAGTAATTCCACTCTATTCACTGTTCTTCCTCAGTTAGACGCAAGACCATGCTAAGAGTTGAATCAGCCTGGGCTCCGGTGTGATCTCAGAAGCCGATGCTCTGACCTCTCTGTGGTTCTCCCCTGTAACAATATGTTTGGATATTCGAGTGTTTTTAAATTGTCTCTAGGACGATAGAGAGTACATGATGGTTGAGACAAGGCAGTAACAAGACTGCTGGTTTTGGAGGTTAGATTTGTGTGTGTGTGCCTGTCCCCACCCCATAATACTGCCTCTGATCAGTTGTAAGATCTAATCCTTCTAACTGCAAAATGGAGTAGATATATGTCCTTCACATTTCACAGGATTCTTGTGAGAATTAAATGAGTTGGTACATGGAAGAGCTCTCTGTAAACTGTAAAGTGCTAATAATAATAATAAAACGGTTTCCATTTATTGAGCTCTTATCGCATGTTAAACATGGTTCCACTTTACACGTATTAATTCAGTTAATGCCTGCAACAGTGTATGAGGTAGGTGGTATTATTATCCCAGTTTTCAAGCGGAGAAAACCCAGACACAGGGAGGTTTAGTGACTTACCTAAGGTCACAGTACTGCCAAGTGGTGCAGCCGGAAATCCAACCAGGCTATCTGACTCCAGAAACGAGGTATTTACAGAAGTAAAATCCATTCCACAATATTCATCATTTTCAATATGTAAAGTACCAAGCTAGGTAGTATGATGCATATATAGATTAAAAGAAACCTTCCTGTTTTCAAGAAGCTGACAAATTAGTAGGAGAATCAAAACAAGCTAGTTCATACTGAAGTCCTTAAAATCACACGTGTGTGTTCCCACACACATCACACACCCATTCCTGTGTTATGATTTGACTAAAACTCCTTACTGTCAGTAAAACACACATGAGAGTTCTTAGCTGAGAGGAAGAGATCTACCCATGCATGAGAGGTCAGAATCAAGCTCAGTCGAAAAGGGGTTCTGAGGAACAGGGTGGGATGCAATGGACATTAGATAGCTAGGACTTAAATTCTCTCCCACCGGCGGCTACCCTAAGGATGTTCTTTGAATTGGAGGCAGAGGTGGGCAGCTCCTTTTCTCAATGTCACATTTTAAAATTGGATTGATGTCAAACCTCCCAAATGATGTCAAGGAATAGGACATACTCAAGAGAGATAAGGAAGGGTAGGAAGATGCTAACGAATACATCATAACTCGCCAATGCCTCACGCCCACTCCCCAAAAACTCTGTTCCAAGACGTCTTGAGGCCTTTGCTGTCCTTTGGGAGGTAGAAGCAAGAAGACCTCCAAAAAATAATCAAGGACTCATTTTTTAAAATTTATTAAAGCACCAATGCATTTCATTACTTTGTTCTATTTTATTTCTCAGCACCCCAATGGAAGTTCTATTCTGATTGGTTTTCCCTCAGAAGCCCACTACTTCGCTTTTTCCACAATCCAAGTTTTTAAAAATGCAAATCATAATTTTTATTTATCATTTTTACATATCGCAATAAGGAATAAAAAAAAATCAATGATCTGCTTTAATTCCATGCACTTTTGAAGGCATACCACATTAGGAAGTGGTTAGAAAGGTGGCTATCATTGTGAGTTGTACAACTCAAGTTTGGACCTCTGAAAGGCACTATGGGTAAGCCCCCAGAGTTTATTCTTACTTAGCTCTCTTCCAAAAAGGCCAAGTATAAAAACAGATCAAAGAAAACTGAGCACCCACTCTGATTCCTAGTTTCTCCCTCAAACCATGTGGGGGTTATTTAACTTTTGCCTTCTTAACCAGAGCATTAAACAAAAATAATTGAAAATTCTTTTACAGAAACAAATTCAGATTTACCCATCAAGGCTAACATAAACTGAAGCTCCCAAATCTTTGGGGACAATAATTATAGATACAGATCAGGCAGCAAGTAGGACAACCCGAACCTCAGTGATCCAGAGGAACAAGGACTATTCCAAGAGGCAGATACAAAGTCTTGGAGAGGACTTTTTATCTCTGAAGGTATTTGGTTCCACCTGCTCAAAACTCATGGGAATCAGAGAGGCCAGCTAAGTAGGTGAAGATTTCTGTGCTATTCACTCAGGATAGTTTAACCATTTCATTTAAAAAATCTTAATAAGGTCTTCGTCTGTTCTTCTGATATAGAACTCTCAAATATTTTATGCTCAACTCTTATCCTTAAAATATCCCTAAACTTCAAAAGTATATCTCAGCTTCTGAGGACTCTCACATACATCAAAGAAATTTTTTCTCCACTCTATACCCAAATCATTATTCAAAAAATATATATTCCTCTCAAGTATTTTTTTAAATTTGTGGCAAATATTATGAATTGACTTGATACGCTGTGATATATGCTTGTTTTGATTGCCTAAAATCAGGAGCAAAAAAAAAAAAAAAAAGATAGAATTGATCAAATTGGCTAAGACTTTTCTTGTGGCCAAACTCTAGCTTTATGGGAATGCTGTTTTAGCCTGGTATTCAAGAATATTTGACATTTAAAGAAGGAACTCCTCCTATGTACCGAAAGGCAACTGCCCTGACTTCAACGTTAACTAAAAATGTCAACAGATGAAAATGGAAGAGTAAGTTGTATTGACATTTGCCAATATATAGGTATACCTGCAAAAGTTTAAGTGACAAAGTGGTCTGTCTCTTAATTCCTAACTTGAAATGTCTCACACTATCCCATCTATAAGTTGTGTCCTCTACAATTGTGTAAAGAGCTGCATCTTATTTTGGTGGTAGGTAAGAAAGATAGAACCCTGTCATCACAGGAAATCTGATATTTCTGAAATTTGATATAGAAGAAATGAAAAAACAAATCTGTTAATTCACCCTAAAAAATTGACATGATTTAAAATGACTAATTATGAAACTAAAAGATTTATCTCTTCATATTCATTGCTGAGTCAGTAATTTGCTTAATTGCATGTGATTAACCAAGCTGAATATGTTTTTTTCCCCTTTGTATAGCTTTATTATTGGCACTGAATTCAATTATTAAACAACTTCATGGTAGGAGAATATCTTCACGACTACTAGGAAGAGGATTATTTAAAAAATAAACACTAACTATAAAAGAAAAATAATAAACTAGAGTATATTAATATAAGGGAGAGATGGGTAAAAAGGTACAAACTTTCAGTTATAAAATGAATAAGGTCTGAAGATCTAATGTGTAACATGGTAACTATACTTGATAACACTGTATTGTATAATTGAAATTTGCTGTGAGATGAAACTTAAATGTTCTTACAAAAAAAAGTAAATATATGAGGTGAGCAATGTGTTAATTAACTCAGTTGGGGGGAGTCCTTTCATAATGTATAATAACCCCCAAAAGTAATTTTTGTTCATCAAAAGGCAAAATAGGAACATGAACAGAAAAATTGCAAGTGAAAGAAAACCAATTCATAAAGAATTTCTACAAATCGTTACAAAAAAAAAAAAAAAAGCAATCCAATGAAAAAATAGGTAGAAATTTGAACAGATATTGCAAAAATAGAACATCCAAATGGTCAATTAATAAATGGAAGGTTGCTCAATCTCATTAATTGTCAGAGTAATCTAAAATAAAAGTATGATGAGATATGGCTAGACATAAACAAGGATGACTAAAATAACTTAGATAGGAAATAGCAAGTGTTGATGAAAAGGTAGAGTCACAGAAATTCACATATATGGTTGGTGGGAATGTTAATTGTTTGAAAAACTGGCAATACCTGTTAAACTTGAACATAAGCACATCTTTCCATCAAGATAAATGTGTGCATATGTTCACCAAAGAAAACACCATAATGTTCCTAGCAGTCCTACCGATAATAGCTCCAAACAGGAAACTACCCAAATGTCCATCAACAGTAAAATGAATAAACAAACTGTGGTATATTCACACAACAAAATACTACACCACATGAAAATAATCACTTTATGACTGTATAACAGTGTGGATGCCTCTCACAAATGTAATGTTGAGTGAAGCAAGCCAGAAACAAAAGAGTATATGCTATATGATTGCAGTTATATAAGGTATAAAAATTGATGAAAGTAACGTTAGCTATTAGAAGTGGTTACACTTTGGAAATCAGGGGCCAGCTCATGAAGAACTCTGAGTGCTGGTAATAATCTGATACATTTTTATCTGATGATAAAAATTGGTGTTCATTTTGTGGGTGACATTAGTAAGTTGTATACTTATAATTAGAGTGTTCTTCTATGTTTATACTACTCTTCTAAAAACTAATAAATAAAAATCAAATTGGACATGCATAACATGAATTTTCATGAAAACGCTTTTGGTCCACAACACTACATTTTAATAGATAAAATTTGTATTTCTTTTTTTAATTGAGCTCTTTGTAACCTAAGAAGTATACTTTTGAAACACTTTCTTCTACCGCAAAGAAAACAATAATAAGCACCAAAAATTTACAAACAATGTCTTTTTCTTGAAGAGGTATAATAATTTCTTTTATTAAACAACAAATAATATAAACTAAGAAGGGTTTTTTAGTGCTGATAATTATGTTTTGGTATATCTGATAATTTATGTTCAATAAAATACTTTCTAATTTCACACACAGTATCTCTTCCCTGAGCCACATGTTGCATAGAGCAGATATTATTATTATTCCCATTTTGTGAATAAAGAGAATGAAGCTCAGAGAGGCTCAATGTATCCATGATCAGAAAAAAAAATAGTCACATGGCCTGGATTCAAAAATAGTCACATGGCCTGGATCTTCTTTGATGGAGAATTAATGCACTATACTACTGCTCAGCAAATATTCTTATTTTACTTTTTCCTATACTAACAATTTGCCTGAAGTGAAACAATTCCCATCGCGATTCTAATTTTATTCCTCCTCCATTTACCAAAACCTTGAAGTGCTTCTCAGTGCAGCATAGCATAAAAATTAATTGAAAATGTTTTTCAAATGTTTTTATGACTGGCTGGTGTCAACTTTTTTTAAAATCTGGAAAAACATACTTGAAACTCCTGAGTGTGTTTAAGATGAGTCCAGTATGGTTGCTTATTTTTGCTCTTAGGTAATTAAAACAATGCTACAATGTCTTGGTCACCTTTGATTTGCTGCATGGAGCCTAGTCTTGAAAGTTGGAGAAGCAAGAAGGGACCACATGATAGAGGTGAGTCCTCAATGGCATTTTGTGAATTTTCTATGTCTTATAGGAGTGAAAAATTCAAGAGCGCAAACTTTAAGTCTATTTAGCACCTTCTGTGAATTCTCACTTTACAACCAAATATCTTGGATAAACCTAGAATAAGAAAAAGAAAAATTAAACACACACACACACACACACACACACACACACACAACCTTCTAGATAATGGAAGAAATGGGCTAATGGATTAAGAGCAGAATATGTGAGAAAACACTAAATAAGTGATGTGTGACATGAAGCAGAGAAACCTAAGTGGAAACCTGGTTGGTTAATTTTCCAAGATTGTCCATCTTTCCGGTCACAGAGGACAGAAAAGATAATAAAAAGGCGAAGTAGGTATGTCAGATGGTGTGGCTTTACTCACAGGCTCTAGATTGACTTATGAGCCATAGAGGCGGCTCTTTCCAAGGAAGATCTCTAAATTTGTCCTTACTCCAGAGCTGAAGATCAGCAGTCACTCAGGTTTTCAGCACAACAAAAATACTCCTCTTTTTAAAAATTGCACTTTAGAGAAAATAGGTACTATTTTGTTGTTGTTGTTGTTGTTGTTATTGAGATTATTTTTGACTTATTTTTTAATGTATTTTAATAATCGTCATACTTTATTTGTATCTTTGGCCTTTTAGTAATAGGTGGAGTTCAGCTTCACCAGTTGAAAAATATTAACAAGCAAATAAGACTACCACACGAGAGGTATACCTTGTACATAAGAAACTGATAGGATGAATATATGGTTCCTTTGGTATTGTTACTTGAAATTTCCATAAGCTTTCCAGTTATCCATTCTTTGGTGTAATGAACAATAATATTCATAAATGAAAAGGGCTTCCATTTTTAATAAGTCAAGAAGTTTTATGTTAAAATATATGATCACCACTGAGACTACTAATTTTTTCAATGCTGAGGCTGATCACCAAATGTACAGGTAGGATGCCTTGACAGCATTGGCTCTGTGCCACTCCCAAATGGCAATAAAATTCGTAGGAATATGAGACTTCAAGTTTCTTTTATACACTGACTAAAAAAGCACAGCATTTCAGATGTCTCTCACCCTTGCAGACAAGCATATGGCATAACAGAGATTGTAAAAAGGGTTATGAGCATCACTTTCTTTAGTAAAGAGTATCATAGCAGAACTGTGGAATTCAGTTTTCATACAATTCTGAATTTTCCAGATGCCTCCACCAACTCCTACACACACTGTTGTTGAACACGACTTACCTACTGTTTCATTCCAATTATTTTATCTGTCAAAGTCTCTACTGACTCACACTGAAACATGACAAATGCTATAATTCACCAAAACTACATAATTGCCCTCAAAGAACAGACTACTACAATACTTCTTAAAAATGCCTCTGATGGTTCTAGAATAGTTGCTAAAACAAAGGTCATGTATTCTCTTTGATTAGAAGTGAAGAATTCTTTCATGTTCAGGTAACATTTAGACTTTGGAGACTGAGGACTTTAATTCATAACCAAATGTATTAGTTTTCTATTGCTGCCATGACAAATTACGCCATAACAAATTATACCATAACAAATTACCACAAACTTAGTGACTTAAAACAACACAAACTCTAAAGTTCTATATGTCAGAAGTCCAATACAGGTCTTAGTGATCCATAGTCAATGTGTGGCAAGCTGTGTGCCTTTCCAGAGTCTCTAGGGGAGAATCAGTTTCCTGCTGATCTGGGTTGTTGGCAGAATTTAATTCCTTGCAGTTATATGCTATAGGCTGAGGTCCTTGTTTCTGTGCTCACTGTCAGCTGAGGGCCATTCCTCGTTTCTAGAGGCCCTCTTTCTGCATCTTTAAAGGCATCAATGGCAGATTGAGTACTTCTAATGTTGCATCTCTTTGACACACTCTTCTATCTTCTTTCACTTTTAAGGACACATGTGATTAAATAGAGCCTGGCTATTCCAGAATAATGTCCCCATCTCAGAGTCTGCATACCCTTAATCAAATCTGCAAAGTGTCCTATGCTGTATAAAGAAATACATTCATAAATTCCAGACATTAGGACATGGACATCTTTGGGGAGCCATTATTCTGTTTATTGTGCCAATCTTATACATCCCTAACTGAACAATAATTCCACTATTAAAGACAATAATCTTACCAAAAGATTTTGAATAAATGAAATTTACTGACGAATTAATTTTACAGAACTTAAATAGGAAGGTGCTATTTATTTTAGTCATCTATTCTCTTCTCATCTGCTACCAGTAGTCTACATGGAGTAATGAAAGGAATAAATCAGTACTGAGGATTAATTGTTCACTCCACAAATTTATATGTTGAAGGCCTAACCGCTAATATGACAGTATTTGGAGATGGAGCCTTTGGAAGGTAATTTGATTTAGATAAGTTCATGAAGGCTTATGATAGGATTAGTGCCCTTAAAAGAAGAGATACCAGAGAGCTTCCCCTCTCTTTCTATCTGCCATGAGAGAACACATTGAGAAGGTGGCCAACTACAATCAAGGAAGAGAGCTTTCATCAGAATCTGACCATGCCATCACCCTGATCTTGGACTTCCAGATGCCAAAACTGTAAAAAGTCTCTGCTTTTTTATGACAGCCCAAGCTGACTAAAACAATGAGAAGTCGGTATAAAAAAAGAGAGAGGTTCACCCTTCTATTTTCAATCTAAGAAAATATAGTTTCATAGTAGAGATGGCAGTAAACTCTTCAAAAAGCAGTAAACTTTAGATTCCATTAGCTATGGTCCTATTTAATCACTGATTTTATCAGTTGAGACCAGAAAATATTAACCAAATATATTGGGATTTTCTAAAATCCAAATATCATTGGAATGGTGTAAGACCTTCAAAATATTATTTACAATAATCATTGTTTCTTCTATATGATTGTAAATGAAATCATATCTCTATCAACTAACAGTGATAATATCAAAGAGCAGTTTTTTAAATGTGAAATTTGGGCAAACTATACAAAACTTCAACCAATTATTAAGGCTTAACAAAGGATTTCCCTCCCCCTACTGCACATATAGCAATTTTCGTAAACTTAAATGAAACTTAAATGAGGATTTCTAGCGAACTGATTTGTCTATATGTATCAAATTTTTAAATTTTAAACTTTGCTTATATATTATAAGATTAAAGAACTCTTCAGTAACATAGTGGCAGGATTAAAAAAAAAAAAAGGAGTGAACGCAGAGATAAAGATGTCCATTTTGGTTGGTCACCACACCACAGTATGACATCAAGGACCCAGAAAGTTCTTTTTGGTAGATTGTCTCCAAAGATGGCTACCCTAAGTTTTTTGCCTTCCTGTACAAACATGCCAGTCTCCTGACTGAGAAGAGAAGTTCACTTTTTCCTCTTCTTGAATCTAGACTGCCCTTAAAACTACTTCTGAGCCCAGACCTTAAGAAGACTGACAGCTTCTACTTCTTTCCTCTGAGAATGCTCCTGCTTGGAACTTAGCCCCTGAACAGTGAGGAAGCCCAAGTAGCTATACAGCAAGGGCACATGGAGGAACACCAAGGCCCCTTGCCAATAGCTCCAACTAAACTGCCATCTGGAAGCCAGATACAACTTCCTGCCATATGTCTGCAGCCTTTTGGACCTTCAGGCAATCCTAGTGCCCCAGCCAACACCACATGAAGCTGAAGAATTGCCTATTCAACCAAAATAGGGAAAAATATACATAAAGAAATAACAGTAAAAAGAAAGATGAGCACTGCAATTTCAAATAGAATAACCAAGGGAGATCTCATGAGAATGTAACATGCAGGAGTAAGCCACGTCATTATCTGAAGAAAGAGGGTCCCAAGCAGAGGAAATGGCCAGTAAAAAGGCCCTAATCTGTGAGTTCATGGCATATTAGATAAAAAATCAAGGAATCCAGTGTGGTTGCAATAAGGTGATCAAGGGAAAGAGTGGTAGAAAAAGAGCTCAAGAGGTCAAAGAGGTCCATAGTAGATGAGCCTTTGTAGTTGGTTGAATGACAGCCCTCCGAAGTATATGCCCTCATCTTAACCCCTAGATCCTGTAAATGTGAAGACATTTGGAAAAAAGAGTCTTTGCTGAGGCAAATAAGTTAATGATCTCAAGATGAGATCATTTCGGTTTATTTCAGTGGGCTTAAATATAATAAGTGTTCTTATAAGAGAGGAGAAAAGGCCATGCAAGGATAGAAGCAGCAGTAATTGGAGTGATGCAGCCACAAATCAAGGAGCACCTGTAGCCACCAGAAGCTGAAAAAGACAGGGGTGGATTCTCCCCTAGGGCCTTCAGAGAGAGTGTACCAACGCCTTGATTTCATACTCCTGGTCTCCAGAACAATGAAAGAATAAAATTTCTGTTGTTTTAAGCCACAAAGTTTGTGGGACTTGGTTCCAGCAGCCCTAGAATACTAATACAGTTTTCCTAGGACATTGTAAGGACTTTATTTTTTAATCAGGGTAGAAGGAGAGCCATTGTAGGATTAGAGCAAAGAAGCAGCATGATCAAACATATTTTTTAAAAGATAATGAACTGCTAGTTTGAAAATAAATTAGAAGAGCCCAAGTACAGGAGTCAGGAGACCAGATGGGAGACTAATATAAGCAAGAGAGAATGATAACACAGGCCAGCATTGCAGCAGTGTTGCAGACTAGGAGTGGTTAGATTCTGAGTATATTTTCAAGGTAGAGAGACCAGAATGTCTAGATAGATCAGATCTGAAGTATGAGGGGAAATGATGAGCCAAGAATGACTCCAAGGTTTTGGGCTAACGGAATGGGAAAACAGATTTGTCATTGACTAAGATGAGGAAGGTTGAAGGTAAAACAGACTAGGGAGGAAAGATCGAGGGAAATCCATTTATGGTATGCTGAATTTGAGGTTTCTATGAAGTATCCAAGTGGAGATGTCGGACACCCAGTTATGTATAAAAATCTGAAGTTCAGAAGAGAGTATGGGCTGGAAATGTTAATTAGGGTATGTTAGCATACAGATGATATTCAAAACCATAGAACTGGCGGGATCGACATGATAGCAAGTATTTAAAAAAGGACTAAGAACAGAACTGGAATACTCTAGCATTAGGAGGAATGGGAAGCAGAAAGATAAGGAGACCAAGAAGAAATCCCTTCCCCCACCTCCACCCTCCCAAAAATGTGGTATCCTGAAAGTTACATGAAGGAAATAGTCAAGGAGGGAGTTACCAAACTGAGTCAAACACATGGACAAGTAAGATTAGGACTGAGAATTATTTTGTGGATTTAGCAACATGGAGGTCACTGGTGACTTTTACAAGAGTAGTCCTGGTGCAATATTAAGGGCATAAACCTGACTGAAGTGGGTTTACGAGAGAATGAGGAAGGTGGATTTGGAGACAGTTAGCATGGAGAAATCTTTAGGGGAATTTTAACGCAAAAGGGAGCACATAGATGAGATGACAGCTGACAAGGGAATGAGACTTACGGAGCAGGTTTCTGAAACTAAAAGAAAAAGCAGCATGTACATATATGCTCATGGTAGCCACTGAGAAGACCAAAAAAAAAAAATGGCAAAGTAGAAGAAAGGGAGAAGAATTGCTGGAACGATGTCCAATGGGATGGGATCTAGTGCAAGAGTGAAGGGATTGGCACAGAATTCTCCTAAGGCACAGACCGGAAGGTAGAAGATGTGGATGCTGGTGAGCAGGGCGGGAGGGCAGTAGTAATCTGGGAATGTTCTCTTCTGTTCATCTTACCATGCTCGGTGAAGCAGGAATCGAGGTCACCAGCTAAAAGTCAAGATGGAAGAGAAGGTGTTGGAGATTGGAGAGAGCAGAGAAGTAGGAAATAAATGTCCAGGAGAGTAGGTGAGTAAATAGCTAGGAAAGTATAGAATGATTGTCCAGCAGCAATGAAGGCCCATTTGATGTTTGTGGTGATAAAATTTAAGATAATAACAATCAGCACAGTGGAGTGTTTTTACTAGCGAAGTTCAGCTTCATAGAGGCAGGCACAGAGCAGGCCAATTCTTGGATTTAACCAGGGTTTCAGTTTAGCTATGAAAGAAGAGAGGTAAAAGGTAGCACATGATGTGCACGAGGGAGAGAAATGATGATTTACCTTGGAATTTAGGCTGGTAAGGAAGGGAAGGAGGCCGTGGAAGGGATGAAGGGTGGTGAAGAATCGTGGGACAAATCGGTAGAAAGCCAGGGTCACTGGGCGGAATTTAAAGGACTATAGAAGTACCAGAGGGAGGAAGCTGAAAACGAAAAGAAATTCGAAAGAAAGAATCTTAATGTTATAAATAGACCCCCTGGTCTTCAAATCATGCTAGAAAAGAAGTGAACCATTGAAATGTACCAAAAACAACTTCCTGATCCATTATTTCCTATACTAAAAATGCCTTTTACTGTGAAAGCTATTTATTCATTCAAGTTTACAGAAAAACAGGAAGGCTAGATTTTTTCCCAAGCTAATTTGGAACTTTTCCATCTTCAGAGGTGATTTTCATTTCATTCATAATACATTTTCATTTCAAGTTAAATGTTGTATGTCTAGATACCTTTTCCCACAACAGTGGTTATGTTCTCTAATCCTCCTTTCTCTCTCATAATCTTTAGTTATTTTCATTCTTTTATTCTACCTTATCACCCATCTCTTTGAAAATTAAAATGCAATGCTTAAATGCTTAATATACAATGCTTAAATCTGAATAAAAGCCTCACTGATGCCAAGAATAGTGGGAGGACTGCCTTGTGATCCTTGCATGTCTTTTCATTTCCCAGTGTCTTGTCAGTTTCAGGTTCAGTGTTTTTCAGGAAGTAGACTCCCGTCTACTAATTCAGTCAGTGCCAAGAGTAAAGCATGGTCTCTCCAAGCTATCTTGCACCTGGAGGTATCTCCTAGGGGAGATATGCAAAAATAAACAGCAAAATCAGGCAACTAGGCCTCATTATATTTTTATTAACAGAGTAACTCTTTTACCCAAGCAATATCCCAAATTGGATAATTACCTCCCACATTGCTGGTCCCTTGGCTGTGGAGCCAAACACCAAGTTCTTTCTCAATTAGTGTTCTGAGCTCTGAGTCAAGTTCCTTATGTGCTGTTACCCAGCTGCTACCCAAATACCCAGATGTTACATGAAGCCCTTCCTAAATATAACTCTTTAAGCACATTTAGAATCCTCCAAGGAAAAATAAGTAAATAACATTAGTATATTATTTTATTGACAAGACTTGATATCTACCCCTTAAAAAGTATTTAAAAAAAACTGATTAGAAATAAGTCAAATAAGAAAACTTTATTCTGCCTGCTAAATTTTGAACTATTGACCTGACTAGGATAAAAAGATCATCAGATAATAAAATCTGATCCAAGTTTATTAAGCAGCACTTTCATCCAGTAATATGTTATTACCAAGTAAATGTAATTTAATGATAAAATGGTAAATATGAAATAAGATATGTTGGGGGGAAAATCTGCTTGTGTTTTGTATATAAATGTTTTAGTATTTAAATAGAAACCAAAAAAGCAGAAATATTCTGAAGTAAAAACAGAACTGGAATTTCCATTTCCCATCCACATCATAAATGAGATCATTCCACAGCCATGACTTTTTGCACACCACTTTATAAGAGTGTACTCAGACAGAATCTGTGGCTGGGACCCAAGGCACTGAAAGCTATACTTATACTGGCTTGTGAAGGATGCATCGCATATCCACGCACATGCACACACACGCGCACACACACACACACGCACACACTGACCAGAAGTCACAAAACCTATGGCTAAGTCTATAAAATTTATGAATAAGCTACTAAAGTAGCCTCAAGCAGAAGTGGCAGAAAACATGGCTCTTTTTATACTACTTTAAAAATAAACTCCATTCACTGGAAAAGGTAACAACATATGATGCTTTGACAAAATCAAAAATAATATTTAAGAACTTAGAAATTCTCTAGCACATGGTTCCATATCCTCAAAAGGATTAACATCTGAATCCATTCCCTTAAATCTGAATTCGAAGGGCCACTCAAACTGCCCATGTGGCTTCTGTCCAAGCATGGGGCTCACATTTGTACAGCTTTGTCTGAGCAAGTTACCCATCTGCTGTAGCTGTCCTTATTGACTTTCACTTACAAGAGACGTGTTATTAACATGCTAGATCGATTGAGTTATACATTACTTTTCTCCCTCCTCAACTTGCAGAGAAATTAGCAGATGAGGAAGTGGGTCGAGGTACAATGGAGGGCATTGCTTTGCAAATGAAAGTATCAAAAGGAATGCATAATTGAAAAGAGAAATAAAGTAGAATCAATTATTTCGGTACAGTGAATAAGGGGCATGATTTTCACTGACCACTGGGCCCAGTGGGAGTTGAGCATGTGAATGTTATAGAGGCAGCCAGCTCCTACCTGCCACTCCCTGGTCTGCATCATCGTCATTGGTGTCTCTTAGAGAAGCCTGGGTCTCTGCACTCTCTGGTAATGGCCTACATTCCACTGCCTTAGCACAGCTAGAGCTACAGATCATCCCGTGAATCGTTCCTTCATTCTCAAAGTCATCTAAAGTTTGAAAGGGGAGAAATATTGCTGTGATATTTACACCACACTGAACACAGTTTTTTTTTTTTTCTTTTTGAATTACATAGAAGTAAATATTTCAAGATAAACTAAAGGGGATGTGTCTGAGGGAGACTGAAGAAATAGAAAGTGGAAAAATTCCCCTTTAAGGGTCTTAAGTTGAGGGGAAAGGGGGCAGAGAGGGAGAGAAGGAAAGAAAATAGTGGTTAAGAGAAGAAAAAGTGAATTAAATGAAAGGAATGCTAGGTAACTGTGGAAATTATTTCTTCAAATTCTTAGGTTTCTTTCTAGCATTTCCTGTCAGCTGTCTGGCTATCTACCAGGGAAAAGAAAAATCTTCTAAAACCATTCCAGTGGGAATTTGAATTTTAAGTATAAAAAATAACAATGATCCACAGGCCAGGGAAGGAAGTGGTAAAATTCCTAAATGACTAGAGTTGAAATATCAAGAAGAATATCAAATTTTGTGTTTTTCCACTTTCTGTGTGGTAATACACAAGATACCTCTATCTGCCATAAAGTACTAGTGATGAATTTATATGAAGTAACATCGCCCATCACCCTCCAGTGAAATTACACATCTATTAAGTATTTTGCTAAATCACTAACAGTGTGCATTCAGAAACATGTGGGAGTAAGGATTGGTTTCTCCAGCCAAGCTCTTCTCTATCTCTCTGACCCTAGCAAGTGATTCAAACACCCTGAGCCTCAGTTTCCTCATCTAGAAAATAGGAACGATAAGAGCACTTCTCTCATAAAGTTGCATGGATTAAGTTAATTAATACATTTAAAGTATTTGGAATAGTACTTGGCACATAGTATACAATATATGTTAGCTATTAATATCACTACCATTACATCAGTAATACTTACTTCTAGATAGAATAGGAGTCTTTTGTATTTTCAAAAAAGTTGACTAAGTTTGAGGGAAATTGATAATCCAGATGCCTAAGACATGACATAGAACACTTCATGAAAAATACTATTCAGATATTTTATTTTTCTTTTTATTTCTTAATATACAAATATAATTTAATTATATATTAGTTAATCATATACAGTGTATTATAAATATAAATATGCAGTGTATTTTTATATTTTTAATTTTATATTGCCAGCCTTTAGATCCTAGCGAAGTTGACTAAAAAAAGAGCTGTAACTTGGTGGAGAAATAGCAACAAACTAGTCGTTATAGAGCTGAGGGTAAATATAGCTCTAGTTTTTTGCCATTTCATTACATATTGGGAAACAAAGGACAGTGGGATCTGTCACTTTGCTTGGGAAACATTAGGTAATCTCATAGGTGAAAGAACAAATGAATGAATAAAGGAATATTAATTATTCCAGTCTGTTTTCAGGCTATCCTATTAACATCATTTCCCTCTATTCTATTTTATCTATTTTTTTTCAAACATTAGCTCACATGTGAAAAGCCTTTGACTTGATCACAAGACAAATACTTTATTTAAACACACATACACATACACACACACATGCACATGCCACCCCCTATGCTTGTCATAATTCTCTCCCAATTCTCCTTTTCTTTAAAAACCACCTCAATACTTTCATGGAGTTTCCTTTGAATAAGTTGAAAGCAAAAGTATTTTCCCACCTACCATAACCATAATCAATATACCTCCTGGACC
Organism: Rousettus aegyptiacus; assembly: GCF_014176215.1. Classification (NCBI taxonomy): domain Eukaryota; kingdom Metazoa; phylum Chordata; class Mammalia; order Chiroptera; family Pteropodidae; genus Rousettus; species Rousettus aegyptiacus. The sequence goes on from NW_023416284.1 coordinate 125,773,823, forward strand.
CTGGAATAGAGGATGAAATAAATGTTAAAATTATCACATAATAGTCACTCTACCCATCCATGTTCTTCGGATTTAGGCTCCAATAGGTCTGAGACTATGTCTTTTGAAAATTGTAGAACCTGAATAAATATGATTTTAAAGTGTCTTGCTGAGAGGACTAAGGCTCTCTATGTGAGTATCTTTATTCCAGGTTACCACTGCCTGAATGATGCTTATTCCTCATTATATTTCCACTTGCTCTGTTTCTCTGTTTTCTTCCAGACTACAGTCAAGGCCAGAAAGTCTACCCTTTACTCAGCTAGGGATGTCTCCTTCCTTCTTCATCTTGCCTACTATTAAATAGAGCTTTGTATAGTACCCAGACTATGTCAGCTCTCTCAGATGAATTATTTTTCTAAAATAAAATAAAATAAAATGATTCATAATCTTGACCCTTGGGGCTGGAAAGTAATGTCTCATTGAGTGAAAAGCCAACATAAAACTTTAGAAAAACTGCAGTTTATATTTCAGCTCATACCTGCTAACTTTCCAGCAGTTGGTGGAAATTATTGTGAAGAAACAAGAAAGAATTTGGCCATGGTGTATGGAAATAGCAATAAAAAACTATTCTGTGTATAAAAAACTAAGCAAAGCAATAATTACTAGTCCATTTACTAGTAGAGTTCAATCATTGGTTCATTTATTCATTCAGGATATTATTATCTCTTTGGGAAAATTTGTTCCAAAACATTACTCCTAATAATTCATTTATCATCTCATTTATGTGAAATAGACTTACAAATTCTAACACCAAAATACAAAAATGGGAAAGTAAAATATGTTGGATCAAATCAGAGTATAGGAATGAAGTTAAATTATTTGATCAGTTTGGATATCAAAATTCTTAAAGGTTAATTAAATAGGGAATAAAATGAATTAAAAAGATTGAGTTCAATAACACTTCTTATGTTTTTTATATTTATTTTTTAAAAGCCATACATTATTTCAATAGGCAAAAAATAGTTGTATTTACTATTTTAAATGTAACATAACTTTCTCCATTTTGTATCTTTAGAATTTTACTCCTTTGTCCATTTACAAATAAATATTTATTAAATATTCACTCTATGCAATGCAATAATATAAATAAAACACAATTCCTGACCACACCAAGCTCATATTTTGAAAGGCAAACAAGTAAATAAAAATGACAATAAAATATATAAAGCATGGTGGGTCCTTGAATAATGTCATTTTGTTCAATATCATTTCATTATAATGTTGATGAGATGCCATAGGAATTTAACTCTTGTTTAAATCCATCAGCCTATGGTAAAATTGGTTTCATTATATGTTATTCTTACACAGTTTCAAGATCCTATGAAAAATGCTAAGTAAGGACTTACTGTATAATAATAGAAATTTCACAAGGTCAGAGAAGACTCAAGGAAGGAGTGGGTAATTCAGAAGAATTAGTACGTGAAAAAATGAATAAAATATATCAGAGAGATTAGGTGATGAGGAATATTCTAGGAAGAAAATGAGCCATATGCATAAGGAAACATGAACAAACATAAATTTTCTTAGGAACTGCAAGCCAAATGTTATGGCTGGAGGGAGCATGTGGAAAGAAGGTAGCTGATGAGGCTGCAGAGCTTGCCAGGGCTGTAGTCACAGAGGGTCTGAACGTCATGTTAAAAAGAAGGGCAAGCTCCATGTGCATGTGACCTGTGCAGCTACACAGGGCCCCACATTTAGATGACCTCCATGCCTGATCTAATGCTCTGCCGTCACCATCTTGAAATTTTTAATTTTTGAACAAGGGGCCCTACGTTTTCATTTTCTATTGGGCTCCATAAACTATGGCCCTACTTATTATGTTAAGGAGTTAAAACAATCAGTATTTCTAGGGGAAAAGAAAGAAAGAAAGAAAGAAAGAAAGAGAGAGAGAGAGAGAGAGAGAGAGAGAGAGAGAGAGAGAGAGAGATAATAGAAGAAAGAAGAAAGAGAAAGCTAATCCCGAGCCCTCAAGATACTCTATCCACTCTACCGCTACGATTCGCTCGCGCTCCTCTCTCTCTCTCCCTCGCCTTCCCCTCTCTACCTCTCTCCTCCTACCCTCCTCCCTCCTCTCCCTCCCTCCCTCCCCCCCCGACTACCAACCCCCTCAACACGAAAGAAAAGAAAGAAAGAAAGAAAGAAAGAAAGAATCAAATCCCCCTTAGATTATTTGTGCTTGTCTGACCTTAACATTCTTGTCCATCAGTGTCCATGAATGCCAACAATTCTCAAAAAAATTTCTGAAAGGCTGCTCCTGACCAAATCTACTAATTGAGGAAACCAGTTATATGACTATCATTCTTGGCCTTTTTTGCTGATTCTTCCTCACACTCAGGTATGAAAATAACTTCCAGTTCATTACTCTGTGAACTTCTACATATTCCCTAGAATTACCTTTATAAAAATAAACCCTCTAAACAGCACATGCAAAATCATTTGGCATTCTCTTTGCCAGAACATACAATGTTTTATTGTCAGCCTCCTAAATCAACCTAATTTCCACTTAAAATATTAAGCAACAATATAAAGTTATAAATGAGCTTTTATATAAAGTTATAGATGAGCTTTTGTTTAATTCTAGTTGGACAATGGTTTACAGTATTGCTTATCTATGGAACAATAAATTACATTCAATTTTGCTGAAATCACTCATAATTCATTTACCTGTCTTTAAAATGAAAGTCTTTGGCCCAACAAATGATATTTAATTCACCTCCAGGAGTCATTTTGAAATGAATCTATTTCTGATACCTTTCTTTTATTTAAAGCATCACATTTATTTAACTGCCATCGGTTTCAATAAGATTTAATTCTCCCATATGTATTATTCTCAGCAGATTTTCCACCACAACCATAGATCAACATAAGCAATATATTTTTGTTTTTCATTGTTGTTTTTATTGAAATGTAAAATTTATGAAGCACACTAATCTTAAACATACACATCAATAAATTTATATGTACATGCATACAAATATGTACATACACACACATATATATATACACACATGAATGTAATCACTATCCAGATCAAGATGTAGAATATCTCCAACACCCCAGAAAGATGTTTTATACCCTTTCTTAGTTAATATTCCTATAGAGTTAACCATTAATTGATTTCTATCATCATAGATTAATCTTGCTTATTCCTAAACTTCATATTAATAGAAATTTTGATGTATTTCAGTAATTATTATGTCTGTGCAATTCATCCTTATTGTTGTGTGTAACAGTAGCTTATTCTTTTTTTATTACTATATAAATATATCACAATTTATTTATTCCACTGTTAATAAATATTTATCGCTGAATCTTACTGACAAGTCATCAGTTTTAAAAAGTTTTTGGCCATTTTCTCTTCAAACATTACTTCTCTTCCAATCTCTCTTCCCTGTCCTGGGATTCCAATTACATATTTCTTAATTTTTTCATTGGGTCTCATATATCTCATACTCTGAGTTATGTCTTCCATTGTTTTCTTCTCTGTGCATCAGTTGAATATTTTCTATGGACTTATCTTCAATGTTGTTCATTCTTTCTTCTGTGCCAAATTTGCTGTTAATCTTACCCAACGAGTTGTTAATTTTGAAATTAATACTGAGTAAAACACATTTTCTTGCCTTGCTATATTTTATCATATGTGGTACATTGTACGTAGTAGTACTGCAGAGGCTACAAATGATTTTACCACCCCAGAGGGTTTACTCTTTGCTCTGTTAGACAAACAGGGTGTTTTAAAATATATTTATCATTATTATTTAGGTATGACAAGTAAAATAGATTAGGAGATGATTGACATTGAAAAGAAAGTTTGTTATACTCACATATCCCGAGAAAAGGGATCATGCCATACCATGAGTGTGGGAGTGAGTTGTTGAGCGGGGAGGGCACATAAGGAAGTTTCAGGTTGGTCAGGAGGCAGACGGAGAAGAAAATCGTGACAAGAGCCTATATTGTGGTTTCTGTGAAAAGGAACTGGAAAAGCAGTGTTAACATGTTTAGGATTGGCTAGTTTGAGTAACTTCAACAGGCTCTTGGAAACAGAGGCTGTTCCTGGTTATCTGGTACCTGGCCCTGGGGTGATTAGGGTAAGTGACTGGCCAAGAGTGTGAGAGTCTGTTAAAAAAGGTGGCTGGGGATATGGGCTCTGGACTGATTGGTTTGCATTAGAAAGGAGTGATCATGAGTGAGTTTTTAGTACCCTCATGAACTGGCTAACTCTAGAAGAGCCAGTCCCTCCAGGTTCATCAAAGCCCCAAGATGGCAAAGCATCAGAATAAAGAAAATAAATGACGTACTTAATACAGTGAGGAACTGGTAACTTCATTTCACCAGAGACCGAGCTAGCTGGAGGGTTGTTCGCTCTGGTTTGTCCCTTTTCCTCAGGCCTTGCTCTTTCAGGCTTTCCTCTGGAAGTTTAAAATTAACTTGGCCTCCTTTCCACACAGCTTTATAATTTGGCGAATGTCTTAAGGGAGAGAACTTTCATGTTTGTGTTGCAGACTATATCCTTTTGGCAAGACTTGACATCCTCGGTACCTTAGGACAATGACAAACTTTATCCTGTCTTTATGGCCAGCACCTCAGACTCTTGTACCACCATCAGAATTTAGTAAATGGCCTATAAGAAAAACTAAGCTTGTGTTCTGGCCTCCCTTCTTTTTCTGTTTGTTACACCATTTCCAAGTTAACTTCTCTTTTCTTACTCAGTAAAGTACCTCTGCTAAGGAAAATCTTGGTCCTCTGTCCACATTGCAAATTGTTGATATTCCTAGGAACAAAACTGCTAGCAGACATCAGTTTATTTCAGGAGAGCTTGTTGCTCTCTGGAATTTTATTTATCTAGTCCTCATTATTTTCATAACTTTTTAGTGCCCTTAAAAGTATTGTTTTTGCAACTTACTCTGTTTTTATTTGTTTCAGTGAGAGAGTAGCTTGACACAGCCTACCATCTCCCACCCAGAAGCAGAAATCGGTATAAATATGTGTTTTTAAGACTTCTATTTCGAAGAAAGAATAAAAGCAAACAAACAAAAAAAGATTGTTGAAAGTAAAGATGTAACACATTAGAAGGCACATGAATTACTATTCAGTTATTTAGGAAAAAAACGTGTGTTAACTCAATTTTTATTTTAATCAAATGTACGTATGGTCTTTCCAAATAATTACTCCTATCTGTCTTACTTTCTTGATTGAGTTGCTCATGACCAACACCAATTCACACTCTTATCATCCTTACTTAATTCCCATCAATAAGACAAGAAAATAGGGCTGGAAAGGGCTACTGGCTTAATCCTAAGAGAGAACCACAGAAAGATATTGTTCATCTTCCCTTGGATGTCATGTCAGGAATGTGGCAGCCATCTCGCTACCAGCCAGAGGAAAAGGACTTCACTAGGTATGGCAGAGTAGAGATCAAAAAACAGCTTGGATCTATGGCCATGCTACCTGAACAAGCCCAATCCTGTCAAATCTCGGAAGTTAAGCAGGGTCAGACCTGGTTAGTACTTAGATGGGAGGCCACCTAGGAAGACCAGGTGCTGTAGGCATGAAAAATAAAAAAAATATATGGGATTGTAAGTTGACAAGTTCCTTGAAATCTGTGAGATCAACTAGGTGTTGCCTCGCCTAAAAAAATAAAATAAAATAAAAATAATTTGGGTCATGATGAAACTGCTGAGCCACTGAGCAAAACTTTGTGTCTAACCTACCTCAAGATTCCCTGTTATAGGAGATATGAAGTGCACTTATTAAGCCACTATGAGCCCCACACTAACTATAGTAACTTCTAGTTAGTAGGTGCTCAGTAAACATTTCTTAAAGGAATAAAATTTCAGAAGAAGAATGTCATCCAAGGTGAGATGATGATTAATACTACAGATTTCATTCATTAAATTGTTTTTAAGAAAGCACTAAGAGGAATAATTACTCAGGGCTACTGTCAATCTATATTATTATAATCAATATTGATATTCTATCTATATTGTAATTGGTGTCACTTAAGTGACTAAAGCATTGAAACTTTGTTACTTTAACCAGTAGCTCTTTAATATAAAAGAGGCTTGGACTTGAAATCAAAAGACCTGAGTCCAAAAGTCAGTAGTATATGACTTTGGATAAATAAAATAGGTAAGAATAATATTAAACATAACATTTATCAAATGCTTACCATGTAACAAATGATGTGCTAGTTCTGTGTATACAGTCTATCATTTAATCCTTATAATAATTATATAAAAAAGATACTATAGTATCCCAATTTTTAAAAGTGAAGAAACTGGCCATTAAGAAGCAAGATTCGGGGTAATAGAGGTATGAAGAATTTGAGCAGTTCCTCCTGAAGATAACAATTATTTAAACTGAGAACAGTTATTAAAAACAACTATTTCAGCGTATTGGAAATGACCAAAGGCAGGCAGAAATTTGAAAAGAATTTACTCTTAAAGAGTGTTACAGAATTAGGTAATAGCTGAATTTGCAGCATGCTTACCTAGAGGGTGTACCCCAACCCAGAACATAAAATACTACACCTTGCCTAGAGGTGGCAGATGACAGAATTAAGAGCAACCAAGAAGGGGTATATGTGAGGAGTAAATATTTAAAGCCAGAGAACTATACAAAGGCCAAGTTCTAAAATCTGAGTATAAAATCTGCCCAAATCCATTCCTAGCCACTAAATTACACAGGTGCAGAAGAGCCTTCCATGGAGACCGTCTAAACAGCAGCCTCAGCAAGCCAAAGAAAAACCAAGCAAAGACAGCAAGCAGCTGCTGCATAGCTCAGTGCAGATAGCATTCATAGTTTGAGTCCAGGAAAATTAACTACCTTATATAGCAAGAATCTAACAATCCTCAAAAGAATATAAGAGATTTTACTGTGACATTGTCTATATTGTCCACTTTTCAAACAAAAATTATTGAGTATGCAAAGAAATAAGAAAGCGTGATCCTTTCTCGGGAGGGTGGGGGTGGGGGAATAGTATTGACTGGGTCCAGCTGTTGGATTTACCAAAGACTTCGAGGCACCTATTAGAAATATTTTCAAAGAAGTAAAGGAAAATATGATATTAATAAGAACATAGATAAGGAATCTCAACAGAGGAAAAGGAAACTAAATAAAAAAAAAATCAAAAAGACTTTCTAAAACTGTAAAGTACAATAATTGAAATTAAGTATTTAGCGGATGTGTTCGATGACAGGTTTGAAATAATGAAAGAATTAATAAATCTGAAATAAATGAGAAAATATCAACAAAAATCTTGAACTCTAGAAAACAGAAATAATTTTTTAAAAAAAGAACAAAATCTCAAAGACTTATGGAACAAGATCCAATATCGAATATGCACGTAATTACAATTCAAAAAAGAAAAGTGAGAAGGAAGGGGTCAGAAAACTGATGAAATCGTGGCAAAATTTTACCAATTTTCATGAAAATTTAACTTACAGATCCGGAGAACTCCACAAACTCTAAATAGAGTAAAAATCTGCTTTGTATATAATAGCCAAACTACTAAAAGCCAAAGGGGGAAAAAAAATCTTGAAAGCAGCAAGAGAAAAAAATAGCACATTACACTGAAGAAACAGCAATATGATTATTTACCAACTCCTCAACAAAAATGTAAGACCACTACAACAAGGCAAGAGAAATAAATAAAAGGCATACAGCTTAGAAAGGAAGAAAAAAATCTCTAATAAGTAGAGTCTATAGAGTCTGTGTGTGTGTGTGTGTGTGTGTGTGTGTGTGTGCGTGTGTGCATTAGCCAGGTTGTAGGATAGTAAATTACCACACAAAACCCAATATATGTTGTATTTTTTTAATTTATAACTTACTCTTCTAATCATTTCATCATGATACATTTACAATGAAAATGTCACAGAATTAATAACTCAAATAATTGCTCATTTATTTTACACTCTAGAACTCAAAAACAGCCACTGCAAAACTTTAAACACTCATCCAAAAACTTCTAAAGGAATATATATGTATATTAGAATATGGTAGCACAAAATTTAATAATAATTGCTTTTGAAAGTTAATGATAGAACATGTTTTTGCCTTTCTAATATGATAGCTTCATGATTTGAAGATCTAAAAAGAGAAAGGAGGGAAGGAAGGAAAAAGAATGACAGGAGGAAGAATAGAAGGAAGGAAGGAAGGAAGGAAGGAAGGAAGGAAGGAAGGAAGGAAGGAAGGAAGGAAGGAAGGAAGGAAGGAAAGGAGAAAGGGAACACTTGTTAGTTTGGGTCATTCGTCAAAAGAATGTTTCTTAAATATCTGTAAGAATAAAAACCAAGACCCATGGCCTTAAGGCTTATTATTAAGACATTAGCTTAATCTTTAATTAAGGAATAATTAGGCTGGGGTTTAGGTTTAGGATATATATTGAAGCTTCTTTATTGCTGTCCTACTAGTTCAATTTTAATAACACTATGACCAATTGCTTAATTAATCAAATGAAAATAAATATTAGTCCCTGCCTGTCCCTCTCTCCAATTTAAGTAGGGGAGGAAGACCAAGGTAACAGAAAGCATATTATTATAACTTTCATTTGCTCTTACTGTTGAGAAATTGTTTTGAAAATATTTTGCAAGACATAATTCTTTATCTTTCTAGACTAGAAACTGTAATTATTTTATGAGGCATTATATGTTTGCTTCTAAAATAAAAGTATAAAACTTTACTGGCAACAACCATTCATTCCTCTTGAGTCTATGGTGTATTTTAATAATATTAACAAAACCACAGCATCACTCTCAGAAAAAATAAAAAAATAAAAAAATAAAAAGGCCTCTCTCCATGGATTGCCATTCCTGTAATACTGTAATGCCCTCCTCTCAAAATAAAGTCTCTTTTTTAAAAATATAATATTTAGTTTGAGCTCTGACGTGCTTCTGTGTATTTCCTAAAAAGTAGCCCAAGGACCAGGCACTAAACATTCAGCTGCCTTCCCTACTCGTCACCTCCTGCAGCTCTGAGATAGAGGCCCTGAATCGGGATCTGCACACAGCACTCTTGGCTGCCTGCTTTCCGTTCTTATGTTTAGGCTCCTCAAAAGGACATCCAAGAATTTTTTTGTTGAAAAATATCTGGTTCTCTAGGAATCTGAAGCCCCTCTCAAGAAGTAGTTCCCTGCCACTGGGTGGGGCCTGCCAACCCGTTGAAGAAAATGAAATCCACCTGGTGTTCGGTGGGGCTCACAGCTGCTACATGCTCAGATCCCCACTGGGAAGGAGCAGAAGGATAATTAGCTTCCATGTGTTACCTTTAGTGATCTCTAGGTATTACCTGTAGTGATCACCCGTCCTGCTGCCTGCAGTCAAGCTTCCTAACAGTCAGCTGTTGGCCAGGTGATTAGCTTCTCTCCCGCCCTTTCCATGGTATCTGTGCGTGGCTAAATTGCACCATCTCACCCAGCACAGGAGGCAAACATCCCTGGAGGCTCAGAGGATCATCCAGGTTTTACTAATTTAACCCAGTGCTCTCTCTTGAAAAGTTGCTTTCCCAAGCACCCAGTGGATAGCTGGTCCTGGGCAGCCGCCAGCCAAAGGTGGGGTGGCCTGCAGAGCTGCTGGGCCCCAAACGGTCAGCTCCCCACTCGTACCATGGCAGCCGCCTTCAGCTTCCTGTCCTCGTCAGTACAGCACCGCTGGACTGAGAGGTAGGTGTCTTTCTGTTTCTCCTGTCTCGGCGGCCAGAGAACAGTGTGCCTGTGGGGATGGTGGTTTGCCCTCCGAGAGGGCCCTGTCGGGAGAATCCTGTCTCCAGCACAGTACGGGGGTGAGATGGCGCCTAGCAGTGCAGCCCCTGGTCTGTGGGGACCCCGTCCAGCTGGAGGCTGGCACTGCTTTGTATTCCTGCCTATTGGGAGCTGGCATTTTGGGGAACACCTGCTGGAGTATGTCCCTGAATTAGGTGGTGTCAATTCTGTGTTCTCCTTTTCTACCCTTATGTCCTACCATGCACAGACATTTTTCTTTAAAAATCTGTTTTTAGTTAGAGATTTTTCTCTTGTGTACACCAATATTAGTTAGGCCCGTTGACACAGGCCCCAGAAGGATCCCAGCTCTTGCTCCCTCCGCATCAGATGGCCGGCTCTTGGCAGACAGTTGTGCATTGAGCTCCTTCGAAAGCAGACACTGTAGGAATGGCAGGTTGCTTGGGTGTTGACTTTTTCCGATTTGCTTAGTGAAGTACTTGTTGGAGCCCGTCTTCTTTGTAACATGGTGTCAACGACCTTCCATATAACCAGGTCAGTTGGGGGATGAAGGATGTGAACGCTCTCATTCTTTAGCTTTATTTAAATGAATAGACTGCAACGGGATTATTGACTTGAACAGGTTCTTGTTAGCTGGAACTCACAGGAACAATAGAAGAGCCTTGAATTACTTAGTTCAGACCGGCCCTATAATCTGAAGTGGTTTTAGGGCCACTCCTCCCAACCTCACTTTCTCAGGCAACACAACACTTTCTCCCCCAGGCCTGCTTTTTAAACATTTCCAGTTTCCTTTGCCTGAGATTCTCCCACTCACCCTGCCTCATCCTTTGGACCTTTCCTAGCCTGTCTGCCTCCCAGGGAAGGACCCTTTCCTTAGAGCTCGTCATAATCCCTCAGCCTTGTGCTGAAATTCTCCGAGACTTGCGCGCAGCTGACCAAAATTGATGGGGGCCGGGACATCTTCCTTCATAGCTTTCAGCTGCTCTTGCAGGGTCAAGGCCTTCATGCTGGTTGTGTGGAAAAGTAATTATTTCTCGCAGGAGAAAACCTCTATCACTGCTCTCAAGTACTGCAGCACTCGGCTTGCCCGAGTTTTTCTTAGAATGAGGCATGTTTGGGGCCCTGTCCTGGTAGTGTGTTAGAGAGGAGACAAAGTCCTGTTGGTGTTTTTGTTGAGCTGTTACTGCAGCTGGGAGCTCAGCACAGAGGCTGGCCTGTGCTGGGGGGAGGCTGGCCTGCCCATCCTGGGCATCCCATCCCTCAGCGTCGCTGTCAGAACATAGTGTAGTGACCTGGATCTCCTGGACCCAGCTGCAGCTCTAGGGACATCTGGTCACCATGACCCACAAGGGCAAGTGAGGCAGCCCCTGCAATAATAGTGTGGATGGTTCATGCTGGTTCCTTGCAGGGGAGCAGGGGTTTTTGGCCCTGACCCTTCTGTCTCTTGTCTTACAACCTGCACATCCATGAGGGCCAGCGTGTCTGTCTATGGATGGAGCAGGGCTCCCTGCAGGATGCTCACAGCATTGGCCTAGCCGACTGCTGTCCTCCTGGGCAGGTCAAGAGAGCCCTCTTCCTCCTGTGGGGTGAGCAGTATGTGTCTGAAGGAAGCCTGCCTCGCTCCAGTATACCGTTTCTGCTCTCACTTTGTCATGCAGACTAACGTTAACTTGTGACGGAAAAGCGGTGACGTGCCAGTAGACTTGGTCACTAAAGCAGTAAGCCCAGGCAGTCCCAATGACCCAGCATTTATTTGGCCAAAGATGGGGGCTTGGGAGTAGTGTGAGGGTGGGAGATAGAGGGAAGGGGTCCATTTTACCCATCTTCTATTGCCTTACTAATAGGTAGACTTAATGTTAAATAAAATATCAGCATTAGGATTTGTGATATGGTTCCAAGAGGATCCCAGTCTCTGAGATTTAGTACAACAGCAAGAGGGGATGGGCCACAAACACCCCGGGGCCAGGTATCGGGCATGTAGGTAGTGAGAGTCTGTCGCTGCACACCACATGCAAAACCCCAGGCAGTGATGTCAGAGACCAGGCAGGGACCCACCTGGGCCTCTGCCGCCCACTCTGCACACCACAGTCACTGCGGGCTCCCCACTCATAGGGGACTGAGGCAGGCAGTGGGGCAGCAGTTGTCCCAGGTGTTCAGGCCTGACAAGTGAGTGTGGCCAGAGCTTGCTGAGAGGGGCCTTCCGTGTTTAAGAAGAGAATTGAGCTGTGAACCAGATCATTGGAGTTTAACAGGTTTTGCATGCATGTAGACCCCCACTTTCTCCTCTTGGCTTCAAGTTCCCTCTCTGTGAAATAGACTAAGAAGTTCATGGGCACTTATTTTTCTGACTAAGATTAACCCAGCTTGCCTGAGGTCTACCTGTGGGCCTGCATCTCAGGATGCAGTCAACTCCCAGACAAGCACTGCCACCTACCTATTTGTCTGCCTTGCCTCAGGGGACTGGGAGTGCACCCTGTATTTTATAGCCAAGACATTGAATCGATTGTACCCAATCACATCTTTCTCTCAGAAAAGTCCTCCATGTTTTTCGCCAGGCTGCTGACACTAATTGTGTTGAGAGAGTGTTGGAGCTCTATATGTGGAGTTCTGTAAATATGATGGGTTCACATATAAAGAAGTGATTTTTGATATGGAGATGATATCGATTTGCTACACATAAAATGTGAGTTCAAAAAATTTAGACTCTGTAATGGATTGCAAAGATGTAATGATTTATATATAAGCTAAACTGCTATAATTTTGTACCCTATACGAGTTTCCATCATATGACCAGCAGCTTCTAAATAAAACCAGGTGATTTCTTGCCCAAAGAAAGAGGAGGTTGGGGATAGAGAGAGAGAGAGCGAGCTTTAAGGATTACAACTAAATTCATACAATCTTTTTGTGTAGTAGGTGTGAAAGCTATCAATAGTAATGATAGCTGAGGATCATAGATAAGCACTATTCTAGGGGGTGTGCAATAAAAGGATGTAAGGCAAGGTCCTCGGTCTCAGGAACTCTTAATCCGTGTGAGGCATGATGATGATACATAAGAAAATAGGACACAATGTAAAGGTCTACACACTGTGCTAGCTTCTATATCTTGTATCTTCATCTCCAATGCATGTATATATTTTGTCTAAAACATCCCAATTTATTGAAAAATATTTACCAGTTTGTACACTAATGAAATTTCCCAGCTTTCGATCCTTCCTCCTTCATTTTCTGCTACTCCTTTCTGGCTCAGAATTTTAACTGTCTCACGTCTCAAATAGATCTTTCTCTGTTGTCTTTCTTCCTCCAACCTTCTTCACCCTTTACCCTTCTCCCTCCCACACACACACACACACACACTGAAAGATAAAATATACTTGGAAATAACAGATTCTCTTCAGAGAAGAGCATAGTACATCCTTTAAAATATACTCTATGTCCCAAGTTTGGTGCAGTGCACTTTAATAAGTATTGATTTTTAAATACAAAACCATCAGTCAACTTTACAAAGGACTCTGATGCTTTCCTCCTTTCTTCTTTAGATAAAGCATAAATGTTATTGTAAATTAATACATTTAGAAACTACACAGAAATAAACAGAAATCTAGATGCTTGCAAGCTTATATACAAACTACATAGAGCAAATATTTTCTAAATAGCCAATTTTCAATGACAATAATTTAGCTTAAACACTTCAGCATATGCAATGTGACAGACTGTATTACTTAGGCTAAGCCACAACCCAAATGCTAACCTAGATTGGATAATTTGCTGGTCTTCTAATTGGGAAGCCCCTTATCCAAAGGTGATACTAGAAGAAATTGGTTCTCTGTATCTTATTTTTTAGACTGTGCATCTGATCATTATTTAAAATTTTTTTAAATTATAGTAACATTGGTTAATAACATTATGTAAGTTTCAAGTGTACAACGGAATTCAATATCTGAATATATTATAGTGTGCTCAACCACTGAAAGTCAGTTTCCATCTATCACTGTATATTAGACTCCCTTTATCTATATTTTGCCCTCCCCCATCTCCCTTCTGGTAACCATCTGGTGACCACCAATCTGTTGTTGTATCTATAAGTTTGTTTTTGTTTGTTTATTTTTTGTTTTATGTTCCACATAAGTGAAAACATGGTTTTTGTCCTTTCCATCTGACTTATGTCCTTTAGCATAATCTCTGAAGATTCATCTATGTTCTAGCAAATAGCAATGTTTCATCTTTTTGTGGTCAAGTAGCATTTTAGTGTGTGTGTGTGTGTGTGTGTGTGTGTGTGTGTGTGTGTTGTGGCACATCTACTTTATCCATTCATCTGTCAATGGACACTTAGATTATTTCTATCTTGATTATTATAAATAATGCCACAAGGAACATAGAAGTATATATATTTTTTCAAATTAGTGTTTTCATATTCTTCTGATAAATATCCGGAAGAAGAATTGCTGGATCATATGGTAGTTCTATTCTTAATTTTTTTTTTTTTGAGGAATCTCTATACTGTTTTTCATAGTGGCTGCACCAATTTACAATCCCAACAAGATACAAGGGTCCTTTTTCTCCCCATTCTCTCTAACACTTATTTCTTATCTTTTTGGTAATAGCCGTTCTAACAGATGTGATGTCATATTTGTTCTCTATATCTTGTTCAACAACCAATGCTTTGTAAATTTGCATATGTAACATCAGAAGTGGGTTTCTTTAAGTGAAAATGATTGTCTCTTAACTAGCATGATAAAGGTTAGAAATTGACCCCAGTTGGTGAAATTTGAAAAATGTGAATTGGCAAAATTTCTTTAGAGACATTCTCCACCCTTAAGTGGATCAGGTAAAAGAAACTGAGGAAACCGGTACCCTTTATCCTAAGGAGTGAAATTTAAATACTGCTGTGTCCAGCTGTGAATTCTAAATAATTCTGTTTCTTGATAGATTACAAAGGACACACACCATTTCCCAAATTTTGATTAAACATGTGATCTATAAGGATGGCAGAATCTCACTTCTGGAGTCTGGTTAATTTATTAATCTTGAATCAGCCCTCTCTGAACCATACAATAGGAGCACCCTTAAAAGGACTGAGAACTGGGGTTCTTGTGAGCCTACAGAACAGGCTGGATGAAGCGTTTTGCTAACACTTAGGTCTCTTTCCTTGGCTTTAGAAATTCAGAGAGCATCAGAATATAGTTTGGTATGACATAATATAGTATAGTAACTAATGCTATTAATATTAGCTTATACTTTAAAAGCACTCATGATGTGCCAGGCATTGTTCTATGCCAGGGGTCAGCAAACTTTTCTTAAAGTCAGATAGTAAACATTTTAGGCTTATGGGTCAAGAAGCAAAAGTGAGGATATCATGTAGGTACTTATGTAACAATTTCCAAATGCAATCATTTAAGAAATGTAGAAAGCATTTTTAGCTTATAGGTCATTAAAAAAAAAAAAAAAAGGTCATCTAGCTGGATTTGGTCCACTGACCGTGGTTTGTTAATCCCTGTTCTAAGCACTTTACATATATTAGCTCATTTAATCCTTTCAATCACCTATGAAGTAGGTGTGCTATAGCCCTATTTTAAGGATAAGGAAATTAAAGCAAAGAGTGGTTACATTACTTTCTAAGATAAGACAGCTAGCTATATTCTATTAGTGTAGTGTAAATAATAGAGTATGGTATAATGGAGACTATCTTCTCTGTGTGCATATCCTTTTTGACAAATCATATACCACATTTCTGCTGACAGAAAAAGACATATTGATTGGAATGTCCCTCTTGTTAAATCTCTCTGACATAAAGATGTCGGGTCACTGGGAAGCATGCTGGGAGCTACATTACAGGACGAAGATATGGGGGACGAGTCAAGCCTTTTCTCTACCCATTTCCAAGCTTTTATAAACTCTTAGCCTCCTTTAACTTCCTCATTTTCTCAGCTGTACAGAGTCAAGGTCAGACATTTGGTGACAATCAAGCCACAAAAAGCAAAATTAAAGAGAACTCTATTCCCTGTAGCTGGCAGGCAAGAACTCTTCTTCCCTCTGTAAAATAATGAAGCTTTTATCGAAGGCCTTCCAATGCAAATAACAATACAACATTTATGTTTCCAGATGACATATCACAATCATTCATCTTCGTATAACTTAATGATAAGTGCAAAGCAGAACTGAAGCTAAATCATCTGTCAGTCTGTCTTTAGACTTTGCTGGTAATATCAGCCCCAATATTTGGGATAACCAATGCCATGCACTTAGATGTGGAAGAGAAGACTAAGCTTTACTATCTCAAAAAGGAACCATCAGAAACAGAAAATACAAAGATTGCTTTGGGTCCTAAGCCTCTGGCACCAGTGAAAGGCCCTTAGTGGCCAGCATCCTGGAAACAGTAGATGGTTTTCTGGCTAATGGTGTAATGATTCTCTGATATGGGTGTCATTTTTCCTGACTCTTTAATCAGTACAAAAAAAAGAAAAAAAAAAGTCAAGTGGAAATAGCTTTGTTATGTGTAGCTTCACATCAAATGGTCCTTGGCTGAGTAATCATCACTCTGAGAACAGTTCAAAACATTAAGGACTTGGAACTTTCCAGTACTCTGACCACCCCTTATTTGGCAAAGCCAGCAGTGAGGGTACTGATCAAATTATAGACAGTATTCTGGATATCATAGGAAGTTACCACATGTTTCATATGAGGACTTCAAATGGTAAATCATTTCAATTAATAACTAGTACAATTCGAATGCTTCCCCTGAGCAAAAAGCATGAGCTAGTAAAAACTCTATGACTCCTTGTCCAAAAGCATATAGAATATGAAAATTATACAAAAACTACATATCCTTTTAGAGTTCAACTGATTATACAGGATTAGCAAAATGGATTGTTATAGGATAAATGTGTGAGTGTTAGAATTATATAAATCAGCTATTTTTTAGGTCAGAAACAGCTGAGTTGTGTCCAACCTTCTATAACAGATTTCTAACTTAACATATGGAATATTTACTATATTATTAAAATTACTTTATTGTGGAAAGTTTTCTTTACTTGGATATTTTGATTATATACAGTCCTCTAGCAACTAAAACAAGATCTGAAACCCTAACATCTCCCCTAAAAGAAGCCACGCTTGCTTTCTTAGTCAGCTTTGTGATTTCCCTGATGTTCGGTGGTAGCTAGCCCTGTGATAGGGAACAAATCCCAGCTGGTGCGGAAACCTGCGCGCTTCCTTGCTGAGCCCCCTTAGAACCACAGAAAATCCAGTCATGTCACTTTTGGAGAGAGGGGTTCTCAGACACACAGCTGATTAGAACTTACTGGTGGTAAATCCCAATCTCCCGGTTTGCTGCCTGTGAAATTTGTATAGAGAAAGGCAAAATGGGAACCTAAAATCCCATAATTACTACTTATGCAATTAAATTAACTCAAATAAATCATTATCCTAAATAGGATATTAATAAAATTATAAAGTTACAGGTAATGCTTTTTCTGTTCTGGGAGATAATAAGAACTTAGGTGAGGTTTTTAAAGCACACAAAAGAAAAGTCATTTTAGTACCCTTTAACAATATTTACTGGATACCTACTCTGTCCCTGATTCTTCCAGTCTGTCATATGTCATTTCTTTTCCTTTTCACAACTTGTAAATAACAGAGCGGGCGTTAGAATCCAGGGTTTCTGAACCACACACAGGGTACCAAGGTGCCACATTCACTTTGTGACCTTACTTGGAAATCTTTCTCAGGGCTGTTTAGTAGACATTATGTAATATGTTTTGTAGAGGAACCAATTTGGTAAAACTGAGAATGAGAACAGTTGCTTTTAATTTCTTTTGGAGAGATAGTGTACAATTAAAAACTCCTACATTGAGCACAATGAGACTTTTCACTTAGGCAGGGAGTATAAGCAACCTCGATTGGGATGGTCCAAAGCCACTATTTTCTTATGAAGGAGAAACAAGCCAAAGTTTATGATAATGCCCTTGAACAGAACAACACTGAACCACCCATTTTAACTTCCTTAGGGAGAACCTGCATCAAATTGAACACAAATATTTACCTAGATGTACTTGAAGAGGAACCTGAGACTCTTTCCATGTGGATTCCCAGCCTGCTCTGAAGGGCCAAGTGATCACAGTTCAAAAGTAATGACCCTGATAGTAATGACAATTAATTGAAATGTCGATTAGATGTTCTGACTTACAGCTAAGTTACAGTTTTTATAAATATGTGGTATAAAGTATGTAGAGAATATATTTAGAAACAGTCCAGCAAAAAATTCACAGATTTGTTTCACTTCGCTATTATATTAGGATGCTCTTGAAAACAACTTTTCTGGGTAAACTCTGAACTATTTTGATGCTGAAACTGCACAACTGGGGCATTAGGTTAAGACCTTTGCATTGACTATCATGCTTAATTGTCAGAACCATCTTTCATTAAACCTCATTTCTCAGGTAAAAAAACAGGTCTTAGAGAGAGCATCTTGCCCAGATCACCCAGGTGGTCCACAGTGTCAGAGCCGGTGTGTAACTACAATACCCTGTCTTCAAGCCTGCACTCTTAGCTCCTATACTTCCTTAGACTCACAGCACTAGCTGCCTCGTATTTTCTCAAGGGACACAAAAAGCATCTGTTAAAGCCCTATGTCCTCATTTTTATTTGGAAATTGCAATCACTAGAGCAAAAGAACTCAGGCAATGCCACTAATGAAAAGCAGCTAAAGGATGCAACAGAAATCTTATAGCTCCTCCTCTGTTTTCTCTTCCTTCTGGTATTAATCATTTCCCCTAGCTTTTCTATGCCCCCACATCCTATTTGTAAAATAAAAATAACAAGGAAGTCTTCATCATAATATTGCTATAAGGATTAAAATTAGCAACATACGGAGACTGCTTAGCACATCCCTCATTAAAATTTACCTTTATCAATATACTGTTAGTGTTCATATTAGTGTTGGTGTCAATTTTGGCATGAGAAACAATGTGGTGTATGGGCAGACAACTGATCTCTTTCCTCAGTAAGACCGAAAGTGTAAAAAAGCAGAACAGAGTGTTAATGTGGATCAGAGAAAATTAAATTTAGGACCTAACGATAATTAAAAATTTGTGTTACAAACATCAAGAAG
Organism: Rousettus aegyptiacus; assembly: GCF_014176215.1. Taxonomy (NCBI): domain Eukaryota; kingdom Metazoa; phylum Chordata; class Mammalia; order Chiroptera; family Pteropodidae; genus Rousettus; species Rousettus aegyptiacus. Next base: position 125,792,683 of record NW_023416284.1, read on the forward strand.
CACACCTGATGTGCTTTATTTTCCAGTCTGTACTTTCCTAATTCTCTGAAAATTCTTTCAGAGGCTTCTCATAGCCTCTGGGGCCAACTTCTTAGTCAAACAGGAAGGAATCTATGGGAAGAACTAAATCTCAATGTACTGGAATCCAAATGCTGGCAATTTATCTGCTCAAATTTGTTTCTAAAAAATTTTACACTAATACTGATCACGTAACTGATTTATTTTATATTTTACTGTTTTCCTAGCTATAAATGTAAGTTTAGGGATTAGTTCTTGTTATTTGTATTTTGTTTTATGTAAACATTCTATCTTTTCCAATTCTTAGCATAGTGATACACTACAAAAGATGTATAGTAGAAGCTTAATTATTGGGCTAAATAACACTTTCTAACATTCTCTTGGGGAAGTCATTCTCTGGTCCCCATAAGTTTGACCTCTGTGAGTTTAGCACTTTGGATCCTGAAGAGGGAATGTGTACACCAGGAGACCTAGCAAGAATCCCACTGTACACTAAGCTATCTCTGTTGCCCAACCAGTCCTAGCAATTCATGCCAAAGGACTATCTGGTGAAGGGAGAATCACTACCTTGGTTGGGGTAATCTACCCTGATCATCATTCTTGAGAGGAAGAACTGCTATTACCCAAAACGGGCAGGGAGGGTCATCTCTGGCACACTGGTGACCTAGCTGGGCTTCTCTCAGTATCCACTTGCCTAATTATGGTACTCATTAACATAACTTATCTATTTTAAATATGGCAGCCACAATCTGAGAAGTGCTTTGCTCCCCTCAGGGATGAGGGGTCTCCCATGAGATAAGCCCCATAGACTAGGAGAAGCACTAGCCAAGGGTGAAGGGAGTTTTGAATGGTTAGCAAAGGACAGAAAGAGAATAAGTAACATTCGTGGCCTTAAAACTAACTGCAGCAGTAGGGATAGCAGTTTGTCTCACTAATCGTCCTCCTATAAGTTTGCCTCAGAGCCCTACCAGTATCCTGTAGGAGTTGGCCCCAGAATTCACACAAAGTAGACATGCAGAACAAGGCAAGTGCTGTCATGAGAGCAATGCCACTGCAGATCCTCCTTTTAAGACTGAAAGATTCATTCCCTGAGCAGGTGGGAATGTTGTTGACTGTCAGCCCTCTTTGGAAATTGCCTGCTCCAGGGTCCTGCACACCTATGGGCAGATTGCAAATGATGACTAGTCAGTGCAAGTTAAGACAACTTCGAAGGGCCATTCTAGCTTCAGAGCACCCACAGCGTAGGGAGAGGACGTGTTGTGACCACACCTCAGCCCAACTTCTCCTTCTGCCCAATTTTTCTTCTGTTTTAACCCCCATCTCAGAATTGAAGCTCTCTTTCAGAATGTACTTCCTGGAGAACCCAGCTCAGGCACTCTCTATTACTTAGACAAACAGTAAACTCTTTATCTAGATACTCATAGTCCTTCATCTTCAGGCCTTAACTGATCTGGTGGGTCAGATGGACATTAAAGAAGATATGCTTTGGCACTGCTACACAAATAAGGTCTATTACTAGCAAAAACAACCTACTACAACAGGTCTAGAGGTTTTTCTACAGGCCAAAACGAGGAGTAGGAGCTGCCCCCATTAGGAACTGTGATAAGAGGATCTCTCACAGTATACCCTTAAAAAAACTGATGTATTTACTCCTGAAGAGGGCCATCATTTTCATGCCTGACACAGAGAAGACATCATCCACTATCCAAATGTGGTACACATGTATACAACAAGATTTTAGCCAGTGGTATGTTGGCGAAAGTTTTTTAATCAGTAATCAATACAGAGAGGGAAAAAAAGCACCGATTTAAAATATTTGCTTATTTTCATGGTGAAAAGATTCCCACCATGGCTGATTTTAAGTTATCAATGTGACATCACTGATTGTAAAGTCAGAAATAAATGTGCAGGAACACACCATTACATGATATTTCCACCATACAAGTACAATACATACAAGTACATACAAGAACAAATAACCTTAAGAAAATAGATAACAGTAAAATAAAATAAAATGGGATGTGACAGGTTTGGGGTATTACCTCTTTTTAATGTAATTTAATTGTTATTTTATATAATTTAATTTTTAATAGGGGCATATTTAACAATTGGCCCATGAAATTCCTGAAAATTTAATCACTTCTAAAAACTTGATTGGAGTTGGTACAGGCCAACTCCAGCTCGTCACTTGGTGCAGGAACGGTTTGGACAAAAGACTGTCCCTATTCTTTTACTCCTCTGACTAGTCCCCAACACAGCAGGAGAGGAAGGGGGAGAAAGGAAAGAAAATAAACATGTGCACTCCTCCCTGCCCAGAGAGAGATGGGAATAGGAAGTGTTCCCGTTATCTACTGCTGGATAGCTGGGGTGGCTAAACCTCCCTGGAATGTAGTAGCTTTCCTCTCATGATTCTGAGAGTCAGCTGGCCTCTCAGAATCTGGGTTATTCTTCTGTTCTATATGTATTTAGCCGGAGCCACAGTCATCTAATGCCTTGACTTGGCCTTCAGGCCCAAGATAGTGCATTTACGTATCTGGCCCTTGACAGAGACAGAAGACTGGACTCAGTCAGGACTGTGGAATGACTGGGCTGCTCTCTCCATGGGAGCGTAGGCATTCCCCCTCTCTAAGTGGTCACTCTACATAATATGTTGACACACTAGACTTTTCACACAATGGATCAGGCTTTCAAAAGTGCAAAATAAGAGGTTGCCGGGTATTCTACTGACTTAGCCTCAGAACTGGCATGGCATCCTTCCCAATGGTTAGCATGACACATAGGCCAGCTGAGATACAATATGGGAGGGGACAACAGAGGCCATGGTTCATGAAGGGTCATCTTTGGAGACTAGTTACCACAGGATGAGAATGTCTAGAAGGTAGGAAGGAGATAGGTTTAAGTGAAATTTAAAATTAGAGGTTTACGTTTAAGATTGGACCAGATTGATTTTTTAAATAACTGAAACTGACAGGAAATTACGGATTCTAGACAAAATGTTATGAGTGGGAAAGGAATATTTGACATAACTGTTTAGGGGCTTGTGAAATAATATAAAATAAATTCATACATATATCTCTACTCACTGAAATATTGAAACTGTTTAATAAACTACATAAGACTACAAATATTAGTAATAATTATGAATTAAGAAAATTAATGTTTTCAACAAGCAATCAAAATTGACATAAATATTTAGAGGTGTTTTCTTCATCTGAGTCTATGTTCACTCTTTTAAGACTAAATATCTTAATTTCTATCTGAACAGTGCAATCTGACAACTGTTTTACATTTATTTCATTTTTGTCATATATTTTAGTTTAAAACTCTGCATGTGACCCCCTCCAGTTTTCCATAAATCTTTGCAATATTTCTATATGTAGAAATTATGGAAAAATAAAGTACTCTCTGGTACACACCCACATCCTGCTCAATTTTGAACAAATTAAACAGTTTGTTAGAATTCACAATATCTGTTAAATACTTTCCTAGAGGTAAACAGAACATTTGAGTACATTTTTAAAGCATCATTGGGAATGATATACTGAAAAAATTTTTATTTGTAGTGGTAACATTTGCTTAGTTCTTTACAGTTTAAGAAATACCTTCGGGCATATTATTACAGTCTAGCTTTAAGACACATTGAGAGGTAGACATTATTGCCTCTATATTACAGAAAAGACAAGGCCTAGAGAAATTAAACAATTTGCTCTAGATCTGTAGCTACAAATACCTAAACTCGAGTCTTCAGGCTTCAAATTAAATGGGCTACTTTTTCTAATTTAATGACCTACTATCATCTTCCTTCCTATGGGCGAAATCTTCTTTACTCCAGACAGTTCAAGTTTAAAAGGACATTATTATATAACGTGGGAAGAACATTGGGCCCTAACTCCTATAGAAGGGTTGTCCTAACTTGGACAGTATTTCCCTTGACACTTAACTGTAAAATTACTGTCAAAACTCTGAATTGTCTGTTGCTGCTATAGGGCAGTGTGTTGTTGTTGTTTTCTAGCTAATTTAAGACAGAGTGTCTCTAATCAAGGAAGGCAAGTTATACAAAGCAGGCAGATTCTGACAAAGATGACACTTTGAGCAGGATCCAGAGGGTAATGGTCGTTGAGAAGCCAGGTTGAATAACTGTTTAATTCAAGTGTATCTTCTTGAGTTGAGGCGTGGCTGTAGGCATACATTTCTGCATGAAACAGTCATTTCAGAAGTTTGCTGTAAAGTGCAGCCTGTTGTAAGAATTAGCTTTTGAGCCAAGTTTTTAATTAGCATCAAAGTTTCTTAATGGGAGATTCCATAATAATTAAAACCATGAGCTTTGAAGTGAGGCTTGAGTTGAAACATTGGTTCTATCACGTATTGTATGTGCGGTCAGTTGAAAGCCATCTAACTCTCTAAGTTCTAGTTATTCTTCCGAGAACAAAATAATGAGTCATTGGTTGGATTAAGATAATCGTTTATGTTAAAATGGATAATACAATATAGTGTACAGTAAATATAAATGATAGCTTCCGTTCAAACTTCTGACTATCTAAATATTTCTCTCACTTTCTTCATTACCCAACTTTTCTAGTCTTCAAACAACTTATTTAATATTGCCTGTATGCACAGGTATTATAAGGTCTGAAGACAACCTTTTGCAAAAACACAGTAAGTGGATACAATAGGAAAATACCCCCAAATTTACTTACTACTTCTATTGGCTTTTGTTATGAATAAAATCTTTAGTTTTATCATTAGCAACAAGATTTAAAATGAAAACATATCCTCCTCTCGCCTAGGCTCAGAAGGCAAAACAACTGAGCAACAGTAAGGTATAAATTATTTATACAAAAAATTTCGAGGACAGATTTGGTGAAGAAAAAACACGACATCTATAAAATTTGAAATAATGGACTCATTTTATAGGGAAAGAGGAATACCTTTTACTATATTTACTCCTGTGTTTTCATGTGTAGTGAATCCATCCAAATTGTTCCAATAAAATCTTAATTGGGACTGATACAGTCTTTGGAAATGTGGTGTCACAAAATACCTTCACTTATTTATTAAGCACTGGGTGCCAGCAACTCTTCTTGTTGGAGGGAGGACAACAGAAAAGACTACACAGCTCCTGAACTCAAGAAGTTTTCCTCTGATGCAAGGATGAATTACACAACAAATAATTATTATAAGTAAAGGAAAACACTAGAGTAAATGTTATTTCATGTGCTTTGAGCCATTAACTTTAAACTTCATTTTGTATCTTTTCAAATTAGGGAAAAAGAATTCTGTTTTCACTATTCACTTTTATCTCATTATGTATTTTAAACTGTTGTGTTATTTTTTAATTAGGCTATATCTCAGTTCAAGCATTAAATTTGCTAGTCTTTTTCCTGAAGTTCTGCTTCATTTCCACCAAGATTTTTGTCACTGCAAGAGGAGTAATTTTCTTTACAGAGTAGTCATAAGTATAAATGCCTTCAAATCAACTTTCTTTTTAATCTCCTTCTCCATCCAGATGCAATCATTTCTCCCACAGAAATTTAGATGGTTAGATTTCTATATTAGATTTCAAATACTAAAGAATAAATAGAAATGAGCGCTGTAGTACAAGTTTTCAAGAAAAAAAAAATGATGTCGACATCAACGTTCCAGTAAGGGGTGTTTTAGACTTGAAAACAATAAAATAATGAAAGAAAACAACAACAGTAATAATAGACACATAACTAGGTGTTGTGAAGAACATTTATGACCAAGACCTCTGATCCACTTTTATGGATAACTCTCTTCATATAATGTCATTGAGTCATTCATATTTCTATGAATCTGATCTGTTGTGCTGCTTCAATATTAACTGACTGCTTATCACACACAAAGTACAATCCTTAAAAGTGAGATAACAGCCATCTCAGAGTTTGTTCTCTCTATCTTGTAAACTTACACCACCAAACTTACAGTCTCCAAGAAGGTAGGAGGTGATGCCGTCAGTCCAGTGTTGGTGTGAGAGTAATCTTGATCTTGACCACTTACGAAATGAGATGAACTCTGAAGTGAGTTATGCAAGAGAGAAACAGTTGCCAACAGATGAGAAAAGATCTTGTCTTACCAGAAGAGATTTAGGGTAATAAATCAGGGTTAATGAAAGAGATTTGGTGTTAAAGGGAAGAAAAGTTTTGGTCATCTTTAATGGGGAGCTCAAGACTTCCCCTTTATGTATCACTGTGCAATTTTACGCCCTGGGTTATAGGGTCAGGCAGTAACAGAGCTGTTTTGCAGAGGGTAGAATACTTAACTGGTCAGGGAAGTATATGGGCCCTACACTGTGCCTTCTGAGAGTCTGTCTCTTTGACTCTTCCACTGTTGAGATTGACAGTTGCCTATTATTGCTTCCTTTTTCTTTCTTGGGAGATTCGTACCCTGGGCAGGCTTGGGGTGAATAACTTAGATGTAACTCTAGCTCTCAGAGAAAAATCTCCTTCCCATCTCTTCTTAGGTGCTTTCTTCCTTAGTTCCTTCTTCCTGTGCTGCCCCATGTCCTGAAACCCAGGAACTATAGGGCAGAGCTAGAAAAAAAGGGACCAGAAGTTTGCTGGGTCTACTCTTAAGGAAGTCCATAGACCAGTCTGGAGCATCTTCAGAAGAGAAAGACTTGTTACCCCAATTGCTGAGAATGTTGATCGTCTTTAATCATCAACTCTTTGAGGATTGCCTGAACGAAGAAAACTGCCTTCTTCAGCTATCCCTCCTTCCAGGGACAGATCACATTCGCAGAAATCCCCAAACACTCCAAAGGACAGTCCTAGCTCCAGAGCTCCCCCTGGGGTCAGCAGAGGCCCATTTTAGCTCAACTCCATCTGCCCAACCTTGCTTCATACTCAAATCCCTAATGAATGTCCTGCTCATTATGTTTCTTCATTAGAAACCATTTATGACTTATGAGCTGCACAAAAACAGATGACAAGCTAGATTTGGCCTGTGGGCTGTAGTTTGCCAACGCTTTTTCTATAAACACTTTTGTAAATTAGGTTAGCTTTGGGAATCCATATAAACTTCTATCATGTGATGCTTATTTCCCAAATTAATAATGCTTATATCTAAGTTATCATTGGGCAAATCAATAATGCCACCAACTCAGAAATATAAAGCAAAACCATTCACGAGAACAAAAATGCTCCCACTCTCTAGGCTGTATTTTTTCACAAAATAAAAGGAAGACTTTGGTTTGAGGGCCAAACATTCTTGAAGTGACATGTAAAAGTCACTTGGCAAAGAAAAACATTATTTAACAATTAGATGTGGAAGATTGGAGCTGTAATAAAGAAGGTTTTTCTATAATTTTCTCACTTTGAGTTTCATGGAATCTGGCAGCAGTCTTCAGAGAGAAGGCACAATATCACTTTCTTTTGTAATTTACATAGAAAGGAAGTGACAAGGAAATGATGTGCGGAACACTATTCTTCAAGAAGACCTAGGATGTATCTGCTCAGAGGCTATTTTGACCTCAGGCCACCATGCCACTGCTCTATTCTTCTGTCACTATACAGTGATGAAAACAGACATTACACCCCTGAGGCCCTCCACCTTTCCTCTCCAGCTGTAAAAGGGATTGTGACCTTAAGGGCTGAATACTCAAGGATGTTCTTGGAATGAAGTATTATGAGTGAATAAATAAATGAGCTCATAAAAGGTATTAAAGTGGAATTATCCTCCACCTTGATTTTGTTGTTTACCTCCTGCTCAGGCTTCAATGTAAACTATGGACAGAAAAAAAAAAATTAATGGCTTATTTGACATTAATACCTAGTCAAAAGTGACCTTGTAGGAAAATAGACTCTTCAGTTTTGAAATTCTGATTAACTTAATATTAAGTAACTGGGTTTTTTTTTTTTTTTTCTTTCCTATAGAGCACAAGAGTCAGACTACTGCATTCTACATTAGAATTAAAATTTCCCAGAGGAGAGTATCTAGAATAGGCATGGGATGTGATTCATGCTTTCCTTTTTTTTTTCTTCTCTCTCGTAGTTGTAATCTTTTTAGAGGAATTCACTCTTAATCCTATAATGATATCTGAAGGGAAATCAGTGTGGATAGAGTAGGTCTGATTTTTCTAACCATAAACACTATCAGTTAGAGCTCGAAATAACTTTGGGAAACCATGGCCACAAAGACTATGGTTAAACTAAAAATAACACGATACAATTTAAAGGGGGTGGATGACTGTGGTTCAGACAAGAGTTTTTCCTTTATTGCAGGTTTTCAGGCAGAGGTCACTATGAAGTCAACCATTGTGGTTTCTGACAAGCCTTATCCAACTTTGCAGTGCATAGATCTTGAACGTGATCCTCTTTTATTTCATTTTTCACCCTCCTAAAACTGCCTCAGCTTTGCTTTTTTCTGGGGTGCCTGATTTGGCACCTTCTTCACTTGAGGCTAAAAGATGGAGCATCAGAATGAGAGAAGGAACCAAGAAGGAAGAAGAGTAAAGCTGGCATCAGATAGGCTTTTCTCTTAATGGCACCCAAACTTTTTTGCCACCAGGGCTCATGGCCTTCCTCAGTGAGCTCAAAGCTAGGAGATGGTGAGAGCCATCTACTTCTGGGCTAAGCTGTCAATATGAAAATACTAGAGTCACCGAGCAAATTTTACCCCATCCTATTCTACTTGGCACTTAAACCCTTGCAACTAAGCAGTGTTTTGTACTGCTTTACAAATCAACTGTTTCCTTATTACTTAACACAAATCTATTTTTTTAAAAGGGAAGAATGAATCTTCATAAAATAATATTTAATACTCCACTATCACATTTCACTTTGATAATTTCAAACTTGAATTGAGTAACCATTCTTTACGGGAAAGTGGACTTGATCTGAAATGGTGATATTCATTCAGGACAGGGCAAATTTCCCTGAGTTGGGAGAGACCAAGCACAACATGGAGAGAAAAGGAGGGTCCTTTGGCGGAGAGTGTAAAAAGAATTCAACACACATGCCAACATTAGCGTCAAAAGGAAAGTTTATTAGAAAAGGGGTAACACTCCGCAGACAGAGTGTGGTCTCCTCTCAGACTCAGAGAGTGAGAGAGACAGAGAGACAGGCAGTATAAAGGCACTGAGAGGGACAGTGGGACAATAGAGATCAGGAAAGGCAGTAAGAGAGAGAGGGAGCATGAGAGGGACCCAGAGGGACAGAGACAGTATTGCTGAGGACAGTGAGAGAGAGAGAAGAGGCGCTAAGATGGACCCAGAGCGTTAGGGGAATTCAATTTATATATCATTCTAGTTCCTGTGAGTTGTAGTTTAAAAAGACCTTGTTAGCCTATTTCCTTTGATATGGGCATACACTGAGAAAGAAGAAGAGTATGTAGCATGAAAAGGTAATAATATGTAGAGTGAAAGGCCTGCTGGCAGTTTCCAGTCTTCAATCCATAGGTTTCAGCCATAGGTAATGATTCTTGGTTCCTTTTTCCCCTTCACAGGTGTGTGGAATGGGTTGTTAGTAATCCCAGTAGAAATCTTCCTTTGTTCTGAAGGTGTCCTTGGCCTGGCTGCAGGGCTGATCAGCATATTTCAGTCTCTGAATGTAGCTTGATTAACATTTTAATTCTCTTGCCTCCTCCCTATATTAATATAGTCAAGATATAAAAGAAATGGTGAAATACAGGAGAAAATTGAGTTACAGAGTAACCCAGAAGGTTGAAGAACAGAAGTGAGGGGCTTCTGGGTTTTATGCTGTCTTGCTACCACATTCTCAAGGGAGCACGGCACTCTCGCTGTGACAAGACACAACTACACAGTACGCACCTCCTCTTCTTTCTTACTAATTGTTTGGGGGAAATAGTGTGTCCAGACTAAAACACACACACACACACACACACACACACACACTATTTTCCAGCTTCCCTTGTCGCTCAAGACATCCATATGCCATAGTTCTGTTCAGTGAGCTCTAAGTGGTGGTTGACAGTGGGTTCCTGGAAAATCTCTTTTAAAGGGAGCAAACTCAGTAGCCTGTGCCTCTTTCCATTCACCTTCCCTCTTCTTTTATTAAAGGCACCATGTTTGGAAGTAGAGGAGCCAAGTTACGATCACGAGGCAGAGAGGCCCAGCTAAGAGTGTCGGGGGGCAGGAGCCAAAGAAAGGGCAGAAAGACCAAGCCCCAGTGTTACTGGAGAGTAGGGTCCTCTCCTGGCACATTTTCCAGGTTCCTGATGTCTCGAACAAAGAATTGAGCAAGACGCCAAAACACAGTAGAAAAGAAAAATTTTATTAGAAAGGAAAGTACACTTCCAGACGTGGAAGCGAGCCTGAACAAGAGAAATGTGGCTCAAAAGGCCTGGTAACAAAGACTTCAAGGTTTTTATCCCTTTTTGCTGTGGGTGGTTACTTTTCTTAGAGGAGTGGGCTTCCTTGATTGACAGCTAAGATTGGCAGGACTCAGTGATTCATCATTTTGCTTTCTGCGCATATTTGTTCCTAGAATTCAGTCCGTTATAATGACGTTAATGAACTTCTGGGCATATGCATCATATTATAATGATGGTATAGTGAGACTCAGTTGAGTTGAAGGTTGTTGGGGTCTTCATTGCTCAGGTGCAAGTGACTGGCTTAAACTGGTATCTAATTTTCTGCCTAATGTTTTCTTTCTGTGAGTTAAAAAAAATGCCTTGCTTAATTGTGGGTGGATTAGGGAGGACCCCCTCTAGGATAGAATGGCCTCAGTGTCTTTGCAGGCAATCCATAAACCCCCTAACTAACTTTCCTGCCTAGCTCTTTTCTAACAGCCGTGAACCCCATTATTAGTTTGGATGTTGAGGCACAGGAGGTCTCTTCTTCTATATCTGCTTCCCACTGAGAATGGCCATAGTACCTGCCTACAGGGGTTTCGTGGGGCTCTTTCCCTTTATGCCTCAGTCAGGGTGGGGTCTTGGGTTTTCTGCTGAAGTGCCACCTCAGTCCCTAGACAAAGAAAAGAAGATACAAACTTATTATTTAAATCATATATCTATTAATTTCTATTATCGATTTGCCTATTGAATAAAGGGAAACAGATTTGGTTGATATGTTTCTTAAAGTAAACAGCAAAGACCTTTGGCCTAAAGTCCCTAAAGACAATTACATTCACAATGTTAAATGACAGATTATTCTTTGTCTGACCTAATGCCAGAAGTGAGTTCACAAGTATTTTGCCACTGCTGGATGGATGATCAGAGCAAGTTCAGAGCAAGCTTCATAAAGAAAAGGACATTTTTGCTGGGCTGTGTAAGGTATCAGGGATTTTAGCAACTGAGGAAGGAAGTGCATTTCGAGCAAAGAATCCTTTGAGCAAAAGCACCAAGAAAGTCAACTCCAATTTAGCAGTGGCAAAGTGTATGTGACAGGCTCTATTTACTTTTTATAAGAATTTTTTTTCTTTTTTAATAAGGTAACATTCTATTTATTTTGGAAGATTTTTCCTGTCAATGGGAAAATCTTTTTTTAGTGCAATATCAAAAACTCAATGCCACTCAGAAGCTAAGCAAATAATTATGAAAATAGGTAATAGCAACAGTCCTAGTGAATTAGATTTCCTGATTTTTTCTTAATTTGTTACAAAGGAATAATAGTCTATCACAATAATGCACACCAATAATACACACTTGTAGATTTCACTGTATTTGTGTTGAAAATATTTATATATTATGTTCCTGAACAGTCTTGAACATGAGTTAAATTCCCATTTAACATTAAGTTACTCTTTTTTTTTTAACCAATCATAATAACTGGCCATGGTTAATTTATTTATTTCTTTTACAATTGTATATCGATTAAACTCTACACACCTTATTTTTATCTTTCTATAATATATCATAAAAATGTATCTGATGTAATATTTTTAGAAAGGTATGTATGATATCCTTTAGAATAGCACAAAGTGTTTTTCAGGTGATCATATATGACTTCAACATCATTAGGTAATTGGAAGTAGTGACAGTTTAAATGTTTTAAAGACATTAACTATAAGTTCCCTTATCAGCTATGCTACTGTGCTAAAACTCTTAGGGCATCTATCAAATGCCATTACATTTTTGCAAATAGATGCAGCAAATAATTTCAGTGGCCCTAAGAATACTGGATATAGTTGCCTGGGGTTTGGTACAACTTCTTTTAAAGTTTGTTTGTTTGTTCCTTGTTGTTTTAACTCATTTGGTGCTTCTCCATCAATCATCCACTTCCTTTAATAATGGCATCTGTAAACATGCTGACAATCTATTGTCATCCCAGAATGTGCCTTGCTATGCCATACATGAGTGTTTTTTCAACATGATTTACTATTCAAAAGAAAGAGTGGAAATATTCAGTGACAGATCAAGGAGGCAGAACTTTATTTATGATGCCGGTTTCCAAGGAATGTATTGAGATTTACAACTAACTTCCTAGGGACTTACCTCTTAAACTATTTGTACTTATTCAGGCCTATCACTCTGAAGTAAGATGCTGAAGTGTTTTCAGTCATCTTAGCTTCTACATTGCTACACATTTTCAGACTCCATTATGGCAAATATTTAGTGTGCTTCTCTTGCAATATCACAGATGAAAGTTTGTTCTATAAATGTAGCTATATTTATTTTAAAAACTTATTTTTGTTCTAAATAGTTCCAAAATATTTTCAAAGTGGCATACAGTGAAAAATGGAGATGCAACAAAACCACATACACAAAAAAATAAGATTAAAAAGAGTGCTAAATAATGCATCTACTAGAAGATACTAATACCAGATAATCTAAACTAATGAAACCTGCAGCTGAGTGCAAAACTGAATTTTGGACTTGCCATGAGCCAAGAACATAAAACAAACACAAAAATATGATGTACTACATTATGCTCACTGTTAATAAATGGAAGCTGTTTGCCAGGAGTTCAGTTTGAAAGCATTTATTGAGTATCAGTTACATTGCAGGTTGTTTTTAAACTATGTGCAGAATTACAAGCCTGGGAATGTTGTTCAGTGCAGATAGACCCTGGGTTCCATCAGTGATACTAAGTGGACACCAAAAGTTGAGAACCAAACTACATGATACGCAATTTTTTAATCTTACTAAATCTTGCTAAATCCTCTCTACATATCCTCAAGAGCAGGATTATTAATATTCCCATTTTATAAATAGGGAAACTAAGATGTTGAGAGGGTAGATTGGATGACCAATGACACAGAGCTGGTAAGTGATCGAGTTGAAAATCAGTCTCAGAGCTGTTTGATGCCATAACTCATGCTCTTTCAATTACTATACAGACATTTCCTAATGTAGTGGTAACAAACCCTTTTCTTAAATAAAATCATTGAAATAGGCCCATCTACGGAACATTTGGAAGCAAGCTGGGGTGGGGTCGGGGGGCGGTCCTCACTTATGTTCCCTGGCTTCATTTCCCAAGATCCCTCTCTCCATGAGTAGCAGGTTCCCAGAGACCCCAGCCTGAAGGCCCTAGGGATGCGTGAAGCATAGATTGGAATCATGATGCTGAATATCTTTCTCCAAATCCAGGTTCTCCTGGCTCTGAGAGCCAAGGTGATACCAAGCAGGTCATCACAGAAGGAAGGGTCAGAGATAATGTGATGGATTGCTCTTCAGAACGAGTTGAATCAGCAGTGCAGATTCCATCTTCTTCACAGGGCCATTTTTTTCACTGACACTCATAAAAGCCAAGGGGATAATGCTAACTTACAGATCTTTTGAAGACCTAAAGTTATGATATACTTCTCAGGTGATCGGACTCAATATGGGGCCAAGCTGAGTATATGATGAGTATGTTCTAGAATCGATCAATTTTTCTGTTGGATATGAATTTTTTTCAGAATACAAAGAGTAAAAATTCAAAATTAGAATCACTAGGAAGATATAGAAAAAAGGATTGTTTGATGTCAAGCAATTCCATATGCTAAAGATTCTAGGCTTATGGAAAGCAAGGTTGACATTTTGTGGTAAAAATCAGAGTATCGGACTTACCTTCCAGCTGTATCACAGGTCCAGATGCCTTTTCATGTCTCAGTTGGTTTTCCAAAGTTCTGAGCCACAGTACGTGAAAGGATAGACTGGGCCTGGCTGTCGAGAGGCTGAGAGTTGACAGTTATACTCCTCTACCATAAGACTCATGGAGTGCATTTTGTTTTTAGTTGGATTAGTGCATTCCTAGATAAATGAGATTATACTCAGCCCATGGTTCATAGATGAGGCCCTGACCTTCATTTTTCCTCATAGAAGTAAGAAGTCAGATCCCTTATTTTAAAATCCTTTGGGAAGTCACATAGCTGTAGGCATTAATTGTGAGTTTAAAAGACCTGCCCCATCCTCACAGGAGAAGAGTGCTTTTAATCATGTATGTCTAGGAGTGCAGCTCCACAAACTGAAGTAAGGAATCACAAGTACTTGAGTATTCTTAGACTCCAGCCTATGACACTGTCCCCAGGAGCAAAAGCTCTTGGGTGGGGCTGGGGGGAAGAGGGAAGGGGACAGATAGCTATTTGCTGTTCATGAAGAACAGCCAATTACACAAGAATCATGTTTGTCAGAGACTGTGGGGCTTTAATTCTGAGATCTCCTGAATCACCAAGATTGGTCGTTTTTGATGTGGAGATTCTCAAGTCTTTTTAGACATTAAGAGTCTCTGTAAGGAGAAAAACCAGATGTGATATTAGGAGGAATGTTTGAGTATAAGACCCATGACAGAGACACTATGTAGGGGGGCAACAAAATAGTGTAAAGGAAAAGAATAAGGAATTGAATTACAGTCATGGAATAAAAACAAAGATGAGAAAGATAAACTAGAGATATTACTAGATTTGACATTAGAAGGAATCTTAGTGGAGAGGTATAAGTAACAGGACTCCTGATACTTATACCAATTGAGGTAAATAAGTTATGATAATTCAACAGAATAACAGGTTTTATGAACAAACATATTTGTACTATTATCTATGAGCATAACTTTATACTACAGCCATGCTGCCCTAAACAAGCCCAATCCCATCTGATCTCAGAAGCTAAGCAGGGTCGGGCCTGGTTGGTACTTGGATGGGAGACTACCTAGGAAGACCAGGTGCTGTAGGCATAAAAAATAAAAAAGTAAGGGATTGTAAACTGACGAGGTCCTTGCAATCTGTGAGGTCAACAAAGGGTTGCCTCGCCTCAAAACAAAACAAATTAAAAATTTTATAAATGACCAACACGTTCAACGATAAAGAAATGGGTAAATAAGCTATGGTGAGAATGAAGAGTATAATTTCATGATCTGACTACACACTTTGATCTAGAAAACAAAAATTCCATCATAAAACCTAAGGTCCATCCACTTCCTGAGTTCACATGATTATCTTCTCCTCTCTCGTGTTGAAGTCAAGGTTGCTAGACCTGGCAGGGTTTCCAGGAATCTGGGAAGGATGCGAGTGAGAGTGAGGTGTGATTTGCCTATGGCTAGAGAGTTCAGACCAAGAGTGATCTGAAAGGCTAGACAAGTAGAGCATCCAACCCCATACATCACTGTAGGGAGGCCAGCCATGAGAGAGAGGCAGGGCCTGAAGATGTCACGTCACCTGAACTCAGAAGGAGAGTGGGAGGCAGACCCTGAAGAGAGCCGCTAAAGAGTTTTTGTGGAAGGTCTGTGGATGAGGAGGGCAAAGTTAAGGACTCAAACTGGTATGAACAGTCACAGTTTCTCCACCTGGGAATGGGATAAGGAATTCACCAGGTACTCCCATGCTTTTCTTACACTTCTGTGCAATCTATGTGCAAGGAACACAACTACAACAGCTGAGCTGCAGGATAGGCATCATGCTGAAGACAGAATAACTTTATTTTAACACTGTGCCAACCCCAGAGACTCTTCTTTTTGTGGCACTAATAGAAAGATATTAGCAAGGACCAGATAAGGAGTCCTTTAACCATACTTTTTTTATACTCTATTCCAGCCAATGAGCATGTGCAAAAAATACATTTAGCAACAAATAAGGACTTCCAGGATGGTGCTGTGCCTGCCAAGAGTGCTGTGGTATAATCTTTGTGTGGGTATTGTACATTCAGTCTTTAAAACTCTTAAGGGATCCACATTTGCCTGCTACAGGAAAGAGGATGTGGTTAGTTATGCAATTGTTCACTGTAATGTCAGGCCCCATAGTGTGCGGGAAGAAGCTCTGGATTTGAAGACAGACCAGTGCAACTTTACTGGCTGCGTGACCTCAAGAAGTCATTCATTCTGAGCTTCAGTTTCCTCCTCTATAAAATGAGACTAACAGTGCCTTTCTCATTTTTCAGAATTCTTGTGACAACTATGAGATGTTAAAAATAAAAAAATTAAGTTATAAAAATAAATATAATGATTTATAGTGCACCGCATAAGATAATATTCAAATAATGTACTGAGACCTGTTCCTACCCATTACAGAGACTCTTAAACACCACAGATAGGTCCTAGGATCAATATAACATGTAAATACTGATGATTCTCAATCCTGTAGATCTAGCCAACCTTGCTTCTAAGTTCAAGGCCTTGTCTGGATAGCATGCAACCTCAAACTCAAAATAGCAAAAACTTAGTCTAGCCCTCCTCCTGTTTTTCTTAATGAATGGCATCACCGTTCATCCAATGCCACCAGAAACTTGGGAGGGTGTCATTTTTTTCTCCCCACCCCGCCCAGTCCTACTTCGTCATTTACTCCTAAATTCTGCTGATAGAAGTATTTGTATCCATCCCATCATTACTTCTTTAGGTTACTTCTCACTTCTAACTGGCCATCTTGCCTCTGTTCTTCATGACCCTTCCTGTTGCTTGCCCATGCTACTGCAAATGATATTTTTCTAAAGCTTAAGTCCAGTCATGACACTCTCCTATAGTTCTTCAGTGTTTTGCCATGGTTCTCAGTGTGAATCCAAACCCTTTGGCAAAGATCACTAAGGCCTTCATGATTGGACTCACCTCCTCCCAGAGTCCTGTTCACATCTCTCTTTCTGCTCCGGAATCCAGACACATTGACATGCAGTTCCCTGAGTGTGCAGCCATCTCCCCATCTCTTTGTATCGTAAGTGCTGTTCCTGCAATGATTTTCCTATTTAGCTTACTCTTAAAGGTCTTCAAGCCTCAATTTAAGTACTACCTCTTAGTTCAAGCAAATCTTGAACTATTTCCACCTCTCACCACTCCTAACACACACACACACACACACACACACACACACCTTCAACCTCTATGGCCATGGTCTCCCATAATACTTCTCATATTATCATCGTTTCCTCCATTGTCACTACCAGATGAGTTTCTTGATGGCAAGTACTGAGACTTGCATTGTTTTCTTTCCAAGAACTTGTTCTGTATCTAGCATACTCCTGATCCTACCCAGATGTGAAGAGTTGAAGAGATCCACCCAAAAGGAATCTTCTTTTGAATCCCTGCCCAGATAGGAGAAGAGTTTCTTTAATTAGCCATGAACTTGAGGTTGTCCAGCAGATGGAGAGAAAAAAAAAAAAAAAGAGTTCAGTCATTTAACTACTGGCCCTCTCTTACACCAATGACATTTTAAAGGAAGCTTCACAACCATCTGGCTATTCTTTAAATATGAGCCTGAAGATCAGCCATAGCAAGCTAGGGAAGGTGCCTTTCATTAGGGTAAACGCTAGAAGAGAAGTCAATAGGAGTGCTTTTTTCCCAAGGCCTAGAGCAGAACTGGCACTTTGAATAGGAATGGCAATTCCAAGGGCATCAGAAAGGCCAAAGAGAGATCTCTCCCTGGTGGCCTTAGATCCTTAACCCTTCTGTTTTCACTGGGAAAGAACTTTCTCCCAGCTATGTGATCTGATACAATACCCTTGCCTTTGACCCATCCCTGCAGGAGATGCAGAGAAAGAGAATAGAAGTTTTGAACATAGAGATATGCTCCTTGCTTTACAAATTATTGAAGCTCGACTACAAGGTCTTCCTCAAAAACAATTACACACTTTATTAAAATAGTGGTTTAAATAGCATCAATACTCGATGGGCCCAGGCACTACATAGAAAGGTCAGGAGATGTGCTCCCTCCACATTAAGTCTTGCTGTCTAAGGAGACATCTTTACCCTAGAAGTGGTTTTCTGCCCATTCCTTCACATGCATGTGCGCGTGCGTGCGCGCGCGCGCGCGCGCACACACACACACACACACACACACACACACACCCCACAATTCATGAACATCCTGCAATCAGAAACCACATGAAAATCATTTGGAAAGTCAGTGCCCATTCTCTCATTTCACCTTAGTGGAAAACCTGCTTAGATCAACCAAAAAAATAGGAAGTAAGGAAAAGTTGTTCATCTTTTTGGACTGCAGTATGCTGTACTTTTTCTGCTCTCTCAATGACGTTTCAGACAGAAGAATAGAGATATGTACCAACATATACATGTCTTTTAGTAAGCAAGAATTTTTTAGTCATCAAAGCATATACATTAGAAAAAGTATGAAATCAAGTTTCCTAATATGTGATCCAACAAGTCTTGTGTTTAAACTTGCATTTATTTTGCCTTTTTAAAAAAACTCAGTCACTGTCCTACTATGTAAGCCTGTAAAAAAAAAAATGAAACAAAATTCACACCCACAGGCAATGTTCTTCTAACTTCAGCATCACAGACCATAGATCCATTGAGGCTTTGCAAGCCTTTGAGAATCATGAATATTTGAGTAAAGTTGCTTAATTGTTAATAATGAAAACATGAAGTTATTTTTTTCCGTGACTTAAATAGCATCTAAGAACTTACATTAATATTCCATTTATTTCAAAATCAGACACCAAATTTGTTTTGATTTATATTCTTTTTAAAATTATCTTCAAGGAGCGATTTGTTGAAATTTGATAGTCTCTGTGGTTCTATAAATCACCTTAGGAAATGGTTCCTCACGAATATGCTAGGCTTCTTAATAAGTTTACATGATTAATGACCATTAAAGGTTATTAAGACCTTAACATGATAAATATTAAATGTTCATTGTGGTAATTACCGGCTCTTATTCAAAGTCATTTTCCTCAGTGAGAGATTCTGTGAAAGGTCTCTGGAGGAAAACAAAAATGTCAAAGACAGGCCCGCCTCTTAATAGGAGCTTTGAGCTCAGATTCTGATTCTCACTGAACGGTTTTCTGACCCCAGTAGAAGGGTATGTGTGGAGCAGAGCTTAGCAGAGCATCAATAGGCTTCTGAGATTTAAGTAGGAACCATGAGGTGAAAATGAAAGGGTAGAATATTCTCTGCCTGTGAATTTTCTTAGATGATGAAAAGTTCACCTTCCATTGCAGAAGTACAAAAAACAAAAACAAAAAAAAAACTGCCTTGTTAATAAAATAATGGAACAGTACTGCTCCTTCTCCTTTGCATTTCAAAAAGCCTACTTTCTAAAGTTAGTTCAGAGCACCAAACATGCACCTAGTTTGCTTCAGGATGCTACAAACCAACTGTGGAATTACTTGGGCGCCTTTCAATAACAGCAAGCAGAGAGAAACCAAAGAATCAGAAGAGGTAGATTATTTTTCCTGCTCACTTAACATTTCAAGGGTCGAAATGAACAAGATTGAGGAGAAGTTGAAAGAAAATATGAACCTTCTCATTATTCCTCAATTCCTCTTATTATTCCTTAGAACTTATCCAACATCTTAAGTTGCATCAATTTAAGGAAGTGGATCATCACATGTCTTTCATTCAGAAAAGAACATACAACTTAGACCTAATCAGGTAACATTAAGGACAAAATCTTCAATAAAGAAATATTTTCGAAATCTTCGTTCCTAAGATCACATTAGACTCATGTTCTAATAGTATCTTGAAAAAAGCAAAGAAAGGGCAGATGTCAAAGGAGGAAGCAACTTCACTGAAACCTGTTATTTGAGGCCACGGCCAACAGGCTGCCCCTAGACTCCCTATCTTACTTCCCTCCTCCTGGATATTCAAAACGGGAATCAAATCCAAGGTCAGAATGTTCTGAATCTTGTTCAGAATGAGAAGCCCAGCCTCCGTGTTGTTTTCTGGGAAGATATTTTCAGGAAAATTTTTTTTCAACATTACTCACTTCCAAGAGCCTGAGAATTGACTCTGATTTATACTGATAACAAAAAACCAGAACTCGCTCAGAATCATGACACAGAAAAATCCAAGCTCCTCGAGATAAATTTGAGAAACAGGTGGTTCCCAATCAGTTCTAGAATTAAAGTTCATTTCTAAGACATCCTTGGGAACTCAGAATATATTTTACCATAGAAATATGTTTGATGAGTTCACCACAGCCAATGGTACCCATCACATGGCCAAGATAATGCTATGGTAACAACATTCTAGAACCTAATTATCATTACTTTTGAGAAAACATATCATGAATCTCAAATAGGGTTACCAGAACCACAGCCCTTTCTCTTTCTCTAGTTTAGTGGCAAGATCTGCCCCATCTTCTAATTCCAATCTTGCTGAGCCACAAGAGGACTGCTCCCTGTGCATGGCAAACCTGTCCCAGCAAAGGCTAGTGTAGAGGTGCAGGGGGACTCAGTTTCTGGGAAGCATTCAGGATCTGCAGGGTGAATAGAAGCCTCCAGCAAAGGAGAAAAATTGTGTGAGAGCCTCCAGAGGTGAGAATCATAGAGCTAAAACCCAGTGGGGGTCTCAATGGGGATTCTACAGGGACAGCCCTACTGGATCTGGTGGAGACAGGAAGAAGACTTGGGGGGAGGAGGTGGGGATGGAGAGGGCAGGGAGAGTCAGGGAGTGAACAGAGGGTTTAAGGGCCATTGCTCTCTTAGGTAGTAGTTTCGGCAGGCCTCCTTTGGAAGCCCAAGGAGAACAGCAGCCAGCAGGGTTTTCCACTGTTGCCTTTTCTGGTGGAGGCCCCTCTAATGAACCTTACTGAGCTGTGGTTTCAGATCCATAACTCACCTGGGCTCCAGAGACTGCAGATGCTTCTGTTTTCAGAGCTGACTAGACCCTGGTCAATTTGTAAGAACATATTTTAGAGCAAAACCCTTATATCTCTGTGGCCAGGTCAATGCAAAGGTTTCTCTGTTTTTCCTCCCAAATACTAAAGACCTACTATGTGCTAGATTTACTTGGGTCTTGGGGAAACAAGAATAAATACTAATGGTGATAGGTGTGCTGCTCCGTGACAACACACTTTAGCACAATGTGGTAACTATTACAGAAGTTAGAATTAAATATTATTAGACCAAGAGGAGGGAGTGAGTAATTCATACCATTCCCATGTTAAAAAGACATAAATATAGAGCTGAGCTAGATTTGAGGCCTCCCAGGCAGCTGTATTGAGTGTAAACAAATAGAATCACATTTTGGAGGTACCCTGGGAATGTGTCTAGGTTATCCTGAAGCAACCAAGATCAAAGTAATCACAATTCCCCCATCCAATTTGAACTTGTTGCCAACTAATTTAAACAGATTCCCCAGATGTCTACTCACACTGCCTCTGAGCTACATGATTATCCTTCCCACCTGCAACCTGCAGACGATCTCATTTGGGGGATGCCGCGTAATGTGGAACCTACTTTAGAGAGTGGAAGACAAGAGCAGTGACAGTCAGATCTGTTGGGCTAAGCCCTGACAACTCTGCCCCCTGGGCTTTCTTTTCTGGTTGAGTGATTTCAGTACTTAGGAGGTATGTGAATTGGGCAGCTTATTTTAACCTCTGTGGCTCAGCTGCCTCATCATTAAAACAGGGATTGACCAAACTTGCAGATGTGCTATGAGGGCTAAACAACATAACACATGGAGAATGCATGGCACACTGCCTGCCTGGCAGAAAACAGACACTGAATAACTGGGAACTGCTTGATCTATTGGCCCCTTCTTCCTCAAGCCTGCCCTCGGGGACAAAATATGAAGGTGGCTTCCTCTGTGATTCTCAGAAGCGTTATCCCTTATAGTCCATGTTCCAGGGCCTGTACTTGCTCCTGCTTTGGACCTCAGAGAGTCGTGTGTGTTTATGAAATTGCCAGTGAGGACTTGGTCTACAGTGTCTGGAGCCTGACACTAGGAGATGTCACCAGATGGTTCCTCCCTTTGCCTGGGAGACTCCAGGATGTCCAACGACTAAACACCTCAGGGCAGTGCTCCCTGCAGGTGCCATGCCCACCAGCCAGAGCCTGGGGCACAGATTTCCTTTCTGTGTCCCATGGGTGATCCGGCCATTCATCCTGCAGCCAGGGAAGGGCTTGCTTTCCTTTGTCTGTCTAAATCCACAGGGCTGGGGTGTGAAGGGGTTGGATGGCACAAAGTGTGAAGAGACTGGTGTGGAATGTTTTCTCTTCCCCGAATTGCTTCTTTTCTTCCCCCTACTTTCAATGGGGAATTGGGCTCTGCTCTTACGGACCCGAGGTAGCAGGCAGTGGCCCTCAATGTGTTTTGGAGGACAGGGGAGGGGAGAGGCAGCCTGCAAGTCTCTCCAGATTTTGCTTTCTAAGTCTAAACTTTAGGAAAACATAGATGGCACTTGGAAGAAGCGAGAGGAAGAGATTACTGAGAGAATGATGAAGAAGTGAGGGCCCGGCTTCCCTCCTGCTTTCTAACTTCTCCTCCAACCAGAAATGGAGGCCCAAGCAGAAGGAGAGGAGCAAGGGCAAGGCCTTTGGTGCCTGTGATAGTTTTTTCTATTGCTGAGTAACCAATTGCCACAAACCCAGCCGCTGAGAACATTCATTAGGTCCCAGTCCTACAGATCCAGCATGTTCTATAATTCTACAGTTCATAGTTCCTTAGGTCCAGTATGGTGTGGCTGGGTGTCTGCTCAGAGTATCACAAGGCTGATACAGGGTGTCAGCCAGGCTGAGATCCTGTCTGGAGACTCTGAGAGAAATATACTTACAAGTTCGTTCAGGTTGGCAGAGCTCAGTTTCTTGCGGTTGTAGGGCTGAGGTCCATGTTTCCTTGCTGGCTGTCAGTCTGGGCTGCTCTCCACTCTGTCTTAAAGCCAGCAATGGTGTGTTGAATCCTTCTCAGGCTTTGAATCTTTGACTTCCTTGTCTGCAACCAGCAGGAAAAGTTTTTTGCTCTTAAGGACTTATGTGATTAGGTCAGGCCCTCCTTCATATTCTCCCCAATTTAAGGTCAACTGATTTGGGACTTACATTACATCTACAGAATCCCATCACAGCAGTACCTCGATTATTGTTTGTTGGATAACTGAGAAAACGTAGGTGTACCCCCAGGACTAGGAATCTTGGGGGCCGTCACTGAATTCTACCTACTGTAGTCCTAGAACAAAAACCAAACCTTGTTTCTGGGCAGCAGTGTTAAGGCCAGAGGAGGAGTGGCTGGATGGTGTGCCCACAAACAGAGGAGCCCTGCAAAGATTCTCACATGCCCGAGGCTTGGCCTGAAATTAGTATGGCAATGTCAAATTCCCTGTCCTGAAGCCACCATGTGGAGCTGGGCAATGGACATCTGAGAAGTGACCAGCAGTAATCGTACTCTCAAAACTTGGTACTATGTTAATGCTCAGACATGTAGTCAGAAGTTAAATTGAGTTACAGAAATCAATGATGGTGATGTTTCCCACACATCCATAAGATAGCAGTGGGTGATCTTAGTATCTCCAACACTAACTATGATATTTAATGTATGTTTCCATTATTGAATGAATGAACAAAGGAATGAAGATAGTAATTGTAAAAGTTTATAAGTGCTACCAGCTTCGTGAATTAATCTCTCTTTTAGGCATCAGAGAGGGGAAAAACACACATTAGGGCAACTCCTTAAAAAAAGTGTGTTCAGTCAAAAGTTACTAAGTATTATTTTTAAATAATTCTTTAATCAAGATAATGGGAAAATGCTAGATCACAGTAGTAAACTGGTTTCTTTCCTATAATAATTTTACCTTCTTTAAAATGCCAATGTACATTATTAATTTTTGAGTAGGATAGCATATGCAGCATTTCCAAAATTTATTTGACACAAAGAACCCCTTTTTTCCTAGGAATGTATCAGTAAGGATGAGTTAAGTAGTGCTGCAGTAACAGATCTCGGTGATTTATAAGAGCAATGCTTTATTTCTTGTTCACTCTACATGACAGCTGCTAGATGGATGTAGCTCTTTTCAACACCTTCACTCTTGGATCAAGGCTGAAAGGGCAGCTCCCATTGGGGCCTTTGCTGGTCTCATGGAGGAGATAAAAGGGAAATGGTAGAAACTTGTGATGGTCTTAAGGCTTTTGCTGGAAGTGGCACACAGCATTCCGGGTGCCATTTCATCGGCCGAAGCGTCACAAGACTGAGGCTGATGGAAATAGGGAGGAAATGTGTCATCTTCCCACAGGGAACATTTTTAGCAATTCTGGTTCTGTATGGAACACACTTTTTAAAACCCCACATTAGGGACACAGAACTGAGAAGTCCCTCAGGGCTTGGGACATCCTATATTTTCTCTGACAGAGAAAGAAATCAGAACCACAGAGGAGTGCAAAATTAGACCACATACGAATGTCGAATTTTATCCCAAATCTGTTATACTTGTAGTTTATGCTTTGCTTTCAATTTGAGAAAAACAGTAAAGAATATGGTACAATTATTCCAAAATTTCATCCCTTTAGCTTATTATGCCCCAGTATTTTTAAAAGAAGAAAAACATTAAATTTCCCATTCTGCCTAAAAATTCGGAGGGCAGACATATCCAAAAGCAAATTGGAAGCTGCCTGCTTCCCTTGGGAGGGAACAGGGTTTGCTTGGTTGTAAGCAGTGCATGGGATGGCGCTCCGTGAGTCATGAGGGAACGTTCCCACCAGTGCCCTGCTCTCTTCGTAGCACTCGGCTCATCGCTTCCGACAGGGCTGTGCACGCTTCCCCACTTGGCCTCGCCAATGTGTCACTGCAGATAGGCCTGGATGACTTGATGAAAAGCAAACAGTTTTGTCTAAATAACTACCTGACTCTGGGCTATATTTGAACTGATAACAAAGCTGGTGGAAGGCTTCGAAATCCTCACAATAGAGCATGGTGTTCTCTTACTGAGAACAAGAAGATGATTCATGAGAAAAGGCACAAATCCAAGGTCAACGATTGGGACTTTACTTTCTTTTTCTACTTCTTACTCTCGCCTCTGTTACTTCTGAACTGGGCAGAAGAGAGAGAGAGCTTGCGCCAATTAAGAAAAAATAAAAACAATAAGTATACTAATTACCGAGTGGCTAAACCTAAGGCTAATTACTGATCCTAAACCTTACTCTCCTGGCTTCAACCTCAATAAATGCTGAAGGTTTTATTGATAATCCCAATAACAGTTCTACCCCCAACAAATTCATAGCTGACATCACAAGCAGGGAATAGGATCACACAAGGAGCTCCACTCTTTAAGAAGCACCTTTATACTCATGACCTGAGACTCTGACCCATTCCATGCAGTAAGAGGACCACTTTCAAATCCAGCTTTAAAAATGTGATTACAGCTATTGTACTCCATCTCAACTGTCACTGCTCCTACCATTCATAAAAGTCCCTTTATTAAAAGAACTTTTAAAACACACGCATACACACAAAAACATATGTACTTATATGTTAAAACATATATGTGTGTGTATATATATACACACATATATATACATATCATGTACGTGTGTGTATATATATCAATAGTTTTAAATTCAAAGTTAAACATTGATAGCTAGAGAGACCATGTTTAAAATCTTCTATTGTAACAAAATATCTTTAGGGTGGTTTTAGCTGATGCCCCTTCAAAAAGCCTGGAACTGACTCATAACTGTATTTTATGAATGTGTGGGTTTATGCTCTACTGAGCCATGTATTTTGAACAACATAACCAGTAAGGATTGTATTTTCATCTCTTCTCTGTCCCCAAGCTTCTTTGGTTCACAGACAGTAGGGCCAACCTGGATTTGACTTTGCCTAAATATCCTTCTTCTCAGCTATGTCTCATCAGGATTTGAAACCAAAACTGCAGGTGGATATAATGGATGTGCCAGTTCTTCAGAAATGCACAGCTAGAGAGGTTACATACAAGAAAAGTTGTATTTCAGGTCTCTTAAGTAGATTTATGCAAAATAAGTTATTTCGCACTGCCTAAAATGAGGACAAACCCAGCAGTGTTCACAAAACAATATCCCACACTCTTTCCTCCTCCACAGGGTCTCTGTAATAGTCTAATAAATTATTTTGTTAGCAAAAATTTGTAATTAAATGTAATAAGAACCTCCCACTAACTTATAATTAGAAGTCACAGCTAATCAACTTGAAACATCAAGAAGTTTCTCAATCCGACACTTATCAGAGAAATGGAGCACGACATTTAATTCTTCATCTAGGCTATTAAGAATATATTTCTTTAGTTATACCTTTGGATCAGTGTTATGAATTACTTTTCCAACTTTTCACAATGCCAGAGAACTAGAGGAACTTTAAAGAAGAAAAAAAAGCTAAGGCTGTGTCAAGGAAAACTGCAGATATGAGCAAACTTGACTATAGCAAACAGGTACTCCATGCTGAAAAGAAAATTATATAACGTCATTGGCTTATAAATATTTTAGGTGAAAAGTTTAAAATTTTTCTTTTACAAAAACCACTTAAGAGAATCTGAATCTAGTTGCCTAAATCTTAAACCAACAGTAAAAGAAACACCACTCCCATCACCTGCTCCAACCTCATTTATGCATAGCAAATTTTTAAAAAAATTTTGAAGCATCCCTCTTAGACTATGATAGACAAGAAATTCTCCATAAAGAGTTTTGCAACTTCAGGGATGTAAAAGTCACTTTCTAAGAGCCTAACAGAAAATTTGTCCTGCTAAGAAGCAATAGCCGCACGCTTATCGCACTTTTCCCCTACATCTTGGCTGATGATGCTCAGTAGAACAGAGCCTTCTCCAACTTCTTACCACAAATCCGCACATCTACTTTTACCCATACCGGTATGCTTCGTTCTCTCCTTCGGCAAAGGAAGGGGTGTTCCTTCCTGCCCCTGTGCTCTGGAACCCATCCCCTTTCACTTTTACAAGAATATCACTTCCTCCTCAGTGTCTTCTTTCCTGCATCCTCTATTTATTCTTCCCCTCTGGATTATTCCATCAGCATATGGACGTTTACATTTTCATTCTCAAAAAGCAAGTGACAATAGCAATTAAAACAAACGCTTCTAATCTTACAGAACCCCCTTCTCCTGACTGGCTGCTCTTAAGATGTACTCACTGTCTCCACTCCTGACCTCTTTTTCTCTTCAGTCTACTCTTGCCAGTCTCTCATCCTCCACTGACCGTTCTGGTGGTGGTCACTGACAAGCTGTATGCTGGCATTTCCAAGGGTCACGCATCTGCCCACATGTTACACAAGCTCTCAGGAACTCTCCAATTGGTGACCATTCTCTCATTCTCAAGCACTTTTCTCCTTGGGAGGCAATGACTCCCTACTCTCCTCATTCCCCTTCTGTGTTTCTGCCAGTTTCTTCCCTCTCTTTTGTGCCTCTCTTCCTTGGTTCTGTTTCTAAGGTTAAAATGCCTCAGGATTTAATCTTCCTTCTCTACATTTTCTCCCTGGGATTACGTGCTATTGATATGCTAATAACTCCAGGGTCATCAGTTAGGATTCATACTGCAAGTAACCAAAAATCAAACTCTGTCTCAATAAAGGTGGTTTATTGGCTCACATAACTGAAAGTCCAGAGGCAAGCTAATTCCAGACACAGGCCTTTCTTCACATCCTACACGTGGTCAGCTTGGAAAAGCAACAACTTTCACCACTGAACTCTTGGATCTCAATGGCTATTTTTTGACCATAACTAGTTATCTTTCTAGTCCCCTCACTCTATTACTTCAGTCACTCCTTATTATGTTCTTTAGGCCCTTGACTCTTCCCTGATCTTCAAGCATCACAATCCCTCCACCTGAACTTCCTTCCTATACAGCCAAGACAACATAGAAAAAAATTGTATGACCATGCAAATTACTGCCAATTGTCTGATATGATCTTTGGTCTTAACTATGCCTAGTGTACTGTTGGACAAACATACACATCTCTAAACAGATCCTATCCATTCCCTTGTCATCCATCCTCTATGTCGTCTCCTCTCTCATCATCTAACTTCTTAAACCACAGAAAAAATAAAGGCTCCCTCCATCTACTGCCCTGTTACCCACAAAATAAGATGCCTCTCTATTCATTTTTAATTGTTTCTACCTTATCTCACATAAGTCTTTAGTTTGATATCTACTGTAAGTACCAAAATACTAAACTAAATGTGGTTTTAAAAACTTCCACTAACTTATAATTAGAAGTCACAGCTAATCATCTTGAGACCTTCACATAACAGAACGTCTGAAGTTTCAGGGCTGGTATAATACCTGATGTCATAAAGGACCCAATTTCTTTCCATCTTTCCACTCTGCAATCTTCCTCGTGGTGGCCTTCGTCTTCAAGTATCACTGCCTCACTCAATATAGTCAAATGCAGAAGGGTTCATAGTGAGATCTCTTCATGTATCTCTTTTATCAGAAGGGACAATCCTCTCTAGGAGCAACTATACCCAGGGTCCGATGCCAGGATTCGATCATTGTGTTTTGGGAAATGCTTTACCATCAGCTCTCCATGAAAATACACATAACCCCAATAATTTTTTCCAGTCAAATTTTTTTGCTTGTAATTCTAGATCTATATAGCTAACTGTCCTCTATACATTTGTATATTAATATCTCCCAGGCATCTTCAAACTGTAATTAATTATATTTTCTCTAAAGCTACTACTGCTGCATTGCTAGTTTCCATGGCTGACACCAGTTTTCCAGAATAGATTGTTGAGAGTCACATTACATTCTTCCATTTTCTTTGTCCTCATCCCAGTGAAATTCCATTGTGAATCTTCCTCCTAAATGCCTCCCAAATCCTTGCTCAGGTGCTGCCTCCATATACAGGAACTTGTCACCTCTTTCTGGACCATTGCAGTAGCCCTGAATATTCTCTGTGTCTCTAAATCATCCTGCACACATGTAATCTCTCCTATCCAACTTTTTTTGGAGAAGACTTTCTGTTATACATGCTGGCTCAAAATTTTTTAGTGGTTCTAAATTGCCAAAGGATGAAATTGAACCTTCTCTGATCTATGCATGGACCTTCATGGTCTAGACTCCAACACCCTGCCCATTCTTATCTTTTATCTTTCCTTCATTCTTTGGTACAAATGTGTCTGCTATTCAAGAAATAAACTGTATGGTCTATTGATAAGAGGACATTATCATATACAATGGGCAGCACATCAAAACATACATTTTAAAATAAAATCAAATATGCAAAAGACTTCTAGAAGCTAATTAATCCATTTCCTCTCCTCTATCTATGTTGAATTTAGGCCAATTACATTAGGATATACACCTCTTATCCTTAATCCTTTATATACTCATACAATTTTCCCAGCAAAATTTTCATATTCTATACTTTGAAACTCCATCCTGAAGGCACTGCTGATTCTCTATTACCGTGCCTTGATCTTTTTAACAATGTATCGATCAGATAGCAGGCTTGGTAAGAAATATTATTAATTCTATTTGGTTATGTTTTGTTTGAGATGCAAGGGTTAAACTGATCCAGATGGCCATTGGATATAGGTCTGGGGCTTGAATTTACCAATTTCTCTTGCTATCTATAGCAAATAATGTCCTTGAAAAAGTTTGCAAATGACTAGATTTAGGTGAGCTTGTGTTTCTATCACATAGATTTTTCTCTTTCTTTGTGTACTAGAAAGAATTTAAGGCTGAGTTTTATAACTCAGAATATACCAAAATCAGAATCTTTTGGTGTGTAAATGTTAACACTTGCTCAAAAAGATAATTGCCTATGAAATGATGAATAGACTTTTTATATAATTTTTCTCAAGTATACATCAAAAATCATATAGTTATTAAAGTTAGCCTTAACTAGAGAACACAGTATCTTTGAGTTATTTCAAACTCAGAAAGAATAGAAATATAAAGAACAAGAATAAAGAGTTAAACTGAGCATTTTTTGTGGTAGCTAAGTTTATTTTGTAAAGCTACATCAGTTTCTTCTTTTTTTTTACCCTTCATATATTTGACTTTTAAAAAACGTCTTCAGGAATCTTTTGAAGATCTTGGAATACTCAGGAATTAGGTAACTTATGGTCATATTATTTTAAATTCTTGATTGCTAATCTACTTGGCGAAAAGTTAATAGCATGACTAATTACCATTTTGGCTTACTCTACTGAGGTAGGGTCACCTTAGAAAATTGTCTCCATGTCCATTGGAATTAAAATTAAAATTAAATAGATTTAAAGTATTTTGAGTTCCTATCAATAACTTTTCAAATTACAGATACTTTGAAATAAACAAAATCTTAACAAAATTTTATTACGGTTCAGAAAGGAATCAGAAAAATATATGTCTGAGCCTTCGTGTTGTCTCTACCCTGAATTTCCCTGAAATGGAGAGTTATTCAGTTTTTTCTTTCTGAAAGAACTATCCCCAGATGGATAACCTCCTGTGGCAAAGAGAACTGCCTGGGAATTTGTACACTTGGTTGAGGGTTGAAGAGGGATTCATAAGAAGAATTTTGGCTGAAAGGAGATTGGGGTGGAGAAAGGGAAAGAGAAGAAGAGCCTTCCTCTAGAAGCTCATAAAATTCAGGCATACACCCATAAACCCTACCACAACAGATGGGGAAAGAACTGCACCCTTCCCAAAGCTACATGACATCTTTTTGTGTCTTCTCTCACCCGTCAAAGAGGGATCTCACCATACATAATACTGGTGAGTGTGCAAGGGTGTGGTATTGGGAAAGAAGAGGGTACTGGACAATGCAATGTGCCTGGAGCCCCAAAGCCTCGTAACCATGTGCTTTGATGTTTGTTTCCTATTTTTGTTTTCAAAGGAGAGGAGAGAATTATGATTATGCCATTAAAACACTCATAGAGTCAACCTTCTACTTTGTGTAGTCAAGTAGTAGCAAGGGAAATAGAAAAGAGTGTCTTTGGGATATATTTTGGAAGTAGACATTTAGGGAAATAGCAAATGAAAAACAAAACAAAACAAAACAAAATGATAATTTCCCTGAGGTTTTTCCTTTGAATAACTGAGTGGCTGGGGTTGTCATTGACCGAGACAGAGAAAAACACTTAAGGATAGATTTAAGGATAAATATTGGAAATTAAGAGCTCTGATTTGACCACATGAACTTCATAATGTCATTAATAGTCCAAGTAAATGCAGGCTTAGCAAATTTCAATGCTGTGCTTAGACTGACATATTCCTCATCTCAGTGGAATGATAGATACCGCCAATCACCCTGTCTCCCAAGGGAGAAGCCTAAACGTCATCCCCGACCAGGCCTTCCCTTTCCCTGTCGGCCATCCCGCCTCCAGTTAGCTCAAGCTCTCTACATTTCACCACCCTGTTATTACATCTGAATTTCATATCAAACCCACCTCATTAATCCAGTTCCCACTCCAATCATTAGGACCAGAGAGTATGGTTGTGTCACTGCTACTGGGTGGTACCCAGCATAAGACACAACCAGCAGATGATACAGACTTGATGATCTGGGGTACGGTGGCATTTTATAAGTTTAGGTCTTTCCCTTTTGTATCTTCCCCACACACCCTAGCCCCAGCATTATTTTCTGTATATTACAGTAATTATTAGGTATTATCTGCCTCACTGACATTTAGGTTCCTTGACTAGGGAAAGAGATAATGTTGCCAGGGCCCTAGCAGAAGCTCCAGTTAAGATGTCAAGATGAGTCCCAAAGTCTGAAAAAACCTCAGCCTCACCTAATTTGGCCTAGTGTTTCCAGTACAGGATTGTCCAGCTTAAAAATTCCAGCTTTCCTTCTCTCTTTCATACTATAAAGCAGTAGAGGAGCAGAGAAAAAGGAAGAAAGAGAGAAGAAAAGAATGGCATATGTCCTCTCATTTCCATCCTCTCAAACATCATCATCATTTTTATTTATTACAATATGGTATTTGGAGCATTTCCCTGTTCTGTGGACCATCAGAATGGATTTCTAGTGAATGCCAGTGTCTACTGCATGTATAATCAATGTTGCTTACATAATCAAAAGAGGAGAGGTGATCATAAGTGATTGGAAATTGTTTAAATTTCTTCAGAAAGGTTCTTGAGATGAGTGTCTCCATTAGTACTGACAAGGGAAATCAAGAAAAGGTATGGCAGAAAGAAAGATAGAAATTACTCTAGTTGGGGAAAGTGGAGTGAAACCAATCAGTTTAGAAGCAGCTCACGAGGCAGTATGCACCAAGAAATGAAGACAGTTTTATGAGGCTGGTGTTGGCATTTTAATAGAGGTTATTAGAATCCACAGGCAGGAACTTGAATTTCATGCCTAAGGTAACCGAAAATTCCTCAGAGCAAGTTTGACCAATTATATATGACCCTATTGGACAAGCCAGGGTTAGAAACACACTTCCATTCTGTTTTCTAGACCCCACCTCCATAAGAAGTTAATTTGTATTGCACAACCCAGTCTGGCTTAGACAGAAACATTTCATTTTTTAGAAATTACCAAAAATATTTATAGCTTGACTAAGCTAATTTAAAACATATCAAAAGCATGCCATGCCTTACATTCTCTGGACCGCAGCTGTGGGAGTGGCGGCAAGACTCTAAGCCAACAGTGGCTCCATGGCTCAGCCCGGGACCCTCTATTAGAAGCAATACTCTCCATTCATCAGGACTCTCCCACAGATTACGTAGGACCTATTCTATTCACTAAGCGACAGTCTAGTATGCATTCAACTGTTTCCTGTCACGGTTTCTTCATAACCTAAACTTTCGAGGCATTTGAGCCTTGAGCAAGATCCTGAGCTCATCTCAGAGTGTCCTGACCCAGCTAAATATTTTACAATTTGTTTCCAAATCCAGGAAAAGCTGAGTCTTACCCTTGGATAAACCTCAATTGTGTCCTGGGGGGAAAAAAAGAAAAAGCAATTAAATAAAACAAGTGGGAAAAGATTTCCTTTGTTCTGATGAGAAGATTTAACATTTGCCCCAGGGCCGCAGCCTGGGCCATCAGGAGTTGAGTTAATAATACATGAAGGCCGCCAGGCCTGCCCAAAGGACCAGAACCACACACCGGTCGTTCCTGCCTCGTGTTCTTGGTGTTCCAATGGAAGCAGTGATAATTATTAACTTCTTTAATATTAAGAGACACTCCAAAATGTTCTCAAATCTCCAGAAAATACGAGGTTTATCAACTATAAGTATACTAGACAAACTGATTATTTTTCTAATTAAACTGCTTCCACTGGAAAAACTGTTTTTCATGAATTAGAAAAGGCATGCAAGGAGAAATCATTATTATTTTTTTGCTTCAAAATTTACATGGAGAAAAGGAAAATAAAAGAGAAGAAGCGAACAGGGAGGGGTTGCTAGGAAACAGGAGAAGAGACCCCCCCCAGCCTTGTTTGTTCTGCAAACTTCTTTAAGCCAATGCTGATTTCACATTCTGCATTTGATATACACATGCTTCGTGATAAAAGCAAGGGAACAAAATTACAAAGTCCAATATTGTCATCACCATGAAGCAATGTGCAAATGATGCTCTTGAAATAAGCCGGGGAAAGGCCTGGGCAGATTCGCCCACATGAAGGCAATTTCTTTGTTATACTCCTATTGTTTACGCAAAACTCCAGTGAAGTGGGCTTGGAGTTCCTACAGAGTGCAGGGTTGTGACTCATGTAACCAATGAGGAAGAGCCCTCTCCACAAACGAGCCACACGGCCGAGAATGGGCAGAAAGTAGCCTTAAGTGAGTCATATGACGTAAGATGGTACAAAGATGATTCACCAGGTCCCAGCAAAATCAATGGAAGCAAATGACCAGTGTCCCCCGGGAAGCTCAGCCCTGGTGGGCAGAGGAGACGGGTCTGGCTCACAGAGCCCCGTCCGTGGGCAGAGGGGACAAGCTGCTGGTGGTGGAAGTGCCGTCATGGGTAGGCTGAGGGAGCAGCTCCTTCTGGGGTGGCTGCTCGTTTTCCATTAAGGATCTTTGTGGCCAAGGGATACATCTGCCAAAGGATACAAATGCTCTTGAGTGTGTAATGTGAGATGATTTATCCAGAAGGCTGCACAGCTGGCATCAGATAAAAAGTTGGGAATCATTTTAGACGTACGTTACCTAGAAGCAGCATTCCCACCCCGATGCTAAATTTAAACCATTCCTGTCATTTCAGATGCTTAATGAAATCTGTTTCTCATAGGATGGCTGTCTTAGAAATAGCATGTGACCTGTCCCCCCCAAAATGGAAGAGAATTTGAAGAATATAAATCACCTGTTCTTCTACCTCCCTCTCCCCACTCACACATACACACACCTCTCTTTTAAGAAAAAAATTTCAGAACAGAAGAAGGAATTCATTGATAAAAGATGAGCTTCCCAGGACAGGGTAAGGGTAAGAGTAAGGAGGGGTGGCTGGTGCCTGCCAATCTCTCTCAGGCAGCAGAGCTAACTGACTCATGCTAAAGCCCCAGAGGGATCATTGGTTCCCTTAGTTGCCCTTTAGGAGGAGAGAGACAGAAACATGTTATTGTAAATGTTCCACGGAGCCCCAGCTTTACTGGACCCAACAGAACTACAGGATTACCCCTCTGCTCACCGTGCTAGAGTATAAATAAGCTGATGTGTGCTACACAGCTAAAAACCTAAGAGAAAACAGCAAGCACGTGCGTGCATGCACAGACGTGCAATTCAAGATCCAATGGGAAGGTTTACATAGTCGGATTGGGTCTATCCTATCCCAAGCTTGAATATTAAAGTACGTTTTAAAAGCTTCCAATGTTTCTTGATGCAATTTAAAAGTAAAAGCACTGAGGATATTAATATCCTCGTCTCAACTATAGATTCCGAAACTATTTCGTTTCACGTCTACAAGTGCAAGCAGGCCTTGTTTTGTCTGAGTCACCTCCTCCCCACAATATGGCTCAGAAAGAGCATCTAAGTACAGATTTCTAAGGCCCTCTCTTAAGGTGAGCAGACGGGCAGAAAACCAGGAGCCCATATCTATGTATCAATGATGGTTCAGTGAGAACGGGGACAAGCCTTTGGCTGTTCTATGCCCAAGGCAGTAGATCTTAGGAATACTTCGTTAGAGAGTCCAAACCATGTGGGTTGCTGGGGCCTTTGAGTTTCCAGAGTTTTCCATCAAGACCTTTTGCCAAAGCTGCTGTGGTCACTATGCATTGTGGGCTTACAATGCTCAAACAGTTAATGCAGCTGAAAGTTTCCGCTTGATTTTTTAAAGGATGTGGCATAAAGCCGCTGGGGAAGACAGTGGTTCTTCATGGAAAGTCCTAAAATCCCACATCGTGTATTACTTCAGGTGTCAGAGCATCTTCTTCTTAAGCCACGTCATCAACACTTCTGGCCCCAATTAATGCAAGGAAAACCACCTGCAGTCCTCACTGCCACAGCTAAGAGCTTTAGCCTTCCTGGAGTTCTACCATGTTTCACCCTTTGAAGTATTGCCAAAACACCTAATCCTCTCACACATTTCTTAATGTGGGATTTGCCACCTGGAGGATGTGCTCTGAAAAGTCAAGCCATTATTGACAACCTAGTGTACGTCACTAAACACATGAATGCAAATTATTGTTTTGTATCATTTACCATTATTTTATGAACTCACCACAAGATCAATTGCAAAGTCATCTACAGAATATAACTACCTCTATAGTGACACAGATGAATGACATTGCTTTTTTTTCAACCAAAAATGTTCTGCACTGACACTATCCTACAAGTTGAACAGCTGACTACAAATATCTTCTGGGTGGCACTAGCCCAAAGTAAAAGTTACCTGGATGAAGGTATATTAATGAAGGACAGTCCACTCCCTGTTGGTTACTAATATCTTTACTCGATGCTCAGAACAACGTTTGATTAATTCTCTGTTGACATTCAGAATGCATACATGTTTTCTCTTTTATTAAAGTATGCAGCGATTAGCTGAGTCTGGAAATACTCAAAGTATCTCAAGATGCTTTGTAGGCAAGAGTCATGAAACCAAGACTCAGTCAAATATAAAACTAGGCACAAGTCTTAGCCATATTATTTTTCTAACAAAAAATATTTGCAGATGTCTCCTACTGACATAGAAAATAGTTTTGGTTCTTCCAATAGCAGTTTATGATGCTGGCTATACCTCAGGGCTTCCGGTGCTCCCGGTCAAGGGTGGGCTGTGCTTTCCACAGAGGAATAGGGTAACTTAATGGCCATTGACAGTGTGTGAGGGGGGGATATGAGCTATTCCCTCAGGCCAGGGCCCAGAATTCAAGGTCTTGCTTTCCCAAGAACAGCCTATTGTAGAATAGATAATGAAAGATAATTCTCACTTATGTCAGAGAAGCTCAAAGAGCTTTGTGATTTTTAAAAAACTAACTTCAATGGCAACCCACTGAGATAGGAACTGGTACAAACCAGATTCTGATCGGAAGATTGTAGTACTAGGTGGGGAAGGGCATGGTATGCCAGCATGCAGCTTGCAGTACAATTGAACAACTGGGGTTCAACATCTTTGCATTAATTTCTGGTCTATGTATCACCAGACTGGCTTCCTGCTGAAGCATCTCTTATGCTTTCATGTGCAAAACTAAATTCAGAATCATTTTCCTGTTAAATTAGTCTATAAAACTTCCACGAATTGAAATCCGAGCCCTTATAGCCCCTACTGTCATTGTTAAAATATAGTCATTGTGATGTTTGGTCCCACTTGGAATTACATTCTAACAGAAAAATCTGTATAAAGTAAATGCCAGGTTTAAAAGTCATAAGAGCAACTAAGCAAGTGCATTTATCACCAACACTATTATTTACAATTTCTTCAGGTGTTGTTATGCCAAGTGTTCTGTTGAACTGAGAGCATGCATTTAAATAGTATCCCACACTAATCCGAGGTTATGAAGCAATGTTTATTCAGTAGTCAGTGAAAACAGGCCTCTCATCTGTGTGGAATAATTGACTATCAAACTGATTTTTTAAATGTGCTCTGCGTAGAGCCAGGCCTTCTGAGTATCTCTAGAAAGCAAACTAGGGCCTAAGAAAGCATTTGGAATGTGTGGCCAGTACCTGACATTTCTAACATTCCCATAGGGGGTTGAGCCACACCCTGGGGCAACTGCGAGGCCATGGAGTAGGTTTGTGACAAAACATCCTTCTCGAGCACGGGATGGAAAGGCAGGGCCCCTGAATACGAGAGTCAGCATTTATTCACATGACCATTCATAATCCAGCCTGAGCATTTGCGATTAATGGGAACACAGAACTCACCCTGTGGCCTCCTCCTTGTATCCTGGAGGAAAGGATGGAATGAAAGAGAAAGTGACTCCCCTTTTTATTGTCTTGGAAAGTGAACAGGAGAGCTACTTGGTCAGGGAAATTTCTTAGCCCAAACGCTTAAGTGTATTGACCTAGCTTTGTTGGGGAATTACAGTGTGATTATTTTAAAAGTTCTTTCTTGTTCAAAAACATTTTTTTTTTTTTAAAAAAAGGACAGTGTCCATAAAGCACATTGCCATTCAGAATTCCCTCGCACCCCAAAGAAATGGAATAACTTCAGTCACCATAAGTAGTTTGATTTCATCCAAGTATAACCTTAACAATTCTTGGTAAATCAGTATTTTAGTTCTATGAAAAGAAGTAAAGTACTTTTCAGTCATTTTCTAATTGAAAATATCTAAGAAATGCAATGGAGAAGGAAAAAAGGTAAAATTTAGGGTTCCTTAGAAGAGGAAAGTGCCTGTTTTCGCTTTGTGCTTTGACCCTTGTTCGCGTTTCACTGCACTCTCTAGCCCCTCGCCATCGTATCCTCTGCGAGCTCTTTCAACAGTCTCTGCCTTTTACCTGCCTCTGAACCCCACACTGTAGGGTTTGTTAGTGAGTCATGCTGCCAGCACTGGGCCCACTGGCTCAGATTCCCCCTGCTGCCAAAACTCCTCCAGGCTGCCTAATCCCCAAGCTGCCCATTCCTTTCCCCAATTTAGCCTCATTGTCAGGTTTGGGTCTTTGCCTAGGTTTCCCTTTAACTTTTGCCAGTTAGTTGCCCTGTCTAGTAGACTCTTGACCCTCAAAGACAGGATGCGACATACTGAGCCTGAGTTAATCGAGATGGAGCCTTGGTGTTTCTCACCAAACCATGGCGGGGGCTGGCTCCTGCTCCCCCACCCCTACCCCAGCCTCTCATCCAGACATGGGCAGATCTTCCAGAATCATGACTTTTGATTGCTGGCTCCAAGAGCTCAAGTCCTCAGTCTCTGTGCCTCTATTTACTCACTTAGCTAGAGGATCCCTTTCATCCTACGCACACTTTTTTTTCTAACTTTGTATTTTGAAGTTACAGACTCACAGGAAGTTGCAAAAATGGCAGAGTCTCATGTAGCCTTCAACCAACCTCTCCAAATGGTAATGTCAAAAGTATAGTTATAGCATGATATTAAAATTATAGGACAATATGTCATGATATAGTACATCATCAAAACCAGGCAATTGACATTAGTGTTTTACTGTTAACTAGACCTCAGACCTTACTCAGTTTGTGCCTGTGTTTGTATGTACATATAGTTCTTTGCAATTTCATGCTATGTATAGATTTATGTAACAACCACCACAATCAAGATACAGAACTGTTCCATCACCACCACAAAAGAACTCCTTCATGCTGCCTCTTTGTATCCGTGCCACCCTCTGCCAATTACACCCTCCACACCCCAGTCATTAATCTGTTCTCCGTCTCTGTACTTTTGCCATTTTGAGGATGTTATATAAATGAAATCATACAGGATGTGATCTTTTTTTCACTAAACCTAAGACCCTTGAGGTCCATCCAGCCTGTTGTCATGCCAATAGTTCATCCCTTTACAATGATGGGTAGCATTCCCTTGTTGAGATGTGCCAGTTTGTTCAGTTGAATCAGGGACAGGAGGGATTATTGCCACCATCTTGGAGATTACACAATCCTCCAGCTATGTGCTACAGTAAGTAGCACAGAGACTGAAAACTATTCACCCATAATGTAAGACATTTGGGTTAAAGGAGTTTTAATTTGCTTCCAGTATTTTGCTGTTACACTTAAAGCGGCCATGAACATTTATTTGTACACAGGTTTTGTGTGAACGTACATTTTCATTTCTGTGGAATAAATGTCCAAAAGTACAACTGCTGGGTCATATGATAAATACATGTTGAGTTTTATGAAAAATTGCTAAACTATTCGCCGGAGTGGCTGTACCATTTTACATCCCCACCAGCAAATGAGAGACCCAGTTTTTCCACATCCTCCTTCGCTAGCATTTTATTATCACTGTCTTTCATTTAAGCCATTCTAGTAGGTGTATAATGATATCCCACTGTTGTTTTAATCAGCATTTTTCTGATGATGTTGAACATGGCTTAATGTGCTTATTTGCCATTCATATCTCCTCTATGGTGAAATATCTGTTTCTATCTTTGGCCCATTTTATAACTGTTCTCTTTTTAAATGTTTTATATTCTAGATGTAATAGTTTGTCTTTTATTCTCTTAATAGAGTCTATCACAGCACAAACGTTTTTAAATCTATTAATTTTTTTTTTATGGATCATGCCTTTGATGTCATGTCTAAGAATTCTGTACCTATAAGAGAAACTAAGAACATGTTTTTGTATGAATGTGCATAAAAGAGCTTTACAGATACCTGAACTAATTAAAGTAGGGAATCTTGTGGTAACAGGAGGGTGTGGGCAGGATTAGGAGGTGTCTTTTCATCTTTTTATATTGTTTATGAGTTTTTAACTATATAGATGAATTTTAAAAATGGAGCATGGGCTTTGGAGTCATATGAGTTTCAATATAAACTCCATAGATTAGTTGTTAGAGTTTGAGAAAGTTATTTATTACTTGTTTTCTCATCTGTAAAATTAAATGTAAACATAGACAAAATAGCTGACTTTTTATGAAGATTAAATGAGATAATGTGTGTGAAAATACTCATTTTAATAAACTTTGAAGCAATTATGAAATTGAATTAGAATCATAAACCAAAGCAAAGTTTATATTTTAATATGAAACAGTTCAAATTTTCCTGTTGCTTCACAGTCATCTTTGGTGACATACTGCTGGGGAATTACAGTAGCTGTGCCTGTGACCTTTGCTTCTCTAATTAATGCAGTTTCAATAAACATTTTCAAAAGCTTATAAAAATCTATATTCTTTACATGAACTAGCAATCTCTAAAATTCTCATTAGGTGGGAATTATTGTTGTTAACAATAGGTGAAAACCCAGAGCTCAGAGAGGTAAAATGACTTGCTGGTTTGTCTAATTCCAGAACTTTTATACCTAACTTTAATGTCAGTGTAATCCAGAATATTCTCCACGCAACTCCAATCCCTAGGGATATTGTTCAAAAAAGAAAATTCATTGGTTGAATAAATTTAATATAATGTTAAAAGCATGTTTGTAAAGCCCTTCTTGGGTTTGCAATGCATATTAGCAAATTAAAGGTCCTGAGAAGTTCTGTAGTCTTTCACCCAACATATCCCAGATTAACATAATTGCAGAATTCTTTAGAAATCTATAGCACTATCAGCACTACTCAGAATTAATATTCCATAGAAAACATTTTAATGTATGCACTGAGCATACATTATGCCCTGTTTTAAAAAGCTTGATATTTCCATAAACTAATCCTGATACGAGTGATACCAAAGTGTTATACTTTCACAAGAACTCTACAAATAACTTATGTGGCATGATAGCATCTTACTGATGAAAGTAATAAGCCTATGGCAAACTTAGTGAAATTATACATACTGTATGTGCCTTTCGTTTCTGAAGATAACCCGTGAGGAATAGCAAGTTTACATCAACAACTCTGAGAGCAAATGATATTAAAGGGAACATAAATTTCCTTCCTAATAAGCCTGCTTTTCACCTTGAATCATGTGCTATTAAAATGTTTAAGACTAAAAGTTTAAAATAAGGTAATTTGGGAAGGTATTCTATTTAACTAATGCAAAATGAATGTTGTTTAACATATGACCAAAAAATAAAATTATTTAAATCTTAGTCACTACCTTTAATTCCAGTGCTTATTATCTACATCTCTTCTTAAAGGCTCTTAGAACACAGATATTATATTATTTTCCACCACTCTCAGCTCAATGTCAATCCTCTTATACAGTAGCTTTTTGAACAAATTCTTCCTAATGAATGTGATGTTGATGGGTGATGGTTTTAGATATATAGTTACAGGCATATATCTAACATGAAATCATACTAAATGCCTCTTTTTCTAAATTTTCCTTTTCTAATGACAGCAAAATGAGTTACATACACTATTCTATTTTGTAGTAACAAAATCAGAGTAATGAGCAAATCCATGCCTGGTCAGTCATGTTATTCTTAGAAGGTAAAATTATCTTTTCATTCCAGCTTACTGTTATTTCCATTTTGCTGGGATTGGAAATAAATGAAATACTAGAGTTATAAAACTTTAATGTTTTTCTATTTTTATGAATTACTGAAATTTGTTATTTGTTTCAAAATTATTTTAAGAAATTTTAAATGACTTAATTGAAGCCAGTGACTTATTAACAAAAGGAACTTTAGAGATACAATAGTAACAAATTCATTTCCTCTAAAAATTAATTTAAATTAAAATAAAAATGTTTTATTTCTCCTATTTCACAAGAACTGTAGAATTGAGATTTACAATAACTAATACAATATTTAAATAGAATTATCTGTAATTTCTACCTATAGAACATTTTAAAGGGTCTAAACTAAGACATTTAATAGCGTCAGGCATAACTTGTTATGAATTGAACTTAAGATACTTTTGTTTTCTATCTTATTAAATAGGTTTTCCAGTGAGGGTGGATATTATTACTTCCCCTTTGTCCTAAACTCCTAAAAGTATATAAAATATACTGTAATACTCCAGAACGTATTGTTTCCCAGAACTTTCACACTTGTGTCATTTAGCCTGGAGTTCATGACGACCTAAAAAAACAAAATTATTTTGACTGTGACTTTTTAGCTGATTTGGCTCACAATAAAATAAAAACAAGGAAAAATAAACTCATAAATGCATTTTATGAAATTCTGTTTATCCACTTGGCAACTTTAGATGTTTTCATATAGAATACAAAACTGTTACCTTTTCAGTTCTAATTGTGATACAATTCACAACTTAAAATTCTAAACTAACCTGCCATCTGGGCCTATGAATCTGAAAGTTAGTGCCTCATTTGGGGACTTTCATTACATGAAAATATGAAAATTTGGACTTCTGAATGCCCAATAACCTATCAAAAAAAGCTCTGATTTCTAATTTTTGACTACTTTCAGAATTCACATTCTTAAAATAGTGATTCCTAAGAACCTAAGGCTCAAATGGAACATAAAATTAAAGCCTATTTTAAAAATGTTTAATAAAAACCTCAAACATAAATAACTTATTTTGTTAACTTCCTACTTTAGATTTACATTTTTCACTGACTGATAGATAATCCATGCAGGAGAATCCAGAAATTCATTATTAGAAAAGGATTTATTCAAATCTGTTTATCTACTGTTATGCCATATGGTCCATTTTGATAATTTATCAAAATATATAATTTATCTCTTCCTATCATTAATACATCAATATAGGATTCAAAAGTTCACTTTTAACAAGTCTAACAAGTACTTGTCAGGGCTATGAAACAAGTTTAATATATGTAAATAATCTAAATGCTTGTGTTATATTTCACCACAGATATTGCCTTAAAATATCTGAGTTAACAGCATAAAGATAGATACTTTACACTGTACATTTTCTGAAACTGGGGCTTATTTTATGAGGGAAATTTGGCTTGATAATTAAAGCTTTTATGTCAACCAAATTCAGGATACTCGTTTTACATAGTCTTGAATTTTAATATTAAACACAAGCTAAGTCAATATGTTCTGAGCAAGAATTATGTCTAGTTCTTTTCTATAATCTACTTACATTTTTCAGCTTACAATTTTACAAGTTTTAAATTGTTTTAAAAGTAATACACTCGCAGAGCTTAGAAATCAAACTCTGCTAAAAAGATTTGTGCCAAAATAGTTGCTACCTCACCCCAGCTCAGAGGCCATCACTCTCAGCTCCTTCAGCTCTTTCAACTGTTTCTTCATTTCAATTTATTTATTTTTTAACCACTTTATTAAGGTAGGATTAACATGTAAAAAGTTGAATTTGGTTAATGTATACTACTTAACGAGTTTGGGGATATGTAAACAACTGTAAAACCACACCACCATCAAGGGCACAGACATATATCCATCACCTCCCAAAGTTTCCTCCTGCCCCCTTTATTAGTAGTGTGTGCGCGTGTGTTAACAACACATGATCTATCTACCCTCTTGGCAAATTTTAAGTATAAAATTTATACTGTTAGTTATAGGCACTATGCTGTATAGTAAATCTCTAAAATTTATTTATGCAAGATAAGTAAGTTCTGGCCATTCCAACCAACTGGGGAAAGAGTGCATGTGCGCGTGTGCGTGTGCGCGCACATACACACACACAAATCAATACAGGGAAAGCGAGACCATGCTATTGAGCACAATGTTAGTTAGCTGTGGGCTTGTCACATAAAGCTTTATGTTGAGGTATGTTTCCTGTACACCCAATTTGTTGACTTTGTATCATAAATGGATGTTGAACTTTGTCAAATGCTTTGATCGTCTATTGAAATGATTTTTATCCTGTTTTGTTAATGCTGTGAATCACATTGATTTGCATGTTTCGAACTATCTCGCATCACTGGAATAAATCTCACTTGATCATTGTGTATGGTCCTTTTAATGTATTGTTGAATCGTTTGCTATTTAGTTGAGAATTTTTGGAACTATGTTTGTCAGAGATATTGGCCTGTAATTTTATTTTGTGGCATCGTCTGTTTTTGGTATCAGGGTAATGCTGGCCTCACAAAATGAGTTAGAAGTGTTCCTTCTCTGTTTTTGCCAGAGTCTGAGAAGGATTAGTATTAATTCTCCTTTGAATATTTGGTAGAATTCACCAGCGAAGCTGTCTGGTCCTGGGCTTTTGTTGAGAGATTTCTGATTCTGATTCAATCACCTTGCTAGTAATCAGTATATTCAGATTTTCTATCTTCTCAAGATTCAGTCTTAGTAGGTTGTATGTTTCTAGAAATGTACCCATTTCTTTTATATCCAACTTACTGACATGTAATTGCTCATAGTTCTTATGATCCTTTGTATTTCTGTGGTATCAGCTGTAATAGCTCATCTTTCATTTCTGA
The DNA here is from genome assembly GCF_014176215.1 of Rousettus aegyptiacus. Taxonomy (NCBI): domain Eukaryota; kingdom Metazoa; phylum Chordata; class Mammalia; order Chiroptera; family Pteropodidae; genus Rousettus; species Rousettus aegyptiacus. Next base: position 125,836,954 of record NW_023416284.1, read on the forward strand.
TTTTGTTTTTTTTCTTGGGGAGTCTAGCTAAAGGTTTGTCTATTTTATCTTTAAGAAAAGAAACCAAGCTCTTAGTTTTATTAAACTTTTCTATTGTTTTTAATCTCTCTCTCTTTATTTCCACTCCGATCTTTTTTTTCGTCTACTAACTTTGGACTTTGTTTATTCTTTCTCTAGTTCCTTGAGTCATAAAGTTAGGTTATCTGAAATTTTGATTTCTGGATGTAGCCATTTATCCCTTAGAACTGCTTTTGCCACATCCCATAAGTTTTAGCATGTCGTATTTCCATTTTCATTTGTTTCATTATTTTTTTTTATATTTCTCTTCTGAATTCTTCTTTGAACCACTGATCAGTATTCAGTAACATGTCATTTAATCTTCACATATTTGTGAATTTTCCAGTTTTCTTGTGTTCGATTTCTAGTTTCATACCATGGTGGTTGGAAAGATACTTGATATGATTTCAATTCTCGTAACTTTATTAGGACTTATTTTGTGGTCTGACATATGATCTCTCTTGGAGAAAGTTCCATGTGTGCTTGAGAAAAATGTGTATTCTGCTGCTCTTGGATGGAATGATCTGTATATATGTTAATTCCATCTGATCCAACATGTCTTTTAAAGCCAATATTTTCTAGTTGAGTTCATGTCTAGTTGATCTATGGAAAACTTATTTTCTTAATAGCAAGTTATAATGAGGACTAGGAGATTTTAGGACAACTAAGAAAATTTTTTTAAGAATTTAAGTTTTAGTAAATATTCGAGATTTAAAAAGCAAGCAATTTTTAAATATCTTCTTTTGCTATCAATAAAGAGCCCCTGATTTAATAAACACAAATTAAGGCTTATAAAATTAGTATAGCAAATATGTTTTCCACTCTCTTCTAGTTACCAACCTCCTCTGTGGTATGGAAAATAACTATCTAGATCATCAAGCCCAAAATGGCTTCTCTCTTCTTTCACCTCAAAATATCTGTCCTCAGTACTGTGGTTTTTTAAACTTTAGCACAAATCAGAATCACCTACAGGGCTTGTTAAAAACAAATTGTGGGGCTCAACTCCCAAATTTTTGGATTCAGTAAAACCCAGTAATTTTCATTTCTCACAAGCTCCCAGTGGTGTTCATGTTGCTAACCTGGAGACCAAACTGAAAACTACTCATCTATGATTATCCTCAATTTCTTCCCTTACGTTTAAGAGAAATAGATAGCACTTCTCTACATTCTAACAAATTTTACTTTGTACTTAGTTCCATCTTCATGCCCATTCTGCGATTATTTCTTCTATTCCCAGCATCTCCAATGTCTTTCTACATGTATTGACTACTCACTTTCTTTATGTATAGTCTTCCATTTTTTCAAAAACAAAACAAGCGCTCCATCCAACTACCATTTGTGTCTTAATCATCTACCCATTTACTGTCAAATTTCTAGATAAAAAATCCTTAAACCAAAACCTCTGCATTCTCATATTTTTCTCCATTACTTACATCATCTCTGAATCGAAGTCCCAGCAGAAAACAGCACTCTCAACTTGGGTAAATTATTAATAGAACCTTTATAAAACTGTGGACAAGACTTAGGAAAATTTTAACAGATATTGCAGAAACCTAGGCTAGAAACAATGGGTCCTTTGCCATTCTTAGATCTGAATGGGTGAGGGAAAACAACATTCACCAGAGTCTGGAGAGAGAGTGCTGTGCGGAGAGCAAGCTACCTGAAATGAGCAGGGATCTTCCTATGAATACAGCCAAGACACACTTCAGAGGAGTGGGAACAGAAATTAAAAAAAAAAAAAAAAATCTTTTCTCTTTCCTCCTGCCAATATTATGTAGTAGTCAGTTTGAAGCCAGAGTGAAATGAGCTGGTCGGTAATATCCTAAAGTTCAACCTCACGAGACATAATAGTGGAAGAATAGAGACTGAATCCGAGCTATAAACAGATGATAACCAGCACAGTCTGCCCCTTTTGTTCTTCAGCATCTATTCTTGTCCTTTATTTAAGTAACAAATTTGTGTACTCAATATAGGAAACATACAAAGTCCTCTAAGCTACTATTTCATAAGAGGTTGATGTCAATTCATTCATATTTTTTTCATGAACACATGAAACATTCTCTAGAACAGACAGTAAAAGATAAAACACCTCAATACATTAAAAACTATTAAAACAATGCAAAGTAAGTTCTCCAAATTTAACAAAATCAAATTAGAAATCAAAGATAAAAGATATTTGTGGAAATCCAAAATATTTTGAAATGAAACAATATACTTTTAAATAATCTATGGTTCAAAGAAGAAATAAAAAAGAAATTAGCAAATATTTTGAACTGAATGAAAATTAAAACAACATAAAAACTTAAGAGAATACAGCTAAAGCAGTGCTTAATGGTAAATTTATAGCTTTAAAATGCCTGTATTTAGAAAGATCTTAAATCCATACTCTAATCTTAAATATCTAGAAAACAGTAAATTTAAGCTAAACAAGTAGAAAAAAAATAATAAAGGTTAGGGTTAAAACCAATAAAAAAGAAAACAATAGCAAAAAATGAAAGGAAACATCAAAATTGGTTCCTTAAATAGATCAACAAATTGATAAAATCCAGGAAAAAAGGCAAGAAAACAGAGAGTACAAAAATCAAAAATGACAGTGGGGAATGTACTCAATAATATTATAATAACTACGTATGGTGTCAGATGGGTACTAGTCTTATTGGAGTGATCAGTTGGTAAAGTTATATAAATGTCTAATCTCTTGTGCTATATTCCTGAAACTAATACCATATTGTATGTCAACTGTAATTGAAAGGAAAATTTTTTAAAGTAAAAACAAAAGTACATCTGAAATTAATATATTGTATGTCAACTGTAATTGAAATTTTTTAAAGGGGGTGGCGGGGGAGATGGTTTCACTGGTTAATTCTATCAAACATTTAAATAAAAAATAATACCAATCATCTATAACACACTTCCAGAAAAGTGAATACTTCTCAACTCATTCTATGAGGCCATTATTACACTGATTCAAAGAGCCAGAAAAAGATAGCATAAGAAAACTACAGACCAATATCACTTCTGAATTACAGCAAAATCCTCAATTAAATATTAGTAAATTATACCAAACACTTCTTTCTGCAGTGCTGTTAATGGTCCATTTCTTGACCTATTGGTAAATCACTGAGCTGAATATTTTTGTCTTGTGCACTTACCTGTGTTATGGTTCAAGATTTTAAAAGGTTTAAATACACATACAATAGAGAAAAGAATGCCTAGTCTATGCCTTCAAAATACAAGTAATTTAGTAAACGATAAAAACTGATAGGAAAATAAAAATTGTGGCAGAATATGACAACTACCTTCATTAAAAGGTGTAGAATATTAAGAGGAAATAATTTCATCCATTTATGTTACAGGTTTTATTTTACTTTGGAGGGAATATGGGAAGAAAAAGACAAGAAAAACTTTATAAAGGAAATAGAATTTGGGTTGCTTTAACCATGAATAGGTAAAATTGCAATTAGGTGAAGAAAAAGAAAAATTTAGAGATCTGCATGAGCAAAGCTTGAAGCCTATTTAGGAGAAACATAATTCAGTTTTGACTCCACCACTACGTGTACAGATGAAACAAATCACTTGAAGGCCAAGGGGAAGATATATGAACTTACTTAAAGTGTAGATGCAGTAATTTAAGTGAGCAGATTAGGAAAAAGACAAGCCATTTGCTTTGGGGTAGTAGTTTGGGAGGAAGCAAGTTTAATGGATTGGACAAGGGAGACAGAAAGGGCTAGAAGCAGTTAAGGGACTAAAGCTGTGATTCTCAACCGTTTTCTCAACCTTTCAGGAGTTAGGTGATGAGATAAAAAAGATTTTTCATGACAGATTATTTGCCTTTTTCAATCTCAATTTTTCAAGTTTCTAGACACTATATGACATGTCTTCTATTAAATAAGGTAGTAAAGATTTAAATCTGAAGTTGAGTTATATATTTTTAAGTATAAAAGTACAAAAAACTCCACTCTTGCTAATTGTTTTGTAAAATAGTTACATTTTCATTAAAAATGTTATTTATCTTAGCATGTGATGGTTTATAATTTTTATATGAATTGAATTTTTAAAGTTCTAATTTATAATTAATTAAATGTGGATAGATGCAATCCATATAAAAAAGCTCTTTGAGGTCCTCAATAATTTAAGTATAAAAGGGTCTGAGCCCAAAAGAACAGAATTAAGGACATAAAACATAATTGTGGTAATAAGAATAAAATGGAAAAGATTAAATAAAAGATACTGCAGAGAAAGGATTGATATAAATATAGGGGCAAAATAGGAAAAGGGACAAGGAAGAATCCAAAGGTTCAGCCTAAATGATTTGGGAGAATGACAGATTAAGTGATAAGGAAATAAAAAAGAGAGTTTGAGAGTGGCCAGAATTCAGTTTTGACACAAATGAAATGCCAGCCAAGCAGCGAAGGAGAGACATATAAGAAAATAAAATATATAAGGGTAGGATATAGTTTGATGATCATGTGTGTAATGAAAGATCACACTGTTCTGGCATCTTGCACAACTGATCATCATTTCAAGCAAAAATATATCCACAAGCATTACTACAAATATCTTACATCGCTTGTCCCCTGTTCCTTGGTGGAAGGTTGTTCTAGTTTTTTCTAAAAATATCTCTTATATTGTCAATTCTAGAAGCTTCTGAGTTATACTCATTTTTACTAAGTGCTTTTTAATATTTTCTTAGTCTTGGCTAAACTGCTGTAGACAATTAGCAATTTCTAAGAGGCAGTCAGTATAGTTATAGAAGAACCAGAAAGAAGACTTCATTCTCATTAGTCACTTTCTCTGACGGTCATTTTCTTCAACTTATAAAAAGAAGGTGAATATGCATAATCTATAAGGCTTCTTTAGATCTAAAATTTTATGAAACAGCTACCAGCCCCCTTTAATCATGAACAAACACATATATCCCAGCCTACAAGAGTTACAGAACCAACCTGGATGTTCACTAGCAATACCCTTCTCAACTGACTGTTGTTGTTCTTATGTAAAGTAGGATTGTCTTTAAATTTATTTTAAAGGACACCTCTTTAGAGCTTTCAGAGTAGTCCTGAATCTTGTATTTAGTCAACAAATTTGCCTTTACCTGACTAGACCTCTTGGTTTTGCAAATTTTAAGTGTGTTCTGCTCTAACACCGTAACCCCTACTCTCAATTCCCCACCTCCTATCACTTTTCCAGGCTAAAGAGTTCTGATTATTTGGTTATTTTTAAAAACCCTGGCATCCCATTGATCCTTTAAATTGCCCATTTCTAGATTTTCTTCAATTCTATTAAGTCTTTCTTGAAGTCATAGGATTAAAGATGAATAATTGCTGGCAGAATAATGTTATTATTAGTGGGGAAAAGCCATCCCATTCCTGGGCTTTTTGTGGCAATGTATCAAGTTGCAATCTTCATGGAATTGTTTATGAATTATAGTTTATAGCATGCTTATCTTTCATTTTACTAGCAAAAGAATTTTTTTTCCAAATAAAATTTTATATAATACCTCACTATAAAACAGGTCATAAAATGCAACTGCTTTGATTGAGGTCTGTAAAGGCCTAAAGCCCCACATGCCATCCAAAAAAGGCCCCTTAGGGTGCTCCCCAGATGACAGGAAGTACGCCATGAAAATCATCACTGCATAGCATCTTTTTTTTTACTAAAGGTGACAATATACATGTAAGAATTGAAGCTTCAAATAAAATAAATCAATTACTTCATAAAACCTCTACTTAATAGCAATAAAACATAAAATTCATTTCTTCTCAATTTACTCAAACACATAATATAAAACTTTTCACAGCGTATTTTAGAAAAAAACCCTTTTAAGTAGTCAAAGAAGTATAAAGCATTAACTTAAACAGTGACTGTCATATATGACATCAGGAAGAACAATTAGTAATTCCTTCTATAACAGATGCTAATATAGTACAAGACATAAAACACACATTAGCAGTGATCAAGATTATTTTTTATTGACATTTGCCTATAAGTAAGTTTGTTGCTTTAGAGTAGAGCTAAACTTCAAGTGTTGAGTTAGTTCCAGCTGTATTTCCATCAACTGAATTACAGCAGTAAATTTCCTGTATGTTCCCCTAGGCTTATGTCCCAGAAACTAAAACATTAACCTTCCCAATCTGTCTAGATACTAGAGCACAGATTTAACATTTGTTTTTTTAAAATACTAAGTGGTTACTCAAAAACCAAACATACTATAAAGAAAACAGTGTTTGTCTATATAACCTGGCTCAGAGAATTTCTGATTACATAATATTATAAATAAGGTAACCAATCTTCTTCCAAATTATTTAATTCTTATAATGTATAATTAAGCATTTATTTTACAAAATTTTAACACTTTGAGAAATTGAGTCTCTCACAATTAGGTTTTTTATAAGATCTCCCGTCTCCACCAAGAAACAATCCACAATGACTCCAAATCTTACAAAGGAACTATTATTATCTTGAACTAAGCTCTTCAGAAGTGTTCATATTTCCTTTCTACTGTCAAAATCCACAGTTTAATGCAAAATGGAGAATGTGCTATCCAAACTAAAATAATATGGCATTTGAGCAGTTCAAGCTTTAAAAAGACTAGAACGTTCATAGCCTGATGAAAAAAATGACAAGAATGGAGACATAACTACTGTAGTAAACACAAAACTTTGGCCATTAATGGGTCAGAATAGCTAATGCTCGTACTTTAAGCTCGTCAATGTCATATTAAAAAAAATGACAACAAATATTTGGCAAAACCCTAAATTATCCCAAATTCTCTAATGGAAAGTTATTTTTAATGCATCACTCTAAAATTATACACTTCCATCACTCATGTTTTCCTTTTAAGACAATTCAGAAGAAATGATTCTATTTAAACTTAACCTAGTTTCTCCTCTTACATTTTTACATAAAATTACTAAAATCATGATTCTAAGGAATTTCTTTTTAATCATACGGATATATGCTTAAACTGCAGTAAAGAAATTAGATCTTTCTTATTCTATCTAGAATGATATTACCAAATTTGTAAGAACTCTTTTCCATAGCTTTTCTTTATAATAATCATGATTTATGAAAAATGCATCTCAATTCCACAGCAAACTAGCATCCATGCTTATTCCACATAGGTACTGCCAGTGGTCCCTGAGGTGTCCTTTCAACAATGATAAACTCGTCAGGGTTGCCGAATGCCTCATAGAAAACCAATAAATCTTGTATTGCATGCTCCTCAATCTGAAAGGAGGAAGAAAAAAAAAGACTTGTTTTATTCTTTAATTATAAACTAAAGATTATATCAGCTTTCCAATTTCCTTTTGTGGAACTACCATTTTCTATGAGTATAATACAGTGAAATTAAATTAGGTATCCTGCTGTCCTGTTGGCAAGGAGAAGGCTTAAGGCCTGAGGCCTGAGCTAGAATAATCAGATACTTGCCTTTCCTTGAATTTTAATCTTGAGTAGAAAAAAACAGAAACTGAAAGTAGTTGTTGGAGTTCATTCATTCCAATAGTTTAATTCTGTGAGATACTTTGTTATTATACAAGTTTTCTAACACTGGGTTCTAAACTCTCTAGGGCAGTTAGGGCTCTAGTCTTTCAGCTTAGTCTGTGGAATCTTAATACTCCTCAATAAATTCTCTTTTCCTTAATTTAGCTGGAGTCGGCGTATGCTGCTTACAACCTAAGATCTCTTAATGATTCTTACTGAAATTCTGAGGCAGTGTGGAGTGCTTACTAATGCCAAGTTCTCTTCTGGTCTCTCAAAGCAGTTCAAAGCATCATCAGTATGAAGTATTAGCTTTATCACAATTTATTAGTTCTAAATTAGTTATCCTGAATACTGCAATTAATATTTAAATTGATGAATGTGTTGAATTTTATATTGCATTCACATTTTAATGTGATAAATATATGCACCTACACAAAGCAAACAAACATAATTTTCTTAAGACCTAAGGATAGAATGTATTATAATTCTTCCCTAAGGCATGTTCTTTACCTGAATCAAAGCCAAGGGTTTTTCTCGACTTCTGATAAGTGCTGCTTCCTGTTGTAGTTCTTCTTCTACAATAGATGCGAAAGTGACTGGGGCTACCATAGAAGGAGCAGTCAATGAAGAAGATAGCCAGGGACTGAAAGAATAGTAATAACGAGTTCTTATTAATAAAACCTCCTCTTTAACAGTGTTACATTTTTTCCCAGTGACTTATAACATAAGGGATTTGGAAGCTTTTGCATTCCATTTACAGAATGATGAGGTGAGAAATAGAAAAGAACTAATATTTCATTTGAACCAGTGCTGTAGAGAAAATTTTGGAAAACATCAAAAAGTGAGATGGAGCAGGAGCAACGTGACAAAAGAAAGATAACTCAAACTGCGGAGCATAAAGTATTCAAATAATACATTCTATTCAATATCATATTATTCCCAATTTCTTAATATTCTTTTTCAGTGCTGAGCAAAAGAATACCTTTGGAAGTCCCAAAGCTAATTAACCTTACTTGTGACTGTCTAGAAGTGGCAGATCTGAAATATGGTTGCCTTCTGGTCCTGGGATACCATGAGTAGAGCATCTGCAAAACAAATGCCAAAACTGAAGATTAAAGCTTCCAGTAACATTAGTACAACAGATTATTAATAGAAAGACAGAGGAGGAATTGCAACCCCCTGACTCAGGAGACAAATTAATGTGTGCAGTCAGACTTACCTTTAAAATTACAAGCAAATAAAAAAATTAGAGGTCTTATAAAATCTTGGTATTATTTACCATAGGGGAACATCTTGGTTGGGAGAATGGTTTATTTTTTAAATAATATTCATAAAGCCATTTATTGTAATCAAACACACATTAAGAAGTACAACTTTGCAAAGAATGCTTTACGTTTATATTTTATGACTAACAGTGACAAATTAGCACTGTTTCAAAATATAGCAGGTCCTAGAATAACATCCTTTTGTTCAATGTTGTTTAGTTTTGTTGAAATGCCACAGGAACTTTTATTTTTATAAATCAGCCTACCGTAAAATTGGTTTCATTATATTCACTTTGCTTAAAGTTGCAGAACCTGTTGATGACATTAAGTGAGGACTCACTGTATATAGAAACCAGATAATTAGCGGCCAAATTTTGTGAGTGACTACAATATAGTAAATAGTTTTGACAAGCTAGGGATTATAGATAAAACAGAAATGTAAAACATAATCTCTATCTTCCAAGACTCAAACTAGATGAGGAAATAACATAAAATGACATATAGTACAACAAAAATGACACTATCTAAGACACTAAGAAACTGAGGTCTACTAACTATAAAGACTATAAAAATCAGAAAGATTTGGTTATTTGAAAGGACCTCATGGAGAATACAATAAAAGAGGATGAGGAGAGTAGGAAGCACTCCTGTAAGGGGGAAAATCAGCAAAAGTATTACGGAGACTGCCCTAATTATGGAATTTTAGAGTTAGAAAGGTACCTAGAGATGACATAGATTAATCCAATGCTATCTTTTAACAATGAGCAAATGTAGGCCTAGACAGGTTTAACAAAAAGTCAGAGTGTGAACAAACAGTACCTAAAATAATGACTTCCTGATTCACTTATGCACATTTATTAGAAATATGGCAGCACCATGGTGTTGAAAACTAGGCTGACTAAAACTAAGTCCCTTCCCCTCAAAAAACTCTGGTAGGAGAGATTTTAAAATGTATTTAAGCAATGATAAAACAATGTTAGTGTACTATAATTGATATCTATATCAACATGTACAAACTACTATGGATTTGCAGGAGAAATTAAAACAATAGGGAAGAGAGTATATGATGCCGGCTTCACTGAGGAAATGACATTAAAATGAGAAGAGTGACACTGAGACAGGGTTTTGGTTGTACAAATATAGAAATGGTGAAAGATGCTGGTGGCTTACATAAAGGTAGACTGTTCTCTTCAATAAACAGAATGACTGAATTAAAAGTATGGAAGAGATTAAAAGGGAAATAGTTAAAATGAAACAGTGAAAGCTAAAATGTTTAAACCTGACGTGTGGGCAAATTTACTGCGAGTATTTTTGTATACACTATCTCATTTAATCTTTACAATACTCTGTGAAGAAAGAGAATACATAACATTACAAATGTCTTCTCATTCTTTAAGAATTGGCTAAAATATCACCTTCTCTCTGCTCCTACTGCACTTCAATTACTATTACAGAGGTTCACATGCTCTGTTATTGTTGTTTACAAGTCTGTCTTAACACTAGTCTCTCAGGGCTGTTTCATTCATCTTTGTATCTCAGTGTCTAGTAGAACACCTGTTGTGAAAAAGTAATTAGAGAATAAATAACTGAGGCAGAAAGCCAAAGAATTTTAAATATGAGACAAAATAAAAGCAGAGTATTTTCCTTAAAAGTTCCTTATACCTTTGAATTACTGCCAAATTTTTTCTCCAAATGTAAGCAGTGAAATGCAAACGGAAATGAAAATAGGTATAGTTACAGGGTTCTTAGTTTTAAAGAAGTTCTATGCTGCATACCTGACCTATTACATGCAAAATAAGAGAAGTCTCCAGGATAAAATAAAAGATGACCATGAGAAAAATTAAGCCAAAGAGATGAACTAGAAAGCTATTGGGATAAATGTTATGAGGCAATGAGAATCTAGATTAAAATTGCTATAAAATAAATGGAAAAATTCTACATTCTGTTGGAATAGATAACTACCTTAAACAGAGACTGAATGCAAATTCCCTTGGTTAAGTTCCTTGAAAGGTCTTAATGTAAGTCTAAGGCTAGAGATTAGAGACCTTCTGAAGCATAAAAGCATAACACAAAATAAAAACAGATAATGATTGAAGTGGTGCTCAAAAATCATCTTGGTGTCTGGAGATCAACTAATGTGTTTTGACACTTTCAAAGAAATTCAAAAATAATGTCGAACCAATCAGTATTTAAATGTTAAGCTATAAAGTCTGTCTTAAAAAATGGTATATTACTGGTTAACAGAATTAAATATTAGGACTAAAGTATCTTATATAGGCCTTGTTAAATCAAAGTTAAGCAATCAGAGCTTACGTATAACTATGTAACATTTTATAATTTATAAAGTACTATCATATATATTATCTGATATAAGCCTTATAATAAACTTGTTAGGTAGGCATCACTGTTCTCATTTCGTGTGTGATGAAACAGATTCAGAAAGGTCCACATGCAAGGGCTAATCTAAGTGTTAGATGGAAACTCAAATCTGATCATAGAATTATAATCCTAGAATTATAATTCTATATTATAATTTCCACTAATTATAATTTCCACTAATGACTTTTCACTGGATAATTTCATTAATTATAAATTTATCCAAACAACTTGAAGTCTGTCAAAATTTCATCTCGGAATGAAACAAAATTGCTAAACAAAATGGAACTATTATTAAACAAGTATAAAAAACATTCTAAGCTTTCAGAAAATATAGCATTATTAAGCTTAAGGTATCTGCAACACAGAAATTGACATCTCAATAGACAATTTGTAGAAAATTTATGTAGGCTTGCTAAAATCTTTCAAATACTTTAGTTCAACTGAAGGATATTAATCATGCTGAATGTAGACATTAAGAAGAATAAATCACTTTTTTGCTCATACAAGTGACTTTTAAAAAAAATTTGGTATTAGCTTAACTACAAAGATTTTTATGTAAGATTAGAGCTGGTATAGTGATTTCGACTGACAAGTAGTTTTTCTTACTGATGAGAAATATAAGATCACATTTTCTGCTCAGAATTACATAAGGAGGTATTTATGAAAAAATTTTAAAAAATATTTTAATGATGTAAAATATATACAAAATAATATTGTACATCAACTGTAATTGTAAATAAAAATAAAACATTTTAAAATGAAAAAGAACCCATAAGTAACAATAAACAAATAGAAATTGTGTAAATCCCTCTTTTCTACATTTAACCAACCCCCCCAAATAACATTGTTATTCTTGGATTTCCCTAGCCTAGGGGGAAAAATTTTATATTTTCTACAATTAAAACAACAATGTGTGATTGGTAGAACTTCCTGAGATAAGCCCCCCAATCCCTGCCACTCCCCCTCCTCAATTCCCTAAAGAACCATAAGCATTCCTGTCTTCTTGCTTAATTCCCACTATTTCCTCTGTTTACACTGTTCTTTCTCCTCTCCATTTAAAAATCCCATCCTATGTTCAAAAGCTTGTGGCGATGAAATAGATCAATATTTTTTCTAGTATTATTTATATGGCCATAAGGATAATGATGAAATATTTGGAATTGAATTTGAAATGTTTATGAACTAATACTTAAGCCCTTCTTCCTCAATGAAGTTTTCCTTACAACTCTAGCCATCATTTTTTTTCTTCTCTGAGCCACTTATCTGGTACTTTATCATATATTACTCTTTAATTTCTTTAATACTGTTATATTGTACTATAATTTCATTCTTGTTCTGTCATTTAATTTCTATGTATGCATATTTAGATGTACCAACTAGATATTAAATACATTTAATGATGGGCCTGTCTATTATATATTTCTATATACCTGAGAGACCAACAGATTGTTGTATATATATCAGGTGTCCCATAATTTGGTGAATTAATATTCTACTTTATCTGTTATGTTTTATTATTTCTTTTTTAAAAACTCACTTATGATCACATATTTTTGATGAAATTAAAAAATGAAACTCACGCTGTTTTCTCAGGGATCAGATAACACACATCTATTTAAAACATTAACTTCCACTTACCAAACAGCCAAGGTAAGGATAGAATGATACTATCACACATTCCTTTAACTAAAATTTCCAGAGCACTATAATAGCACACACTACTTTTCATAATTAACTGCTCTGATGTTATAGCACACTCTAGTGATCAACTATGAAACCACGGATCCTTAATATTAAGAGTTCCATGACAAATAAAAATATCCAAAATAAGACATTTAATGTATATTGTTAGTATTTAAAATATCTAAATTTTACAAAAATGAACTTGTTTATAACTTAAAGTTTATACATTTAAGGCATAAACTTGCTATATTAGAAACAAATGTTACTTGAGTGAGAGCTACAATTTTATTTGATTTATATATCCTGTCATTCACTAAATGCTGACTGAGCACCTAACTAGTTGCTAAGAAACATTCTAAGCACTGGAAAAGAATAAAGAGACCAATCTTCTTGGCTCTCACTGAACACATAGTTGAATACACAGACATTAAAATATTTGTAACAGAAAACATTAAACAAAGAATCACTTGTAACAGAAAACATTAAACAAAGAATCACACTAATATTAAGTATAACTGTGAAAACTGAAGAGTGAGAAGTGTGATGAGTGAGAAGTGGGCTGAGATCACATAACAGGAAACAGACCCTGAAAGGGAAGTCAAACTTCTCCAAAGAATAAGGCTGAATAGAAATTGAAAGAAGAATCAGAGTCAACTAATCAAAGGATATATAGGTGGGAAGAAGTAAACTGTATCTGAGAAACCAAGAGAAGGCCAAGATGGCTGGAATACAGAAATTACATTAAAAGATGATCATCAAAAGGTTGGCAGGAACCAGACTAGGTAGGCATTGAAGGCCATATAAGAATTCTAACTTTTATCCTAAGAGCAGTAAAGTCTGTGTTTTAAAAAGAATACACTGGCTCAATGTAGTGAAAGAAAAGAAGAAAGGCCATGGCAGGACCAGTTAGGAGACTTACTCAGGTAGCCCAAGTGAAAGATCACAGAAGCCTGAATGAGGGCAACGGGAGTGGAGATAAAATTTAATATATGGATTTGAGAAATATTTGAGATAAAACTAGAATGTATTGATGATCAACTGGACATTGGTAAGGACAATGGACATGCCAAAGATTTGCAAATGCCATTTATCAAGGAAGAAAAATCAGGAAGAATGAGCTGTTTAATGTATCACCTGTATTTTTGTTTCAGATTTTGGTTTTATGAGAGAGGTATAAGGAAAAAAAACATTAAGTTTGGTTTGGGACATAAAGTTTAGGGTATTTCTAACATCCAAATAGGATGAAGGCAGTTGGATAACTAGGTCTGAAGCTCAGCTAATAGATGTGGGCAGGCAATATAATCTTTGAGTCTCTAGTGTACAGGTCATAATTGAACATACCTCATGGGACAGTGTAGAAATAATATAAAGTGAAATGAGAAGATGACCATTGTACAAGTCATATAGAAAGTCCATGGTGTTGGCAATATGAAGGTCACTGGTGAACTTAGCCTAAACTGTTTCAGTTTAGTAATGAGACTGGAAGCCAGAATAGATTATGAAGTGAGTAGGAGCTGCCATCTCTTTTGAGAAATCTGGCTGTGAAGGGAGTAGGTGATTGGTAATGAGAGAACGATTACTAGAAAAAAGTGTGGGGTTGAGTGAGGAATTGATTTTCTTACCCCAGAAAACAGGGACCTGAGCATATTCAAAACCAGATGGGAAAAATCTACATGAAAGGAAAAGGTTAAATAGCCAAAAGAAAAGACAGGGATAATTATTAGTTTAAGACTTCTGAAGTGGAAAGGGGTTAAGATACAAGAAGAAGTATAAATACTAGTCTTAGATGGGAAGGATAACTCTTCTATTGCAAAACAAAAAAGGAAGATGAATACAGAGGCAGATTTGTGTGTCTCACGGTAGGAAAATAAAGAGGTTACATACCTTTCTATTTAAAAATATGGACATCACTACAGGACATCACTCGTGATACAACTTAAAAAAATAATTGTTTTTCTTACATTAAAAAAGACTATTATATTCAGTTTTTAAAAATACAAAAGATGTAGGGTCATTACAGAAGATAACAAATAACTGAATTTTTTCTACTTAAAAATATTTGCCTGGAATAGACAATCCTAATAAAAGATGTATATATGAATATTTTAAAACATATGATTATCATTATGTATGTAATAGATACAAAACATACATGGTACGTATGTGTACAAGGGGCACTCAAATGTAGTTAGACATAAACATTTTTACTGTCAAAGTTTAACACTAAAAGTACATGTATGCATTTATAATATAAATATCTTTTAGAAACACTGGACTTTAAAAATCAGTATCAAAAATAGCTAATGAAACAACTAGAAACATCCAAAGGTCCAGTATACAGACTGTTTCATATCCATAGTGAAAAACTACTCAGCAATAAAATGGAATGAACTATTGATACACATAACAACTTGGACCAATCTCAATATATGCTGAGTAAAAAACTGATTATTTAAAAAATTATATATGGAATGAATCTATTGATATGAAACTCTGGAATAGACAAGCTAGTCTATACTGACAGAAGCAGGTTAGTAGCTAACTGGAGAGGGAGTAGGAGGAGAAAGGGAGGAAGAGATTACCAAGGGAATTTCTGAGAATAACAGTTATATTCACTGTCGAATGTGGTTGGTGATGATGGTTTAACAGGTGTAAGTGTATGCCAAAACTTCAAATTGTTTACTTTAAATATACAGTTTATTGTAAGCCAATTATACCAAAATAAAGCTTAAAAAAGACATGTTAATTTTGAATGTAAAAGAATGTATAAAAATCTGCCTTATAAAAATTTAAAGACCACTTCAGAACATAAAACCACCACAGAACATTTTACAGTAGAAAATGTGTAAGTGTATTTTAGTACCTTACAACTTTTGGAGCCTGGGAATTCTCGATTCCTTTAAAACAAACTTTTTTGATATGATCTCCTGAATAATGGCCAGTAACAGATTTTTTTTCTTCTAAGAAATCCCGGAATGACTTGGATGAAAATGAATGTAGAGAAGATGACCTGTAACAGACAATAAATATCGTGTTAAAATATCCATTTTTTTAAAAAGGTCATTGCTAGAAATCACAAGGGGACAATGGAGAAAACACAGACCAAAAAGTTAACACTGATATTATATAATTACAGTTTTCAATATAATGTTGGATTCTTGCTGTCAACTGTGAACTAATCAAAACTACGTGATAAGAAAAGGCAATATAGACTAACACTGGAGGGAACCCAGATATTGAATGATAGCAGTGATATTAAAAACAACTATTATAACTATGCCTCAGGTAACAACAAAAACTATGCTCAATAAATTAGAGAATAAGTAAGCTCAGTAGAGGAAATGTTACTTCCGCTGAATAATGCTGGTAATGTTACTTCTTGATTTGAGTTCTGCTTGCATTTAAGATGTGTTCAGCTTGTGAAACTTCAACAACCTATACACATAACTGCACTTCTATGTGTATATATGTTTCAATAACATTATTTAAAATTTAAACCTAATTTTACATGAACAGACTAGAAGAAATAAAATTTAAGTTGACCTAAGTAATAAAAAATATAAAATCAATTACACCCAACATAATATTTTGAGAATTAGTGGAGTATAATGTATTTTAGAATACTAACCACCAAAAAAGACAAAAAAATCAAAAATTACCCATACAGATTTAGCTTCCAAAGATTTCACACTCAGATTTTTACGGTATCAGAATCTTTTCATGTTTTCTTTCTTTTTTCTTTTTTTTTAACTTTATAATTAAGGATGTAAAAAAGATTTGCAAGATGATAGTCAGGGTTAGGCACATAGGCTCTGTTGCTAGACTGGGTTCAAATCTTGGCTCTGCCACATGCTGGCTTTGACTCTGATTTAACCTCTATGCCTCAGTTTCCTTATCAATAACATGTTCTCCATCATAATGGTGGTTATAAGGATCAAATATTAATTAATTTATTTAAAACTACCTGATTCAATAAATGTTATGTAGATCCATTACTATCCAAAATTTTCACAGCATTTAACAAAACTAACATTTTGATTTAAGAGAAAAAGAAAATAAGAACACATACGTTCTGGCACGAAGAAATATATAAACAGTTAATAGGCTTAGTATCTCTTTCCTTCCTAGAGTCTGATTTAGAAAATTTAATTCAAAAAGAAGCTTTAGTTAACACAGTAAATTTTTACACTAGAACTACAGTGTACCTTTAGTACTGTTTTCAGAATCTGTATCATTAGTCAAAATTATGAACAATCATTAAACAAATTCCTTATTTTAATTTTTTTCCTAATTTACAGAAAACAAAATGGCCACGTTAATAAGTGAACACAAATGATAACTGGATAATTCTCTAAAAAGGTAAATTCATACTTTGAAGAAATAAAATCTGCACCCAGATTAAGCTCATAAACTATTTAGGGTACCTCATAGAAAAGCAAGGCCTTTTGACTCTGACCAAACCATGTTTGCGAAACACTTTACAGGCATCATCTCATTTAATCCTTATAACAATCCTGACAGAGAAGTATTTTCATCACCACCTATGTTTAAAAGAATACAACCAAAGTTCAGGGATCTCAACAACCATAGGATCACCAGAGATGAGGCAGGACTGGGATCCAAACCCAATTCATAATGACCACAAAACTCATACTCTGCCATCTAGTCTACTACTGCCTTCAATAAGAAATCAAGACAACAATGCTCCTCAAAAAGTGCCAAAGGTAACACAGATGGGAGGAAAATGAGACTGATTCACTTTGCTTTGTTAGCATATGAGCTCAGCATCCATTCATAACAAAATAAGCTAAAATTTATCAAAATTCTATTTAATCAATAAAGATTAAATCAATACAAACTGCTCCACATAAGATTTTTCTTTTAAAAAGTTCACAAAACTTACTACCTGTTAAGGAAATCAGTTAATCATGTGAACATACAGCAAAAGTAATAATTCATTTAAATAATAACAAACATTTATGTATTTGAATATAAGATGTTGACAGTGCTATCCTAAATGTGCTCCACATATCAACTCACAATACTCCTCTGTGAATCAGGTACTGTGATAGCCGCTTTATGGACAAGAAAAGTAAGACAGAAAGGTTAAATAATTGATCTAAGTTCACAATGCTACCTACCAAGTAACAGATTCATGATTTAAATTCAGGCAAAGCTAACTCCAGAACTCCAACTTCATCACTATACTGTTGTGTCCACATTTAAGTCATTTACTCTAAGTAAAATCTTATATCATTATAAGAGATTTTCTTTATATCAGAAACATGACCTACTAAGGTATATATGTTAAAAATATTTCTTCAAAAGGAACTTAATCTGACTTTATCACAAAAACTTCCCTCGAACACATGCATACACAAAACATAAATTATATACATATATGAAGGAACCACTCCCCATTGCCTCACCACTCCTCTCTCTTCACAAAAGCATACATACCTGAAGGTTTCTATTGATAAACAGATAACTATGGTGTACAATGTTAGCATTAGCCCGCTGGGTACACTGCTGGCAAATACTCTTGCCAGAAATCCAATAAATGTCTCCTATAAGCAATTCATGCCTCTAAATACAAAAACTTCACAATAACGTGTATAAAAGCACAAGTTGTCAGATTCACTATACTGGTAATCTGGGGACTTCTAGATGTAGTAAGTGATATTATAAAATGGTAGTTATAATAAACATGTCCTTAAGAATAAGTACAGAAGCTGTGGCACATATATACAATGGAATATTACTCAGCCATAAGAAGAGATGAAACATTGCCATTTACAACAACCTCGATGGACCGCGAGGTTGTCATAAATGGCAATGTTTCATCTCTTCTTATGGCTGATGAAACATTGCCATTTACGACAAGGTTAATGTACCGTTCGTTAGCAAATCACAAGCAGCTGTCTAAGTTTGCTTCTAGTTGTAGTAAGGATTTTCACTAGTTTCTTCACACATTAATTCACCAAGTCTTTATGACTTCCAGTAAATAGTTGTACTCCTGCTACCAGCAGTTAGGCATGCACGTTTAGTATTAAAAGTAATTGGTTCTTGCATTAGAACTAAGTTCTAACCAGGTGGATTTTCATGTTAAGAAAAATAAGCCAAACTGAAAAAGGAGAAAATCACGTATCACTTAGATGTGGGATATAAACCTAAAAGCAACAAATGAACAAGACAGAGACTCGGGACATGGACAATGGACTAGTGGTTACCAGAGGGTAGGGGGTGGGGGAAGAGAGGAGAGGTAGACATGGTAAAGGGAGTCAAATACAAGGGGGGTTAGGGGGAGGATGAAGTGGGTAACAGGGATCAAATACATGGTAGCTGAAGGAAAATAGACTTTGGGTGGTAATCACATAATAGAAAAAAAAAAATATATATATATATAATTATAATGTACACCTGAAAATTATATAATTGTATTAACCAATGTTACCCCAATAAACCTAATTAAAAAAAATAAGTTCAGATAACAGTACATTCAAAATATCTTACATTCACATGTTCATTAATCATATACAGTATTTACCTATAAAATGTCTTACATAGATTTCTTTAAATTAGTTATATTATTCTTTCCCCTGATCATTCCATAATTTGTAGCAGTATTTGATTTCCCACAATTTTTCTTTTCCTAACTCATAGACTCTGGCTATTTTCCTTCTTTAGCAGCCAGAGAAACTTCATGGAGAAGCATTTGTAGACATCTATAGCCACATAAAAAA
Organism: Rousettus aegyptiacus; assembly: GCF_014176215.1. NCBI lineage: Eukaryota > Metazoa > Chordata > Mammalia > Chiroptera > Pteropodidae > Rousettus > Rousettus aegyptiacus. The sequence continues at coordinate 125,856,566 of NW_023416284.1, forward strand.
TTAATCAAGATTTGTTCCTCGGCTAAAGCACCCCTGAAAATTTTGCTTTAATGAATAAAATTTCTAGTTCTAAAAAATGATATAATTAAAATTAGTGAAATTAAATAATCGAAATTTATTGGTTAGCTCTAAATGGAATTTGGAAGAATTTATATCATAAATCAAGTCAGGCCACAAAGACTGTGCATTCTCTCACTCAAGATGACTGGTGAGAAAGGTTATATTATTTCTCCAAGTAAAACACTAGATAATAAAAAGTGGCCAACTCCCATATACACTTGGTGTTTTCATGTTTGATTTAAAATCCACATGGTTAGAACTTAGTTCTAATGCAAGAACCAATTACTTTTAATACTAAACGTGCATGCCTAACTGCTGGTAGCAGGAGTACAACTATTTACTGGAAGTCATAAAGACTTGGTGAATTAATGTGTGAAGAAACTAGTGAAAACCCTTACTACAACTAGAAGCAAACTTAGCTGCTTTGTGATTTGCTAATGAACTGTACGTTAACCTAAATATTAGAGTAAAAACAACTAAGGAAATAAAATCATATTAGATAATTCATCAGGAAGATGAAGATGTACCTTTGTGAAATATTTTTAAAAACTTAATCACTACAGTAATCAATGCATTCTATAAATACAATCTGTAAATAATAGTAAAGTGCTAATTTCAGATTAATTTCCTACTTTTTACAAACTTTGAATTTTTTACAAAATTTAAATGTTGCAAACTTTGTTTAGGCCACATTTACAAGGGATATTTTCAGGAAAACAAATGTATTCCATTTTTAATTTCTTCAAGCATATACTATATGTTTTCATACCCTATGTATATCTGATTTAAAATCAAGTAACATACTAATGCAGCATTCTAAGGAGTCAAGAAAATTAACAACCTAATAATTATTTCCATTTATACTAAGCATGCATCAAAATCCAGGAATATCAAACATCAATCACTTTATGTAAATGTGTTCTTAAAATTTCTAACAAATGATTTCTAAGCAGTACATAAATTTTAAAGAATTTAGCATAAATGACATTTTATGAGACTGGAAAATTTAAATACAAATGAATAATGTCTTTTTAAATAATTATGATTTTGTTTTTATAATTTTTTTCATTTAAGTACAGCGGATATACAATATTAATTTCAGGTATGCAATATAGTGATTTGACATTTTTATGCCTTACAATGTGATCACTCCACTAATTTAGCAGAAATTTAACAAAATAAAATAATTGGTCAAATTTTTTCAGTGTCCCCAAATACATAAAATTCATTATTCATTTGTATTTAAATTTTCATAAAATAAATGTTTAATAAACATCTCTTAGGTTTCAGTTAAGAAAAAAAATACCCTGATTATATTGTTGGTCAAATTTTATGGCATCTTTGTTTTTATGTTTCTAGAATTCTCTTTAACATGCCATTATAGATTTCTTTTGAAATTCAGATAGTCCTTTCAACGTGGAAATCTGAGCTCATGTTGATAATAATTATGGAGAAAATTTTTTCTTAATTTGAAAATCAAAACTCTGAAGTTTCAGACAAATGACTACTTTAATCCACTTCCTGAAATCCCATAGAGAGTAAACAGGCCAGTAATCAGAAAGGCATAAACTCACAAAGGCAAAAAGTAAAGCATTAAGACAATGGGAAATTAAAATGGAAAAGAGCTAAAGAGATCACTGATGTAATAGAAATAAAGGAAAGCTAATTCTCATCAGCTGAAATTGTAGTAGGATGTAAAGCTCAGAACCCTGAAAAGGCTCATACATTGGAGCCATCTTATGTTATCAGATCCTGAAGTAGGCATGAGGATGAAAACAAGAAAATTAGTCTAAAGATTACTTATGGAGTGGTAGAGAATGTCAGAAATCCTCCCTATCTCCATGTGGTCAGATGACTATACCTCCTCTACCTTAGTAGAAGGAAAGTGTGATTGAAAATCACTAGAGGCAGGTAAAGTCCACATACTGAATGGAGAGGTATATGAAAATCTATACCAAATGGTGAGAACCTGAGCCCCTTAAGAGCCCCTTAACCTCTTTACTCTAATCAGCTTCCAGAATGCTGGCAACCAAATATGAAAATTAAGAGACAGACCCAGGAGAAAAAACATGGAAATACACAATCGACCTGTTTCACACAGAAACACAGAGCTTCCAATCAGAACTTAAAAAACAATAAAATAAAACATAATTAAAATACAAAACATACAAAAAGTATATAAACGTGAATGTAAATCAAAGACTTTTTAACTTGTATAAATGTAATTATAAAGTTTTTTTTTTTAATCATTACAATCAATTTGATTTTTATAAGTTTTGTCATTTAGGTACAATGAGTATATTAGTTTCAAATGTACAATATAGTGATTTCACATTTTTATGCCTTACAATGTGATCGCTAAATCTAGTAATCATCTGCCACCATGCAAACATATCATCAGATTATTGACTATATTCCCTTTCATCTTTTTAATTCATCCCCCCACCCCATCTCTTCTGGTAAGCATACTTTTGGTCTGTTTCTATGAATCTGCTTCTGTTTTATGTTTTACCTTCCACATATATGTGAAACAATATGGTATTTGTCTTTCTCTAACTTTTTTCACTTAGCAAAATACCCTCTAGGCCCATCCATGTTGTCACAAATGGCAAGATTTCATTCTATTTCTGGGTTTTATTCCATTGTGTGTATGCAAATCTTCTTTATCCATTCATCTATCAATGGTTGCTTCTATATTTTGCCTACTGTAAATAATGTTGCACTGAACATAGAGGTGGTGCATATATCTTTTCTAATTAGTGTTTTTGTTTTCTTCAGATAAATACTCAGAAGCAGAATTGCTGGGTCATATGGTAGATCTATTTTTTTTTTTTTCAGGAATATCTGTACTTTTTTCCATAGTGGCTGTACCAGTTTGCAGTCCCACCACAAGGACTGCCTTTTTCCCACATCCTTGCCAACATGTTATTTGTTGACTTTTTGATAAGCCATTTCTGACAGGTGCGAGGTAGTGTCTCACTGTAGTTTTGATTTGCATTTCCCTGACAATTAGTGATGCTGAGCATCTTTTTCATACCTACTGGCTATCTGTATGTCTTCTTTGGAGAAATGTCTTTTCGTGTCTTCTGCTCATTTTCTGATTGGACCGTTTTTGTTGTTGAGTTGTATGAGTTTGATATGTTTTGGATATATCATTTATGAATACATTCTCCCATTAAGTTCTCTTTTTGTTTTGTTAATTGTTTCCTCTACTGTACAGAAGCTTTTTAGTTTGACTAAGTCCCATTTGTTTGTTTGCTTTTGTTTCTTTGGCTCGAGGGGATGCATCCAAAGAGATGTTACTAAGACTGATGTCAGATAATTTACTACCTATGTTTTTTTTCTAGGAGTTTTATGGTTTCAGGTCTTTAACTCATTCTGAGTTTATTTTTGTATGTGGTGTAAGAGAGTGGTCCAGTTTCTTTTTTTTTTTTGGCATTTGTCCAATTTTCTTTATGCCACTGTTGAAGTGACTATTATTACTCCATTGTCAATTCGCTGACCACATAAGGAAGGGTTTCTTTCTGGGCTCTCTATTCTGTTCCATTGATCTATATGTGCTTTTGTGCTAGTGTACTGTTTTGATTATTATAGCTTTGTAGTATAGTTTGAAATCAGGGGGCATTATATGTCCAATTTTGTTCTTTTTCAAGATTGCTTCGGCAATCTGTGGTCTTTTGTGGTTCCATAAATACTTTCTATTTTTCTATTTCGTTTATTTCTGCTCTGCTCTTTATTATTTCTTTCCTTCTACTTACTTCGGGTTTTGTTTGTTCCTCTTCTAGTTTCTTTAGGTGTAACTATAGATTGTTTATTTGGGACTTTTCCTGCTTCTTGAGGTAGATCCATGTAACTATAAACTTTTATCTTACAACTGCTTTTGCTGCATCTCAAATTTTATAAGGTTGTGTTTTTCAGTTTAATTTGTTTCAAGGTAGTTTTGATTTCCTCTTGATCCACTGGTTGTTTAGAAGCATGTTGTTTAAGATTTCTAGTTTATTGTCAATGTGGCCAAGAAAATATTCTTGATCTAATTTCAATCGTCTTGAATTTCTTGAGACTTGTTTTGTAGTCTAGTACGTGATCTATTCTAGTATATGAAAATGTTCCATGTGCACTTGAGAAAATATGTAATCTACAATTTTTGGATAAAGTGCTCTATTAATGCCTATAGAGTTGAACTAGTCTAATGTATTTCAGGCCATTATTTATTTTCTGTCTAGATGGTCTATCCATTGAAGTAAGTGGAGTATTAAAGTTCCCGACTATAACGGTATTACCATTAATTTCTGCCTTTATGTCCATTAACATCTGTTTTATATACCTGGATACTCCACTGTTGGTTGTATAGGTATTTACAAATGATATATCCCCTCCTTGAAGTGACCTCTTTAGAATTATGTAATATCTTCCTTTGTTTTTTTACATTGTTTTGAAGTCTATTTTGTCAATATAAGTACTGCCACCCGTTTTTTCGGTTCTATTTACATGGAATATCTTTTTCCCTCCCTTTCAGAGTATGTCTTTTGATCAAAAGTGAGTCTCTTATAAGTAGCATATAGATGGATCATATTTTTTTTTAACCATTCTGCCTCCTTATGTCTTTATTTTTTGACTTAAAAAACAAGTTTATTGTCTTATATTCTGGAGGCTAAAGGTCTGAAATCAAGGTTTTGGCAGAGTTGGTTACTTCTGAGGGCTGTGAGGGAGAATCTGTTCTATGCTTCTCTCCTAGTTCTGGTGGTTTGCTTTCTCTGGTGTTTTTTGACTGTTGCAGCATAACTCCATTCTTCACATGGCAATTTCCCTATGTGTCTCTCCTTATGTCTTTTCTTCCCCCTTCTTTGTGTCTTTAATTGAAGCTTTTAGTCCATTTACGTTTAGAGTGATAGATGGGTATGTGCTTATTGCCATTTGTTGTTTTTTGGTTGTTTTTGTTCTCTACCATTTCTTTTTGATTTATTGGTTTTGTTTTGACTGATTCCTTTCTCTTCACTTTTTGTATTTTTGGTTTATGGTTACCATGTGGTTAATATATTTCCATCTATATCTAACAGTCTATTTTAAGCTGATAGGCATTAAAGTCCAATCACATTCTAAAAGCAGTACATTTTTATTGCCCTCTCCACTGTTTCTTTTATATCTTTTTGTTTTGTGTAACTCAATTATTTATTGTCCTTACAGTTATTTTTGTTACTACTGTCTTTTAACCTTCCTATTAGCTTTGTAAGTGGTCAACTCACTGTGATTACTGTATATTTGCCTTTAGCAGTGAGAACTTTTTCCTTCCCTGTATTTTCTTATTTCTGGTAACAGCCATTTCTGCATAAAGAAGATCCTTCAACATTTCTTGTAAGGCTGGTTTAGTGGTTGAGAACTCCTTTAGTTTTTATTTGGGAAACTTTCTTCAAATCTGAATGATAACCTTGATGGATATAGCATCCTGGGTTGTAGATTCCATTTTTTCAGTACTTTAAATACCTCCTGCCATTTTTTTCTAGCCTGTAAAATTGCATCTAAGAAATCAGCTGAGAGCCTTATAGGGTTTCCCTTGTATGTGACTTGATGTTTTATTCTTGCTGCCTTTAAGACTGTCTCCTTGTCCTTAATGTTTGCCACTGAAATTATAGTATGTCCTGCTGTAGGTTTGGAACTCTGTGCTTTCTATTTTTAGATATCATTTTTTTGAATATTCTTTCTGCCCCTTTCTCTCTCTTTCCAACAATCACCTCCATCTCCCTCTCCTCCTCTTCCTCTATCCCAGAAATATCTTATACTATCCTTAAAAAATTTTTTTTTTCCATTTTGCTATTCTGATTGGGTGATCTTTACTATGCGGTCTTTTAAGTCACTAATCCATTATTAGGTATGAAGCAAACTGATGTCAAATCCTTCTAAAGTATTTGTCATTTCTGACTGGTTCTTTACTATATTTTCTTTTTGTTGCAGTGCTGAGTTCATCTATTATACTCTCAAGTTTGCTGAGCATCCTTATGACCATTTCTTTGAATTCTTTATTAGGCAAATTACTTATCTCCATTTCAATAGGGGTTTTCTCTGTAGTCTTTTCTTGTTCCTTCATTTGGGGCATATCCTTCTGCCTCCCCATTTTGTACGACTTTCTGTGTTTTTTTCCTATGTCCTACGAGTTGGATAGAACAGCTATAATCTCCCAGTCTTGAAAGAGTAGTCTCTGTGTAGATTGTGTTGAATAGTTTTGGAGGTCTGATTATAGTCAGAGCTGAAGCATGCAGTGCCTACTGTGTTGCTCGGCCTGAAGGAGTGTATTTTGGGTGGAGCAGCCTGGTGTGTGCATGCTCCCTTCCTCTAATAATCTGGATAGGGCTTCCTAATCTTGCTTTAACTGTCTGTGATCAGAGCAGGGTCTGGGCAGGGTTACTTTGCATGCTTGCAGCTCAGAGCCCTACTAGCTCTGCCCTTTCTGTGGGTGGGGCAGCTACCATGCACACATAGCCATACATTACTAGTTCTGTACCCTCTCCAATGCAGCTCTTCATGTGTCACACCCCTCTCACTCCATACAGGCAGCCCTGACTGCATTCCCTATTACTTTAATTGTAGGCACCCTGATCAGTGCCACTGTGCATGCCTGCTTCTCAACGACCTACTAGCTCTGCCCTTTCTCTAGGTAGGGCAGTCATATGTGCGCAGAGCAACACTCCACTTACTCCATGCAGGGCAGTCCTGCATGTGGGTACCATAAAGTTTTCATAGCTCCACACTTTATTCAGGTGGGGCAGCCCCACATGTGTGTTTAGCAGTGCCTCACCATTTCCACACTTTCTCTAGAAAGGGCAGTTCCACATGCGAGTACTATAGCTTTTTACTAGCTCTACACTCTCTCTAGGAGAGACAGTCCTCACGTGAGCTCAGAGTAGTGCCCCATTACCTCTGCACTTCTTCTATACAGGGTAGCCCTGAAGGTGGGTACATGAAACAGCATCCTGCTATACCAGCTGGATCAGTCTCTGGGTGGAGGGGTCCCTTGTTTGCATGCTATAGCATCCTCCTGTTTCTGCTGGATTTAGCTCCAGGAGGCGTGACAAGGAACTCACCACAGCTCCCTGCAGCTTGGCCAGAAAATGTGGATAGAGCTCCATGTGCTATCCATATTCAGGGGAAATGTAAACAATGGTCTTCACCAGTTCCTCTAATCCTAGGTTGTTCCCTCACCTCCTGGAGAGCTCCATGGTCCCCCTTCTCTAAACACTAATTAACATACCGAGAAGAAATTATATCTAAGTACAAAAACTTTTAAAAACATGATGTACTTGTCAAATGAACAAACAAAATTTCCAAAGGTACAGTTTTTAACTTAAAAGCAAAGAGAGAAATGAAATATTTGAAAAGACAAGGGGGAAAAAATCCAGAAGCCATAACTACCCTAAATGCTTAATGCACAGATCTATGCTTATTTTAACCGAAATTAGAACATACCATGCATGTGCTGGTTTTGAAGTTTTTGAAGGAGCCATTAAAGCTGTTTCCATGCTATTCATTCCTGAATTATTTTCTTTGGTAGTCATTGCAATCATTTTTCGTTGCTTCTGAGAAAGTTTAGCTCCAGGAGAAATCATTTTGCTAGAAATTAAGTTAAAACTATTAGTTTCACTGCTGAGAAAGTTTAATTCCGAAAGAAATCAGATTACTAGAAATTAAATTAAACCAATCACATTAATTTCTGCTTAACAAAGGTTACAGGTAATTATATTGCTTTCTGTTTATCTGATGTGGTTTTACTATTATTGGATCAAAATGGCCATAAGTTTTAACATTGACAATATCAATTTATACCATTAATGACCAAGTAATAGTTACATATGAGCCTCTTACTTACAAACACACTTGCATCAGAACCAATCCACAATGGTCATTTTAGAGGCAAGCTTCTATACTCCACAGGAGCTGGACAATCAACCCAACTAAATCTTTACCATATATTTAAGAAATAATATTAAGGGAGGCTAAATTACCTAAAAAAGTGCTTATAATTAACTTTAAGTTAAATGCAGAAAAATAATAAAAAAGGTCCAGTAGGTCTAATTCTTTAGGGCAAATCTATAACAATGTGATCTTTCCTCTTTTATAACTTTTTAACCAACCTCAAATTTGTCTTTGGTGTAGCTCCACATTTTTGTCTATTTTCTTCAATTTGCATGATAGTTCTGAGATCCATGACAGGAGGGCTGACAGGACTAAAAGACATATAAAAAGTTACTTTACAATGCATTCGTCAATCCATTAAAAAAAAAAAAGGTCCAACCTCCAAATTTAACTGAAACTGTAAATTATATAAAAGATTTATGAGAGAACAATTTAAGTTTGTTTCAACTGTGACCAATTTCAAAAAAGATTTTGAATGAAAGCTACATTTATATATACATATGTAAATAAATAAATAACAACTAAAAATGCATCAAAAGTCATAATGGTAAATACTTTAGACGCAAAGAAAAAAAAGCCAAGTAATAGAAAGATTCTTAACTTATCTAACTTAGGCAGAACTCAAAGTTCAATTTAAATTCTTATCCTTTAGGATGAACTTAAAAATTATTTTATTTTTAACAAAATTACTACTACTGTCTAATGTTATCAAAAAAAAATTTCAATGGAAAAACTTGGGGATGCTCAACAATATTAAAAATCCACCACAGGGAGTTATACCGTAATGAGAAAAAATTCTACAATCTTTAGAAATATCCAATATATTCTGCTGACTTTACACCAAGCTATTCTTAAAACATGTTTAATAAAATAGTCTAACATTAGTGATTAGAAGATGATTCCAGATGTCTTCAAAAATGTTTACTTCAGCAAAAAATTTGAAACCAATTCCTGAACTACCTTTAGACCATGAAGCAGCATACACTGGGACATCTTAATCTTTGTCCCAACTGTGTAAAATACAGCATACTTCAAAATAATTACATAAATCATCCAGATAATAATATAAACAGTAAGTCAATTAATAGTTTTAGAATATTATAAACCATAGTAGGTATATAAAGATAAAATGCAGTGTTCTTTTTCAATGTTTATAGAGCTTGTACTTTAATTATATCTACCTCGGTTTTAAAATATTGACTTTTCTAAATAAAAAAATATGGTTAAGATATAGCTTATAAGTACAGTATAACATTAAGTGAATATCTTCTGAAAATTAACTGTGAAAAACAATACATTTTGTGAGATCTTAAATACCCGTAACTGTGCTAAAAAAAAAAGTAAGCCTACAAATGACAAAATGGTCTGAGTGGGAGTTTTAACTAATATATACTATCCCCCATATACTATCCCCCCCCCCAAAAAAAGCTGATATTAAGTCATTACATGTGTTATATATGAATTTACTAGATTTGCAGAATACAAAATTTGAGGGGAATAAAAGCCTATTTTACCTACTTAGTAATTTGTATGCATTTAAGTGATTTTCTGTATGTTGGAAATCTGTATTATTTTTATATGTGCTTCATTGAAATTTTTTATTTGACTCAAAATAAATGATATTTTTCAGACTAACGGGTTTGCACAAAATGAATATCCTACCTGAAAGAGCCAGCAACCCAACTGGAAGAGACTGAGGTATCGATTCTGTTATTGGGAATAGGCTGCGGAGCAGATGGTTTAAGTATTGGTGATTTTTCCCATGGTTTTAAATCTTCCCTAAAATATGTAGGTGTACCATTAACATATGGTTTAGTTTTCCCCTGGGGGTAAAACAAACAAACAAAATTAAAAAGATGAATAAAAATGTAAGCACCTACCAGAGTAGCTAACACATAGCTGGTACTTAAATATTGGTTGATTATATTAAAGAGTATAATTTTATGACAATAATCTAGCATTTTCAATTCAGTTACTTCTATATTTTTGTGCCATAGCCAATTCTCAAACCAAATCAATGACTATAACCCAATTGTGAGCTTTGGTAATAATTTTTAGGGAAATAAGTTTTTATATTAAATCTCTATTTAAATAAGCATTAAAAATGTTAATAAAAGTTATTCAAAATTAAAGTCCATGACTTTAATATGAGACAAAGTGAAAGTCTGATATAAATGTCATATAATTCATTCTGAATGTAATTAAAATACTCTGAATAAAATTAAAGTCAAATAATATTGACAGTTCAAAAGGGACCATAAACCTGTTGTTACAAATTTTCCACTGTCTCAGGAATTTTCAGTTCTAATGTTTTGTGGATGTATAGTGGTCAGAAAAAATGACTCTATCTCATAAGTCAGACAGTATCCTTCCTTGTAGACTAATAATTATGGAATAAAATGTTGAGATGCCTAAAAAATGGCCTCCCCACAATTAACCAGACTAGGAATTATGCAGCATAATGTGAATTGTGCTAGATTAGGAGAGGAACTCCATTCCAGATTGTATTGCTCCAGTTAACACCATGGAAGGAAGGGACTATGCAGAACTTGAAATTAAGCTTACATTCAAAATTATTTTCCTTTGAAAAATTTTAGCTGGTATTAACTGACATTTCACAAAATAATTTTCAAATAATTCAGCTATATTTTCCAATATAGCTGAATTACACCAACACGTATTTTAGTTGCAGAAAGATCATAAATAAAACATAAAGGGCTCAAAGCTGCCATTAAAATCGTGAAACTAGAAATATTACACAAATTTGAAAAAACTAACACTATATATGTCATTAATTATATTTTATTATAAACCAACCCAGCACACTTTTAAAGTAAAATTAATATAAAACTGAAGATAAACTGTCTATATACCTAAATTTTGAAGTTCAAAAATAGTACTTTAATAGAAAAGTAAAAACAAACCTCAAACTTATCTGAATGAAATCCTGTTGTAAAATCAGGGGACTGTAAATCTCTAGGACTACCCACTCCTGCACAGCTTCCTTCAGAGTCTGATGTCAATAATTCGGGAAGAGAGTCCACAGAATTGGCCTTATCAGACTTTAATAATCCTAAAAGGTAAATTAAAAAATATGTGTTTATACATGTATGTTTAAACACATGCACATTAGACATATATTCAATAAACCCAATAAAGTCAAAAACTTCCATTTATCCAAATATAACATTTAAATTATAGCCACTGTAGCAAAATCTTAATTAAGCTAACTGAAAAAGGATTTCAGTTGAAGTGAAAACTGCAATGGAAATTTAAAATCTGGATTTAAAACAGTTTCAAGTATATACAAATTATGCTATGAACCTGATGAAGAAAATTCTTTGGGATCTGCTTTAGAAAGTGATTCAGAACTTTTTTCCACATAAACATAAAGACAAAATAAACTTCAGACCCTGCACCCCCCATTTCTCTTCGCATCCATCTCAGCACCCACAAAGAGGGGCTTTGCTGAAGCCAAATGTGATCTGTTTGAGGGTTTTTCCTTTTGCAAAATCTGTGGATTGAGAGCTATTTTTAATTAACTTATCACTTAAAGCAAAAGAATTGTTATGAAATGTATATATCATTTCTTCTCTTAAGCAGGCTAAATATCTGTCTCCCTGCCACACCTGCTATCCAGGTTCATCAGGAGATCAGAGTCATTTCAAATATAAACACAGTAAAAAGTGTAATTTTTTTAAAAAAGTAAAATTTTGCTTTGGTTCATATGTTTATTTTCACAAATTTCAAATTTTGTAAAATCTATATGAAGTAACAAAATAACCCCAAAAAACCACATTATATAGATGGTAACTAAAGGTATACAATTAATTTTAAATAAATAAAATATATCATCTCTTATCCATTCAAATAAGTATTGTTCTTTACAAAGTAAACTACCTTGAAAAGATATATGCCTCTTTTGTAGCTATCATTGCTAAAACAGAGTTTAAAAATAACATTCAAACTTTTTCCCCCACAATATTTTAAATATTTTTATCTGAGAGCGTATTTAATATCGGAATGCTCTCAAAGATCAAAGGAATAAACCTAAGAAAGAAGATGATTAAAGAGGCCAACAATTATTTTGAGTATAGAAAACATTTTTCACAGAATGTCTTTTGGCTAGCTTTAAGGATCAACACGAATAAATGTTAAGCCTTTACACATCTGTCTTTGATGAAATTTGTCTCATACTCAAAATTTTTTAATTGGGAGTCTTTCTGGCCCCGAATTAAATTTAACCATTCAATCACTATCTGCTTTAGCCACAGAAAAAGGGGTATAATAGGAAGAAAGCTGGAATCAAGAAAATCAATCTATTTCTGTCTCTACCTCAACTCACTTAAGTGTTCTTAGCTTGTTTCCTCAGGTTTAAAGGAAGGGATATATAAATTAGTTCATTACTAATGTCTTTTCTAGCTCTGACATACTAAGACTAACACATGTGCTGACAATAACATATAAAACAAACTGAGTACCTGCTTTTCCATGTCTTTTAGATGACTAGAAAATCATTAGTTTCATGACTATCTATCCATTTAATCATCCTACAATCACTCCACCTATGCTTCCTTCTAAGGATGAGAGGTAATTCACACAACACAGAGAACACAAAATCACAGAGTTAAAAAAATTTTAAGACCTTAAAATAGGAATCGAGAGATGTGGTAAATGAGAAACCATTCCTCAGTGCAGCATCAATCAATTTAGTTACATTATCTAACTTTTTTTATATCTTCTTTGTTATCTAAAACAACTATTCCTTACAATATTTATTCCTTTGAGCTTTAACAAGAATGTCAAGTACCTCATTTGTAGTATCTTATTAAACATAAATGATATCCTTTTTTACCCTGAATAAGTTATTTTTTCCACAGAGATATAAAACAATATTCACTTACATTTATTGAAATTGCTTACATAAGGCTGACTATGAAAATACTGCTGATAGAAATAGCACCAGGTTATGTTACTGCTACAGACACACATACCATTTCTGAAACCCATACTATAGTCTCATTTTATAGTCAAACCTCATATTTTTATCTAAAGAAATCAATAAGATTTAGACAATTTAATCTGAATCTAATCAGATCAATCTATAATGTGGGCTAGTATATAATACTACTGGCCTGAACTTTTGAAAACAAAACTAAAAGGTATGTGGGGTGCTTATTTTAGTTTAAAAATACTAAAGAGATATTAACAAGCAAAGGAAATGTTAATCTTGATAGAATACTAAATTTTTTTTAAAGGTTAAAACATAAAAAAAGGCTATAAAGACACTTTTAAACAATTAGGGAAATCTCGATGTAGATTATATTACTAGATAATATTAATGGATTAATGTAACTATCTTAGATGATAGTGTCTTTGTGTAAGGGAATATCCTTAGTTTTAGAAGATTCATATTAAAGTTTGAGGTTAAATATCATTTCTACAACTTACTTTCAAGTGGATCAGTAAAAAAGTGTGTGTTTAGAATATTTGGAGGATGAGGGAAGAGAGCATGCAACAGGAAGCCAACAAGAAAAAGCAAGTATGGTTAGAGGTTAACAATAAATGTGGAAGAAGGATAGAAGATGTTCATGGCATTATTTTTCTTTCATCTTTTCAATAGGTTAAAGATTTTGAAAAACAAACTGGGAAATAAATTTTTAGAAAAACTAGTTTTTAAAAAAAATTTTTTTTTGGGGGGTGGTCTCTAATTAATTTTTGATAAGGTGAAAGAGTTGTGACCAAAAAGCTTGAGAACCATTAATGTAATCAACTGCCTCAAATGGGGACAGGACACTTTCAGAGTGCATGGGGATACTATAAATAATTATACCAAACAATGAAGTGACAATACATCTCAGCTTACCTAGGAAATCCAAGTTTTTATATAAAACTACATAATCTTTACTTTCAACTAGGCTCACATAATATCTAGCTAGAAAATGTGTTGTATACTACTACTAGATTATAACCTTCTTATGCACATGAATGACATCTCATTTGGCATCTCACTTACAGCATTTATATTATTTGAATCCACATGGTATCTGTCATGTTTTGCCTACTTCTGATAACCCCCCATGCCACTAGCCAGAACAGTCTTTATAAAAACATAAATCTTATTCAGTTACACCCTGCCTTAAAAATCCATCAATAACTGACTAACCATAATCCAAATACTTTAGTTTGGCATATAATAACCTCCAAAATCTGACCTTCTTCAATCAGTCTCCCTGCATACAACCCTATATGGCTGAATCATGCTGAACTATATGTATAAGAAATATGCGGTTCTTTCTATTGCTTCTAGGTTTGGGAACATATTTATCCCCTTCTCTTAGTAAGTCTATCTATCTCCTTTTTTTGGCTAACTTCTCATCATTGTTCAAATCCAGCTCAGGTATCACTGTCCTCTAAGAAATCTTTTCTATCTTCTCAGATTGGTTTCGGTGTCCCATAGCAGCCTTCAGATTACTTATCACAGTATACTATCATTTTCTATAGCCTCCCTAAGACAAGAACTACTTTCTTTTTCAGTAGCCCCAAGAGATGGCATATAATAGTATTTAATACAGGTTAAATGAATTAGATAATGGAGACATAAAAGATGAGATCAAGAAATATATCCTAAAATACTTTCCACTAACCTGTAGATGGTGGACTCTGAATAATATCTGAAAGGTTATAACCTCCAGAACTATCTGAACGTTTACGTGGCTTCTTTTTTGCTTTTGTTTTTGTCTTCTTGAACATACTTTCCCTAGCAAAAAAAAAAAAAAACAAAAAAACATAAAAGTCATTTTTTTAAGTATGAAAGTCATTTAGAAAAACGAATTTAGAGATGAACCTGAAGAACTATGTATTTTGAGCATTTTGATCAAACAGAAAACAGATAAGGATATGAATGCTGTAGCCACATTTAGCTATGTGTAAATTACTCAATTTCACTGAACCTCAGTGTGATACTATTACTTGTTCTAACCCTAGTATTTCTGTGAAAGTTACAAACAAATGGTATATAGGAAAATTCTTTGAAAAGCCAAATACTGCACATGTTCATACAAAAGCTATTATCTTGAACTAAAAATATCTGCTAATAACCTTTAAAGCATTTCAGGGAATGTTTAATTGTCTAAATTATTATTAATCGGGAAAGGAAAAATAAAATGATCTATTAGGATTACAACTATTTTTACTAAAAAATTACAAATTACAGATTTCATTATAAACTCATCACACAAGTCAGCTGTGAATACTATTTTGTAAAGGATAACATATTTATGTCAATGTTAATAATTCTACAATTCTTAATATAACATGTCATATATCCAAGTAAGATACCTATAAACTGCCAAGTATCCCAGTGCTACCATACTCTAAAAAGGGGTTAAGAAAGAAAATCTCTGGAAACCAAGAGCAGTTTTTCAGTGAGCTACATAGTGGATTACTACACTCACATGAGTAAATAACTGGAACAACCAAAGATTGTATTTTAACAAGTCATTTACCAAGTAGAAGGAAAGTAAGTCTAAAACATGAATTAGCAATTCTAAGCAGGGCTTGTGAAATGGTCAGCCCCACTATAAGGAGGTTATCTAGAACCTGGAATATTTTGGTGGAGGACTCCCAAATGTCAGTCACTCCAGGCCATCTCTCCTGAACAAGTCAGATTCTCTATAGAGAGGGATCTAAAGAAGTGGCTGATGCACTCCTCTCTGGTTCACCCTCTTCAAAAGGCAAACTCTAGTCTTTCATACCAAGATGGAAGAGGTACCATCGCTTGGTTGAATAGGGTTCAAGAAGATATCAATGCTCTGTGAAAGACTCTCAAAAAATGTTCTTTTCAAAATCCAACCACTCACCCTGGTCTTCATAAATATGGTACTTCTAATTCTTAAGTCTTTCCAAAATTCTGTTTTAGTTTTTTCTAAGTCATCACTACTCAGCAACCACTTTCCAACTTTCAAAAACTGTTAACATATCCTGACTGCTGTTTTCTCCTTTCCTGTTCTCTCTGCTTTAGCATATCATGCCTTTTTTATTTCTTTAACCTCAGCAGGGTTTTGGAAGGTAGTTAAGATAAATGCACTAATTTAACCCAAAATGTTTAACCTGAAGGCTACATTTTTTTTTCACGTTTACATGTAATTTTGGTATATCTGTAAATATAAATTTTTAATTTACTTTGTAATATACCAAGGCTAAAAATGAACATACATTATTTCTTATGTCAGGTTTCTCAATTTTTTCCTTTCAACGTCAATATAAAAGTGTCAATAATGTCCAAGATCCAAGCTAGGGTGCAGGGGAAAGAAAAGAAAGAAGAAAAAAGGAAACAGTGCTTACGAATAATTTTGTTCAATATTTTCCTCTTCTTTAAAAAAAAATTCTCCATCTTCTAGTTCCAAGTAGCTAATATCTGGTCCATCTTGATATGGTGTAATGACTCTTCTATCCATTGCCGGAATCTACAGGAAAAAAAGATGTCACTTTAAATACAAAATTTATGAAGGTATTTTTTAAATAGGTATAATATCCCATATTTTAAAATGTAGTAACATTAAAGTTTACTCCATAAAGTTGTTAAAAAAAAAAAGCTCCCCTATATTAAAAAGACTAATCTATTTGTTAGAGATCATGTGAATTCATGTTTTTGCACTGTCCTGACCTTTGGTAAATAATAAATAATGAAAGACTCTCTGAAGCTTGCAATAACTTTCACTTATAGAGGAATTAAGATACTAATTTTTATTATTTTCAATTTTGATTATCATACTTATTAATGAGAATCTGTAAAGAAATACTAAGTCCTATTTTAAAAGGTCCTAATGTATTAGAATTCATTAAGAAAATATTCCATTGAGACAACTGACCTAATAATATATTGCTTTAGTTGATAATTTCATTGAAAAAAACATAAACCTTACCATTTTTCGATAAAATACAGAAAGATCCTTCAAAACGCCAACACTTAAAACATCAAGAGACCTAACAAATAAGATACAAAATTTTATCTTAATATCCTAGTAAGTTAATATCTGTCAAGATATTTTATATCACTGAATAAGCTTTTTTTAAAAGCATTATTAATATGCTAGCTTCTTAAATTCTTTTTGGATGTGTAGTTATATACATAGATATATTCAGAACACATAACAGAACACACTAGACAAATACGTTGAATAAAACTCAAGCAACTATTATGAATGAATAAGTGATAGGAAAATCTTTTCTATCATAACAAAATAGCATACATGTATTCATTTTCGACCTTCATTTTCCACAAATTATAATCTACAGAAATATTGTAGAACATTGTAGTATTATATTGATAGAACAGTGGCCTATCAGGATACCTACATACCAATTACCTGCATGACCTTGAGCAACTCACTCTATTTCTCTGGACTTTAGTATCTTCACGAGTAAAATGATGAGTACAATGACATTCAGACCAAACCAGTAGTATTCTAAGTAGAGTTTAAGGAACTCTCAGGTTCCAAAGAGGTACTTTAAGGCAGCAGTGAAAATTTAACTCAAAGTTTACATTCTGATTATTTTAAAACTATTTTCCCAACTAATACAAAACAACTTGCATATTCAAATCTGTAACATACCAGTTTTAACACTTTGAGGATAATTAACTTCTGATGCTGTGTCAATTTTGGCACACTCTCCTTTAACATTTCTGTGCATATTTATTTGCACTTCTAACAAATACCTATTTGGTTAGGAATGGTTAAGTTTGTACAAATCTTGGTTTTAATGCAAGTTATGCATGTCTACTTATATAAGTAGAGACATCACCACAGCACATGTGCCATTCTTAATATTAATAGTTCAGTTGACTCGCTTGTCACAAAATAACTAAACAACAGTAGTATGACTATCATTTTCCAGTATTGTAGTTTAGAGATTTGGTGCCTATTTTAGACTTTGGTTGATTCTTATCTGATACCGAGTAAGCTTAATTTGGTAAAAAAAAAAATTTGCTATGATTAGAATTACTAACATAATGTCCACGAATAATTAAATTTATTCTGAAACTCTAGCTAAGCTCTCACACTAAAATACCAGAGGCATTTAAAAATGATATTGTCAAATTCTCAAAAAAAGAAAAAATCTGTTAGTACAACAATTATTTCAATTATGTTTTGAAATCTACTTCATTAAAGATCATGACGTGCAAAGTGAGTTATCAAAAACTGTTATTTATAATAAATTATATGGGCCAAGATTTTCTTGATTCTTTACAAAAGTTTCCTGGGTTTTCTCATCTGTAATGTGACGACAGAAACAGAATCTACTCCACAGGGTTTTCATGAAATTAACTGTATCTATGTAACACTTTTAGAATGCTGCCTGGCATATATCATTAGTTTTCATTATTGCTATTATTAGTTATTACCATTAATAATTATTATGGCAGTAGTATTATTACGAGCAAAACAAATTGCAAACTAGATATTGAAACTAAAAATGCAAACTGACACCAAGATTTCTAATCTCAAATTTCCGTTCACCAAAACAAACTCATTTTTATCATCGTTGACTTTATAGTAAGTAAATGTAATGAAATTTTGACCTTATTAAAAAACAAATCTGTAAATTTATTTCACTAAAAATTCCATTGCTAAAACAGTTGAAAACAATGGAACAACGTTTCCAAGATCCCTTATATTTAAAAATGTCTAGGACTCCTAAATCATTAGCATTTATCAAATTCTTTCCATTCAGGTAATCCTTAAAAAAAGATGAAATATTAGCTTATAAAATAGTGTGTGTGTGTAGAGAGAGAGAGAGCGCACGTGCATACAAGTGCACAAATTTTTATGTAAAATTTGTCATTTTTCATTAGGAACATTCCATTACTTGTTGATTTCTACATAAAGCCTTCAACACACTTATCGGCATGCAATAAACTAGAGGAATTAAATGTTTCAGGCCATCCCTAACATCCTAAATTTGACCAAAGAATCAATGTGTTGTACAGGAAATATCTTAAAGATAATATATACAAAGAAAAACTAGATATCAACCAGTAACAAATTTTATGGGTGCTTACATGTGAATTAATTAAATGCTGGCTTAGTATTACAGTTTCCAAAAGCCAAGATAAAAATTAGTTACAAATCAACCTAAATAAGCAAAAGAGATATGCATTCATATAGAAAATATACTGATAATATTGTTCAACTTTCCAACCAGAATGTTAGTTCCATTAAGGGCAAGAATTTTGTTTGTTTTGTTCTGTTATATCTCAGCAATGGCTAGGATATATTAGGTACTCAAATACTGATGGAATGATTAAATCCTCTTACACGTTTTCTTTTTTCTACAAAGCTGGAATTTATTATTCACTTTTTAATTACTAATCAACTGCTATTATATGTAAATAAGCACTTTTGCAACAGTAATAGAATGTATGCACACAACCAACCTTGCTTCAAGTAAAGCTGCCATATTCAGTCCTATAAACTGTAAACAAGACAGTTTCAATTGCTCAGCATTATACATTGCTGCAAATTCTAATAGCATAGCAGCATTCTTCAGGGTAACTACAAAGGAAGAAAAGATATGCAAAATGAAAGGAATGTTATTACAGTAAATGAAATATACTTATTTCTTAAGTTGTCAGATTTGAACATTTAAAACAAGGAAAACTGAAAGTAGTTTCTTACCAAAAATAACTTACACTAGGATAAATATGAAACTCATTTTCCATCCCAACGTGCCAAAGTAATTTTAAATGAGAAAAAACTAAGCACACATAAAAAAATTTAAGAAGATATAGAAGGTACATCACAGTACCACCTAAAAGCAAGCACATAAGAATCAACAATCTTCCATCTAATATTTTAGAATATTTTAAATTTTCACTGATAAACAGCTTTCCTTTTCATTTATTTAGCACAAAATAATCCTTCTCTCTCCTATAAAACTAAAGATATGCTTAAGACTAAGAGAAACTTAAAAAATCATTCTATAAAATATATTTGAATTTATTTGAGTATATTTACATATATAAATACATACATACTATATATTTGGAAAATAAATCTTACATTATTCATGCCAGCACAGAACCTGGTATGCTGTGCAACAAATTCTGGATTTTGTTACAGTTTTATTAAATTATATATGAAGTATGTTTTGTTAGAAAACTGTCCCAGAATATTCTACTGACCTAGCATATAACTTTGGCTTTCCAAACCTCTCCATTCTTTTCCTTATTTGCTCTGAGTGCCCCCCAACAGAGGAACACAACTGTTTTATACACCAGGCTTCCTCCGTTTCTTTTTTCTTTCTCCCTTGCAACTATAAAAGTTATAACTACAGCCAATAATGGTCTGAGTTTCACTCCTGACTAACCTAAAGTTTCAACTACTAAATAATGAACCTAAAGTTCACCATTTCACAGAAATGAAAATGAGTCATATAAAAACTTTAGAGCTGTTCAGTTGCAAACAAGGATTGCCAATGACCAAAGACCAAACTTCTAAAGAACCATGCTCTTGCTAGTTTCTAGGAAGATCAAGGAAGTCATTAATAAAGGCAACTATGCAACAGGGTGCCAAGAAAGAATATCCGAGGGATGCCAGAAAAGTGAACCGAACAATTAAAAACATCACCTATGTGGATACTTTATACCTATTGTAAGTTGTGTCCTTTATTTTATATATATTTCCATTTTCTTGCTTAAAAGATCACAGTTTTTGTTCTCTTTTTGATAACCAAGGACAAAATATTCTACAGAGCTCAAAAGTAGATAAATAAGATACCAGACCTAAGACAAACTACTAGCAAGTACAAATTAGAAAATTTGACCAAAAATCCCTTCACACTTCCTGAAGTGGCAATATGGCACTGAAGGAGAACAAAGATGAGATTAGAAATTCACAAAATTTTTATATCAGTCTAAGGAAATTACTCTTTATCCTAGAGTAAGCAATTAAAAATACCTGAACAGGTGAAGACAAACTTACTACCTATAGAAAGATTAAAGACTAGTTAGAAGAGAGAAAGAAGACTTAAAAGACTACTGTGACACTACACAGAAGAGATGGGCAACAGTGACCTCAACTAACATAGTTACAGTGAGAATAAAAAGGTGGAAGAAATGTGATCAACATATTTAAGATGAATAAGTTTTGACAGCTAAAAGAATCTGGATATAAGGAGTAAAACAGAAAAACTAACTTTGGGTTTCAAACTTGAGTGTTCAGGAGGAATACCATGCAATTAACTGGAATAAGGAACAGAGAAAGAAAGAAGTTTGAGAGAAAAGAGATGTGTCTGATCAATTATATTAATGGTAAAGTTACATGGACATTCTAGAAAATAGTAAAAAATGAGTAGCTAAACACAGACTTACAGTCAAGACCAGAACAAGGGTAAAAACTTTGTTTCCAAACTCTCGACCTTGTAATTCTGAAATAAATTTCGCACCAAATTTTTTATTCATAGTTTGACATTTCAAAAAAATAACAATGCAATTCTAAGATGTATATATTTTCACATATGAACATCTCTGAAATAAGGATGTGCTTACAAATGATGACATGAAATGGTTTAAATGTTTTGATATTTTTCATAATACAAAAGATACTGGTGAATATAACCATAAATGCCATCGAAATGTCAATAAAATACAGCAATCCTGGACCAACCTGAAAACACTAATATTCTAATTCAAAAATACTCACGTTTTTCAGTTAATGCTACCTCACAAATCTCTTTCAATCTTGTTATGAGAAACTGATCAGCCACCACAAGAATGCTACAAACAAAATCCACATTTTGAGATTCTAAAAAAAAAGAAAATGAGCATCACTGTTTATTACTTTGTAAACATTGTACCTAGTAAAATAAGTTAAAATTATTAAGATGCTAACAAATTATGATTATTTTCTAAATGTTGAAATGGCAACAATGATAAATAGTAGTAATATCAAAAAATTTCTACCTTTTAGTAGAAAACAAAACATCAAAATGCCCTGGTTCACGCTAGAACCATAAAACGGCAACCTGAGTTGATCTGTTTAGTCTAGAAGGTTATTAGAATGCCTGACTTATTTAAAATCTTCCATGTTAGACAAACATTTATCTAATTAAGTCATCTTAGTATCAAACTTAACATATAGGTGTATGTTGACATATACATATAAAAAGGGAGAAGGTTTGAGGTAAGTAATGCTCTTAGATTTCCTTATTTAAAACAAAATTGGTCATCTAAGAGTACATTTTTCAAAACTATAGGAATTCCTTAATTTAAAAATAACTTTCTGCATGCAGAGTACTACTAATGGCCTTAAGCAATGTCCTTGAGCTACTGCCAGAATAACAACATAAAGAGAAAAAAAAAAACAATAACATCACCAAAGGAAGAAGGGGGGGGTGTGGAAGGGAGATGGTGAGAGGGAAGAATGGTTAAGAAGAAAAAAATGAAGAGAAAAAAAACATTTTAAAAAGGAGAGAGAAATATTAGAGAAACATGGTGGAGTGAGAGACGTCCCCAGATTTCTCTCCTTGAAACAACAATAAGCTTGACATCTAAAACTCAACAAAAAAAACACCCACAGTGCACACCAGCACATTTGACTGTGGGATCTAAGCATAAGAGCTACCACAGGTCATAACCCCACATGTCAGGCGGTAGACGAGGAGAACAAAGAAGCTGCCTTGCACAGTCTCTGAAGCTCCCTGCAGGAGGAGGGGGAGAGGAGAAGGAGCAGGGAGTTTCCTGAACAGCCCTGCCTGGGAAGGCTGTGAGTTCCATACAGCCAGAGGCAGGAGCCACTCATCGGGACAGAAAGCAGAAAAGTGGGACGGCAGAAAAACAACAGTTAATTTTGGAAAACTGAGGCTGAGCCATAACCCCTATTCTCCATCCCAGAGGGCCTTCCCCTGATACTCTTCAAGACTGAACACCATAGACCCTCAGGGGAATCTGAACAAATGCTACTGAAACTGTTGCCAACACTGGGACTAAAACTGTGTGTAGCAAGTGTGATTAAATATCTATAAGAAAAGAAAAAGGCATTATTAAGGCTTTTTTATAAAGAAGGGATCCAAGATGCTTAGATGCCAACAACTGGAAACCAAAAGAAAAGTGCATTCTTTGCAGCAGGCTAAACAGAGACCTTTATATAATAAATCATCTTTCTGGAAAAAAAGGCAGAATACATTTCCATTAATGCCCAGGCAGAGAAATAGTCCATTAAACACCATGAACAACCAACGTGACGAGGCATCTCAGAAAGAAAGAGAAAAATCTTCAGAAAATAAGCTTACAGACAAAGAAATATGCAACTTAAATGACAGAGAATTCAGGATGGTACTTCTGAAAAAACTCAGTGAGTTCCAAAACAAGTCATATCAACAATGTCAGGAATTGAAAAAACACCTAGATGAGCAGAACAAGGAGACTGAAACCCTCAAAAAGAAGAGAATAAATCTTCTGGAAAAAAGATAAATACACACATACACTGCAAGAGTTAAAAAATGAAACAGCAAGCTTGGGAAACAGAGTCGACCAAATGGAGGAAAGGATCAGTGATATCAAAGACAGAAATCTGGAAATAAATCAGAAGGAAGGAGAGAGAAACCAAAGAATAAAAAATAATAAAAGAGAAATTCAAGAACTAGCTGATATCATCAGGAGAGGAAACAAGAATAACGGGCATTATTGAAAGCTAGGAAACGGAGCAGGAAAGCATTTTCGAACAAATAGTGGATGAAAATTTCTCAAATCGAAGAAGTGAGTTGGAGCATGGAATTCAAGAAATCAACAGAACATTCAATTATCTCAACCCAAAAAGGCCAAGACACATCGTATTAAAATTATCAAAAATCAACAACAAAGACAGAATTCTCAGGGCAGCCGGAAAAGAAAAAACGGTAACTTATAAAGGAGAACATTAGATTATCGTTGGATTTCTCAGCGCAAACCTTACAAGCCAGGAAAGAATGGAATCAAATATTTAAACTAATAAGTGAAAAGAACTGCCAGCCTAGAATAATGTATCCAGCTAAGCAGAAGTAGCGGTACTAGGGTACTAGTATTGGATGAAAGAAATTACAAAATAGAAGAGGTAAAGAAAGATACTGAGGGACCCTTCATGATAAAGGGAATCATGCACCAACAAGCATAACACTTATTAATATCTATGCTCTCAATTAGGGAGGCCCAAAATATGTAAAGCAATTACTAACAGAACTAAAAAAAGAAACAGACCAAAACACTATCATAGTAGGGGACCTAAATACCCCATGGTTGGATATGGACAGATCATCCAAACAGAAAATCAATAAGGAAAATCACATTCTTAAATGATACATTAGACCAACAGGACATAATTGACATATACAGAGCCTTCCATCACAAAACAGCTGCTTATACATTCTTCTCTAGTGCACATGGAACATTCTTAAGAATCGACCACATACAGGGACACGGAGATAGCCTCCACAAATATAAGAGGGTTGAAATCATATCGACTATATACTCTGATCATAATGCTTTGAAACTAGAGATCAACTGCAAAAAGAAAGCAGGATGAAACACAAATACATGGAGATTAAATGACAAGCTACTGAAGAATAACTGAGTCACAGAAGAAATAAAAATAGAGATCAAGAGATACATAGAAGCAAATGATAACGATAGCACAACATATCAACTTTTTGGACATGGCAAAAGCTGTCATAAGAGGAAAGTTCATATCATTACTTTATCATTACCTATCTCCAAAAACAAGAATGAACACAAATGCTTCATCTTAAAAAACTAAAAAAGGAAGAACAAATGAAGCGTCAAGTCACCAAAAGGAAAAAAATAATCAAAATTAAAGCAGAATTAAATGAAGTTGAAAACGAAACACAATAGAAAAAATAAATGCAACAAAGAGCTGGTTCTTTGAGAAGGTTAATGAAATTGACAAACCCTTGGTTACACTCACTAAAAAGAAAGGACACAAATAAAATCATGGATGAAAGAGGGGAAATTATGACTGAAATCGCAGAACTACATAGGATCATACAAAAATACTATGAAAAAGTATATAACACCAAAGTTAATAACCTAGAAGAAATGGACCAGTACTTAGAAAAATATGATCCTCCTAGACAGAATCAAGAAGAACAAGAAAATCTAAATAGATTGATTAGCACTATGGAAATTGAAACAATCATCAAAAACCTACCAAGAAGTAAAAGTCCAGGACCAGACAGCTTCACCAGTGAATTCTACCAAACATTCAAAGATTTAATATCTATTCTCCTCAAACTCTTCCGAACAAACTGAAGAGGAAGCAATACTTCCCAATTCATTTTATGAGGCCAATATTACCCTGATACCAAAACCTGGTAAAGATAACACGAAAAGAGAAAACTACAGACCAATATCTCTCATGAACACAGATACTAAAATCCTGAATAAGATACTAGTGGACTGAATACAGCAACATATTAAAAAGATTATATACCATGATCAAGTGGGCTTCATTTCATATCAAAGGCACAGAGATGGTTCAACATATGCAAATTGATTAATGTGATACACTACATAAACAAATTAAAAAATATGAATCATATGATCATATCAATAGACATAGAAAAAGCTTTCAACAAAATACAGCATTCATTTATGATCAAAACATTTAACAAAATTGGTATAGAAGGAAAATATCTTAACATTAATAAAGGCCATATATGACAAGCCCTCAGCCAACATTATACTTAATGATGAAAAACTAAAAACCTTTCCTCTAAGATAGGAACAAGGCAAGGCTGTTCACTAACATTAGAGGTCCTAGCAAGTACAATCAGACAAGAAAAAGATATAAAAAGCATACAAATAGGAAACAAAGAAGTCAAACTGTCACTATTTGAGGATGACATGATTCTCTATATAGAAAACCCTAAAGACTCCACAAGAACATTACTAGAAATAACAGGCAAATACAGTAGTTTCTGGATACAAAATCAGTGTTCAAAAATCCATAGCGTTCCTATACTCTAATCACAAAATGTCAGAAAAAGAAGTGGAAAAAATAATTCCTTTTGCAATTGCAACAAAAAGAATAAAATACCTAGGAAAAAAAATCTAATGAAACATGTGAAGGGTCTATATAATGAAAACTAGAAGACCCTATTAAAAGAAATTGAAGATGATACAATGAATGGAAAGATATTCTACAGTTAAAATGACCTTATTACCTAAAGCATTATACAGATTTAATGCAATCCCCATCAAAATCCCATCAACATTTTTTAAAGAAATATAATAAAAAATCATCAGATTTGTATGGAAGCACAAAAGATCCTGAATTGCCAAAGCCATCCTGAGAAAAAGAATGAGGTTGGAGGCATCACTCTGCCCAACTTCAAATTATACAACAAAGTGACATGAATTAAAACAGCATGATATTGGCAGAAAAACAGACATACGAAGCAGTGGAACAGAATCGAGAGTCCAGAAGTAAACCCATATTTATATGGGCAAATTATTTTCAACAAAAAAGCCAAAAACATACAGCGGAGAAAAAAAAAGTCTCTTCAATAAATGGTTCTGGGAAAACTGGAAAGCCACCTACAAAAGAATGAAACTAGACTGTTGTCTATCACCACACACCAAAATTAACTCAAAATGGATTAAGGACCTGAATATAAGACCTGAAACAGTAAAATGCATAGAACTAAACTTAAGGACCTTGGATTTAAAGAGGATTTTATGAATTTGACCTCAAAGGCAAGGGAAGTAAAAGCTAAAATAAATGAATGGGACTACATCAAAGTAAAAAGCTTATGCTCAGCAAAAAAAATTGTCAACAAGGTAAAGAGACAGCCATCCGAATGAGAAAATATATTTGTGAGTAACGCCTCTGATAAGGGCCTAATATCCAAAACATGCTAAGAACTCATACGACTCAACAAAAATGATCTAATCAAAAAATGGGCAGACGACCTGAACAGATACTTCTCCCTAAAGAACATACAAATGGCCAATAAATACATGAAAAGATGTTAAACATCGCTATCTATTAGGGAAATGCAAATCAAAACCACAATGAGATGCCATCTCATACCTGTTAGAATAGCTATAATCAACAGGACAAGTAAAAATAAAAGTTGGAGAGATTGCAGAGAAAAAGGAACCCTCATACACTGCTGGTGGGACTGCAAATTGGTACAGAAACTATAGAAAACAGTAAAGAGGTTCCTCAAAAAACTGAGAATTGATCTACCGATCTACCATATGATCCACCAATCCCTCTACTAGGTATTTACCTGAAAGACTTGAAAACTCATATCTAAAATGATATTTGCACACCGATGTTCACAGCTTTATTCACAGCATCCAGAATGCAGAAGCAACCAAAATGTCCTATAATAGATGATTGGCTAATGAAACTGTGGTACATATATACAATGGAATCTTATTCAGCCATAAGAAGAGATGAAATACTGCCATTTGCAACAACATGGATGGACTCTGACATAATCATACTAAGTGAAATAAGCCAGACAGAAAAGGTTGAAAATCACAAGATATCATTTATATATGGGATATAAACTTAAAAGCAACAAAAGAAAAGGACAAACGGAAACTCATGGGCACAGACAATAGACTAGAGGTGACCAGAGGGAAAGGAGGAGTGGGGAGGAGGTAGATGGTGGGAAAAAAAATAGAAAAAATAGAAAAATAAAATCAGCAAATAAAAGCAACAAATGAACAGGACAAACAAACAGAGACTCATGGGCATGCACTACAGACTAGTTTTCAGAGGGTGGGAGTTGGGGAGGAGAGGGGAGGTAGACATGGTAAAGGGGGTCAAATATAGGGAGATAGAGGGAGGGTGAAGTGGGTAAAGGGGATCAAATGTATGATGGCAAAGGAAACTGGACTTTGAGTGGTAGACACACAATAGACTATACAGATGTCAAATTATAATGTTCACCTGAAAATTATATAATTGTACTAACCAATGTTACCCCAATAACTTTTTATTTAAAAAAATAAAATAAAATAAAAAGGAGAAAGGTGAAGTCATTGGGAATGACAGGCTAAGGACTACTTCCAAAATTCCTTTCCTCCTCAAAAGCCAAGAGAATACTGCAAACAATGGTCAAAATCGACTTTCAGAATTCTAGTAATTAGCTTAAGGCTTGCAAAAATGTGGGGAGTGCTGACTCAAAAAAATTAGCTGAATATTGATAAGAACAGTAAGCTTTGGGACATTGAAGCTTTTCCTATTTAGATCTTCCTCTCCACTCTTCCATAGTAGTCTTGAAAACTAAGAACCATACAGTCACAATGAAGAGCTAAACCACTGGAGGAGACAGAACAGCTGTGGAGCAATATTAAAGAACTGTCATTATTTGACCTGTATGTCAGTTTCCTGGACCCCACCCACTAACAGGGCTTATCTTTATTTGATCTACTCAAAGCTTATAAAATGTGAATAGCCTTTTCCTTAAGGGCATTTATTAAAAACGATCAGCAGCTATTGTTTAACATTGAAGCTGAATGAGTCAATGATACCGGAAAGAGCAAAGAGAGATCAAAAAATTTTTTAAATAGTTAGGGAAAGAGATGTTGTCATAAGTATTTTCGTCCCCTAAAAATTCACATGTTGAAGTACTAATTTCCAGTGTGGCTATATTTGGAGATGGGGCCTCTAAGGAAGTAATTAAGGTTAAATGAAATCATAATGGTGGGGCCCTGATCTGAAAGGATTAGAGTCCTCTAAGACACACCAGAAGTATCTCTATCTCTTCCTCTCACCACATGCCCTGCCATTGTCTAACACACATGCACACACACACACATACGAAGGCAGCCATGTATAAACCAAGAAGAGAGTCCTCACTAGAAGACACCAGCCTTGCTAGACCCTGATCTGGGACTTTTTGACTCCTGAACTGTAAGCAAAATGCATTTCTATTGTTTAAGGCACCCAGTCTATGGTATTTTGTTATGGCAGCCTAAGCAGAATAATACAGATGTCCACGGTAGAGTTTGAAAAGTTACAACATATATTTGTAAATATAGAAGGCCACACTGAACAAACAGCAAAAACAATAAACCCGGAGGAAGAAGAACCTAATTTTAAGAGTTGCCACATTATATTATTTAAAATCCAGTTTTCAACAACAACAAAAAATTATGACAGATGCAAAGAAATATATGGGCCACATACAGGAAGAAGGCAACCAAGAGAAAAAGTCCCTGAGGAAGAGAAGATACTAAACTATTGGACAAAGAGTTTAAAGCAGCTATTTGAAATATGACCAAAGAAATACATGTCTTTAAAAAAATGAGTACAATGTCTCACAAAATTAATAGCATCAATGAAAATAGAAATTATAGGTCAAATGAGAATATCCAATGAGAAACGAAAAGAAAAAATGAATAAAAATAAATAGAGCATAAGAGACCTATGGAATACCATCCAGCATACCAAGATACATATGGGAGTCCAAGACAGAAAAAACAAAGGACAGAAAGAATACCTGAAGAAATAATGGTGGAGGTGGGGGGTGAGCAAAGTAAAAGTACACAAGTGTTCTATACAATTAAAGTTCAGTTGTGATTAGTTTAAAATTGATTGTTATAACTATAAGATGTTATACATAAACCTCATGGTAACCATAAAGCAAAACCTATAGTAGATACACAAAAAATAAAGAATGAAAAAAAACCACTATCACAAAAATCATTAAATTGCAAAGACAGAAACAAAGGAACTATAAAATAGAAAACTGACAAAATGGCAATAATAAGTCCTTATCCATCAATAATTACTTTAAATGCAAATAGGTTAGATTCTCCAGTCAAAAGACAAAGTGGTTAAATGAAGAAGGAAACAAGATACAATTGTATATTGACTACAAGAGACTTATTTTACCTTTAAGAATATATATATAAGCGGAAAGTGAAAGGATGCAAAAAGATATTTCATGCAAATGGTAACAAAAGTGAGAACAGGAATGGCTATATTTATATCAGACAAAATAGGCTTTAAGCCAAAAACAGTCATGAGAAAAAGGTCACTATACAGTAATAATGGGGTTGATACTTCAATAGTATATAACAATTGTAAAGATATATGCACACAACATAAAGATATATGCACCCTAAATATATGAAGAAAATATTAACAGAACTAAACGCAGAAACAGACATCAATACTATAATAATGGAGGACTTCGATACCTCATATTCAACTATGGATGGATCATCCAGATGGAAAAATCAATAAGGAAACAGCAGACCTGACAACACTACAGATCAAATGGGCCTAATAGACATATGCAGAGCACTCCATCTAACAGCAGCAAATACATATTCTTCTCAAGTACAAGCAAAATGTTCTTAAGGCTAGATCATAAGTCAGGCCACCAAACAAGTTTCAACAATTTAAAAAGATTTGAAATCATACCAAGTACCTTCTCCAACTAAAATGGTATATAACTAGAACAACAAGAGAAAAATTGGAATCCAATTCACAAATATGTGGAGATTAAACCTCAGTCCTAAACAACCAATAAGTAAAAAAAAAAAAAAACAAAAAACAAAAAACAAAACAAAGAAGGGCAAAACATATCTTGAGACATATGAAAATGGAAATACAACATATAAAAATTTATGGTATGAAGCACAAAAAGTTCTAACAAGAAAGTTGATATGATAAATGCCTTACTAAAAGAAAGATCTCAAAAGAATAACCTTAAGGTTTTTCACACAAGAACTAAAAAAGGAAAAAATGAAGCCCAAAGTTAGAAGAAATAATAAAAATTATAGCAGAAAGCAATGAACTCGAACTAGAAAAACAACAGAAAAGGTCAACAAAACTAAGAATTGGTTGTTTTAAAAGATAAACAAAATTAACAAACCCTAAAAATAAATTTTAGCAAACCCTTAAGAAGACTAAAAAAGAGAGGACTCAATTATAAATGAAAAAGGAGAAATTACAACTGATATTACAAAAATACAAAGCATCATAAGAGACTACTATGAACAAGTATACACTAATGAATTGGTCAACCTAGAAGAAATGGATAAATTCCTACAAATACACAATATACCACGACTGAATCATGAAGAAATGGAAAATCTTAATGAACCAATAATAGTAAGGAGATTGACTCAGTAATCAAAGATCTCCCCCAAAAGACCAGATGGCTTCACAGGTGAATTCTACCAAACATTTAAAGAAAAATTAACATGGATCCTTCTCAAACTTGTCCAAAGAACTGAAGAAGAAGGAACATTTCCAAACTCACTTCATTAGGCCAGCATTGTTCTGATACCAAAGACAGACAAGGACACTACAAGAAAATTATAGAAAATCCCTGATGAACATGCATGCAAAAACCCTCAATAAAATACTAGTCATCCAAATTCAACATATATTAAAAAGATCAGATGCCATGATTAAGTGGGATTTACACCTGAGATGCAAGGATGGTTGGACACATACAAATCAATAAATATGATATACATTAACTGATAAAAAAAATCATATAATCATCTCAATACAGAAAGTATATATGACCAAATTCAACATTCATTCATGATCAAAACTCTCAATAACATTAGATACAGAAAAGAATGTATCTCTATATAATAAAGGCCATATATGACAAGTTCACAGCTAATATAACACTCAGCAGTAGAAATCTGAAAGCTGTTCATCATAAGATCAAGAAAACAAGAATGCCCACTCTTATCATTTCTATTTATCACAGTACTGGAAATCCTAGCCAGAGCAATTAGGCAAGAAATAAACAGCATCCGAAATGGAAAGAAAGAAGTAAAACTGTTACTGTTTGCAGATGATTAGATCTTATATAGTGAAACCTTAATGATTACAATGACAAGCTATTAGAATAAATAAATTCAATAAAGTTACAGGATACAAAACCAACAAAAAAAATCTGTTGCTTTTCTATGCACAAACAACAAACTATCCCAAAAAGTAATAAAGAAAACAATCCTACTTACAATTACGTTAATATAAAACATTTAGGAATAAATTTAGCCAAAGAAATGAATAATCTGTATGCTGGAAAGTATAAAACATCAAGGAAAGATACTAAAGAAGATGCAAATAAGTGGAAAGATTTACTATGTTCATGGACTGGAGAACTGATATTAAAATACCCATTCTACCCAAAGCAATCTACAGATTCAACAAAATCGTATCAAAATTCCAATGTTATTTTTTCACAGAAATAAACAAAAGCAATCCTAAAATTCATACTGAACTACAAAAGACCCCGAATAGCCAAACAAAACTGGAGGCATGTTATTTTCTGATTTTAAACTCTATTACAAAGCTTCAGTAATCAAAACAGTAATATACTCATATAAACAGAGACACATATCAATTATATCTTAAATATCTAAAATATCATAACCCTTATTATCACCTTTTATCACCACTGCTTCATCAGTATAGAGGTAGTCCAAAATAACTTTTAGTATGTCAGAATGTATTTGCATTTCCAGAGCTGCACGAGTGGAAGCCTGAATAAAAGAAAATAAAATAATTAATTTTAAACTACCAAATACTTCTATATTCTGATTGCTATTGGTACAAAAAAACTTTCAAGAGGGAACACATTAAATACAAAAGAACATTTATAAAACAAAAAAACTAAAATGAGATACATTCCATTTTAAATTGCTTTATAACATGAAAAAGGATCAAGAAAAATCAAGAAAAAAAGAAGTACACTGGTATTCCAAATACATGTCCAAATAATGGGGAAGTTCTGATTTAAGTATCTTTTTTGCAACAATTTTCATTTCTAATGTTGCTATTTTCCACCAGGCTGATGCATAAATACAAAAGAAAAACTGAGTTAAAATATCAGGTTCCTATTTTAAATTTCTTTAGTACATAATCTCCTCAAAATATAAAGAAGTACTGTTACCAGCCTATGTGGTTTCTACTTAAATCTTACCTCGATCCATGAGCTACTCAGCATACTATGAAAATATTCTGAAAGGAAAAAAAAATCAGTTCACTAAGAATAGTGAAATAACACTAAACAAATAAATTGGCACCTAAGAAAAAGTGTACCTACCAAGTCTAGCACAAAGAACACATTTATGACAAGGAAATTCCTTTCCATCTACTGATTTCATGGTCACGTCACATAGAAACGAACTGCAAGAAAAAGAATTTATTTGAAGCCTTTCTTTACATTTAGCAAATTAAGAAAATTCATTATATGATTTGGCTTAACTTGATTTTTCTCTTACTTACTTAAAGGCAGCAGAGAATAAACTTGAGGGTGTACATACAAATACTTTATTTTCTTTCACTTTTGGGAAGATAATAAGGGCCTTACAATAAAAATAATATTTGAAAAGAGAACTGAATGCAGATAGGTATTCAAAAGGCCTTTCTTCTAATTTTTCTTTTTCATTACAGGTCAGGTGTTAATAATATAATATTAAGTGACATTATAGTCAACGGTCTTTTGATTCACTTACTTGTACAACCCATTCTGTGCTAAGCATAATCTAGATACTGCTAGTTTCCCTTTCTCTATAAACTTTTCACCTACAAAGTATAAATACCTAAAGACAAAAAATTTTAATAACAAATGTATTTAGAATAGCATATTTATTACTGAAAAGGTTTATAAAGAAATCATCATAATGGTGAAGAGGTATAATTAGTTTGGTTTTGAGATTACATCATTTCCTGATTAAAAAAATAAAAAATTCCTTTCCTAATTAGAAAGTTATCAGAAAAACTGAATTGTACCAATGTCTTATTGAGCAGTAACATTTTATTCATTTCCTTCACCTCTCCAACATTTCCTAAAATTAAGAACATTAGGTAAAGGTAAAATGTATCTACCGAAATATTTTGCTTCGTATGCAAGAAGAGCTCCATTTCCATGCTTAGGTCCCAAAATCTAAAGATGAAAAGTTTATCTTCATTTCCTTACTTACCATTTTTTCTGATTCAGCTTTGGTTTATTACCAGTTTTCTTGTCAATAACATTAATTTTTTCATTTTCAAATCTGACTCCATCTAACCTATCAAGAATAGATAAGAATTAACAATTGGTATATATACTTCTCTACAAAAACAAGCAATAAAAATCCATCCAATAAATTAGTTTACATTTATCTAAACATGACTATATAATTTATATCACCTAAAAAAGTATCTCAAAGAACCCCCTCTGTGATAAAGAAATAATCATACATCTTCAATTTTAAGTGTTCAAACTATATTAATATCATTACTGACAAAAAAAAAATCAAAATATATACTCCTCTCCTACTCCCACACAATGAAGGTTATACTGCCACAAGCAACATAAATACCTTAAAAACAGAATTTCTAAAAGTCTGGTTTATAATACGACAAATACTGTGCTAACCACTTTATACGTTATATAACCAACCCATACCAACAATATGAGGTCACTATTATCCCTCCCATTTTCTATATTAAGAAAGTAAAAGTTCAAAGAAAGTAAGAAATTTACCCCAGCTAGTCATAAAGCTAAGAGACATATAGAGGTCTAACTCCAAAGACAGTACTCTTTCTAGTACACCACACTGCCTGCCACTCTAGATCCGTTACACAAACACCAAAGAATTCAAGCTCTTAATAACAGCCTTCCCATACTTTAGTGTTTTAATCCAGGGAGTCCCACAGAGATAACTTTTGAATAAAATGGAGGAAGAACACATCCCATATATCTCCCTTCAAAAAGAAATGGTGGGGCCGGGGAAGTAGGGAGGAAGAAAAAGAGAGGAGCAAAGTAAAAGAATTTTTAAAAGGAGGGTATAATGAGGTACAAGAATAGATATTAAGGAGGAACCATACCTACTGCTCAAATTACAGAAACCAAATTTCCTTGCAACATTTTGTAACATTCTTACAGGATCATCTTCCCCAACACTTTTTACTTTTTTGGAAGATTTTAGTTTGTTTTTCTGCTTTTCATTAATTGTATGAGCTTGATTACTTTTATAAACTTCAAATGCTGACTTCTGATTATCTTCATGGGAATTTATTTTATTCAAATGAGAATTCAGAGTGCCCTGATATTCTTCTGGTTTTTTGTTTAAGTTTATTTTTGGTTTGAATCCATGAGTTAAAAAGTCACAAGTATCTGTGTATATAAATTGTAAAAGGTATTCAAACAAGTCAGGATGAACCTTTTCTACCACAAAGAGGTGGCATCCTGCAGAATCTTCGTCTTTCCTGTAAACATCTGTAAAGTCTAAAGAAGTACCATCTGAAAGAAACAATTTCTGAAAAAAGTCAGAACGTGCTGCCAAAATGTATTTATGAGCAGGGAAGATTCTGTTGCCAACTTGAAATGTCACATCATGGATATTGTCCATTTCATCCGCTTCCCTCAACAGTTTGCCAAACTCTTCAAGAAAGGATGATGAGGACACAGCTGGAATTTCATAAAGACTAGAAATGAAATAAAAATCACTTTTACTTTCAAGAAAAATGTATAAAACCATAAGCATCTCTAGCCAATTCTCCTTTTAAAGTCCAATTTTTAAAATTTATCACTTAGAAAATTTTTAAATTAGCATATCCTAAAATATAATACTATATAGTCTTAGATACTGACCATAATACTTGAAATTTTGTTCCTTTTGTTTTTCTCCTAAATTAAAATGCTAACAATTAAGTTTCTCTTTGAAAGCAGTGTTTTCTATTTCTACAAAGAAATACTAGAATATAAATTTCAAATGACTATTTCATAGAAATTTTACATGATTAAAAGTATAAATAAAAATATTCAAAAAAGAATACAGTTCTCAACCTTTTCCTCTTTTATATCCTTTAATTTTACAAGTGGAGGAAAATAATTATACAGAGAACTGAGTAAATACTTCAGGTCCCAGATCCCAGAATAGGGAAGAAACTCAAAGAAGCAAAGATAAAAACACAGACATAAAACGAGTCTGGTAACCTTAATACTTTCAGTACGATCGATCACACATTCCCAATCCACGTATGGGCGACCAACCCTCCTGGTTTGCCTGGGACTGAGGGGTTTCCCAGGAAACTGTCAGTGCTAAATACGGGACAGACCTGGGCAAAACAGGATGGATGGTCACCCTACTTCTAGGACATCTTTCTTTTCAATAATAGTACCTTTTATATTTATCTTAACGTGTCATTTCTCCAACAATGTGACTTAGAAGATTTGCACAGAGATTCACACTGCCCTACAGATGACTCTACCTCTTCTTTTGTCAATTCTCATGGTATTCGAGGGTCAGAAATTATTGAAAAGTACATAACAAATATCTATATTTCTCAGAATCTGAGAAATTAAGAGTACATAAAGTACTAAAGATACAAATAAACTTTGTGTGTGTGTTTACATATATGTATATAAACACATATATTTCCTTAATATTTTCAATAAATATCAGTTTACAAACTAAAAGGAACATTTGTCATTTCCAGTATAACAAATTCCACCTTTGAGTTATCCTGGTAACATGATTATCTGTCTAAAGTCTCTACAAGACTTGACAACAGTTCTTCAATTAAATTTGCTCCAGGAGCTACAGAAAACAAAAGAAAACCCAGTGACTGTTCCTTTTAAAAATGAAAATTATTAATACAGGTGGTACCTTGTTTTAGGATCTGACTGCAGGATTGCAAAGTTACATCCACTTGGATCTGTGCTGACACTAACAGCTCTATGGGCAAAAGTAAGTTTCTCAAGTCGAATTCTTTCATATACACTATTTATATCAGAGACACAAGACACATCTGATGAGGAATTATGAAGGTTTGATAGAATCTCTGTTTAAAAAAAAAAAAAATTCCCATTAAGGCTTTATTGAAACTATTTAAAATGACTTAGGAGTAAATGGAACAGGTAAACAATTAGGAGAGTATGAAAATATCTTGTGAACGTATTAAGCCCTTTTGAAAAACTATACCTTCTTTCTCTTCAACACAATTTGTAGCCCATATATTGGCTGTATTATATATGAAATTGTAGTGAGACAATTTTCATTATCCATGAATTTATCTCTTTCAAGAAACACATCCTCCACAATGCAACCAGTAATCTTTCTAAAAAGCGAATCTAGTGTTAAACTAGCTTTTAAAATTACTCAGCTTGCATTAAAAATATACAAACTCAACATCTTCATAATATAATTGCTTATTTGCTTCCTCTCATTTATTTAGCAAATATCTGAGTGACTACACTGTGCTCAGAGTCTAGAAAAAGAATAAACGATGTAGAGTGAAGTTATATTAATGAACCTAAAGTGGAAAGATTTCAGAAATATGAGACAAAAGTGTCAAAACTGGTAACTAATTAGATGTAGAGGGTGAGGGAATATGGGGTGTCAAAAATAACCATTTACTTAGATTGAAAAC
This sequence comes from Rousettus aegyptiacus, assembly GCF_014176215.1. Taxonomy (NCBI): domain Eukaryota; kingdom Metazoa; phylum Chordata; class Mammalia; order Chiroptera; family Pteropodidae; genus Rousettus; species Rousettus aegyptiacus. The sequence goes on from NW_023416284.1 coordinate 125,893,945, forward strand.
ACTGAAAAGCAGATGTGATGCATGAGCTCATGAGTTCAGTTTTAGACCACTAAATATGACTAAGTTCTAAGGACTAGTTCCAAGGACTTCCAACATTTACAAGTAGAACCTGCATTCTGGTTACTCTCTCAAATTCAGTCTTAATTCAATCTCAGATGGCTTTACTAATCTTCCCTAACACTTACTTATTCCAATTTCTATACTCCCAAAAAACTTATGTGCATATTAGTATTTGTCTCCATGAACTGTAAATACTTATATACATGTCTACTGCTCCTACAAATTTATGAGTGTATCAGAACAGGGGTCCGTCTTATATATTTTCATGTTACTAAAACCTAGCACTATATTGGGCACCTAAGTAAATATACCCTAAATGTCAAGATAAATATAAAAATAAGGAAAAATAAGTTGCATCGTGAAAATATAAATGGGATATTAAACGTGAAACAGTTAACTCATTTTAGATTGAGGAATCAGTGAAAACATCTCTGATGAAGTATAAATTAAGCTGAGATGTGAAAAGTGAGGAAAGGCCCTAGGACTAATCACAGCTGAACAAAATTTAAAATCTGAAGGTCAGTAATTAAAGAGTAGTAAATAAAAGGGAGTAATTCCAGATCAGTTCAGAGAAAAAAAAAAAGGGTCAGAGAAGGGGCCATACAGGCCACATTTAGGTAATGAAGAAACCATTAAAAGGTTTTTAAACATAGGAAGATTATGATCAGATCTTAAAAGTTCATTCTAATAATCATTTAAAAATAGATTAAAAAAAAGTAGAAATAAAATTATTTTTTTCAGTAATCCATATGATGGGCTAGGGTAGGAGCAATGAGATATAAAGAGGTAAATGAATTCTAGCTTTCTGGAATAAAAATCAAAAAATTATTAATTATGGATGAAAGTAAAAAGTCGCTAACCTGAGTTTAAAAATAGTGCAAGTAATCCACAAGTTTATAAATTTATAATCAGATAATTAAGAATGAACTATATGATGAATCACTTCTATTTTCAATGGTGGCATCTTAATTTTTATATTCATCATGGAATGAATAAAACTTGTCTCCAATTATTCATCAATTGTTTAAAAAAACTGTATGTTTTAAAATTCTCACTAAACATAAAAACTTTATTCTTCCTATGATTTTCCTAAGTCATGAGATATACCTCTTTAAACTTTAATTTTATATACAGAAGTATGTAAAAAACAAAACTAAAATATGCCATAAGCTACTAAATTCTCAATTTAGAAAGAGAAAAAATGGAGCTCGAAAGATGGTTCACAACCATCTGGAAAGGTTTTATTTATTTTATTTTTTAACTCTATTCTTGTATGCCCCTAGAGCCAAGGCTAGCAATTAGCAACAGTAAGCCGCTGTTACTGATGGGACTATATACCAAGACTTCAGGATATCCTGAGACAGATAAAAAATTTAAAACTCCAGATTTAAATGGATAGAATTCCCTCCATTTACCTACACATACACAAACCAAAATCAAAAGAAACATAAAGATAAAAACTAATAACCTGTCAATTAATCCTAATAATAAACACTTGTGAAATTAAAGGTTAACTAAAAAGAACTTTTATGGGCCATTTACATATATATGAACTGACCTTTCTTTTCAGAACTCTTTCTTTTTTCTTCAAACCATTTCCCTCTAAATCCTTCTCCATCCTGTGTGACAAATAGAATTTCATTTCTATTTAAAGCAATATCAGAAATGAAGACTTGACGTGGATAAGCCCATCGACACTGCTTCAGAGAACTGCTGACTGATCGCCAGCAAAATACCTAAAAAAAAAAAAATATATATATATATATATATATATATATATAGAGAGAGAGAGAGAGAGAGAGAGAGAGAGGAATATCAAGCAATATAGCATCAAAGCAACCAAAAACTGAAATAATTAAAATTTAATATGAAAAGATAATATTTCTAAAATAAAAGCTCTGACTAATATGTTTCAATGTTCATTCTTCCAAAGGGAAAGAGACACTATAAAAGTGAAAATGGTTTTAAAGAACTGTGTCTTCCAAAAAAGTACATCAAGCACACATGAAGCATTAAGTATGCTTCAAAGACTCTCTTAATTTTCAGCATTGTTAAAGAAAAACGAAAATCTTTAAGCTAAAAACTTGGATGACAGACTTGTTGTAGTACCATCTATTAATGAAAATCATCCAATGAAAATCCAATCTTCATTCTCAAGACAAAAAAGATGGATGTATAACTCAATTTTAATTAAAAAAAAATATTAGAGACAGAAAAATCATCAGAGTCCAATGACTTTCTAGGGGTTCTGCAAACTTTAGTGTTTCTATGAAATGGCTCAGGGGCTGTTGCTCAAGGATAGAGAAAATGACGAGAGAGAGGTGCTCGGCTTCCCAATCCAACTTTATCCAGAGCTGCGACCCTTTTATTTGCTTTACAGACTGGCATTCCAAATAAGATTTCATTTGAAAATTAATACTGCTGATTTTTAAAAATTCACTCCCCTCATTATTAAGAAAATTAAAGCACAAAATGGTATTCACCAAGGTCACTCAAAAGTTATACACACAAAAAGACTACCATGATTGATTTCTTTACAGGTTTTTATATTGACTCTAATTTTATGGGAAGTAAAACATCCAGAGGTAGATCCATTATTAATATAAATGAAACACATCTCAAAGTCAAATGTAAATTTTTTATACTCAAGTTTTTATGTAATCCCATGCCTCTGCTTCCTTCCATTAGTACAGATTAGAGCTCTAATTATTAAACATAGTTCCTATTAAAATGATCAACTACAATATATCTCTGCCTGTAATGTATGTAGAGCTTTATGTTTTTAAATCTTCAATTTCTATAACATCAAATTTTATAGCTTTTTATAAACCTCAAAAAAATTCTTATTTTTTATGTTTTTATTCTTATAAGCAAAAAGCAAAAAACAATGTTTTTTTCATCACTGTAAAATTTTTTCAGTGTTACTAAGGTATAATATATATTTTTAAATTAACAATTTTATTAAAGAAATATACTGATATGTTTGCACGGGGAACTAAAATTAAAACTCTATAGTATTTATGTAAATGAAACGAGATATTATTTATATAGTAATCCAGAAATATATTATCTTTTATACATAATAGTTATAATCTCTGCATATATGTGTGTACATTTGTTTAAAACTCAGTCTGGGAGAAATTCTTTTCTAATTATGCAATAAATTTTTAATATTGCCTACTTATCTTTTACTTTTCTTAAAGATTAGTTACATATCTCATATCTATACAACTCAGTATCATTTATCAGTACTCAATGTACGGATCAAATAACCTAACAAAATCCCTTATTTAATTCCATTTTAAGCATAGTAAATAAAATTATAAACTATAGCTTAACAAGGTAGTGCCATGAAACATTAGTTAAATGTCATCATACTTTCTTTGAAATATCAACTCCACACTAATTAGTATTGGATGTCAAAAAGAAGTTAGGAAACAAAGTCAATGAAATCATCACTATCATAGAAATACATTTTCACATTATCTGGTCCCCTACAGCTATCAAGTGAGAATAAGTTTATTATACTTTTGCATAAATAATATACTGACCCTTCCAGCTCCATCCATTGCAAGAATGCAGATTTTTTCATCTCCACTTTCTTTCAAGTGTTCAGGATCAACCCTGCATTCCAGACGCCCCCCAGATACAAGAACTTTTTTCAAGTTTAGCTGTCTGGGGGGGGAAAAAAATTCTAGATTAAATTGTTTTCTAAAATGCACATGCTCAATTTTAAAGAAATGACTATTCAAACAATAACCTAGGGTGATTATTGGGAAAGGTGACAAGACAATTTAGCCTTTGGCATCCTTAGTCCTTCCTTTCTGTGTTTCCCCTACATGATGGCTGTTTCTTCAGACAGCAAGTTCTTTCTTCCCAAAAGCCTCTACCTACGTGCATGCTAATGTATGCATTCAGTCTAGATTAAATAACTGATTAAAAACTACTAAGTATATCTGCATTTTAACAGAAAAGAACAATTTTAAACCTCAAAATAGAAATCCTTAATTTCAACTATGAACAGATCTAACTACCATGAAAATCATCACTATTGTTAATTTAATAACTCATTCACTATATCTGCACATGTGATGTGCCTACAGTACTGTGTGAAACCTGCCTGCTGCTATTCCAATGATTGTCCTCCCTTTAAGATATGCCTGTATTAAAAATTTTTTTTCTTTCAAAATAACTATGTTGTAAAATCTGTAACAGAAGAATTTTCTTAGTGAAAACTTGGATAAATCTTAAACTTAGGCAAATTTAATGTCATCAGGGAAAGTTTTATAAATGTCAACTGAAAACAAAACCTAACATCCCACAAATCACTTCATGCTCAGAAAAAAACTAGTGAGTTCTAAGAAACACGTATGTTTTTTTACATTTTCAAGTTTCTGTAAATATGACCTACAACTGAAAACCTTCCAACTGTTGTTCATAGACGGTAAGTTATAACAAACTGATAGTTGTCATTTTATGCTCATGAGCTGTAACTTCATGACCAGTATCTCTATTTATGAAGTTACCATCTCATTTACATTAGCAAAACCTCCATTTTGTTCCATTTCAGTTACAATGCCTAATTGCTTTTAAAGTTCGATGGCTACTTTCTAGAACTCCTGTACAATAGAGGTCTCACTAATTGGGCTATACTTTTCCAGAGTCAAATATCTATTTTTCTATTTATATTTCTTACTATAATTATATAATCTGAAGAAATATTATATAAACCAATAAAATATTAGTTTGAAAAGAATGTTTTATATAAAAGTTGAATACTTTGAAACCATGATAAATATAAACAAAAAACTGCTACCAAATCAGATATGGATCAACCGACTATAAAAAATTGAAAATATATGAAAAATAGATGATTCTGCACTTAACTTACTTCACTATTGTTTTTAAGCACTGGCTCCTTAAATCATTCAAAATGAAATCAGAGGTGACACATTATGAATATAATGGTTTATGAAGAGAAGACAGGGCATGTCAACTACTTTCATTTTATGATTTTTTGCTTTAACCAGCTTTCTGATTACCAATCGGTAAGTTACTGCATGGTACTATAACATGCTTTCAGATAACAGGCTATATAAATACAGAGATAAATAATATACCAGTTAGGTATAAACATTTGGACTGCATAGACAAGTCTATGGCATATTACTATTTTTTTAAATAAGTGTACAATATAAAAAAGGACTATACATGAACCAATGATGATTATGTCACAAAGCAAAAATTATGATTAATCTAGTTTTGTTCACCAAAAGCATAAAAAAAGGAAACTTGTAGGTCATACCTAACCATATGTTATCATATTTCAGAAATACTGTTTTATAACTTACAAAGAACTTTTACATATATTCACTGGATCCTTGCCAAAAGACTAAGATCATCAGAGGCAAAAACTCCTGACTCCCCTCCCCTGCCTTTGATTTTCTCCATTTGGCATTTCAGAGCATAGCATAAAGCTAATACTGTTCTTTGCTAGAAGAGCTGAACTATTATTAAAGTTACATTTCTTTCACAGAAATACACATACTTAGAAGCCATCTTCTTGCACTGATAGTCTGCAAGTAAGTAAATATCTCCCCTTGCAGTAACACAGACTGTGGCCCCATCACTTGCAGCAACCAAAGACAGAGTGACATCCTTATGATGAAGGGCAGAGACTTGACGAGGAGCAGTTACACACTTCTCTCCATTGGGATCTAATAAATAACCTAAAAAATTACACAAATAAACAAATCACAAAATATCCATTTCAAGAATCCAATTTACTTTTCAGATACGGTCATCCAAGATTGCTTACCCAGTTGTCCACCATTTAGGCCCATAGTGTAAACAGCTTCTCTAGTCCACAACACTGTATGAAATTTGCCTGCTGCTACTCCAATGATTGTCCTTCCTTTCAGATATTTTGCCTGCATCTATTCAAAAAGACAAATAAGGCTGCAGTTTACTATGTATGAATCAGTACATTTTTACAAAGATCCAGTACACCAGGGTAGCAAATATATGGCATACTTGCTACCAGTGCCCCCTCAAGTGCTAATGGCAGTAGTCACTAAAAGATCTCAGCATTAATACTGAGACCTCAACTCTTAGAACAGTTTTAACATGTAAAAAATTGACATAGTATAAAAACCAAATCATTAAACTTTTGTTAACAAGCAATATGTGAAACAGGCATTCTCATTCTTATTAGGAAATACGGTACTTTTAAATTCAACATATCCAGAGTCTCGACAATGGCTCTATAACGGCATTTTGGGCTAAATGCTTCTTTGTTCTGGGGGATTGTCTTGATACTGCAGGCGATACAGCAGCATCTCTAGACTCTACCCACTAGATGTCAGTAGCACCACTTCTACCCCTGCCCACAGCTGTGACATCTAAAAATGTCTCTAGATGTGGCAAAATGGCTTTTGGGGGGCAAAACTGCCCCCAGTTGAAAATACTAGTTATGTCTAAATTAACTCAATTCTCCGAGGTAGCCACATAAAAAGAAAAATGGGAGTAAAATCTAACATTCCTAAACAACTCTACAAAATGACTAAATATCTATAAATTCTACAGGTAAGAGAAAATAGATCTCCTAAAAAGTACTACAGATTGGAGACTATTTCTAATTATTTTCTGGTCATTCCTATTGATTCATTAGATATTCCAGAAGGAAACTCATTGTATTTAAAAGTTTATTAATAAAAATGTATACCTAAAAGGCAAAAAACAAACCAACAAAATGTATATCTAACAATAATTTTAAACCTGGAAGATTAAACCAGTGAAAAAATTTAATAACTGAAATACAAAACTTTATGAGCTAAAAACACATTTGTTATGGGTGATGGCTCTATTAAATTAGAATACCAGTTCCAGTTCTGTGTGCTACTAAGTCCTGAAGTTGAGAAAAGGCTACCTTCTGATGGTGGTTGTGAAATGGAAGGGGGAAAGTAGAACAAAGAACAGTGGCTTTTGGACCTATGTCCCTTCACATCGACTTCCCAGGTGTGATTTCTGTGCATAGGTATATTTACGATGAATCCAACAAGCTCAGGTTTCTGGGTGCCTCACTTTCATAGCCCATTTTGTATCTATAAAAATGACGTTTTTTCTTAAGGAGGTCTTAAATCCAAAATACTGGATTCCCCCTTCTGCTTATGAGTACTTAAAAGTTAATCTAAGGCAGTTTGGTACCTAATTTCCCAAGTGCTTTCTTTCTTACTCCAAACAAATACAAATTTGTATTATGCTTAATTTTTCCTGTGAAAAATAAAGTATAAAGCATTGAATGTAAGTAAAATAAGTTACTCTGCCAATAAATTCCATCTTTTTGTCCATATAGGTTTTATAGCAAATAGTTACCTTATTGTTTAAAAAAGAGAAGTTTACCTGTCTGGGCACATTACAACTGGAAGGTGGGGGAATAATTCCTAATTGATGAAAAATATTTAGACCAAATGTATAAACACATCCATCTTCAGTTAATACAACAGTGTGATCCTCAGCAGCTGCCACTTGGGAACAATTATGACCACTCAGTCCTTCCACAAGCCTAGGGACCTACAAAATAAAATTAATTTTAGTATATTAACCATTAACATAGAAATACAAATAGAATCTGATAATATTATGGCCAAAGTGACATGACTGATATGACTCTTTCATAGGTAAACTATAAAATTTAGCAAGGGGCAGATGAGTTTAATAGGATACAGACACTGGTTTATGAGGAAAATATAAAACCCCAGTAAGACATTGCAATAAAATTATTTGATTCGACAAATTATTTTGGAGCCCTTATCGTACACCAAGTGTAAATTTGTTTGGTACGAATAAAGGGAGCTTTTCAGCCAAAGTATTCATTGGTGTATTAAAGAAATAAATAAAAATACAGAAAACAATACATCCCTTTAATGAGTAACTAAACATACAACTTCCTTTGAAGCCATCTGTCCTGGGTTCAAATCTTAATTCTGCATTTACTAACTACTTGATCTCAATCAAATCTCTTGTCTTCTTTACCTGAACACAAAATAATAGTATTTTATATAATAGGATTGGTGTTAGATGAGTTGGTAAGTATAAAACATAACAGTCTCTGACAGAGTAAGCAATCAATAAATAATTGCCATTACTTTTGTTATTGTGTATAAAATGAGGATAATACCTATAACCTTGCAGGTTGTTGTCAGTCTTTATGAACAATGCCTAGAATAAACTTTCGAAAAATGGAAGCTGTTATCATAGCTCTCTTTCCTTTTTAAAGCACCATTAAATTAATGATAAATATATCAGTAGTCCCTTCCCAATATTTGCTATAAGAAAATAATTTTTCTTTGATGCTTTATAGTTTTGTGCATTTAAATCCTTAATTTGAACATGATATATGAGAGAGATTATCAATTTTTAAAAATCTATTATCAGTTGGCATTTTATGTTCTCTTTATGCTGGTTAAAAACCTTTTTTAGTTAACTGAAGCTTCCAGTTTATCAAAATTTTACTGAAGTTACCTAAACTGTGTAATGACATTTCAATTACCAAGCATGTCTGTTCATCTCCATGGCCTAAACGTCCTCCAGGACCATGACCACAGGTGTAAACCTGCCCTTTTTGAGACAGAAACACTGAGTGAAATTTACAAAGCACCACCTATGGGAAAATAAGAGAATATTATTAAAATTCTCTGAATGAAATATCTTTATTTTATTTAAAAAATAATAAATTAATAGAATATTGCTAATTGTTTAAGCTGGATGATGGGTATGTGGGATTCATTATACTATTCTCTCTTTGTACACGTTTAAAGGTTTCTGTTAATAAAAAATTAGAAATATACATGTTTTACTTTAAAACTACGTCTAAAACCAGTCATGCAGGGAAAAAAAACAAACGAGAAATTAAGCATGTGTTACCTACAGAAGAGACTAAACAAAGAAAAATGCAAATCTTCAGTCTTCAGAAGTAGCCAGTTGCTTTCCAATTTCAAACACCCAAACAGCAACAATTCAGCAAAGTGCAATATGAACCATAAAGATGACCAAATAGTGGAAATGTCTTAAGAGTACTTTTTAAAAACAAGAACATCACCCATACGTGGGGAGTGTGGAGTAGACAGAATGTCCTTTTCATACCTCTAATTGTGTAATATATCCTTAATATAATTATATGGCTTTAAATAATTTCATATTTATTTTCAAGTTTTTCTCTCTTCCTTGATTCCTTCCTTATCTGCCTCCTTAATCAACAACCTCCTTGCCCTCTGACAAAGACATATTCACTTATTCTTACTAGAAGACAAGGGTACTGAAATGGTTGAACTGCATCAGCAGAAGAACTGGAAACCAAGAGCAGTTTCAAATATGCATGTACTTACATATCTAACCTTCAGGCTATTGGTTATTTTTCAGTGCATCTAATAATGCAGGGTATTATTTTACCTTAATACTATTTTAAAATCCTCTTTTATTTTTAACAATTATTTACACCTATTTCTATACAACCTATAAACATTTCTAACTTAAGATATAAAAAGATAATTGAGGAATAAAGAAATCCTAGAATTATTTTCCAGAAAGTCAAGTTCTTTTGGAAAATAAGAAAAATTATAAGCTGGACTGCAAATTCTATTTAAACATACTCTTAAACCACTTGGCAAGTTTTATAAATGCATGTGCCTATCATAAGTAATGAAAAAAGTCATTATCTCACTGAGATATACCACAAATACCTAAAAAATCTAAAAACAAAACAAAATTATATTCAAACTTATAAGTTAGAATTTGTAAGAAAAAAATCGTGTTACAAAACCAGAAATATATTTTTTTCAATTTTACATTCAATATTAGAATGCCTTTCTACAATTCTGACTTCTGCTAATTTAAAGAACCAATACCAGAATTTAAGACCTCAAACTTTAAAACCTCTAAATTTTTTAAGGAAATAACTGATCGTGGCTTTTCATCTTAATTCTCAGGACTATATTATGCTAATATTAACAATCTCTATTCCATGGTAGTTAATTCATTTGATACCATACTACATAATCAGCACTTTATCAGTGACTAATGGGACTCTCTATATAACTGGTGCTAAGTAAATGTTCCCACAAATTTGTTTCCTCTTTTCTGACTAAAATTTACTCTGTTTTCCTTCCTCTAAAACATGCCCATAGTGCTTGAACATGCCCATAGTGCTTGCTTCAACCCTTCATCTGTGGTAAATAAAATCCCTTACGCCCTTAATTTCTTCACAAAATACTCTTGCCTTACCTGAATGTAGCTTTCTCTTTGGGTGTACTGTTTCATCCATAACCCTACCAAGTGGAATGTGCTCAGTTTTTCTATAACACGTATATCTTGGGATCAGAAGGTACAATAAGCCTCTGGTTTCCTAATGCCACCATTATCCCTTCATTCTTGTGTACAATCCCTGCTCTTGAAAAAGATCTCAGTCCATAAATTCTGATGATATCATACACTAATTCAAAAAAGGAAAACATATCTTTCTGAAATGTCCCAACTCTGATCAATCATTAGTGGCTGCTGATGGTGGAATACCATTTTAAGAAGGATTCTGAAGACCTGTTCAGGCTAGGTTTAAAATACACACACAAACACACACACGAGGGGGGAGAGAAGAGTGGGTGAAGGAGAGAGAACTGGGGAGCATGCTGTGATTGACCAGCAATATCTACCAAACGTTCTGGACTAATTAAGGGTGGGAGCAGCCCATTTGCCACCCCCGTTCTAACTGCTTACCATGTTGCTCATCTCCACATTCACTAGAAACTCTAAGACTAGGCTTATGACTCCTATCCATCTAAGTTCCTTCATTGTCCTAAGTTCTTTCTATATCTACATAGATGGCTCACCAGAATCCTAGCTTTCATGACACAAGTCTACCCCTTACTTCTCTAACCTCTCTTCATTACCATAGGGGCTCCTGTTCCTGGCCTCTCAAATTTTAATATTCTCTAGAGTTTAACTCTTCTATTTCATTTTTTTAATTGCTAATTGTTATGCATTAGATAATGACTTTTGTTGTGAAAAAGTCTTCTACAGAGCCTTCATATGGTGTCCACATAAGTTATCATTCAAATATTTTTGGGAAAGAGAGGGAATGATATTACACCAAGAAAATAATCAGACAGATATGAACTCAATAGACATGCTCTAAGGTATAATCCTCAGGATCCAGAAACTGAGATTTATAGCTTTAAAAATTAAGGGGCATAAGTTTGAGTGGCAAAAATAACACTTTGGTCTTGTTAAATTTAAATACTTTGAAAGAATGTCCAGAGTACAACTGAAATGAAGCTCAAGAAAAAGCTGAGACTAAAGACATAAATTATACACACACATACACATATATACACATACATATACACACAAAGTGGCATAAAGAAAAATGAGTATGTCAACAGTAGTAAAATCCAAGGAAGTGGATGATATCCAGCAAAATGACAGAACCTTTTTGATTACATCAATTAATTTTATGATTACTTATATTTAAGAACTCAGGTTCACTTACCTAAAACTAGCAACACTGAGTTTTTACAATGAATTCACTTGAAAAACAACTAGAACTCTTAATTTTTGTTAAATGGAAACCAAAAGCTAGAAAAATCAAAGAAGCTCTACCTTTCTAAAATTAAACTAACATCTGTATAATGCCTTCTAATTTCTAACACTGTTTGACACATCTCAGTTTTATGGTATTTCACACAGTCTAAATATATTTTAGGCTAACTAAATCTAAACTAGAATTAATAAAGTTGGTTTCCTTACTCAAACATGCTATATCTTCAACAAAGTTAACATAATCCAAATGAAAAGATGAGCTATCAACACAGAGAGTTCTTTTTAATCTCTAAAAGTACACAGACTGTACTTCAAAATACCTGCTTAATATAAACCCCACTCCTGGAGAACAGATCCACCAACTCTGGATGATGTTTGCTATTCTGGCTTCCATGACCCAGGGTGAAATTTGTATTATCTCCCCAAGTGTAGACATCTGTAGGATCTAAAATAAAAATTAGGTTTACATTCTTTTACATTTTAAAACAAACATCAGTGTAGTTCAACTACAGATATAGTCCACTAATCAGTTTACATCAAACATCAGTCTTTATAGGAACTAATTAAACTACCATATTTAGAAAGATGTTGCCAATGCTCTCTTTTAAATTATAAATCTATTAACCTTATATAATTCTGGGACTATAAATGAGAAAATTGAAATCAGCACAGGCCTGTCTCAATGTAAGCAATCTAATATTTGTTTCTTGTTTCTTCAGCAGTTAAAGTTTAACTGCCAAATGAGTAAAATACCACCTACATATCCCCTTAGTTTCCATGAAAATAATAGTTATTTAAAATGTTATTAATACATATTAAGGGTTCTAAATGAAGCAAATGTGATGTTAGTTATTATTTCTACATAAAATTAACTTTCAACAGTTTGCTCTTGACATACACAAAAATCACACTGATTAGGGTATCCATTACACTGGGATAAAAATCAAAGCTAAGTTTATGATATAAATCTTCATTTTTATTTTCCAAGGCTCATATAATTCCGTTATAACTGTAACTTGCAAAACTGTGTCCGAGGTAGAACAAAAATGAAGAATGAGTCCTTACTTAGTTTGCTCACTACTTAAATACAAACTACGGAGTACTCCCATTTAAATCTCTTCTCTTTTTCCACCAATTTCCATTTCCAGAGCTCAAAGGGTAAATAAATTGGAGGGATAAGAAGAACTAGAAGAATGTGTGAGTAGAAGAATCACTTCCTTTTTCCCTCTACCTTAAATGCTGATGTTACTTTCTGGTTGAACATTAATGACTTTACAGTAGTTAACAATTGTAACTGCCTTCCTTCTTTAGGCTGTGTTTTTACTCTACTAGACATACACAGATTAAAACTGAAAAATGCAAAATAAACTGAAGTGTTGTGAATGGAAAACCAAAACTATCAACCAACATATATTAAAGTTCTTTGCAGATATCCACATACAAATAAATTTTCTCAGATATTTTAATAAGAATAAAATTTCATTAAAATTTTCTAAGCTGTACTTTAATGGAATATATATGTGGAATTGTCTTACCAGTATTTTTGAATACTACATAAGTTGGTCTATCCTTCATTACAAGATCCAAAGCCGACAAGCCTTCTTTATCTTGAATATACAGGCTAACTCCATGCTAATAAAAAGAAAGGAAAAAAGTGTGTATGTATATAATTTGATGTATATATTTTAATGTGTGTGCATGATCAGAATAACTTCTTATTCGTATTTATCAAAAGCCAGATGATCAAGCTCATAAATACATTAAAACATATTTAATAACAATTATCTATGAACATACACATTTTTTTCTTAAACACTGAAGAGGACTAAGAAAAATCAAATGGCCGATATTTGGTGGAATAAAAAAGGGTCAAAAAACATAAAGAAATAAAATAAACAACATTTAAAATCAGAATGAACACGATGTGAGTTTTCCTTGGTAAGGCAGGTCTGGTTGCCTAAAAGGCTCTAGCTCTTGGACCTGTGTCAGTGTGTATGTACACACGTATTCACTTTTTTTGTATGTGGAAAGCAATATTCCATGTCCAAGCAAGGGCTGCAAAGATTTCAAGGCAATGGCAAAATAACAATTATACTAGGATTTACTGTTTATAAATATAATATGATCATCTATGTTCCATATCTTTTTGCCTTGAATTCTATTATATTATTGGCATTAATATAATTATATTTTTATTTATGTGATAAAGTTCTCATTTTTCTACTTAAAATTTTTATAACATTGTTGCCTCTCATAAATCACATAGTTAGATCATATCTGAAAAATATCTTTATAGAAATCTCATCCCAAAACTTTACCCCTTAAATTTGTACCACCACCACCACCAAAATAACCAACACTCACCTATCTTTCCCTATAAAGAGATTATAATAAGGGAATCAAACTAATACCCCAAACTTGGAGATATAAGAGGAATTAACAATAATTAAATTTAAGGAAAGTTCTTCCTCACTGAAACTCCCTGGGGGGGAAAAAATGAGGAAGGTACTATTGTTCTATTTTCATAGATGAACTTGAGTTCAAGATTTAGTAACTTCTCCAAGATGACTCAGTAATTAGACCTAGATAATTTAACTCCAAAAAAGGTTATTTTACTATAAATATAGACTAAAAATTATTTTGATCAGTTAATGTCACTACATAAAGACCACTATGTAAATACTTTTTTAAAAGTCAAAAATTGATGAATACACCAAAGATAAGCTCCCTAATGTGACAACGAGTTCCCTGAGAATAAGAACTGCTTTGCTCTTCTCTGGGTCCTCCACAAACAGGGCAAAATGCCAATACAAAAAAAAAATTGTTCAGTTTAAAATTCATGACTTCTGATAGTGAGTTTTTAATTTGCATTCAATAGTAAAATGACATTGGGGCATATCTTAAAACACTTCATTATTTAGTTATACAGTAAAATGAATATAGATTTAATTAACTTGATGGAAAATTTCAAATAGATTAAGCTGATTCTAATAATTTTTAAAGAATTATAAACGCTTTATCCTAGCCAAACATTCAAAAGCACAGACCTTAAGTCATGTATTTCAATAACTAGTGCCCCTTTAAAGTAGTTAAAATAGTTATACAAAAGTAAATCATACTTCTGAAAAATATTAAAAGATACACAGTACTGACTGAATGATAAAACGTCTGAGACTTCAAAGTAATATGGGATGGAGAAAGTCAGTGAGACATACATAAAACAAAATTGGCCAACAGTCATATATTGTAAACTTTGGTATCTTTACAATTTTATGTCATAAGAAGTTTAAATAAAAACATATGGAATTTGATTCTAAAGATGAGTTATTACCATAAAAATTAATAAGAAAGCAATTAATAAGAACTCAAAACTTTTTAGGAAATTAAGTGGGGTATATGGAATAGATTAAGAAAAACACATGCTGAACCAAATATTTTAAAATAAACAAATGATACTTACCTTTAATAGAGACCAAACACAATCAATATGTCCATAAAATATGCTTCTGTGCAAAGCTGTCCATCCTGACTCCTTGTCTTTCACCAATGGATCCACTCCTTTCTCAATAAGCCATTCTAACACTCCTTTCTGACCACAAGAGGAAACAAGATGGAGGGCATTTCTGCCAAAGGCATCCTTGATTGTTGCAGCATTATAACAATGACTGGAGAGAAAGGCTTTAATCTGGTTTTCATTCCCCTTGGTTACTACAGAAAGGATATCCAAAGCATGCTTCAGGGATCGACACTTTGATGTGCAGTCAGGGATGGAAGAATTCATCCTAAATGTTTTTGTACTGTTTACTTCTTCAGAATAGTCAAATAAGACTAATTTTAAAAAATGAAAAAGCCAGGACACAAAAGTGCTTTCAGAAAGGTTTACAGAGAATAAATGTTTAGGATTATAATTTAAATCCTCATGGCAAGAGTATAAAACTATAAATCTTTGTACAATTTATTTTGGCACTTAAATCAAAAAATTATAAATTGCTCTATAAAGTTTATATCAAATACAAGTTCTTTATTTAAAAAAAAACCTGTGCAGTTTATAAATTATTCCTGGAGTCAAGCACCAAGGGGGAGTGAGGAGGGGAACTCCCCCTCCACACTGTCTGATCCGTTTAAATATCCATAATTGCAAGGGTGACCTATAAGAGAAAGGGAAAGGAAGACAAAGTAAAAATACAAAATCTACCTCTCACTCTCCTAAAGTACTTTACGATACAACTACTTTCATATTTAAGTGCCCCTAATTCTTACTAAAAAAAAAAAAAACGTATCAACTTTTATCTTCGCATTTGTAGTATTCTATATCTACATGAGTCATTCTCACCTTCTTTTTTCCAGTCTCATGTCTGAGGCTAACCTCTGTGTCTATACTCTGGAGTCTACCTCTCTCCTAAAACTTTCATTCCTTTTCTCCTGTATTTTTACAGTCTATTGGCTATGTCCCCCACAAGCTATATACACACTTAAATCTACTATCTTTATAGGAATTTCATCCCAAACCCTCACCCCTTAAATCTATATCATCACCACCACCAACCACCATAATAAACAACACTCTAATCACTTAATTTTAATTAAATCATTTAATCTAATCATTTAATCATTTAAGTCCTTACTGTGCTAACGTTGTCTCTGCGTAAAAGGTCCTTCGACATAGGAGATGATAATTAAAGAACAGGTATCGAAACAACTGGAGAGCTTTACAGAAAAAAACAACTTTAAATATTTACTTTATACTTTAAACTAATATAAATTCTAGATAGCTCAAACGCAAAAAGAAAAAAATGACATCATAAAAGTACTAGATGAAACACAGGAGACTTTTTTATAATCTCAAAGCACAAAAGGACTAAGTATGATTTGAAATCCAAAAATTATAAACAAGATTAATTCAATCAGTTTAAAACCTACGTGAAAAAATTTTAAAGAAAAAAAAGGAGAAAAAACTTCCCTTATAGTCTCTACAAATCATTAAGAGATGAAAAAAATAAAAGTCAAAGAATATGACTTTTCTCCAAAAAGAGGAAATTAAATTGATTTTTTAGAAGAGGCTCACCTCACACTAAAGAAATGCAAATTACAACTATGAGACACCATTTTTAGCTATCAGAATTGCAAAGATTAAAAAGGTTAATATTACTACACACTGATGAAGCTGTGGGGAAATAGGAACTCTACACTATTGCTGGTGAGAGCATAAATTAGTATCACTTCTATGTTGAGTAATTTACTAATATGTCTCAAAATGTAAAATACACGTTCCTTCTGACCCAAACAATTTTACTCCTAGGAATTTATCCTGTAAAAATATATCCATGTGTGAAATGACATAAGTACAATAACATTCATCATTGTTTGAAATATAAACAATGGAAAAAACCTAGTTAAAAAGAAATTATGGTATGCCCATACAAAAGAATATTTTCATGTATAAAAAATAAACCAGCTGCAGAATATGATATGAAATAATCTCCAAGATATATTGTAAAATGTCTTTTAAAATGAGATGCATTTCTAATACTATTTGTGAAAAAAATGTATATGTACGTACATGTTTATGCTGGAATATGCATAAAAAGATGTCTAGAATACACCAAAAAATGGTTAAAGGTGGTTGCTCTGGGGAAGAGAACCAATGGTTGGAGACAGGAATGGAAGGCAGATGTACTTTTTACTGTGAACCCATGTTGAATGCTTTACCGTGTGCATGTATACCTATTCAAAAATAAGTATCTAAAAATATAAATAAATACTAGCATATTGATTAATGAGGCCACTGGAAAGTATAGAAAACTCAACCATCATATACAAGCCTCACACTTCCTTTTTTTCCAATATGTTACCCTATCTGCTTTGCCCCATTCAGATCTGGAGAAATGAAATATCATAACTATTTGATAACTATTTTACTACCTGTTAGAAAACTAACCACAAATATATTAGAAATTTTATATATCTAGAATGGACTACTTTACACTAAACATTTCTCATCACCTTTTTATTATCAACTCCTAATTATCTTCTTCTTTGTCCTCTGGATTTTAAATTAGTCAGTTCATTCATAATGCCTAGTTTTTAAAGCTTTTTTAGTTGAAATTCTACACAAATTCTTTTCTCCAAAATATCAAACTATTATTCCATACTCCTCAAAATGTTTTTTTTTCCACTTTATTTTTAAAATATATACTTTGAATGATAGGAAAAAAGTTATAACATAAAACATTCCAAAGCTGCACTGTCCACTTCCAAGAGAAGTCCTAAATGCAACTAGTTTTTTACTATTCTGATTTCCCCATCTGGAAATGATAGCATAGAACTATATGATTCTTCATCCTTTCTAGCTCCAGTTCCACTTTCTACCAGTCTGTAAGTTTTATAATTTGATATCATCCTTTAAAAATTATCCCCACATTAAAGTACTGATTTGAACCACAAAGTGTTTGGTAGTTAGATGACATAAAGAAAAAGGTACCAAAGCTTCAAGTAGTTTAAAATGTTAAAACTGGAACACATGATATATGGTAAAATTCAAATGTAGTTAATTTCATTCTATTAAGGCTTGCCATCATTATATTTTCAAGGTCTTCATAATACCTGAAAGGAACTACTTAACAGTGAATCACTCAAACTCTACATGAAAGAATTAAGATACAATAGAAAAGATTTCCCTAATATAATTTAAAAGGAAAACAAAAGGATATAAAACATAAAAGTGATAGCAAACTAAAACATATATAGAGAGAAGCACATAGAGAATACTATGAACATTAACATATAAATGACTAAGAGCTAGTTTTTTGGAGTCCTATATATTTGGATTCAAATTCAGCAATGCCTGCTGTTACCAATTATGTAACGAATAATTACATAAACTCTCCAAGCCCTCATTTCCACATCAGAAAATGGAGACAATAACCACCAACCTCAAAGAGTTACTGTAATGATAAATAAAACCACTTAGCATGGCATCTGGCACCAAACATACATTCAGGAAACAGTAATTTTTATTACTATTATTTCTTCATTAATGAAAAGGTAACACATTTCAATCTCAAAGTTCATGTTTGAGATTCACTGTTTCCACTACCTGGTTTCAATGCATACTCCCCCAACAAAACCACACACACTAAGGGTACCAATTACCTCTGAATTGCCAAATACTTTTGGATACTTTCAGTTCTTATCTTCCTTGTTTTTGAGTCATCAATATCACATTCTCCTAAGGAATCTAGAAAGGGATGCTGAAAGGCTAGGGAGCCACCGAAGCTTTTAAGAATGGAATCTCCTACCACTTCTTCCAAAAGTATGACCTTCAAATATTGGGTTTCTCTCAATATTCCATCTTCATTCTCCTTTTCCTTTCTACTTCATATTCTCCCAAGATAATTTCGATCTCTCCTGTTAACTTCAACCTACATGCTCTTAATCCCCAAATTTGTCTCCTGCCCTCCCATCTAAATTCCAGGCCCATATTTCAAATGCCTATTGTAAATGTTATTTATGCATTCAACAAATACTTATTAAAAGCAAAGAAAGCAAAGGAAACAAATATTTATTTAGCATCTAATACATTCTGGGTATTTCACATCACAGAGAGGTTAAGTAAGTCACTCAAATCATACCACCAGTAAAAGACAAGTTAGAACTCAAACACAGATCTGTTTAAGAGTAAAGTCCAAGCTATTTCTACAGTACTACATCTCTTCTCCAGTGCATCCACAGTTAAGTCACAAGGTACTGAGAAAACAAAACCAAATAGGACTTAAATATTTTAGGTAAAATGATAAAATATAGATTCATGGATAATACTTAAGTGAAGTAATGCTCATTTAACAACTGCATTGACTGAACAAAATTTATTATCTATTATACAGTCTCTACCATCAAAGGGTAGCAGTTTGATATATCATGACTATAAATCTATGGTAAACAAGTGACTCATAGGAATGGGGAATAGACAAGAGGGATCTAGGGAAATTTCCCACAGGAGATATATATAATCTAAGGCTTAAGATGAATACATGTTTGCCTCATAAATTCAGGGTGAGTAGGCACTGGATATAGAAGGAACAGTAAATAAAAAAGCACTAGAAACATCATGGTCCATTCTGAAAATTCCAAGTAATTCAGAGGACAAAAATGAGTGAGGCCTACTATATACACAAGGATAGACTAGATTATGGACAGCCAGCCGTATGTGCCTTTTTAGAGCTAAAGAAAGTGAGCATTTCAGAGACATCTTTAGGGTCTTGAATTGATCAAATGTAGTTAGGACTCCCAGGTTTCTGGCTTGATTACAGGCAAAGCAACCAGGAAGAAGTGTAAGGGGTAAATATTTTGGAAATTAGAAAAACAAATGTAAAAAAGGGAATGAATAAAAATTAAAGTTGAAAATTTCTGTTTCATATGTGATGAATATGAAGTGTTGATGGGAAACTGAGTTGGCTACAGGCAATTGTTCAACCTTAAAGACTGGTCTATCGGAAAGGTGTTAGCTAGTAGGTTTAGTCCTCAAAAGTGGCTCACAATCTTACTTATCCTTGGTTGAGTTCAGTTGTCTTCCTAAAACCTAAACCTGATGATGCTATTCTAACATATTCAACCAAAATTAACTAATATCTACAGAGACATATCTCAGAGATACTGCAGGTTCAGTTCCAGAACACTGCAATAAAGCAAACTGTAATCACTTTGCTAGTGGAGGGTCTAGCCTCCAATTTGTAAAAAACGATAACATCTGTGAAGTGCAATAAAGTGAAATGCAACAAAACAAGGCATGCTTGTATTTCATGTGTTAAGATTAGCAGCCCTGTGACCACAGGATGAGGATACCAGTTTAGGCCTACTAACCATGTAGCAAATAAAATTCAGACTCTGAATTCAGAACACCTGAGAGAAACCCAGGTAGCCCACTAGCTAAATGACCCTGGGCATATCACAATTTCCTAAGCTTCAATTCTCTCACTTGTAAAAAGGGGATAACAACTACTTATCTCCTGAGTTGTTCTGAAAAATAAATGAGATAATTCATCCATATATAAGCGACTAATAAATGTTAGGAAAAGGGGGGAAGGGATAAACTGGTATACAGGTCAAAAAATGCCGTAACTATATTAGACTCCTTGCTGCCTGGAATGCTTTTGACACAAACATTTACAAGGTGCCCAACTTGCCCATGGCTTACAAACATAATATCTACCAATTTTTGAACTTTCATATGAACAAGCATAGTGCTTTATATAATGTAGGTAATTTAATCCTCTTTTCAGCTTCATTGTTGCCCCTGTGTATATTAGCTTCATTTTACAATGAGGAAATTGGTGTGAAAGTTTAAGTAACCCATCCAAAATCACACAGAAAAAGAGTACTCTAGATTCTATCTACTCTACCCAAAATGTTCTCTCTAAATGCAGTTAGAAAATCTTCAATGAGAAGTAGAACAGTGTAGTAGAAAAAATTACCCGTATTTGTAGACACAGAACTGGGTTCCTCCTACCTAAAACCTTGGCCAAGTAACACTCTCTCTAATCCTCAATTTCTATATCAGCAAAACGATAACAACCTGCCTCATAAGTGTGTACTTTGCCTACGCATAAAGATTTTAAGCTCCTTAAGGGAAAAGAGAATGTCATACTTTATATTTCTCACAAAATATGTATTCAGGAGGTAGATTTTTTAAAGAGCTCCCCTATGTTTGTATCTATATTAAATTATTACAAAACTACAAATAAGTGACTCAAAATGGAAGAATTTTAAAAATTTTAAATTCCTTTTGTAAGCCTTGAAAATTAATTTTAAAATACAAGCACTTACTACTTTAAGTAATTAATAATTTAGCTTTATCAATATTATATTTCATTCTAATGTTTTCTCAACTACAATCTGGGTCCGAGAGATACAAATGTCAATACTTTTATCAGTGCAAAACTTATTTTCGCAATAGAAGAATTCCCAAAATTTTAGGGGGCAAGCACATCTCTAGATGTGGCAAAGAATTACTGCCCTATTAATGAAACTAACTTTGACATCCTTTATAATAATTAACCAAGTAATTCTGATCTTTATGTAATAGGTACATTCACTTATGACCTATTGAACTTTATGGTCTCAAAACATAATGAGGGTTAAAAATGCAATAAGTTCCTTACATGGAATGTAGCATACTGAAATCCCTCAATACGATTTTTTAAAATTTAAATAGAATCATTTTTTTAAATTTCTTGAAGTAACTCTGCTTTTACTAAAGCTACTAAAAATATCTATAATAGAATTTTATTTAGAAAAAAACAGCTCTTTTCTCATCTGCCTTTATGTCAGTTTCTAAAAACCAATAAAAATCAAGGATTTCTTTCAGTATTCTAATGAATTTCGATTTCTCAAATGCCCTACTTCGAGGCATTAAAAAAAAAAAAAAGTGCTACATCAATCTCCGCTTCCTGAAAGATATCCTGCCTGGTTAACAGTTTTATGAACTACGCTGGAAAACAGGAGTCGAGGATATATATCCAGGGTTAACTATTTCGCTGCGAGGATGTCCAGGGTTAACTATTTCGCTGCTGAAGTAAAACTTTTTTAGAACCTGGCATGTTACAAGAACAAAAGGCTTCTATACTCTCCAAAGGATAGTATTTGTCCTCCATCCCCCATTCCCCACCCCTACCCCCCGAAAGAACCGGTCCCTTTTCACACAATCGAATACACTGAATTTCAGTATCCCCGCAGCGGATTAAAACTGTGACCTCACGAAAGAGAACAATGCCTGGAGGAATGGCTTAAAATTGATGGCTAGAAGGAAGAGACCAGACAACTATGTGAAACTAGCAACGCAACAGTGCTGGAGGGCGTGTCAGGCAGGTCCGCAACGTTACACGTCGCCTGAACAGACCATTCATTTGCTTAGGGAGGAGAGAGAAGGCGGCTGCTGGGATTCGGGACACTCTGCTCGCCCCGCGCCGCCCCGCGCGAAGCCCTGCAGCCTCGATGCCGCTGAGTCCCTTCCCCGCGGTCCTTCCGCACTACTGGAGTCTGCGGTCACCCGCACTGTCTGTAAAGTGAATACTGTCCCATCACCCCCGCCTGAAGAGACGCCGTCGTCTCAGCCCGCTCCGCACGGTTGGGCCACGTCGAGCCCTCCCTCACCAGTCGCTAGATGAAAGTGCGCCCGCGGTCTACTCGGGGTGGGCAAACAGCTGCGCAGGGATTCATCCTCAGTGAAGGCGACAGGAGAAACCGAACAGCGCCAGGGAAGGGCCGGTCCCCAGACTCCGGAGAGCTCTGGTCGCGGCAGCAGCTACAGCCGCGATTACAGGCACCGGGCAGGGGAAGCAGGAAAAAAGGGCCGGTGGGGACGGTACACGGGAACAATACGGACGTTGATTGGCTGGGGCTCGTGTATGCCTCACGAGGATTGGCTGCTGCCTGTCGAGAAGTCCTCGCGTGGCAACACCCAAGCTGTGGCCTTTCCCGGGATTTCTAAGAGAGCGTGACCCTTCTGGCCTTGGAGCCACGGGCGCGAGGCGGATATTGTAGGCCAACAGCGGTGGTGGTAATGCCCCTTCGGGGTCAGCTGTCGTCCAGGTAGAAACGTCGCTGGAGACTCGGAATTCAGGATAAACCCGGGTGAAGAGACAGAGCCCCGGAGATCTGGCGGAATGCCTGGGACAGCCGGCACCACACAGAAAAAGCCAAAGGAGGAGGGATCTTGCACAGTAGAGTTTCCTCCCGTCGCCCTTCTAGTGGGGTCACTGGAAAACCAAAGGCGTTGTCTCTAAGAGGCACAGCCTCGCCCCTCCCTGGCCCGGTCATACACTTAGATTATCTGAGAGTCACACCCTTGGTCAGAAGGTGTCACTGCCTTTGTAGGGTCTACTATGGAACCAGTTGCTGACCCGGGTCATGCCCCTCGGTGCCCGACGCCAGGCATGCACTATTCTCTTATTCCCCTTTAATTCTTCCTCTAATGGAGCGTTTTAAAAGTGGTCGAGTGAAAAAAAAAAAAAAAATTATGGAAGAAAGAAAGAAGCCAAAAATAGTAGCCCATAATCCGGACTAGGGTACCTAATGGGAAACACTGCTGCGGAATACCTCAGTAAGGCACTCAGTAAATGTTTGTTTAAGGAGGGGCAGTGTGACTCAACAACACTAGTTGGAAGTTTGCTGTACAGCTCCGCCAACCTGTCAATTACATAAACCACTTAGTCTCTTATCTAAAAAACGAAGAAATTGGACTAGATGTTTTAAGGACAGCCCATTCAGCTTTACTCTTTCTTGTAGCCTTCCCTGTGGAAGCCCAAAGCCATGTGGCTGGTTAGTAAAGGGGAAAGGGGAAAGAACTAGCTCTCCTGTTGTTACCCTTTCCAATACAACATTCTATCTCTTTGCCTCTTATTCTAGGTGCCCAACTTCCTACTTCGACATGTAACAAAAACCTGTTTGTACTGTAAAACTTGAGGGATTCTGAGAATAAGCTCTATATAATGATTTTTACATTCAAGAACAAAGAGGCCAGTAATGGCAAGTAAAGCTAATAATATATGTATTGACCTAAGTTTAAATCTTTTATTTGTCTCTTACTTGTATCTGGGAAAGTTAATTAGCTTTTCTGAAGCCGTGGTTTCCTCATTTGTAAAATAGGAGCAATAATGAATATTAGAATTGTGAAAATGTAATTGTAGATATATATATCACTTAGCAGAGTTCCAAGGACAAAATAATACATCGTAAATAGTAAATGTTACTTTTTTATAAATAAAGAAGTATTTCCCTAACACTGGAATTATTCCAAGCATTCATTCATTCATTTTAACAATTGCCAAGTACCAGACACCTGCAGTAAGCACTGGTGATCCAGTGTGAACAAAAACACACATAGATCCAGATAATCCCAAACATAAGATTATATTGCAACTTTTACAAGTACTATGAATAAATTAATAAATTAACAAGTACTGTGATAAATTAATCTGACTTCCCAAAAGAAGTGACACTTGAACTGCGATCTGAAGAATGAATAGGAGATAACTAGATGAAGCAGGAAAAAAAAAAGAACATTCCAGAAAAAGGGATGTGTAATTGCTCCCTATTTCTCAGAAAAATTAGGTTCTTTCAAGGATACTGGTTCTTTGTAGAACAGAATATTGCAATGATCAGGAAACAGTACAAATGAAATACAATTAAATGAAAAATGCATTGTAGATGTGGTTATGGAAGAAAGAGATGAAAATTAACTGTTTTGTTTAGCTTTTAAAAAATTTTTGTTTGTGTTTATACATAGAAGAAAGAAATATACCAATAACAATGATTATCTCTGAAATTATGGGTAATTCTTAATTTCTATCATTTTGAATTTTGTAATTTATTTTTCTCTACAATGATTAAATGTTGATGGATTTTAAAAAATCAAAGTTTGGAAAAATAATTGACTGGATTTTCTAAAGTAAACTTAAAGGAAGAAATAAATCTAGAAACAGCTTTAGAAGATTGCAATGATTTTGTTGGGGAGAAGTAGAAGAAGAATAGGCTAGGCATCAGGAATGGAGTTGGAAATGAAGCTGAAATTCAGCATTGCAGAAATGTTTTTAAGCCACATAACATTTTCAATAAACTCCTTAAATGCTATTTTTCCAAAATAAATTAATGGTACTATCCTTCATAGACAAAACTTATTTTGCTGTCATTCAATTTGTATAAAGGTAAGGAATGCCAATATTGCCCCTACTTCAGCTGGTGACAAGAGAAAGTATTAAAACTTGTATGGTTCCAATGGATCAAAACCCAAACCTGATCAGGTTCTGCAAGAATGATTATTACTACAGGAAGTTCAGCAGGGCAGCTGAATGAAAATGACTAGAACCTTCTGTTTGGCCTCTTTCTCTTCTGCTCCAGATGGTTTTCCATGTGAGACCCCTTGGCTGGTTGCAGCTTTCTGATACACACCTCAGCTTTGCCATTAGGGAAGATAGCACTGAGTCCTCTGCCTCAAGCACAAAAATTCCAGTAGCATTCAATAGGTTCATATTGGCTTAGATTAAGTGAGGAGTCAAGGGTATCATGATTGACAACGTCTATTAGAGTAACATGGTTGAAGGAGAGTCAAGAGTAGGTCCCACAAAGAAGGCAAGGTACAGGGCAGACAAAATAATAGACAACTTGGGGTGTTTCTATACTATTAGATCCCAGGGATATGGTACCAGCTGCATTTTTCTCTTGTAATGATTATCCTTCAAATCCTCAGTGGAGGCCACCTTGTCACAAAACTGTGAAGCTTTCCCTGATGCCCTTTCCCAACAATTATCCCCTCTTCTCTACTATTATAACTTACTCATATTATTGTGATACACTATATTGTTTTGAGATGTATTAGTTTTACACGTGGATGCAGTAAAAGCAAGAGCTCTGGAGACAGATTGCCTGGATACAAAGTTCTACTCCTTTTTAGTTGTGAAACCTCAGGAAATTACATAACCCCTCTATGCTTCAGTTTCTTTATCTCTAACATAAGATTAATAGTTTTTCCTTCATAAAGTTCTTATGAAGATTAAATGAGATGATATCTGTAAATCTGTTGGTAGAACTGCTCTCACTTAATAAAAGTTGACATACTTCAATTCTGGGTGGATATATTTGCATTAAAGTGTTTGAGGGGTGGGATGGAAGACATAAGGAATGACCCACAAGATGGCAGTGTTTGTATATAACTTTAGAATGGTATAAGCTTGAAAGCAGAGTCCACCAACAAATCTAAAAATTCAAGGCAAATACCGAAGAAATTCAAGTCAAATTCAAAGCCTACATGAAGCAAGCAAACTTGTGAGAAACCAAACCTATGAATTTGGTAAGCTTAGCTTTCTTTTAGAATCAAAAATCTGAACTCATCAAACTCTCCTCCTTTGATATGACTTAAATTTGTATTATTCCTTTCTCTGCCCATTTTACTTAGAATTGCTTGTGTTCCTTCTTTGCCTGTGTTGGTGAGGAAGAAACTTCCCTCTACCATCAAGGTTCTTTTGCTGGTCTAATACGCAGATAGACATGAAACAGATTAGCAAAAGAGAATAACAAGTTTAATATATAATATATATATGAAAATAGGAATAATCTATATGTAGGAACTCTGCATACATAAGACAGTCAGAGATCCTACATGCATGAGAGTTTCAGAGACAGAAAGGAAAAATGGGTACATGAGACATCTGAGCTAGGAGTGAGGTGAGGTGCGTTGGGGCTTCAAAGGGTCATGCAGGATGATAAGAAGAGCAGATGTTTAGTAAACAGAAGTTCGTCCTGCCGAAAGATAGGTCAAAAGAGGTTAGATCTGATAATCTCTTACTGTGGGCAAGGCACCTAATTCAAGTTCTTGAGGTAGTTAAGGGAGGGGCAGATGTTTCTCTTGAGCCTGCACCTAAACAGCTAACATTGCCTTTAGCACAAAACAATTCACATACCACAGGGGCACATCTTAGGGTAACTAGTTCTGAACCCCCACACTTAACTGCATAATTAAACATGCTGTTATCACCACTGCTTGCTTAAAAAATAAATAAGTTTGATTTAAAATGGCAGACGGAGCACATACTGCAGCCTTCCCATCATGCCAAAATCCCTGGCAGAAAAGACATATTCAAAACAATTAAATTCACAAGTGCATTGGAAAACAAGAATTTTAAGATATTGAATGTCTAGAACTTACGAGAATTTCCTGAAAGATGGATAGAAGGATAGATTGGACAGAAAAAAGATTAACAGTCACAAAGAGAAGACAGGACTGCTATGAAAGGTAGTAGCACCACCAAAAGTGTTTCACATCTAGAGGTAGCTAAAAGAAGCAGAAAGGAGTCCAGACTAGACCATATAGGAATTAATTAGTGGATGTGGTTTCATAATGTAGCAGTTAGCACATCTGCTTTACACACAGAAGGTCCTGGGTTTGTGTCCCAGTGGAGCCATAGTCCATGGTTTATGGCTATGTCACTCTGAACAAGCCTGATATCTGATCTTGGAAGCTAAGCAGGGTCAGGCCCGGTTAGTACCTAGGAAAATCAAGTGCTGTAGGTATAAATAATAATAAATATATTTTTTTTTTTAAAAAAGAAATTAATTAGAGCATCACAGCAGGAGCAGTGAGCTAGTAGAACTTTCCTCATCCTCCATCCAATGGCTGCAGCAGAGGTATTTGTCTCTAGATAGCATATAGGACAATGCCCACCTGATGCTTGACACCTGGAATAATCAGGAAACTATACTCAGAACACTAGCTAGTAGCTCTTCCTGTTCAGCCCCAAGCCCCACCCTTCCTCACACCTCCAAAGAATGATAGGTATTTGGATGGTGACAACAGACTCCTTCCCTCAGGGAGAGTGTTCACAGACAGCCTCCTCTATAAACAATTTAAAAAATTAATCTCGAATACACAGATGACCACAAAAATTATTTGAGGAAAACCAACACCTTGACATAAAATTACAGACCCAAGAAACTCAGCAAATGTAGGCAGGATAAATACAAAGATTACTATGCCTAGACACATCATGGTCGAATTGCTGAAAAGCAAAGATAAAAGAAATATTGGAAATATTCCAAAGGAAAATGGAATATTCATTTAAAAAATAAAGATTTGAATCACAATGGATTTCACATCAGAAACTATGAAGATGACAGTATATCAATATTTTTAAAGAGCTGAAGAAAGAAACTGTCAATCCAGAAAATGTTCCTCAATAATGAAGGCAAAATGAAGATATTTTCAGAGAAATGAAAACTAAGAGAATTAGCATCACCATCAGAACTACCCCCCAAGAAATGCTAAAGAGAGTTCTTTAGCCTGAAGGGATTGCTGCCAAATGGAAACTCAAATTTTTAGGAAGGAAGGAAGAACTTGAGAAATGGAAAACATTCAAAGTAATATAGTCAATCCTCATTATTCACAGATTCTGTATCTGTGAATTCATTTACTCACGAAAATTTATTGGTAACCCCCAAATCAATACTCAGTACTTTCACGGTCATTCAGGAACATGTGCAGAACAGTGAAAATTTTGAGTCACTCAGTACAATTTCCCAGCACCATTCCAGCTGAGTTCTAACAAGGCAAAGCTCTGCCTTCTTGTTTTAGCTTCCATAATTTAAACAGGTATCTTTTCATGGTCAATCTAGTGCCACATTTTTTGCATTTTTGTGCTTTTTCTTGATGATTTTGCTCTCTCAAATGGCCCTCAAATGTAATGCTAAAGTGCTGTCTAGTGTTTCTGAGCCTAAGAAGGCTATAAAGTGCTTTATGGAGAAAATACTCATTAAGTAAGCTTTGTTCAGGCATGAATTGTATGGATGTTGGCCATTAGTTCAATGTTAATGAATCAACGATATACATTAAATAAGGTGTTATTAAACAGAAAGGCACATAAAACAAGTTGACCAGTTGGTAATATAGTGAGCAGAGGCCCCCAGGAAGTTAATCCTGTATATTTACCCTTGAGTGAGGTTCAGTACTCATTAATTGGATGTTTGTGGTGAATTTATAGAACATAACTACTGTTAATAATGACAGTAACTTCATATAAAAAAGTTTGTTTTCCTATCAGTATCTTTAAATACATGACTTCAAATCAAAAACTATGATATTGCCTCTGAGTTTATAATGGAGGTAGATATAATACAAATGACAATTGTAGCCTAGCAGACAGAGTAGAGTAGATAAAAGGAGCTATACAAAGCCAAGATTTCTATATTTTATGTACAATACTAACTCAAGTACGCTGTGAAAAGCTAGTAATGCATATTGTGATCCCTAAAGCCGCTGGTTAAAAAGAAATAATAATAGAGGTATAGCTAAAAAGCCATACATAAATGAAAATGGAATTATAAAAAAGATTCAAATATCCCAAGAGAGGCAAGAAAACAGAAACAGTGTAACAAAAATCTGATGGAACAAATAAAAAACAAATAATAAAATTGCAGAAATAACAGCCCTATCAATAATTACATTAAATGATTAAGTACTAAACATTCCAATTGAAAGGCAGAGATTGTCAGAATGAAATTTTAAAAAGACAACCCGATAATATATTGCCTAAAAGAGATTCACTTTAAATATAAAAAGGCAAATAGATTGAAAGTAAATGGATGGAAAAATATACATCGTAAGCTGGCTATTATAGAAAAATAGACTTTGAGACAAAAAGTACCACCAAAGATAAAAAGAGATATTTAATAACGCTAAAGGTTCAGTTCATCAAGAAGAAATAATTTGTATGTGCCTAATTATAAATATGTATATTTCTGATAACAGAACTTCGAAACACATGAAGCAAAAATTGATAGAACTAAAAGAAGAAATAGACAATTCCATAATCATACCAGGAGATTTTTAACCCCCACCTCTCAGCAGTGCATAGAACAACTAAAAATAAATAAGGAAATCTATAGGTAATTTGGATAATACTAGGTGGTAATTAGAACCATTTTGACTCCTATGATGGTTAATTTTATGTGTCAACCTGACTAGGCCATCAGGTGCCCAAACATTTGGTCAAACATTATTCTGGGTGTCTCTGTGAGGGTGTTTCTGAGAGAAAGTGACATTTGGAACAACAGACTGAGGAAAGCAGATTGCCCTGCCTGATGTTGTTGGACCTCATCTAATCTTTTGAAGTTCCGAATGTAACAAAAAGGCTGAGTAAGAGGGAGCTCCTCTTGTCTGACTGCTTTAGATCTGAGACATCAATTATTTCCTGCCTTTGAATTTGAACTGGAACATCAGCTCGTCTTGGGTCTCAAGACTGCCACATTTCATATCTGAAACTCACACCATCTGCTCTTTTGCTCTCCTGGTTCTTAGGCCTTCAGACTAGGACTGGAACACCATTGGCTCTCCTAGGTCTCCAGATTACCAGTTGCAGATATTGAGATGTATCAGCTTCCATAATCACGTGAGCCAATGTCTTATTTTTAATCTCTTTTTGTACATATATGTGTACATATTTATGTATATATTCTCCTCGTTCTGTTTTAGAGAACCCTGAATAATACAATTTCGCTGATGTTTCTAGGTTCCCACATACAATAACTACAGAAGACAAATTCTTTTCAAGTGCACATGGTCCATTCAGCAAGCCAGACCATATACTGGATCATAAAACAAATCAATAAATTTAAAAAGATCAAAAGCATACAGATTATGTCCTTTGATCACAAGGAACTACACTAGAAATCAATAAAAATAAGATCTAGAAAAACTCCAAATATTTGTAAAATAAACAAGACATTTAAAATAATCCATGGGTCAAAGAAGAAATCACAAAGAAAGTTCGTATTTCAAACTAAATGAAAATAAAAATACAATATATCAAAATTTGATGATGCAGGTAAAGCAGAGTTTATAT
This sequence comes from Rousettus aegyptiacus, assembly GCF_014176215.1. Taxonomy (NCBI): domain Eukaryota; kingdom Metazoa; phylum Chordata; class Mammalia; order Chiroptera; family Pteropodidae; genus Rousettus; species Rousettus aegyptiacus. The sequence continues at coordinate 125,924,982 of NW_023416284.1, forward strand.
ACAGAAACATATAGTTTTAAATACTTATATTAGTAAAGAAAAGAGATCTAAAATCGATGACCTAAGGTTTCCACATTAAGAAGATAGAAAAAGAAGAGCAAAGTAAATCCAGAGTAGGCAGAAGGAAGAAAACAAGATAAGGGCAAGAATCAATTAAATTAAATACAGAAAAACAATAGAGAAAATTAGCAAAGCTGAAAATTGTTCTTTGAAATAATTGAAAATATTGATAAATTACTTTCAATAGTTAGTTATCAAGAAAAAAATAAAAATGGAGAACTGTGAAGAATTTTTAAGGTTCGAGATTGTACCATATTTGCAAAGCTAACAAATTACTAGCTATAGTTTCATGAGCGCTAGCAGACTAAATGAGGCTCCTGAATGAGAGACAGGACTTTACTACTCATGACACAGGAAGCAGGATGAGTTTTATGTTTATATCACTTTCTTTCGGCTCTGAAGTCCCCAGGAATGATGCAGAGTAGCCTGGGTAGAGATTGTAAATGCAGTGGATTGGCATCCCAGCTAAGGATCCTCAAACTTAGGGAAACTTAACATTTTATAAGAGGCTTAAAAAAAATCTACCTGACTTTTACCCTTCAGGTAGAAATTGTCTTTATTATACTGAATGGGAAACAAATTTGTCCTGTGCTCTAGAGGGAGCCACTATCACTATTTACCAAAGCTATTTGCTGTACCAACGTCCTTAAAAAGATAGTCCAGGACAAAGGCTGTCTGCGCCTCTGCTACAAGATGAGCAGAAATGTGAAGAGGCCCATGGGTAATTATCTCTCCACAAGAACACCAATTACCAAAATCAGGAATAAAAGAGCAGTTTTACTACAGATCCTACAGACATTAGAAGGGAAATTAAGAGAATATTATAAACAACATAAGGTTAAAAAAATTAGAACAATGTTATGCTTGAGGAATTGGGGAAAGAGACTGACGGAGAAAGGGTATGCGGGAACTTTTTGAGGTGGTGGGAATAGTCAGTCCATATCTGGATGAGGGTATGAGTTATATAAGCATATAGTCAAAACTCAACAAAATACACTTAAAATTTGTGCATTTCATTATATGTAAATTTTACCTTAAAAGAAAAAGAAACTATAAACGATATGAACTTTAGGAATAATTTTTATGCTGAAGTGTTTAGGGGTACATTGATATCTTTGTTTTACTGCAAAATGGATAAAGTGATCAATAGATGATATGTAATAAAGCAAGTTATTAAAAATGTTAATGGTATATAATCTTAGTGGATATATTGTTGTTTACAGTAAATTATTCTACCTTTGTATGTTAAAAAATTTCAAAATAAAAAGTTAGAAGAAAAAGATTTTAAAAACATATGAATTGATTACAATTTATGAACTTTATTTGTATCATTATTTGGCCGCATAAACTGGAAAAAATTTATGCTACACTAGGGGAAATTTGAACACTAATTACTTGTTGTTTTTAGGCCTGTGTAGGAGATGCTGTCAGTTTTCATGTCTCATACAGTCCCTATCTTTCCTACTTCAGCACATGTTACCCAGAATTCAGTTGCCAACACCTGCTTTTCTTTGCCTGAGGTCTTTCTCTACCTGCCAAAATTCTCTTTGCCTCCTCTTGTGGCTGTCTACAAGTGTTAAAGAGTTAATGCTTGCTATAGCAGCCTTCCGCAATGTCTAACTTATAAACCTTCCCTTCTCACATAGACTATTTACACTCAAGTCTTTGTTTCAATATCAGCTTCTGGAGGAACTCAAAGTGTGACATTGGGATGATAGCTAAAATGTTATGCTATTTTTTTTTTTAAGTTCTTAATTTTTAGAGCTACACAGTGAAATATTCACAGATAAAATTATACTGTCTGGGATTTGCTTCAAAATAATCAAGTGTTAGTAGGGAAAGTAGGTGGAGGTATGGATGAAAAAAAACGATAGGATGATAATTTTTAGAATTCAGAGAGACATGGATGTTCCTTATTAATTTCTGTCTACTTTGTATATATTCAGAATTATATTGAAAATGACCTGGAGGGACTAGTGAAGATAAAAAGAGATCTTTTAGGCTTGGGCACAAATCCTGTCCTGGGCTCTATTCCTCAGGCCAAAAAACTTGCTTGGGGAAGACATTGGTTCAAAAGTTGACCAGGGAACCTGCACATGAACATTCATATCAACCTTATTTGTAATAGTCCAAAAACTAGAAACAACCAGAATTTCCTTCCTTCAATGGGTGAACAGTTAAACAAACTATGGTATATCCTTACCTTGGAATACTACTAAACAATAAAAAAAGAACTGTTAATACAAACAGTAACCTGGATGGATCTGAAGGGCAATATGCTGAGTGAAAAAAGCCAATCTCAAAAATCATATGTGATTCCATATGATTCAAGAAACGACAAAAGTATAGAGATGGAGGTAGATCAGTGGTCGTCAGGGGCTAGGGACAGAAGGAAGTAGGCAGAACTATAAAAGGGTAGCATAATGGAGATCTTTGTGGCAAGGGACCAGTTTTGTATCTTGATTATGGTGGTAGTTATATAAATCTATACATTTGCATGGACCTGCATATGCAGACACATGTGCACATACACACAAATGAGTATATGTAAAAGTGGTGAAGTCTGAATCTGAAATAAGGTCTATGGATTATACCCAAGTTAATTTTCTTGTTTTGAATTTGTGCTACAGTTATATAGAATGTAACTATTAAGGGAAACTGGGTAAAGAGTATGAGGAACCCCTCTAAGTTATTTCTGCCACTTGCTAGGAATCTATAGTTATTGCAAAATAAAAAGGTTGTCTAAAAAGTAACAAAATGGAAATAAAGTTTTGTTGTTGTTGCTGTTTTAAAAGACATCCAGATTTTAAAGGTAGCTAGGCTGGAGGTCCTAGCAGTTGAGCCTCATATTCACTGTTGACAGTGCAAAAGTACAAACTTCCATTCTACCCAGAAGCCGGAGGGGTAGAGTCTTCACTGGAAAGCCCAGTAGCCTAATTATAACAGGTCATGTAGACCTGTAAACCTGATTTTAAAGCTCTCTCAGAGACTTGACAAGGTGCCCAACATCTTAATACATTCCTTTGCTGCTTAAACTAGACAATGTGGGCTCTGTTGTTTGCAGCTTTGAATGCTGGCTGGTTTTTTATTCTGGTCATTTCAATTGCACATCTTTATTTTCTAAGGAATTTTAAGGAATGATAAATAAGCTAAAACATATCTCTATACACCGAAGCCACTGAGAAATTGTATCAGGCTAGAAAGTAATAAATGGATAAGCAATATGAGCCTGCTTGGTTACCTCTAGCAACACAGAGAACTGAAGCCTACACTGATTTGCAATGATTAATAGCCCCAACTTTCTGAGGTTTTTTGTTGTTCTGAAATCCCTAAGAAACCAGAGCTCATGTGTGTACTTCTGTGTCTAGGACATGGATTTTTCTTCTGTACCTCACTAACAATATGCAGCGTTGCCCTCCCTCACACCCCCTAAGAATAGCCCATACTGGTTCTTAGATGGCAGGAAGACTGCCTGGACAACCCTCCTGCTATTAAATATAGCTTTAATAAAGGCTCTAAAAGGTGGATGTTTAAAAGAGCTTTACAATTACCCTATACTATAAGATGATCAGGAGTGAACAAGAAGGATGAGAAAAGAAGAAAGCAAGAGAAAATATTGAAACATCCAATTCAAAAAAAAAGGAATAAGACTTATAGAAATTATCTTAACCTAAGTAAAAGAGTGAGGGAGAGAGCCAGGGCACAGTCTTTAAGGACCCTTTAGTCAATACTTCTCCTATTGCCCTTATTACTGCTTTGTATTATATGTGCACGTGGGTTGGGATCCTTGTTGGTACTGGGACTTGTACCAAATTCATTCAGGTTATAATATGAAGAAATTAATTTCCAAGGTTTCAAAAGAACCACACAAACAACTTCATTTGAATAAAATTTTTCTTTGGTCCCAAACAGAAATGGCCACTTTTATTATATAGCTATCTCTTAATACCAGTTTTATGTCTGTGAGTAAAATGTAGCTGAATAATTACTTTCTAAAATTTTATGTAATTGCACAATGGGCTGCTCCAAAGTGGAGATGATAGAAAGGACCATCAGAGGTGTGCATGCTATGACTTGTATAACAATTTCTTTTTCATAGTTTAGTCATTATTGTAGCTTCTAAAATTTCCATCATTAGATATTTAGATCTTTGACCAAAAAAAAAAAAAAAAAAAAGTAAAACCCAAAAAAACCCAAGGAAGTGAAGATAGCTCTCTGTCTGCCAAAGGCCACCATTAATGATCATTATCACTGTCTACTTTTCTTTGGTCCTTTCCAGTTTGTAAGGTACTTTGACATCCTTTGTTTCCCATTAATATTTTGATTTTCTCTAATAACCCTGAAAAGAAGTAGGGACTCAAATTATCAGAAAGTTAAAATGAAAAAGATGATGCTCAAAGGGGTTAAATGACTTGCTCAAGGTCACAGAACTGGTAAAAAGATCGCTCATCATTCACATCAAGTAAGCCTGTTGCCTTCTCTAATGCTAACAGATTAAATGAGAGAAAAGACCCCTGGAGAATTTCTTCTAATCACTACACATTAGCTGAATAACACAGATTGCCTTCTACTTTCAATCAGATCCCATTGCACTTGCCATCTGTAAAATTCACTTGAGCTCTTTCTCATATTTTGCCTTGTCTTGCTTGTAAGAGTTTAATAAATGAATGGGTGAATGGTGTGTGTGCGCGCACTCCCTAATATGTAGTACAAGTATTAGAAATAGGAATCTAGACTTTCATATTCTCACAAAATTTAGCAGAGTACAATGCTTAGAAATAATTTTTTTTAATTTAAATTTAATTAGATTAGATAATAGTAAGAAAAATACAAACTTTGGCTCTAAGAAAATAAGATGGAGAAAAGGAAAATTTTAGTGGCGATAGACCAGGTACTTCCATGCCTATCGAGTCCATGGCCATCATTTTAATCATTCTTTTGCTAAGATATTTAATTTTCTTGACTTCGTTGCACACGCCCAACTCAGTCATAACCCCAGATCAACCTACAAGTAGTCAGCCTTCTTCACTCTTTACCTTGGTTAGGTTAGAGACAAGGTGATGAACAAAAGAAAGACAAACATACGCTTGTTAGGTAGCTAGTCAGACACGAACAACAGGAGGAACAAAGGAATAGGGGCCCAGACTAGAGACCACCCAAAGAACAACCCAATGGTAATAGAATTCTGGGTATGCACATGCGCACTAGGCAGTTACATAGCAGCCAGGTGTCAAGCAAGATGACCTCACTTGCCAATCACCTAGGAATGCCTTTGGAACCACTCCATCACTGCCCCAATATAAGGCAGACATTCTCACTTCTGGGCCTTCTTTTTGACAGCACTCTGCTGCAGCTCTTATCGCTGGGATCATTTGCTTCCTTGGGGCATGTTTTGTCTTTATCCATGTGCCTTCTTGGGGGCATTCTTTCTCTAAAATATATTTTTAATCAAACTATTAAATCTCAATGGGTGATGATTCTTCATTGCCATGATTTGAGGAAAAACCGAGGGGGAAATGCTAACTAACTACATGTTTGCAGTGTTATCCCTCTCCCCACCCCCTCACTGTTGGGGCACCACTGAACTCCAATCAGCCCCAATGGTGACACACTTGCTTAAATAACAAAAGGTATTTGGACTAAAAAGTCCAAAGGTAAAACTGGCTTCAAATGGGACTTGTTCTTGCAGCTCAAATGATGTGAACAAGACCGAACTTCTTTTTCACTCTGCCTTCCTCAGGGTTGATTTCATTCTCATTCCAGGCATTGCTCCATTACCTTCTCATTTTCAGTAATGCTATTGAGAATTCTGATGCCATTTTTGTTCCAAGTCCTTGGTATGTGACCTATTTTTCCTCATCGAAAGCCTTAGGGTTCTAAAATTTCAAAATAATCCTTCTTCATTCATATCCAGAAGGAAAAAGCAAATGTATCCCAGTACTTACAGTAAAAGTCCTAGGTCATGTGCCCACCATTGAACTAATCATTTTGGCCAGGTAAATTGGATAAAATGATAAGGCTAAACTCAATTTTGTGTTCCTACATTGCAGCTGGAAAGGTTCCATTTGGGATCCATGTGATTCTATTTCCCTAGAGTCACATGAATCCCAAATGGAAATTAGAAGCTACTGGAAAGAGGGAAATAGATACTTTAGAAATAACTAACACACGTTCCGTACTTTCCTTTATCTTGGCTGATGGGCGTTAATAGAAATTAAACAACCATTTGCAGCGCACAAATGACAATTTGTGATCTCCAATGTCTGCAGGCATCTTATTACATAAATTATTCTCCCTCACTTATATTTCACTCTCTACTCATTCCCTCAGTGTATTAGCTTGATCAAATATGTCTCTTCACAAAAACAAGTAAAACAAACTAATGTCCCTTAACCATTACCTTGTTTATCTCCCCTCACAGCCAATCACTTGAAGTCTACATACAACATAAACCACAAAAATGTGAGACAAAAACAAGATCACGGCAACTCACAAGATTATCAATCACCGCCCTTTGGGGGAATCTTAGCCAGGTAAAACTTTTCCAAGGCTTAATTTTCTCTAGAAAAACTTTGGCATTAAAAATGTAAGCACTGAATCAAAAACAAACTGAATCAAAACTGTGGTAATTTTATCTGGAATTCTAGACACATTTAGTGCATAAATAATTGGTGCCAACTGTCTTTTATGCAAGGATGGCAACTGTTTCGAAGTCTCAATACAATCATTTCTAATTTTGAAGACAATGTTTTAAACTTCTTCAATCTGTTCCCATAAGCGATGACATAAGGAAGATTTCAATGTAATACCAACTCATAAATATTAGCTGGTGATCATGATCTAACTTGTACTTCAAAAATTAAGAGGCATCCTTAAAAATGTTTTAAAAATTTTTTATTCACACTTTATATTGAAATATTTGTCTAAACTTCTAATTTCATTGGAGAAAATAGCAATAAAGTCTTCTCATAATGATGACTATGAATGACTTCTGTTCATCTTCAATAATTAGAGACCCAGCATATTCCCAGCTGTGTTCTATTTTTCCCTTTAATGCTTAAAAGAAGGGGAAAACCCTTCCTTTTCTTTACCATTCTTTTGAGAAATATCAAGTTAGTAAACTACTCCATACTGATCTATTAATGGGAGCTAATAGCTGGTGCGGTACTAAAATAGCTTTTCAGAGATGATGTCTTAATTCACTAAATTTGCTAGTGAATTAGCAAGTTTATGGTGGAAATGATTTTAGGCACTCATAGTAGTTTGAGAGATCTGGGAATAGACTGGATCTAAACCAAGAATGGCCTGAAGTTATTTGATTTATATTAATGCTGTAAAAGATGATTCTATACAAAGATCAGGTCCTCAGATCTTGTATCTTTCAGAGAGTTGCCATCTTTACCTATAAGCAAAACAAATCAGGACTAGCTCGATAGGTATAAAAATTACACTAAATTCAATGAAGTATATCTACTGAGCACATTACATATATGGGCACTCTGATAGCTACTGCAGAGAATTAAAAAAAAAAGCAACTTAAAATCTAGTATGGGGAATAAGATAGACACATAACTATTACTGTTGGGAAAAGGAAATACTGCCATTAAAAAGAGAATGGAATTGTGGAGCTACAAAAGAGAGAGATCACAATCAGCTGAAGGGAACAGAAGAAACTTGTATTTTGTGAAGAAATTTAAGGAAGAGTAGGATTTTGTGGAACATCTGAAAGTAATCTTTTATTTCCATGATTGTCAATGTAGGAAAAAATTGTAAAAGACTTTGAAATAGAGCACAAAGATTACTGGATAACTTCCATGGGAAACTAGGTGAATTAGCTGATTCTCCAGGATCAGTGGGCCTTTTACTGTCTTTGAACTATTTTACAACTCCATAATTTGTAGATAAACTGATAGCAATCCAAATAACTCCTATTCGCAGACATTACATGTTTAAAGCAAATCTGCTTTCTGGCAGTCTCGTCCCTCCCTACCACCTAACTTCAGTCCAGAGACATCAAGTAAACCCCTGGTGCCATGGACCCAGCATCCAGGTTGTCAGCAGCCCTTCCACTGCCTTTTCCGTTGAGGTCTCTCCTCGCGGAGCATGATGTCCAAGCATGCCCTGGTCTCTTTCCCAAAGGAGCCCATATTTTCTGTCCATGTACCTTTCTCTTAGTCCTATCACTAACACACAGGGATCACCCTGTTTCTTTTTTTTGAATACACAGTCATATTGACTTTTAGATCATGAAGATACAAATGTTCATCCTTATCAGTCACCTTCTCTTTAATACCTGAAGCATAAAAAACCCTCTGGGGATAAGGAGAACTATAACACAAGGGATCATTATTAGTACCTTAGAGTTCTCTGAGTTTGAGGTGGTCTCATATGGTGAAAGGTCCTTTTGTCTCTTAATTACGTCCATAAAACCCATGGAATTTTAATAAAAAATCAATACATTCTTGAAATATTTTTGGACATCACAGATATACTTTTCTTGTTAATTCGAAGTGGCTTGAGGGCATGAAGCCCATGTCCAGCATCTAAGCTTATTCTATTTGCATGCCATAGACAAGAGTGGAGAAGAGATAAGTAATGCCAGGTTCTGAGATGAGGTCTTCTCACATATGGTAGCTATTCTGTTACTATTGGGTCTTATTATTCTACTTTTAAGAGCAGCATAAAACAGTGTCTTACAGGTTTTTAGAAAGCTCAAGAACTAATACAAACCAGAATAATATAGAAGGAAGGATTTTCTTACTACATCGCCAGGAAACTCTGAGTTAATGCCCACCCAGAAAGGAAAGGGATGTCAACACAGATTATATAATACTTTAATTGAATCTCCATATATGATTTGATTAAGATTCCCCTCTCACTCCCTATATTTAAGGTTGTAAGACAGTGCAGTGTATTCATCACGACCTTGCACTGCATCATGTTCTGGTTATGTAATCATAAAATAATTAAACTGCCTTCATAAAATCACATGAAAATTAAATGATTACCTTTTAGAAATAGGCTACTTGATCACATTCGGTTTCTAACGCATAATAAACCTGGTACCACTGGAGAAGGCTGGAAACAAGACACAAAGTGAGCATTGCTTGGCAATCTTCCACTGAAATTCCTGCTGTGGAAGATTAGCCCTTTCAAATAACAGTAGAAACTAAACTGGTATTTAATTTAAAAATCTTTAATCAACAAGGATCCCAACAACCTCTTAAATTTCACTGCATGTCATTCTAACTACCAATTATGAAATAGCTGCTAATACCATTAATAAAAAAGGGTGTGTGTGTGTGTGTGGGGGGGGTGATACACAGAGATCATTATTCCGTTGCTGAAAGGAAAGTTCTATAAAGGCATACCTTGGAGATATTGTGGGTTCAGTTCCAGACCTCAACAATAAAGCATTACAATGAAGTGAGTTGTAATCTATTTGCAGGTGGAGAGTCTTGCCTTCAATTTGTAAAAAATGCAACATCTGTGAAGCACAATAAAGTGAAGCACAATAAAATGAGGTGTGCTTGTAGTTTAGCTGAAATTAAGAACAGATATTTTGAGTCCTTTTCAATTGAAACTGGTTTAGATAGGTATACCTCATTCAGTCACTCTCATTCTAATTAAAATATGGCAAAAGTATAGCATCCTAAAAGCCATCATCCTGAAAAGTTATGTTCATTTTCACAGTTATGAGTATTTTAATGAAGAAAAGATTAAGACCAAAGAAACCCTTTCGTAAGTGTCAGGGAACTGTGGAAGAAGATCAAATTTATTTCAGGAGAAATTTCCAGTTGTATTGAAATTAAGAATTTGGCCTGCTGATTCAGCAGATAAATATCTCAGCCTACATCACATGAGGTCTGAGAGTAGTGCATTTAACCACCTTCTGCTATTTCAAGCATTTTAGACTTGCCGAGTATGTTTTATATTTCCAATTTGCTTTTATGTCTATCAGTTTATCCACAAGATCATGACAGAATGAAAGAATGCACAATAGGAAGAGGTTCTGAGAAACTAAAGAAATCTGCCATAGCATGATAAGAACCCATCTTGGTCACCAGTTGGGAAGCAGGCCATGATTAACACGTGGAGATCTGATCAGCCTCTGAGTGCTGGTCCCTGAGGACCTGGCTAAGAAAGGGTATGAAGGAAATAAAGGGGTTTTATGAAAAGTAACCTCACAGAGTGATCTGATCATAAATTCCTAACCAGGCAGGTACTGGTGGGTAGTCGCTCCAGGCCTATAACTTCTTTAGTGAAAGGTTTTCAAGCCAGTCTGTCCATTTTTCTTGTGCATCTAGGTTAACACACCTTTGAAATGCTAGAAGTAATACCATTCCAAGAGGGTATTAACCCACAGAAGAGCACATAATCCTGTTAACTATCCTGTAATCCAATTCCCACCTTGCTTTCTCCCATCTTCCCTATGCCCCCTCCTTTGGAAAAAGTAGCTGATAAGTATGGGTCAGGATAAAGACTTGGTCCTGAAAGTATCTGGAAATCAAAGCAAAGCCAGCCTCAACTGAAAGTTAGAGGTGAGTCTTGAAAGGGCCAGCTTGATCCTGGAAAACACAAATAAATTACAATAGTTTCTTATTTGCCTGTTATTTTTCTAATTTTTGTTTTCTTTCTCTATGGGTAAGGGGGGACAGTTGTTTATTGGTTTTGAGCTTCTAAAATTCTGTTAACGTCATCATAGATATATATCTATAATAAATGTAATTAAAGAAAACCTTTTTTCACATTCATATGTTTAAAATTTAAGAGTAATAGACTTAAGTGAGAATAGTTAGAAAAGGGTAGCACTGTTATATTTTAAGTAGCATGTTCACTGCAGTTTTCTTAGATTATTAACATTTTTCTATTCTCAGCTGAATCAGTGTTTCATTTTAGTGAGACAGACAGAAGCAGAGTGGAAAAGTCTAAAAGTTAAAAATACCAAGGTAGTAATTCCTTGGATTTTGTTTTTACCTTTTTTTGGCTCTCTGAAAAGCACATTGAGCTTAAAACTCTCAGTGACACCAAAAAGAGCCCCCAGGATTATATTATTTCCATAGGAGGAAAACAAAACTAGAATTAACCCTAGAGAGTCCAAATCAGTCCCTAATAGCAGCAGTTGTTTTCCTGGCTCATTTAAACAAACTCCTAGATGAAACAGAACTTTTTAATGTATCTGCCACAAGATGGCACTATATAAACGCCTTTGCTTTCACTTTTCCCGTCTTCCCAAAGAGTAGTCGAGAAGGAGGCAAAATATTAGATAAGGCAATCCATTTAGTCTTTTTGAAATTGCTATAGTTTATTAATTAAACTCAATCTTTAAATTATAAGTCTAAACACTTTGTAACAATTTGTCAATACTTAATTCTCTATCAGCGAATACAGTTCTATTGGTGAGAGACTGGCTCAAAGGCAGCTTTAGGTCTGTTATTTGGCAGATAGGAAACTGAATAATAAGAGGGGGAGAAAGTTGATAATATGTGAGAGAGCAGACAGGAAAAAGAAATGCATATACAAGAAAATGTATAATCTTGAATTTTCTTTGGTTTCCATTAAAACTGCCGGTGCCTCAGAAGATTGTCAGTTTAATGTTCTTTCAGCAGTATTACAATTTATTCTTTTGTTACATGAGGAGGATTGGAAACAAAAAGGCCCATGCCAGCAGGAGGCACAGGAAGAGATTACATATAGAAATAATTCTGTAGCTCTTGTATCAGGAGAGGGTTTGTCTTGTAATATTTAAGTTCGCACAAAGAAATCTTCGGTTGGTTGTCAAAAAAAAAAAAAAAAGCAAAATTGTGAAGTTAGAAAGAAGAGAGAGAAAGGAAGAAAATATTTGATGAAAATATATGATGAAAAGCCGGATGCATGATAACTACAGTGTCTGTACTTTTTTGTTTGTTTAATTTTTAAGAGCTGAGAATGGATAATGATGGGTTTGGGGAGCAGGTAAGGAATCTAAAGCAGTTTGGAAAAGCAGTTAGGTGTATGCATACCTGGGAGCTGAAAACATTTGGTCATATCCCAACAGAATGTGGTTTCTGTGACAGGCGGTTGGTGGGAGTAACCCAAGTCACCTGCCTGAGGCAGGCTGCAGCTTCTTGAATCCTCTTCCCTGGAGCGGGCAGCTGTTCCACAGAGCTGAGGTGCCAGATGCTGTTTCCTCCCTGCAAGAGACAAAAGGACACTGAGGGGGAATTTTGAAGACATCAAAGGCCTGAGTGGACAACCATGTCCCTGTAGCTGGCAATTCCACTAGTACAGTAAAGCCAGGAGGAATGGAGAGATGAAAGAGATGGAATATTCTGATTGGAGTGGGAGTGAGAGTGAAAGAGGGCTAATCTGAATGAGCCTTCTTCCAGCACACAGTCGTTCAGTAAACATTTTTTTTCTTCCTTTGTATTTTAGCTTACAAACATTGGCTCCTCTGAAAAGGTCACCCCATTATGCAGACAAAATTTGTGACTCTCAGCAGCTGGGAATACCTTCTTGGAACCAAAAAGAACAGTTAAGAGAGAGAGAAAAACCAGAATCATTGTTAAGCCAAATATGGGGGAAAGATTAACCTCTAAATTTTTTTTAATGACAAAAACACATTTCTCTTTAATTCATAACCTTAATAAAGTCTACTTATCATTTACAATAATTCTAAGGTGTTCTAAAAACACTTTTATATTAGAAAAGAGTATCATATTGGTTTAAATTACTTTAGGAAGAAAATGCCCTATTCTACTGCTAGAAGTTATGGAAAAATCCACAGGGGATTTTTTTTTTTTTTTACTCTTACTAATGAAGAAAGAATCTAATAAGGATTGCTGAATTCTAGAGATCAGAGAATTATGTTTATACCCACAATAAAATGTTATGATACTACATCAGAAAAGCCTTGGTTCATTTATTTTGACATAAGTATTTTAAATAATTTCGTTTTCTTGGTAAATGGTCTGTAGACTCTTCAAAGTGTTATTAGCTAAAATATTATTAATGTGAATTCAGTCGATGCATCTCATAATTTTGCTAAGAAATGAGATGTGAACACTGCATTTTATGGTAGCAAGAACTGGTAACATTATATCTGGTCCATAGTACGTGCTCAAAAAAGGAATAAGAGAAAATGTTGAAAGTACAGGGGAATTTATTTGCAAGTGTTTCATAAGACAGGAATAGAAGTGAGAGGGGCTAAACTTATGGAGGAGATATTCATAATAACAACATAGATTAATTAGGTAAGTCCTCTGTATTCATTATTTTATTTAACCCTTGCAATAGACTTCATGAAGTTTGAATTATCCTCACTTTATGAAGAAGAAAATTAAAGGTCAAAGAGACTAAGTAATTGCCCAAAGTCACACAGTACATGAGTGGCACAGTCTGGTCTGTCTTCACATTCACCTCATTTTACTTACTTTTATCTAGAGGTAAAGGTTTTTGACATGGACAGACAGTTCTAGTACCACATATGAAAATAGTGATTTAGAAAAACTGGCTTCCAGTATATTATTACAGATGGAGAAGGGGTTGGACAAGAAATACTGAGAAGGTTTATATTATTATTAAAACTGTTCATGGACACAACCAACTCCGAAGTTCCCTTTGGAATATGATATGTGGTGGACATGACTTTCTCATAGCTCTCACTCCCTCAAATACTCTGGATTTTGAGATTTGTAGGGAGAACAAGGTAGTATAGAGGTTTGGGCCTAATTTTGTTTTTGTTTTGTTTTGTTTTCTTTTTCATATTTATTAGTGAGATATGAGTGAATATGTGATCCTAGGAAATTCAGAAGAAAAATAAATTCAGTCCAGATCACATCTGAAACCCTGAATTCCAGAGGAATTTCACTTATGAAAAGGAGAACCCTTAAAAGATAAGAAAGTTTGAAAAGGGTCCTAGGACTGGAAGCTTTATGAATTTTAAAGTATGTGTGTATGTACATGGGTTTGGGGAAGTGTTCAGGGTTAAATTTTAGTTATATTATATAATCAGATATGCAAAGAAATATAGCTTTCTAACTTCCTATAACTGGGGTGAGAAGTAGGTAAAGAACAAGAAATACATTAAAAAAAAATTAACTTCTAAAAATTGTGGTAAAATATAACAATTAACCATGTTAAGTGTACATTTCAGTGGCAGAACAATAGATACTTTAACTTGTCAATTAAAATAACTTCTGGATTAACCAGTTGTGTTTAGGTAAATGTTCTGTCAATTCAAAGGTCAGCTCCCTACTGGGGATGTTCCTCCATCTTTGTTTTTCTACTCAAGATAGTGTCTGTAGGGGAAAACACTCTTGGCAATGAAACCACTTGGCATTTATTAATTATATTCTTTTGGTCTTTGCTACTTCGTGGATAGTTTAAAGTAGTCTCTAGACTGACTGATGGGCACTGAAGTGTAACTGGAAAGTCCACTGTGCCTCTCTAGCTATTCCCACCAACATCTTCTCTCAAAGCCCTAACACAAGAGTTGTACATCCAACTTACGACCATCTTCCGGAAGGGGAGAGACTTCTTTTTCTTCCTCCCTGGAAGGGATTTCCTCTATGTTATATCCTTCTTCTTCCTCATAGCACTAAGCACAGTGGCTCAGCCTTCATTATGGATGAATTGTCCTCTCCACAACTGAAAGGACCTCTGATTTGAGTCTGCCAAGTATAACTTTTAATAGGGGAGCTTGGAAACAAGAATTATTGAGGACCGAACAGCACCAAAATATTATCCTTATTATATATATAAATAAAACTTTAAAATTGACAACCCTTAGATCAATGACTGTATAACATCTTTACTGAATCCCATATAAACCCAATCTTAGAAGAAAAAAGAGTAGAAAACCAACCTTTTTTTTCCCCAGAAAACAAACTGGAAGAAAACAATTCGCTTATTTAAATATTTATGAGTCTTTTCTATGTGCTTACCATGCATCTTACTAACTATAGGTCCAAGAACTGGGTTTATCAAATGAGGGGGAACTTCCAAAGTGAGTTATGATTTCACACAGACACACACTAACAAGATTTAATTTGAAATAACATGATTTTTCTACTATTGACAATAGAAGCTTATGATTAAGTCTATAGGTCCTGATTAAATACCACAGAATACATGTTATTTATTTTTATAAGAACAACTTTTGAAAAGTGAAGAAAACATATTACCTTTCTAGTAACTAGAATAATTTTGGAAGTTTTTTTCATTTCAAAATAATAATTATACTTAGAATCTTTGCCTTTAAAAATTTCCATGAAAGTTTTCTCTGATGATATAATCATTATATTCCAATGTTTTTAAGAAGTATTAACCTTCTATATTTGATAATTACATATTGATATATACTGAATTAAGAATATTAAGAATAAAAGCTTTCTTAATGTTTAATATTCACTTTCGACGTTTTGTCTTCTTGGATGAAACATTGTGAACTAAAGATAGCTATCGATTTAATTAAAACAGCAATATAGTTGAGTTTTGTTAATATTGAGATTAGTTGGACACTGATATATCAGGCATAGCTGGTTAATTTACATTAATATTGGGACAAGAGCAATTTTTATAAACAACATTTATACTTCGGGTTTTCCAGAGGTCTTTTAATATGGAAAGGGAAAGAGATCAAAAGATAATGGAAAGAACATGGGTTCTAACAGAAAGAATTCATCTGAAAAGGACGGAAAGTACAGAGACGTGGTTAACCCCAGCTGCACCAAACCACACCGGAGGGTTAGATTTTTGCAATTTTCCTGGTTGTTCTGACCTATTCTGCCTTGGTATGGTTAATACATTTATTTTTATTTAACTTAAATTTGTTCTATCCTTCTGCAAGTAGCATTATCAGTCAAGTAAGGAATTGGGCAATGTGTGTTCTAAGAACCCGGTAGATTTTTGTGGTTGCTGCCTGTCAATTTCAAACTAAGCTGTACCAAAAAGCTTTAGTTTTCCTCTACTCCCTCACATTCTCCACCTGACCTCAGTCCTTCACAATAGACCACAAAAAAGGGGGGAAGTCTCTGATCCTTTTCAAATCTATTGTAGGCAAATAGATCATTACATACCGAATACCAACTTTGAGAAACTACACAAGCCTGTACCTTCTTTTATGTTTTTCCAAATAGTGATCATTTTTCATTTCCTCCATTGAGGGAAAGTGTGTGATGGGGAGAAAGCAGCAAGCCAAGTGTTCTCTGGGGTTAAGATAAAATGAACAACAACCCCCCAGGCATTGGAACATCAATGAAGAGTGCACAATAGGTATGAATAGTTGGTGGCATCTAGAATTGAGAGAGTTGCTATGACCTGAAGATCCTTGGAGAGCTATAATTATGGTGGATATATTCTAGTAAAATTGTGAAAGAGGCTAATTTAGGAAATAATAATAGCTAAGATTTATAGCGTACTTCCTCTATACAAGGCATTTTTATAACAAGTATTATTGAATTTTCACAATTCCAATGTGAGAGATATACTGTCATTATTGTTGTTTTAAAGATAAGGAAAATGAGGCACAGAAAGGTAAACTGTCTAACAGCACACAGTAACTGGTGGACAGTTACAGTCATGCAGACCAATACACACTTAATCTCTGTACAGTGTGTTACCAAATCATGGTAGACTTTAGTTCATTCAAAGAAACTGGAATGCAGAAATAAACCCTCACATATATGTGTCAAATGCTCTTGGACAAAAGTATTAAGAACACTCAATAGGGAGAAGAGAGTCTCTTCAGCAAATGGTACTGGGAAAACTGGATATCCACATGCAAAAAAAAAAAAAAAAAAAAAAGAATGAAACTTGACTCATCTTTTACCGTATATAAAAATTAACTCAAAATGGATTAAAGACCTAAATTTCAGATCTCAAACTATAAAACTCCTCAAAGAAAATGTAGGGAAAACTTCATGACAAAGTAAATATAATTAATACTACTCTACAGTTAAAAATGATTAAATATGATAAATTTTATGTTAAATGCTTTTACCACAATTAAAAATAATTAAGTAAATAAAATGAAGATATTGGCTAGCTGAAAGGCCCATATCAACACTGTTCTATGATTTCTAAGATCTATTCCTGCTCTGATATTCTTTTGCAATATTCTAAATTGGGAGCAAGAGTTCCTTATGTCTTTGCAGAACCTTTCTCTAAAGTCACCAGTGTCCATGATCACCGGAACACTGTATGACCTACCAATCCTATCCTGTAGTAGCATTTGGTCTCTCAGTTCTTCCGATCCCATCATCTAACAAGTTCTCAAATATTAGGTAGTTTTGGCTTTATTGGATAACCCGATTGTTAACACATTGTCTTACTGAAATACTCAATTCTTTAATACATATATACTTAATATATATATGATATATATATCCATAAAGATATCCTCAAATAACAAAACTAAGTCTAAGGAAGGAAATGTCCTATTGAAAGAAATATTTTGTTAGGAAGGGGGACAGGAAAGAAGAGAGTTTTGCCTCCCAAATCATTCATTGGGTGGCTTCTTAGTCAATAAAAAGGAATATTAGGGCAGTGAAGCAAAGCAGTGTACCTGAAAGGGGGAAAACACAAAACAAAACAAAACTTAGGAATAGGGGAATAGGGATTCGGGGATGATAGCAAAAACAGGAATCTTTCCAGGAGAGCTGAGAATAGAGTTTGGTTGTTGGTTAATGCACTTATGCCTCGTTAATATTCAACAATGATTAGATTATATTACTTTCTCACTGATGTCAGATAATTATTATTGGAGCTAGGTTTTCCCCTCCCATTTGTGCAGGCCCAAGACAGCTCCCAAAAATGAGACTGCCATGCAGAGATGTATTATAAGGGGGCATTGGAAGAATAAGAAAGGTAGTAAGACCATTGGAAAATCAGTGAGGAAGGGACATTATTCTGCCCAAGGTAAGAAAGTTATCATAGAGAAAAACAAGTTGGTGATCACTAGCAAAGAGTCTTAAGTTCCCTTCCCTTTACCAAAGCAGAGAGAGACCTCATCTTTCTCCAGGTTCCACAGCCAACTGTTTCTCTTACTTAATGGCTTGCCAGAAGGAGATGAGTGAATAGTTAGTTAACAACCAGAGAAATGGAGTAAGAGCTTCTAGAACAGAGAGATGATTCCAGAGACCAAGAGCTAATGGGAATTTTTTATCACTTTCAAGATTCATTATGTGAAGAGTTCCAGAAAGCGCTGGGAAGTTGAATATAAAAGTAACTGCAAATCAGCATCTGCCACAGCTTCTCAGGAAGGCAATATGTCAGAGGTTGTGGCTGAAGCAAATGGGCTCTATAGACAGGTTGCTCAGGAACTCCCGGGATCTCTTAGAGAATAATCTCTTTGTATTTGATAGTTTGCTATGTAGAACGTTCTGTTAATTAAATCTTTTAACATAACTCTGTGACAAGGTTCTCATATTGAATATCAAATATTTCTAGGTTTGGAGGAAGAAGAAGAACAGGGAGGGAATTTTAAAACACTGGATATTATTATATGAAATTAATTACCCACAGGGAATTTATAAAAAATTGATTATAAGGATATCTGTCTTCTCCTGTGATTTTTCTATTCTTTATTATATGTGTTTCTAGCTGCTGACTCAATATGATAGTCTTTAGACTCTCATAGTCTTTAAAGAACTTTAAAAGGACTTTAAAGTTCTTGCTTCTGTGTTAAATAAAGATTAACCATTAATCTCTCTCTTGGTATTTTTTTTTTTAGCATAATGCAAAGTCATATCATTTAATGGCTAATAAACTTTTTTCTGATAAACTGTTTTTCTTTCTTTTATCTCTTTGACAGAATAGCAAGGTTGATACTATCATAATAGATATACATGCACACATAGGGAGACTACTTTGCAGTTACAAACAGGTTGGGTTCCAAAAATTCACATCTGAGTCAGTTGATTGGAACTTGGAATGACTGTGCCCTAAAAAAAAATTGTTAGAATGTAGTTCTAAAATTATGCTCCCATGGAGCAACTTCTGAGGCTAAGTCAGAAAAGGTGATGCAGCTTCCACCTGGCTTTTGCGATGTTTATTTTGGTAGAAGCTAACCAGCATTTAAGAAATCTGACCATCTTGAGACCTCCATGCTAAAGAGGCCATATATAAGCCCTCTGGTCATCAGCCCAGCATGGACTGTCAGCCATGTTTCCAGTACAGCTGAGGTTTCAGATGCCAGCAACCCATGTCTGACTGCAAATGTATGAGAGACTCCAAGAGACAACTACTTGGTTGCTATATTAGTGTTGGGGTAATTCATTATGCAGTAATAACAATCAGAATAGCCAGTAACAGAACCCATGTCTGTTGGATGCCAACGCTCTTCTAAAGGTATGTATCTTACTGCTTTCCTTAACTCTTTGATACTGTTACCACTTTTCCATAATGAAATCTAGTATGAGACTCAGTTTATAATTACATATTTAGCTATTTAATTATGTTAGAATGTCCATAGTTCTTTGAGTTCTGCAAAAATTTCCCTGAATTCTATTCTATTTCGTAACAAAACAGAGACTAATTATTTTACAAATAATGGTCAAATTCTCATTCACTTAACCAATATTTCTTGAGTACCTACTATATGTCAGGCAGTGTAAAAACTTCTGTTGATACAAAAATGAATTAACATGAACTTTTATTTTGTCAATGATGGAGGGCTGGGAGAAAATGGGGAAAGATGCACATATAAATAAATAGGACAACAAAATAAGAAGAGTTCTGTAATAGAGGAAAGCGCCAAAGAAATGCCAGCTGAGAAGTCTAAAAATTTAGTTTCTCGGGTGGCTGGAGGAAGGAGGGGAGGAGACTGGAGTAAGGAAAAGGCTCCCTGGGCTAGTTAATCTACAATATTAACCTCAAGTTCTTAGTCAAGACTCCTTGAGTCAGAGGAAGGAGGTTGGAGAGAAGAATCCAAAGGGCAAAAGCTGAGATCTCAGATTTTCTGGAAAAGCACCTCGAGAAGGATGTTGAGCTTGAGAGAATCCAGAAGTAGGCCTCCAGACGCTAGTTGTTTTTTTTTTTAAAGCCTACAGCACCCGGTATTCCTAGGTGGTTGGTCTCCCATCCAAGCACTAACGAGGCCCAATCCTGCTTAGCTTCCGAGATCAGAATGATTGGGCGTGTTCAGGATGGCATGGCCGTAGACCAGACACTATTCTGTGAGGAGAGTTTCAAAATTAAAATTGCCTGTTCAGTCTACCAGGCATTATCTTTATACAATATTGTCATTCTCACTCTCCCATTCATATTTATATTCATATTCATATCCATATTCTCTCTCCTCCACTTCCTCCCTCCATTTCTCTCTCTCTCTCTCTCTCTCTCTCTCTCTCTCTCTCTCTCTCGTGCGCGCGTGCACGCGCGAGATATATATATCCCCTGCTCACCTTTAAATAATAGTAATGGCTCTTACTCCTAAACTATTCTTTTTGTTTTCAGAGTAATGAGTGAATTGATGTCTATAGAGATTACTGATATCCTTGCTAAAAAAAAAAAAAAATGCTTCATGAATGGAAGTTATCATTATTCTAGTAGTATTGGTTTATATTTTAAGAATAAGGAAGCTATCTCTTTATCTTTGTTCAAGCAGTGTGCTCTTCTCAAGGGAGCTATTTTTAACACATTGTATCTCTTACTCAACGAGGTAGCAAGCAATGTTTTCTCATATGCTTGTCTCACATCCTTCATTTAGCTACCCATAATTAGAGACTGCCGTTTGTTTATTTAGTTAGCAAGTTAGTAATTTTTGTACCCATTTTTATTTTCTGACCTTTTTTTCTTTTTAAACTTGTCCAGCCTCCTTCTGTTTTGGGAACTGTTTCTTAACAGTTGGGGCTGTCAATCACATAGCCTTGCCTGTCCCACTGAGAGCAAGCCTATGACTCAAGCTGGTCAGTAAGAGCATTGCATTCCCCCTCAAACACAGTGATCAGTCCAAGGATGAGCATGCGATCCCAGCAGAGCCAATGTTTTTCAAGAATTGTTATGGATGATCAGGGGCAGGGATTTTTTATTCATTTGAGGTCATGAACAACAAAAACTATGTAAGTCTGGTGCTGTCAGGACTCATCTTCTCCAAAGTGGACACAGCCAGCCTACAAATTAAAGCGAACATCCAAAAAAAAAAAAAAAAAAAAGCAAAATTAATAGATGAAACTAGTTCTACGCTAAAAGCTACCAACCCTTGACTTTTAGGTTAAATAAGCCAATAAATTAATTTTTTTTTTCTAGCTTCGGCTAGCTTAAATTGGGTTTCTATCACTTCTAGCCAAGAGTTCTGATTAATTAAATTCATCCCTGCATATGGATTCATAGTTCTGGAAACAACTTTAACCATCCATCTGATATACTATCTCATTACCCTCCTTCTAAACTCCCTGGCACATTCATTCAGTGTGGTGTGATTGTTAGGAGCAAAGTCTTTGAACATAGACAGAACTGGGTTTTAATATCAGTTTTTCTATGTACAAGTTGTGTGTCTTTGAGCAAACCGATAATTTCTTTCAACCTGTTTTTTTTCCCCTATAAAATAGGGATATTTTAGCATACATCCTCCAGATATTTTGAGGTGATTAATGTAAAGCACTCAGCTCACCCCTTAGTGGATTTTAGAGTTTAATTAAATGATTATTCAGTCAGTTATTTTAGCACCTCTTCTACAGGCTATCCTAGACACCAAATATGTGAAGGATCTTGAGCAACATGTCCAAGGATACTTCTCTTTTTTATTCCTCAAGTTAAACCAGAGTTAACTTTACAGAGGACAATATTTTCCTCTTAAGAAATTTCATGATAGTCTCTCTTTGACACCATCGTACATATACCCCAGCTACATGCAGGTCAGAGCCATATCTTCATGCTATGATTGCTCCTCAAAGTTGAGGTCGTCATTGACCCATCTAGGGAGTTGGGTTGAACCAAAATTCATTCCAAAAATTCTTCCTTCACTCCTCGGGCAACTGCAGACACAACCAGATGAAAGAGTGCAGAGCAGCGGGCTTACCTTGTAGAGTCTCTTCTATGCAAAGAAACAGAAACATTCCCTCAAATTAGTATTCAGCCCTGAGGAAAGACTCAATCCTACATCCGTTCTCCACATTTTGGTAATCTGTTTTTACCCCACTGATTTCAAACAGTTATGTAAACTCTTCTCATGGTTGGTTGAGAGCTTGCATTTAGATGTAATAAAAAAGAATTAAAAGTTCTAAAGTGCACCTCCTTAATTGTGTTTGACTTCTGGATTGGTTGTTGCTGGTTAGCTTTATGTGTCAAAAATTGATTTTCTATTTTTTATATAATACAGAGTGTTTTAAGCTAACCCGTGGTGCAAAGGAGGTGAGAGTCTTAGTGATAAGGCCAGGGTGAACACTGTTTGAATATTTCCCTTGCACCTTGCTCTGTCTGTAACTCAGACCTTTTCTCAGAAATAGGGAAGAAAGTGAGGCCTAACCTCTCTCTTCTTAACAGCACTACAGCATATTAGGAGAGAAAAGTTTCTTTGTGAAATAAAATTTATCTGCAATTGTTTCCGTCTTCTAGGAAGTGGCCAGCAGTGGTTGAGTTGTCCTCGATCTTCTTCATTTCTGTTTTCAGAGTTACCCCCAAATAGATATACAATATGTTCTGGTTATTCTCTATCACCCACCCCCATCCACACCTGTTCTGAGCCAGGGGTGGGGAATCCCTGCAGACTACTTCACCAGGGCTCCCCTGCCCTCTGGCATCTAGTTGGGTTTGGCCCATGGGGAGCACCTGCAAGAGCCTGGAAGGCAAGAAGAATGAGAGAGCAGGGTACTTCTTCTTCCTCCCTGCTTTGGTGCCTGTAACACCTAAAATAACAGCTCTTACTGGTGCTTCCACAGCTACAGCTCTCACCAGGCTCAAAGATACTATTTCCCTCCCTCCCTCCTTCAGGCTTAGGGGTGCAATGGCTTCCCACTGTCACTGGTCCCTAGGTGCCTCAGTGTTCCTTGTTGGTTTCTCTAACCTGTCCACACTTCTGAAAACAGTCCCGTAATTAAATTCTCTTCAGTTAAATCCCTTTGAGTGGAATATTGATTTCTGCCAGGACTTTGGCTGATGTATAGGTAAGTTAAAAATTGTTTGTTTGCTATGCAAACACAATTTCAAGCCAAGTTTTCTCAATTCCCTTTCAATTAGACTAAACTTACAAAGCCCCTTCTACATAGAATTTCTGGAACTATCATGAGGAATTCATAATTCAATCCTGGGGTAATGGCTTTTTTTAGGAAAATATCACAATGAGATGGTTATCTTGGTTAAGGAGGCCCACTTGTCATTGCCTGAGAGAGAAGAAGGGAGGAAGAGAAAGGGAGAGAGAGAAAAGTAAGAATACATTTGTATTTCTGCGAGAAACCTTGAAAAGAGGAGTGAGTAAATGAGTAAAGGGCCTGAGAAATTGCGAAAAGGAAAGCAATGAGAGTCATGGAAGAGAGAAACCTCAAAATATGGCTCAAGACAAGCAGTGAGAAATGCTCAATAGTGGGAAATGGCCCATAAATGCCAGGAATAGTGATGTCTGAAATTTTTTCAAGGTATTTTGTGTTCTCTGTTGAAGTTACTGTTATTGTGTACCTTTCACTCCATCTTCTCTTACCACGCCATCCCTCACTCAAAACAGCAAATCAAAGTCTGCTACAGGTAACAGCTTTGTGAAAATAGTGCTCTCAGGAGCATGAAAGAGGAGAGGTAGAGTTCCCAGGTGGAGCTCTGTGAGAAAAGGGCAGCTCTGTTCACACCGAGAGGGTTGTTAGGAGGAAGTTAGGTGGAGAAGCGGGCAGCTAGGACCCTAAGAATTGTGAATCCTTGAAAAATTTTCAAAGATGTTGGGGAGCAAACACAGGACTTCATTCATTTTGTGGGACATAAAATGACATAGCCCCAAAAGGTTGGAGAGCTTCATGATATCTTGGCTGCGGCAGCAGGATTACATTTGAATACTATTATTTAATTAATACTGAAGCCCATTGTAATGGACTTTCATTGTTAAAATCAGAAGGCAGGAGTATGGTCATGTGACACTTATATGAACCAGTTAGAACAAACAAGAACAAAAACATTAACTATCTATGAAAGCATGTTCCTGAGTTTGAAATAAAAAAAAAAAAAGAATTTTCAAAGTAGAAAATAAACACATTGGTGTTTACACTGACAAATGGGAAATTTTCTCTAAGTGATTAAAATGATACTTGGCACAAAATTATTGCTATATGTGTATTTCAAATTAGAAACATGCATAAATATATAACTTCTTAATAGATAAGGCCATACAATTACAGTAGGATGGATAGATAGAGAGACAGACAGACAGACAGACAGACAGATGAGAGAGAAAGATGACAGATAGGCAGACAGGTAGATAGATGGATGGGTAGATAGTTAGAAAGGTGGATAGATAGATTTACAATAAAATATTAAATAAATAATAGTTATTATTTCATTGTTGTTGTTGTTGTAATCTGGGTTTCATTGTCCAACAGATGGATTCCCTTTCATTTTCCTGTACTCAACTATACCTTCTGATTCTCATAAAGGTCATGTAGCTACATATTCCAAGAAATTCAGATTTAAGTCAAGAACATAAATGTAACTATGTTCACAGTCTATTGAAAGCACCACTGATAGACAAAATAACTCACTGACATTAATAGGAAACCACAATAAATGTTATTCTTTTGTACTATGTGCAGGACCATGTTTCAAACACTTGAGATACATTTGATACTTAGAGGTACCTTCCTACCATTATCCCATTCCACAGAGGAAGAAATTGAGGCACAGATAAATTAATTAATTCATTGGAGATTTCATAGCTAGTAAGTAGCAGGGTCAGAATTCAAACCAAGATAGTTCAATTCCAGAGCAGAAATTCTCAATGAATAAGTTGCCCAATCTTAAAGCCAGAAACAACCAGCACATAAACATTCAACCTTGGTCCATCTCTCTAAATATTTTTTTTTGTCATCTTTGCTGATGCAATTCTAAAAATGCATAAAATATACCGATTCTTTATCACTGAATGTGGAAAGGCAATAATCTAATAGGGATTTATTCATTTTTTCAACAAGTATTTAATGAGAACCTACTAAATGCCAGAAATTCTTCTAGGTATTGGGGCAACAGCTGTGAACAATGTGGACAGAAATTCATGCCTTCCTGGAGCATAGGTTTTAGTGAAGCGGATATAGGCAATAAACAAAATAAATATATATATTGAAAAGCAAAATAAAGTGGAGAAGGATGAATAGACAAGAAAGTGGTTCATTTGTTTAGGACACCATGGAGCAAGGAAATGAAATTTTGTGTTCACCTTCCCCTTCTCCTCTCCAACAAAATTATGGTTGAGTGGGAGCTGGATAACCACAGGAACCGGCTTAAAATAATTTTAGAAATTCACTCTTCAACCAACGTTAAAGCCAGAAGAGTTGCCATTACGTGGCCACAGCTCCTCATTGCAACCCTTTTTAGATTGCAGGGCCTTCCTATGCAATGTCGGGGTGCATTCACATGTCTGTCATTCTTGAAAGAGCCTTCCAAGCCAGAGCAGCTCCTTCCCCAATCAGCTCTCCATTAAAGTGAGTGGAGATCTGACTTCGACAAATGCCTTGGGCACTTCCGTGTGCTCACACACAGCACGTTTGGCTTCTGAAGAGATGCGTTGGGTTCTCTGTGGCTTGATTTCAAACATGTCTGAAGTTAAGACACTGAATAGTGGGATTTCCCCTTCTCTCTTTTGTATGTATGTGTATTCGCGCTATAAATAAATAAATAAATAAATAAATAAATAAATAAATAAATAAAGGCGACATTGTCACAGAACCTACAGAGACAATCATTATAAAAGAATAAAATCATGGCATGAAATCATATTGATCAAACATTTGCTTTTCCATGGATTCTCATAAATGAGTGATATAGCCAAAACGCTCCAGAATAACAGTCCCCAAAACAGGATAAATAAAATGTTAGCAAAATCCCCAGCATGAAAAAAATACACTTTAATTCACCAAAGGGTTTATCTTCACTCTTTAAAAATCTTCAGAAATCCTAAGTAGTTATCATTTACCTCAGTTTTCTCTCTGCTTCTTGAGGAAGGCCATTTCCTCATTTATAAAATAATGATGACATACTTGTCTGGTTCTGAATATTTCAGAAAACAAGCTAGAAACCCAGTGTGTCAGTTGATGCTATGCCTGTGGAGCATTTTTACATAACCAGTTCCCATAGTCAATGTTTGACTTCGGTCTGTTCAAACATGAAACCAACGTGAGTAATGTTAACGAATGCATTCTCCAGGAACACGCTCTCCATCCAGATTGCTCCCTTCTTTCCTCTGCAACTATTTCTTCCTAACCCAAATCCAGGTAGCAATTATCATTATTCCACTGTCACTCTTCCTTTCTCTCTTCCATGGTTTA
This sequence comes from Rousettus aegyptiacus, assembly GCF_014176215.1. Lineage (NCBI taxonomy): Eukaryota > Metazoa > Chordata > Mammalia > Chiroptera > Pteropodidae > Rousettus > Rousettus aegyptiacus. The sequence continues at coordinate 125,951,477 of NW_023416284.1, forward strand.
TTCCTGGATTCTCAGTTGTTCTCAAATTGTAAAGGAAATAGGGATCACTATGAAGCTCATTAGAGACAAATACCCTTGAATCCCCTGTCCCATTCTAAAGATTTTTTTTAGGAATTTTTTTTTCTTTCCCCAGCTTCATTGAGATAATTGACATATAACATTGTGTAAGCTTAAGGTGTACAATGTGATGATTTGATATATGTGTATATTGTGAAATGATTACCACAATAAGGTAGTTAACATATCTATCACCTCACAATTCTATCGTGTGTGTGTGTGTGTGAGAGAGAGAGAGAGAGTAAGATCTACTCTCACAGCAACTTTCGAGTGTACAATACAGTGTTGTTAACCAAGTCATCCTAAAGATTTCAATTTAGTAGGACAGGATCAAGGCCCAAGTATCTGTGTTTTAAATAATCATTCCAAGTGATTCTGTTATAAGGAAGTTTGAGAACCACATTTAAAAACAGCCTTAGTGGCAGCAAAATAATTTCTCAAGAAAAGGTCTATATAAAATTTTATATTTTGGATATGTTCAGTGTAGAATGAAGATTAAATTTAAGAATTATAGAAATGTAGCATTATGGAATATTCAGGCTAGGAAAGAAGATCATTCTGGTCTAATGCTTTTATTTCACAAATGAGGAAATATAGGCTCGGAGAAGCTAGGTGGCATGCTCAAGGGTTTGTAACACATTTGTGGCAGAATCAGGGTTAGAAATAAGGTCTCAGCTCTTTCTACCACTTTACATTCTAAAATGAAGTAAAATTAAGAGGATTAATTAGAAAAGGTCTTTTGGACTTTTTAACCTTTTCTAGAGCCCGGCACTGTCTCTCAAAATATAGTTCCAGCTATTTAAGCATTTTGGAAGAGTAACAAAGGAGTTCATTTCCACAAAAGCAGAAAAGAGCACAGAAAAATACAGCTGGCAGAAGACAAGCTTTTCTCTGTGAAGGGATTCTAAACAATGATTTTATGTTTTAAGTACCTGTAATTAGACCCCTCTATATAACCACTCCAGTCTCCTTTTGGCTTTTCCACATACAGTCTTTCTTTTTTTCTGCACAGCAAGTTCAAATTGGGTCTTGTTGCATACATAATGCGCAAGGTGAATGTATCATGAACATTAACACAAGTGGTTGTTATTATTTTCAAGGATTAGGTATTAAGTACTTACTACACAAACATGAAAAAAATACAAACATAAGTAACATATAAAATTATTATATAAATTATACTGGCCTGATTGCATGGAATATTCATCACCCAAGACATTTTCTTCTTCAAAGAGAATCAGAAAGTAAACTACACATTCAGAACTTGAAATCCGACATTTTTAAACAAAGAAAAGTTCTCTCCACAAAAGAGATAGTGAAGATATTGCAGTAGAAAGACCACTGGTATTGAAACCAGGTAACAGAAGACCTGGCTTGGCTGCCACAACAACTTTTAACTTCAGTTTGCTTATGTGCAAAATGAGGATATTTCAACCTAGATGACAGATTGTCATTAAGCTTCTATGCACTTATAATTGTAAAATGATTAAGTATTATTATTTAGTGACTGATATGTTTTTTTATAGTGTAAATAGTATGAAGAATATTATGACATATGGTTTAGGGAGGAAATGGTGACAGTATTCACCATTAAATAATACTTATTTCCAGTAGAAGAGCGACGCAGTCTTTTGCCAGCCCAAAATAACATGCAGCATTTTAGTAATGTGATTCAATGTGCTTCCCCAGGGTTTTGGAACCAGTTTGTAGGTGCTGACTTGCTCCAACTCCCAAAATCTCTGTTCCAGGCAGGAAGTAAGCTAAGTAGAAAGAGGAGAGAGGCATGCTGCAAAGAAGGGGAACATGAGCAGAGAAAAATGATAGCGACACTCTCTCTGCTCGTTCATCAATTCTTTGTACACAAGTTCAAACTTAAGATGATCTCTAAGTGGACCACCTATTTGCCTCTGTAACCTGTCAAATCTAATTTACTGAGTGAGAAAAAACAATAGCAGTGGTCAGAGTACCACTTAGTCATAACCATGGTTTGGAGCTAGAAGAGATGCCTTTTTAGGAAGCTTCTTAGGTGATTCTGATACCTCATCAGGCTTGAAAATTAAAGCTATAGATAACTTAATTCATCAGTTCTCAATCTCTATTAGAATCAACATAGGAATTAAAAAAAATGAACCAGATATTTTATTGAATTGGGCATCAGAATTTTTGTGAAGTTCCCTAAGGTATTTCTAAATGTGCAGCGGGGTTAAGAACAATTGATCTAATTTAATTCCTTATTCAGAGAGGTAACTGAATGCCTCTTCTCTTGAACAGACTAAATAATTAAATCTCTATAGGCACATGAAAATATAAATACTCAATTTAATTAAAAAGCTCTTTATTGAGCGCCTACATGTATCTGGCAAAAATCCTGGTCCAAACAGCCTTATCAACTCACAACAGGATGAAAACAATTCAAAATTACACAAGGCAGAATAAGATAAATGCTACAGGGCAGGAAAAACAAGGTGTTTTGGTATTTCGAAGAGCTGAGAAATAACTTGAGGTCTTTATCAGCAATATGGCAGATGATTTTTAAAATCAGAGGGTGTGGACTTCTGAAAGTTCATGAGTTCTGAATCAGTGGAGCTGTAGACACAATATGATATAGATACTATAATTCAATCTCATGCTTTGAAAGCTATCCTGGTCATCATGGACACTAAAACTAGAAAAATGCCCTGAAAGGAATATTGCTATAAATAAAAGTAATCTTTGATTTATCTTAATATAAGTGTTTAAGTTACAGAATTGCACTATTTCTAATGACTTGAAAAATTACTTGAGGATGACTATGAATGATGGCTATGAACTATGTGGTTGTTTCTAGATAGCTTTTAAAATATTTTTTTAACTTCTAAAATATATTCTAATATGTCACTACACCAATTTCAAGGATACAAATGTAGTGCAAGATCTCATCACCTATCACCTTAATCATCTCACAAAGTCTTCTTTCTGATTTTCTTTAATCTCTTACTTCATCTAATTCATTCTACATGTTTTTGTGAAATTAGCAATGCTGAAACACTACTGTAGAATGCTTTAAATGTAAAATGAAGCTTCATTTACACAATTTTATCCACTTATATTTTTCTCCTTTCAAGGTTTAATGATTGTTTATCAAAGTAATATATGTAAATAATTTAAAAATCACAAAATATTACAAGGCTTATAATGAAACAAAGCTTTCTCCTACTTTATCCCTTCACATTCCCAATTTATGCTCCTAGAAGAAATCACTCTCAACTATTTTAGTGGTTTATACTGGTATTACTTGGAATGATATGCTTATACTATTACTTCTAGATTTTTCAATATTGGACATTGCTTATTGATTTTCTACTCTGAAGGATGGGGATTTATCCCAATTATTCACTCTCCGCCCACTTCCTATAAATAATTAGGGATATACCAGTAGATAGTACAAAGTCCTCATACTTACAAAATTACATTGATGTGAAAAGGTAATAAATAGACAAGTAGCTAAATAATTGAATAATTTCAAAAAGTGACCATGATGTGAAAAAGGAACAAAGTACAAAAGAAAGGAATACACGTCCCTTCCTCCATTCACCCAATATTATTATAATAAAATTTTTGATGTTTTCATTGCTATAGCTAGATAAATATTACTCAACGCTGAAGCATAACTTGTACCATGATCACCTTTCATTTATTGTAAACCGTTTATTTTCTCTGAATCTGAAATAGCTTTGTTTTTGCATTTGTTTAGTCTTCCATGTCCTGAAAACTAATTCATTCCTTTACAGGACTATAAAACTTCTCTCAGTATGATCAAATGCTACAACCAATCTCTGTTTTTCTTCCTCTTCCTCCTCTTCTTCCTCTCTCATCATTCCTTCCAGAGACCTCTGTCCTCTGGCGTCAGCCTTGTCTGGTAGCTTTTCAGGCCTGAAGCACAGCTGTCACCCTGTGGCCTCCCTTTATCATCTTCTTACGATTTCCCACTGACTCTCTCCTTGGTGGAATTCCTTTCCTGTGTACATCTTCCTCTTTCTAGATTTAGTCCTCTAGTAGCTTCTTGAGGAAAAGTGAATAGAAAGTAAAGTTTTACAAACTTGCATGATTAAAAATATTTTTATTCTACTCTCACCCTTGATGGAGAGCCTACATGTAGAATTCTAGTTGGAAAATTGTTTTCCCTCAGAAATTTGGAGGCATTGCTCCATTGCCTTCTGGTTTTCAGTAGCGCCATTGAGAATTCTGGTGCCATTCTTCTTCCCAATCCTCGGTATGTGAACTATTTTTTTCTCACTGGAAGCCTTAGAATTCTAAAATTTCAAAATAATTTGGCTTTCCCAAGACTTTTTTTTTTCCCTAGAAAGATAGAAATGTAGTGATTAGGAACACAGATTCTAGAGCTGGACTGCTGGGTCTCTCTACTTAACTAGCGCTATAACTTTGAGCACGTTGCTAAACTTCTCTGTGCCTCTGTTGCCTGTAAAAGGAATACTCACATCACAGGGGTTTGGGAAGGATAGTAGTAACACTTTAAAATGTTTACAACAGTGCTGGGCACGTAACTTGAAACACCAGCTATTACTATTATTTATTTATTTGTTTGTTTGTTTATCTATTTATTTATTATTGTACTAGACATTTAGTAGACTCTTTCAATTTGGAAACTCTCATTTTCATAGCTGGGACATCTGCTTATGTTATTTCTTTGATAATTTTCTCTCCTTCATTTTTTCCATACTTTAATTCTGAAAGCCTTGTTATTAGTAAAATTTCCTCAATGTTATATTTTAATCCATCCACTATCATATTTTAAATATCCAGCATTTTTGTCTTATTTTTTGAATGTGTGTATTTGTGTACATGTATGTAGATATATGGATGTGTGTATATATAAAATGGATGCTGTATTTTATTCTTTCTTTCTGAGGATATTTATCAGGTTTGTTTTTTGTTGTTGACATTTTCCTTTCCTTTTTTTCTATCCATTATATTAGAGGCTTTTCTCTGATCACTCTTATCTGGTGATTCTTAGGTGTCTATTTACACTTAAAAGTGAGGCTTTTATGCTCTAACAGTTGTCAATTGGTAAGCTTTGCTGTCAGGAGGTTGGGTTGGAGAAGAAATTCCCTAAAGAGGAAGATGGGCCCTTGCAGATGTCCGTTTCTATAGATCTTTGATTTTAAGCTGGTTAGTTTTTTCTAGTCTCTTGTCTGAGAGTATAAGCCTGGCTACTAGTGTTTTGAGAGCTTAGCTGCGGCAGGGGTTTTCCATGCAGACTCTCTCATAATCCTCTTATTTTTAGTATGGTGTCTCCTGGTCCAACCTCTTTACTTTTTAGGGTAGGGCCTAAAGCTTATATAATTTGGGGGGCCCTCTTTCAGACAAAATATAAAAAATTATAAAGCAAATTAAATACAAGGCCTTGGAAGGAACCTCTGCAAGTGGGGAGCCTGAGTCCTAGGCTACCTTAGCTTCATGGGAAACCTGGTTCTTCATCCTGCCTCTGCCAAGTGCTGGAGGCCTGTGTCTGACTTTACTGGCCGAAGAGGGCATTTGGGAGGTCGAACTGCTGCTTCTAATCTTTCATTTAATTCTCTTCTTTTTAGCCCCAACACACACCCTGGTCTTCAAGGATAACCAGTATCTTCAAACCCTGAACTTTTATGGCATTTACAGTTCAACTGGTTCACATCTTGTTGCTGCATCTCTCACTACAGGCAATTAGACTTCAGCTTTCTCTGCTGAGCTGTGTTTTTACCACTCATTCATCTACTTTCTGTCTTCTAAAAGCTTGTAGATTTCTCTTAGCTATTGTTATTACCCGCTGTTCTCTTTGTCTTAGTGGGTTTATTTCTTTTATATTCTTATGCTGCAATTTATGTGGGGTTTTAGGAAACTATAGAAATAAACGACCAGGCTTGATTTGACATGTTTAATTGGAAACCTCATTCTATCCTTAGGTATTTTTATGTTTGTCATTAACTCTACTAAATTTTATTGCCATTAAAATTAATTCATCATAAAATTAAACATCTGTTGTACTGCATATTTGAAAAATAAATACCACGATGTTCTCATAATCTGGTATTTTTTGAGCCAATAAATCAACATTGATTTGCCAAAAATGCTGGTGTGCTCTCATATTAAGCGAACTGTAAATATTCTGTGAAAAAGAATATACTAGAAAATGTCTATAATTTTAAAAAATAAAATTACAAAATAATGCATGTTAATGAAGAAGTATGTAAAATAATCACTATGTTACTATGTTTTAAAAAAATACTTTGTCTAGTCTATTCTTCTAGATGATAGTCAATAAATGTTTGCTAACTAAGTAAATGCTCCCATAAACAATCCTACCTCATCCACTCAGCTGACTTCATCTCTACAAACACATTTCCTTTCCCAAACTACTCTCCAAACTCTTGGAAAATAATATATAAAAGAATTTACAATAATGTTTCTTAAACTGTGCTCCTTGGAATTTCAGATTTGCAAGAGTACTTTAATAAGTACAATCTAAGAAAATGACTTGTAGTCAATTGTTTTATAAACTCTGAATTCAACAAAGTTAAATAAACTTCTTTACATCAAGGACCTCTTAGAGCCTTAATTATTATAATATGCATTGTGAAACTTTAAGAAGAGAATAATTACTAGTATCTCTCAGATTTATTTTATTACCAATCCTGTTTAGACAGCATACTATTCATTCCTTACAAAGCAAATTGCATAGAAATATAGTTTTGAACATTTTTTATCAACAGCATATTTCCTAATTCTATACTTGTTAAAGACCTGGTTTTTATCCCGAGGAGTAGTTTTATTTCTCCCATTACCATCTCCACCCTAGATCTTGATCTATTGGGACTACTCTGTCTTGAAATCCTCTGGAACATCAGGCCAACTGTCTTCCAACAGGATCTAAATGATGCAGGGTGAAAGAAAATCCTGTGTCAGAAAATTTTTAATATTAGAGCTGTTGGAGAAAAGCAGAAATGAATAAAAGATAACAGTGGCATGATATGGCCCAGGATAGGCCATTCAAGTATTCCTGAACTGAATATCTTGCTTACATCTTAAGATTGGCATTAATTTTAAGCAGGTCGAGATGAGAAAGAGATAACACTAAGACTAGCTCTCTTTTCTCTCTCTGCTCTTTAGTGTTTTCCAAACTTTCTGCAGGTATTAAACATTCACATTTTATGGCCAGAGCCTCAAACTGTCTGAACCAGACTCTCCAGGGGCAAGGGGATGGGATGTGCTAGGTATCTGAATGCAGAAAAAATGATTCAAAGGACTGGCAGGTTTGGGAAATACTGCAATTTGAACCACAACTGTAGGACTTGCTTGGCCACTTCTGGCCATGACCTTCATTCTCTTCTCACATCCATGGTAATCCTATTGGAGACTCTAAACTTACTTTCTACTGTATGTACCTATTTTGCCTCAAATTCTGATTGCATAATTCTCGAACCCAGTCTCTCATCCTTGTTCTGATTTCTCTCTCTCTCTACTTAATATTTTGGACTGGCATTTAACTGAGTGAATTCTCTCTTGGATTAATCTTGTCAGAGCATCTCAGAAGAAAAATGCTGAATACCTTCTCCTAATATTTGAGGGAATTAAATGTTAAATAGATTCAAGGTAACTGAAGAATAGTTGCGGAAGGGGATTTTAAAAAGTTAGTTAACACGGAATTTTAAAAGCACAAAAAAAGCCATAACTAAAAGATATAATTTTTCTATACACTTTCTACTGGCTATGTAGTTCTGCTTAGAAGCCACTAGAATTTTATGAATCCTTATGGAATTATTCTAATGCATTTGTAAACATACATGTAATGTGCATGTTTCTTTTACACATAAATATAATGATATATACTATGCTCTGCTCCTTGCTTTTTTCACCTAATTTGTCTTGGAGATTATTATAGATTGAATCAGGACCCTCCTCATGTTGAAGTCCTAATCCCCAGTATCTCAGAAGGTGACCTTATTTTGAAATAAGGTCATTGTAGATATAATTAGTTAAGATGAGATCATACTGGAGTAGGTTGGGACCTTGATCCAATATGACTTGTGTCCTTATAAGAGGAGGACACAGAGGCACACAGTGAGAATGCAATGTCTATGATGACAGACAACAAAGGCAGATATTCAAGTACGGGAGTGATGCAGCTGTAAGTCAAGGAATGCCAAGGCTTGCTGGAAAAATCACCAGAAGCTAGGAAGAGGCAAGGAAAGATTCATTGTGTAAGTTTCAAAGGGAAACATGGCCATACCAACACCCCGATTTTGGACTTCTAGTCTCCAGAACTATGGTACAATAAACTTCTTATTGTTTATGTCACATAGTTTGTAGCACTTTCTTTTGTCAGTCCTAGAAAACTAATGTAGAGACATTTTTGTATCATCAAAGAACTGCTTCATTCTATTTGACAGCTGCAGACAGAGTATTCTATTATATAGCTGGACCAAAATTTATTACTTAGTGGACATTTAAGTTGTTTTCAAACATTTGCCATTAAAAACAATGCAAAAAAACAAACCCCTCCTATACGTGTTATTTCACACGTGTGAGATTACCCTAGGCTAAATACATAGGAGTGGTGAATACTTACATGAAAATAAGATGTTTTGTACATGAACAAGTGAGAAGTTATTGTGACTTAAGTAATGTTGTTTCCTCAAATAGAGGGTATAATAGCATTATGCTTAAACCAATGATAATGCTAAATGGGAGGATTTTGTACTGATTCTTCTCCTAGTCTTCCCTCTAACTGTCCATCTTTTAGACAAACCTCACTTCTTTTCTCTGGATTTCTGCTACGTCTAAGTTTTTAGTGTTATAGTTTAGTTTTTAGGGTAGCTATAGAATTGAATGAAAAAAAATTGTGTGTGTGTGTGTGTGAAAGCAATTGCCCTACATAAAGATAGTGGATTGCCATTGTCTTTCCCTTAAAACAATGTTAAATGACTTTATTCTGCCCTTCTTCCACAGTATATCCTCACACACATACACACACACGGTTGTACTAGGTTATATATCTGTTTCTCACATTTGTTTTCATGCATTTAGTAGTTTCTTACAGTATCCTATTTGCCCACAATTATTATACTATCTTTTCTACAAATGTTACTACCTGACTAATATATATTCAGCGCTTTTGTGTGCTAAATTTTTCATCAGTTGGAATTCTTTATTTCCTGAAGGTGGCCTGAGGATTTACTTTTACGGAATATAGTTTCTATAAACTATGCTTTTCTTTCTCAGATTGGAATAACTGTTGGGAATATATTTTTAACCAACAGATTGGAAAAAAAATCAGCATATGATACAGTTAGTTATCATAGCTAATTCATATGAGAGCTACGCAAAGGAAAGGTAATTTAACTTTGTTTTCTTAGGTCATGAAGACTTTTCTTTCCAGGCGAGAGATTTAGGATTAGAACTCTGGTCACGTGGTTATTATCCTTAGTATCCTTGGCCTGTAGCCTGCCAAGAATTGTCAGGCCTAAGTGTAGGCTGTTGTTTATATGATATAATTGGTAAAGTGCTAGAGACCTGAGTCTTCACATATCTCCCCTAGAGCATTCCAAAGTACTTAAAATTCCTACCTTCAGAGTCAATGCTTTCTCTTGCTCACATGTAAATAGCCTGAAGGGATTTCATAATAAACTATTATTACTCATCAGCAATGACTTGGTGGAAGAGGTTTTTTTCTCTAGTGACTTAGAAGAAAGTGAGAATTTAACAAAAACTCTTTCACTGAAATGAGTTGTATGCTGTTGCTGTGACTGTGAGAAAGAAGAGTCTGGAAAGGTACATTGCCCCTATTACTTTCTTTTCACTGACAAGGACACCAGAGCTCCTTCAGAGGGAGGAAGTACTGGAATTAAAGCTATTTGCAGAATTGAACTAAGAGGATCTTCACTTACCTGCAGGATCAATTCTAGGCAAAATCAGGAAGAGGTAGCTGTTAATTTTTTCTAAACTTTCAGTATGACAAGTGTAAAGATGATTCTGGCAAAGCTAAAAATGGTATCTGCCAATCAAAATGGTTTCCACCAGTCAAAAATGGTTCCTCACACTTCTTTAACACGTAATGTTGGAAGCGCCTATTTTTGAACCAAGCTACTTAACTGAGATGAAAGTATCCTATAGTCTCCTCTGTTTTCCCTTCTTCCATTTCTCTGCCCATGGTGGGGTGGCAGAAGGCACTGATCTCCACCTAGTTTTCAAGAGGCTATTGAGCTCCATCTGTTCCCCCCGCCTCCGCGTTTTTGCTGAATATTTATGGCTAACGATGTGTCCTACCTACTGAAGCTTATGCCTACAGCATGAGATGTGCCTGGGGGATTAACTGACTGGTTTGTTGAGATGCCTCATTTCTCTCTCTCTCTCTCTCTCTCTCTCTCTCTCTCTCTCTCTCTCTCTCTGTCTCTCTCTCTCTTTCTCTCTCTGTCTCTCTCTCTCTCTCTCTCTCTCTCTCTCTGTCTCTCTCTCTCTCTCCTCTTTTCTCATTTTTCCAATTCTTCCGTGACTAGAATTGATGTCTTACCTAAATAAACCTGCCCAGACTTTTAACCCTATCTTTCCAGAATTCCCATTCATTTCAGAAGCAGTAATGCATTATAAACTGAAAATGCTCCACAGAGGAAATAATTACTGTGCTTGAGAACAGCCAACACATTCTAGATTGGTTTCATAAATTAGATTCGCTCATGGATGTTTCAACTCAAATATTGCTCTCTGTTACTGATTTATTGAACTCGTCATATTTTCTCTTTGTGAAATTTATCTGTTATGAGGTAATTTTCTCTAAATAAACAACTTTCAACTTCTTATAATCGTATTTTTATTCAACTACTGGTTTTTCCTCCTCTACCTAAAAATATGCTCAAGCCTCTATCCATTGGAGAATTTTAAAAATCCCTTCTTGGACACTGTTTCCTACTCAGGCAAATGCTTCATGTTTCTCTTGTAGACTTCTTGAGAAACCTCCATGTCCTAACCTTCCACTTGCTCCTTAGCCAATTGTGATAATACCATTATTAATAATAATGGCTAACATTAATTAAGTGAATGTGTGCTAGGCTTACATGTATTAATATAAGCCTGGAACAGATAATGTAAGCTCGTGCAACTTATATGTATTATATCATTTAAATTCCAAGATTCCAATGAAGTAGATGTCATTAGCAGCCCTATTTATAGAGAACACTGAGGCTTAGAGGGTGTTAATATGTTGCTCAGCAAATCAAAAACTCCAGTTTCAGTCCTGTAAGTGCTATCCAAATCATTGCTTTGATCCACAATGTGTACTGGTCTCTATCAATGCACTCTAACCAATTATTGCCTAATCATCATATCCAAGGGTTTATTTTCAATCTTTATCCTACTCAATCTTTCCACAGCAACTGCCACTGTTGAACTTTTGGACCTTTCTCTATCCTTCATTTCTATGTTAAAACACTCTTGTCGTGCTTCCACATTTCTAACTATTCTTTCCGACTTTGCTGATTTATTCTTCTCCTGTTCTCTTTTAAATGTTGGGCTAAGATGAATTTCCTTCCTCCTTTCTTCCACTGGTGATCTCAATGACTCCTATGTTCTCAACAATCACCTCAACTAGAATCCCAGTGTCCTTTGCTCCTGAACTCCAGTTCACCTCTACTAATAGAGGCCACAAACTAGAAATATCCAAATCTACCTTATTATCTTTTATTCGAAAGCTAATATGCCAAATTATCTTTCTCTGACAGCTATGAATATGATAGTTACTAGATTCACAAGCTTATAGATCTTGAACTAAATTCATATTCTCAGCTTCCTCCGACCCCTTATCTAATCCCAGAGCAATTCAGAACCAAAATTAGTTCAGAGTTTAAAGAGAAACTGGAGATTAAAGTAGTGTCCACTGGTGCAACAACATGCGAGATGCAAACAATCTGCACGGCTCCCCCAACTCAAAGCAAAATTAGACCTTAGGCGATATGGGTCTCTTGGTAAGTATTAGCCTTGTCATGTTGGACTATGGGTAGCACTGGGCAAAACATACTATTAGTTGCCATTTAGGACAAGGTGAGTACATGGTCTAGATCCAGTGAGTGAAAGTAAAAGAGAAGTCCACACGAGGAACGGATTAATGTCAATAAACAAAAAAGGGTCAAGAATACAAAGAAACCAAGAGCTGAGATGGGTCATGGTGAGAGTGGGACAAAGAGCAGAAAGACGAGAATATGAGCCAGAAAAAAGTGTGTCTTCTAAACCAAGGTAAAGTCACTTTAGACGTCTTACACTCTGTAGTATTGTGGAAAGACTTTTGAACGGCATTATAATTTGGTTCTACCATCAGTTGGAAGTGTGATCCTGGAAAAGCTACTTAGATTATATGAAGCTCACTTTTCTCATCTGTAAAATTAGACTTCAACATGGTGACCTCTGATAGTATATAGTTACAAAGTCTAGTATCCTTTACACAATGGTCAATGTTTTTTGACCATGAACTCTCACTAGAAAAAAAAAATCCCCATTTAAGAAAGTGCTACATGAATAAATATACACATTATTTACAAATGTATAAATTTGTACATGTACCACTTTACTAATATATAAACTATGTTATAAAATATAAAAAGAAAAACATAATAAGATAAAGATTGAACGAACCATATAGTTAAATGTCTTGTTAATTGTGATGTATTATATTATATGTATCATATGTATCATATTAACTAGTATCTCAAGGCACAATATACCTGGTGATGGTTACGGTTAGGATTAAAGTCAGGATTAGTAAACTTTGATAAATTAAAGCAAACAAAGTATACAACCAGCATCTACCTCTCCCCTTCTTTCCTCGGGATATACTGAGTACCATATATTGGCAATTTGTGTATTAAACATTAATAATAAAGTATGATTTCTTTCATATTTCAAAATAGATAAGTGCAAGCCTTAATACTTTCTTTCCATATTTTGGAACTACCTCTTGGAAGCCCCCATCTCTGATTTATGATCAGCTCCTTACAGCGGGCAACCCAAGCACCAGTTCCTTCAGGCTGTATGAGACGTATGTTATGGAAGAAGCTGCTTTGGTCCCAGGAAGATATGCCAGGTATTGCAGGTCCTGGAAACCTTTATGTCGCTAATGTAAAATGGTGGGTTTCTGTCTACAGTGAGCTTGCAAATTCTTCAGGGACAAGAGTCAGAATTTTCTGGCGGCCTCTGGAGGGCATTAAAACATCAAGGAGCACTCTTACAGGCAGTACTTCAGTACTTCAAGAAAAGGAGCCAGAGGAAGAAATGATGTTTGCATATGGTGATCTACAGAGCAAGTTTAATTATTGTATTATTCATGTTTATAATCGTGGTGAAGCCAAAATTTCATTTTTGGCATTATCACAATTCTATACTTGAAGTTAGACAAATTAATTGAATAATTTGCCATTCAAGTGACATTAATTATGTAACTCCTATATGCTAAATTCCTGTAAAAATTGATATGGGTTATAAAAAGATGAGCAAAACTCAGTCTCTTACTTATAATACAGTAGGGGGAATAAGCATTGCATATATATAACCATAAAGCAAGGTGGAAAGAGACAAGATCTGTAAGAATAACACCAAGGACGGAAAAAAATTCTAAGATAGAAAATTATTTCTGCACTAAACAATGTATTATTTCTTGTGATGATGGCTAAGCCTAGTCCAAATTCCTTGCCCTGGAAATTTCTTTAAACATGGTCTACTTGAAAGCCTACCAGTTGGAATTTAGTAATGGGCTTAGAAAAGACAGGGTGGTCTGAGTGAGCCTTTAACTCAGTAACAACTATACTGGGTTTTAAAGATGCCCCCAAGAGACAAAGCGGAATATTTCTCTAATTCTTAATCATTAAAAAAAATCGAATGTCTTGTGTTCTGTTTCTAAGCCATAAACTTTCAGGAATACAAAAGCAAGCACTGGAAACAAAAATTATGCAACATTTGTATTGACAATAAGTTTTTGTAGTTTTCTTGAACAAGAAAATATTTCCTCAATAAAGATTTTATCATAAAATGGAAACTTATGTGTTAGGTCTCTTTTTCTCTTAACCAAAAATCAATTTATAATGAGATTATACACATGAATTTATACCAGATTTTAATAGAAAATAAAATTCAGCAAAGCTATTGAGAATTGTATTAAATAATATTTCATGCTCAAATAACTAGGAACCCTGTACTTTTCAAATTAGGTACAACCTGTGATCTAATATGTACATTTTTTCATTCTGTTCCAAGACTAAAAAAAACTTATAATAAAATTTATGTGTTATATTGGCCATACAAAACATATATTAGACAATGCTTTAAAAATATTTCAGCCACAACCTCCAAGTTAGTAATAAACCCATATATATGTGTGTGTGTGTGTGTGTGTGTGTGTGTGTGTATACATATGTATACATATATATACATATATATATATGTATATATATATATATATAGACATTAGAGCCAAGAACATACAGTAGAAAAAAGACAGTCTCTTCAATAAATGGTTTGGGAAAACTGAATAGCCATATGCAAAAAGAATTACCCTAGACCACCATTTTATACCATAGACAAAAATTAACTCAAAATAAATTAAAGACTTGAATGTAAAACCTCAAACCATAAAATTTCCAGAAGAAAATATAGGCAGTAGTCTCCTCAACATCAGTCTTTGTGACATTTTTGTTTATCTGACTCCAAAGGCAAGGGAAACAAAAGCAAAAATAAACAAATGTGATTACATCAAACTATAAACCTTCTACACAGTGAAGGAATCCATCATCAAAACAAAAAGGCAACCTACCGAGTGGGTGAAGATATTTGCAAATCACATATCTGATTAGAGGTTAATATCCCAAATATAAAAAGAACTATATACCTCAACAACAACAAAAAACATAACCCTATTAAAAAATGGGCAGAGGATCTTAATAGACGGTTTTCCAAAGAAGACATACAGATGGCCAACAGATAAATGAAATGATGTTCAACTTCACAAATAATTAGAAAAATTCAGATCAATACCACAATGAAATATTACCTCTTACTTGTTAGAATGGCTATTATGGAAAGGCAAGAAACAAGAGGATGTGGAGGAAAGAGAACCCTCATACACTAAATGTAAATTGGTGCAGCCACTATGAAAACCAGTATTGAGATTCCTCAAAAATTTAAGACTAGAGCTACCATATAATCCAGCTATTCTACTTTTAGGTATTTATACAAAGAGACAAAAACACTATTTCAAAAATATATATGCACCCCTATGTTCATTGCAGCAATATTTACAGCACCTAAGTGTTCACAATGGATGAATGGAGAAAATGTGGTATACACACACACACACACACACACACAC
The DNA here is from genome assembly GCF_014176215.1 of Rousettus aegyptiacus. NCBI lineage: Eukaryota > Metazoa > Chordata > Mammalia > Chiroptera > Pteropodidae > Rousettus > Rousettus aegyptiacus. The sequence goes on from NW_023416284.1 coordinate 125,966,916, forward strand.
ACACACACACACCAGAATATTATGTCAGATAGTTAAAGACAAATATATGATTTCAGTCATATGTGGAAACTAAAAAACAAAACAAATGAATAAACAAAAAAAAACCTCATAGGTACAGAGAACAGACTGGTAGTTACCAGAGGGAAAGGAAATTGGGGTGGAAAAGAGGATGAAGGTAGTCAATTGTATGGTGAAGGATGGCAACTAGACTTTTGGAGATGATCACTTTGTAGTGTGTACAGACGTTAAATTATGTTTTACACCTGAAACTTACATAATGTTATATACCAATTGTACTCAATAAAAATTGTCATTATTTTTAAATGTTTTATTGAGATATAATTTACATACCATATAATTCATCCATTTAGTTTTTTAGTATATTCACAGTTATGCAATCATCACCATAATCAGTTTTAAAATATTTTCATCAATCCCCAAAGAAATCTATTTCTACTAGCAGACACTCACTTTTCCCACTACCAATTCCAGCCTGAGGCAACCACTGATCTACTTTGTCTCTATAGATTTGCCTATTCTTGATATTTCATATAAATGGAATCACACAATATGTGACCTCTTTTGACTGGGTTTTTTTTTCATATAGTATAATGTTTTCAAGTTTCATTCATACATGTTATAGCATATATTAGTACTCCATTCTTTTTATTGCCAAGTAATAAAATATACCATTGCATAAATATACCATACAATAAGTCCTCACTTAATGTTGATAGGTTCTTGGAAACTGTGGCTTTAAGTGAAACAACGTATAATGAAATCAATTTTACCATAGTCTAATTAATATAAACAAGAGTTAGGTTACTACAACATACTTCTGGTCACAAAAACACCACTAAACTTCTAAACAAAGACTCAGAACATTTCTAATATTAAACAATTAAATAAATGTGAGCTATATATACATTTAAGAATGATTAATAAACTGTAAGATAATTATTTTTCAACCTGCCTATTCAGAGTTGTGAGTGGCCGGAGGCTATCCCAGAAGCTCAGAGTGCAAGGCCGGAAACAGCCCTGGACAAGACACCATTGTATCACAGGGAAAACAACATACATACCCATGTTCATTAAGATGGGGACAATTTAGACACGCTAGTTAGCCCAAAGTGCACATCTTTGGGATGTGGGAGGAAACTGAAGTACCCAGAGAAAACCCACACAGACATGGGGAGAACATTTTGATTCCACACAGTGGCTCTCACCACAAATCAATTTTTCTCATTAATGTTATGACTAAACAATGATATGAACAAAATGACTTTATTCGAGGACCTGTAGTATTTGTTTATCTATTAATCAGTTGATGGACAATTATTTGGAAACAATGTAAAACATTCTTTGCCTTTCGTTAGAGTTTTTGATTGAGTCAATTTTTTTCTGATATAAGTATAGCTGTCCCTACTCTCTTTCGGTTTCCACTTGCATGGAATGTTGATTTTCATCCCTTTACTTTTGGCCTGTGTCTTTAAAGCTGAAGTCTCTTATATGTATCATATAATTAGATCCTGTTTTTATTTTATCCATTCAGCAATTCTATGTCTTTTGATTGTAAAAGTTAAAACATTTACATTTAAAGTAATTATTGACAGTTAAGGACTTACTATCGTCATCTTGTTAATTTCTTTCTCTCTCTCTCTCTCTCTCTCTCTCTCTCTCTCTCTCTCTCTCTTTCTTTCTTTCTTTCTTTCTTTCTTTCTTTCTTTCTTTCTTTCTTTCAATGTTTTGCAGTTCCCTGGGGAGGTAATTAGGTTTAGATAGGGTCAAGAGGGTGGAACCATCATGATTCGTGTTCTTATAAGAAGAGAAAGAGCCTCCTCTCTCTGCTTGCCCACAAAGAAGACATCCTGCGAGCATACAGAAATGGTGGTTGCCTACAAGCCAAGACGAGAGGCCTCAGAATGTAACCTACCCTAGTAACACCTTGATCTTAGATTTTCCAGGCTCCAGAACTGTGAAAAATAAATTTATTTTATTTAAGTTGCCCAGCCTATGGTATGTCGTTATGTCAGCCTAAGCTGACTAAAACAATAAATTTTAACAATTAAATTCAAGCAGAGGTAGTTTTTGAGACCAGTCTGAGATTTGCCCTGACTCAGGAGGGCTCTTCTTAGGTCTCTCTTTCACTGATTCTCTCTAGTGAACTGGCTGGCCTCTGGTTCTGCTTGTCATTCATTAGTAAGAGGAGCTATTGTTTTTGAGAGTGCCCTTAATTTATTAAAGTGTTAATTTCTTTAATATACACAAATCAATTATAAAAAGAAAAAATTCATTGGAACAAAGGGCAAAACATATGAACAGATGGATTTAAAAAGGAAATATATGTTTTAAATATCTAAAAAGATTGTCAACCTCATTTATAATTTAAAAAATTCAAATCAGAGCTATACAAAGATTACACTATCATGTGCAAAATTGGCAAAGATAATAAAAATTGATAACATAGTCTCAACATTGCTGGCGAGAACAAATTATTACAACAATCTCTGAACAGTGCTGTGGCAATACCTATTAAAATTGCAAAAACCTATATCCTTAAACAACTTCTAAGGATTTATCCTGGAGATATATTGGCATCTGTGGAAGATGACATATGTACTCATTCGTAATTGCTGCACTGTTAATAATACCAAAAAGCTGAAAAACTTCCAACAAGAGGTTGTTTAAATAAATTATGGTACATTAGTTTGTGACAGATTGCTTCAGTGGCCCCCATTTCTTCAGACTTTCCTTTTTCAAGCCCTTTGCCATGTCATTTTGCAGTGTTCTTCCACTATGGGTGGGGTGTAATTCCCTGTTCCTGGCTTTAGCATATGAGTCACTTTAGCTGATAGCATGTTGACAGGTATTATACAAGCTGCATTCTAAAAAGGACTTAATGTGAATTTGGCTTGCTTTCTCTTGTGCTTCTACTGTTGTCATGAGAAGAACAAGCCTAGGCTATGTCAATGGTCTTGGGAGGAAAGTAATAGACATTTGGAACAGAACTATCTTTAAATAAGGTGTTCCAGTCAAGCCCAACCTAGAGTAGAATCCTCCAGGCAACTTGCGAAAGCATGAACAAATCCAAAATAGCAGTTTGCCAAATAAGTCCTACCCAGATCATCCAATCCTCAGCCAACCTACAGGTACATAAACTATACTGATAAAGAACGTTGCTTTGAGTCACAGATTTTTGAGGTAGCTTATTGCATAACAACAGATAGCTAATACATTAATGCAGTGGATATCATCTACCTATAATAGAGTTCTTTATTATACTAATAAGGAATAATCTATGAAACTTATGGTTCAGCTAATAAAGTACAGAACAATATGCAGTGTTTAATTATTTGTGAAAATAAATTTTCAAATATGTGCTTAAACTACAAGAAGAATACATATAAAAACCTGATAAAAGTTGGTTTCTGTGGACAGGTTAACTGGATAGCTGAAGAACAAGAAAGGAAGGAGACTTTTCTTTCGGATACCTTTCTGTTACTTTTGAATTCTCAACTGTTTAAATGCACTGTATATTTTTAAAAATAAATTATTTTATAAAACTCAGGCTATTCATAGTGCTCCAAATTCTTCTATCATTTAATAGAGCAGAAAAATATTCTAAAATCAGTTAGATTTTTCTTCCTTTACAAGTGCCATTTTTTTGCTTGGATGATTGTAGATTCTTTACTTTTCCCTTAAATTGGAGTTTCAACACTATTTGTCTAGTCGTACAACTATAATTTATTATTATTTCTTGATAGCTAGAATATATGTGTAAAGAATTATTAAAATTCAATAAAAAACAGCTCATTAAAAATGAGTGCATGAATTAAGCATTTCATAAAAGAAGATACACAGGTGGCAAATAAGAAATTAATAGTTGCTCAACATCATTGATCAATTAAAAGAAAAATAAGATGCTACTACACACCTTTTAAAAATCTAAAATTAAAAAGTCTAATACTATCAAGTGTTGGAAGGATGTGAAGCAACTGAAACTCCTTAAGTGTTGGTGGTAATGTAAAATGGTATAACCACTTTGGAAAACAGTTTGATAATCCCTGAAAAAGTTAAAAATGAATCTGCCATGTGACAGAACCATTCCACCTCTTGTTATTTACCTAAGAGAAATGAAAACATATGTCCACACAGACTTTAGCATGAATGTTTATTGCACCTTATTATGTGATAGCTCCAAACTGGAAATAGTCCTAATGTCCACCAACAGGGAAAGGAATAAACAAAATGTCCTATATCCATACCATAGAATGCTACTCAGAAAAAAAAGGGGATGGGATGAGTATAAATTACTGATACTGCTAACGACATGGATATATCTCAAATTAATTGTGTTGAGTGAAAGAAGCCAGATAAAAAAGAGCATACACTATATGATTCCACATACATAAAATTCTAGGAAATTCAAACTAACTTATAGTGACAGAAATCAAATTAATGGTTGCTTGGGGATGGATTGGGGTGAGGGTGACATGTGTGAATGGAGGGATTACAAAAGGTCTTGAAGAAACTTTTGAGGGTGATGAATATGTTCATTTTCTTGACTGTAATGACGATTTTCAAGGTTCATATGTGTCAAAACTTGCCAAGTTGTACAATTAATTATATGCAAAAGAAAATTAAAAAAGAAACCAAGTGTTGGGATTTGTAAAGCTGAGTAGTAGGTATGCAGTTTTCTGTTGCACTATTTTCTGTTGTTGATTATGTGTTTTCTATATTTAATAACAAAATATTTTAATAGAAGACAACTAGATTCCCATACTTGAGTTAAATAAACTAGTGGAAAAAATGTTTTCATAAAATCAGGGCCCTTGTCCATTTTATTCAACATTGCAGCCTTGGTTCTCAGTACAGTGCTTAGAAGTACTCATCTAAAATTATTTATCTAATAAAAAATGAATAAATCCAATTTACTCATCATAACTGCTTTTTTTTTTTTTAATTTCGAAGAAGCTTCCAATTATTTATGGTGAAGCTTGAAAATTATGGAAAAAGTCCAGAGTGATTGCCCATACTGTGGAGGGTGGTTGTGGAGATTACCAGAAACCTCTATTATAGAAAGGAGTCCATGAGGGATATGTGCCGGGATCCTCATTAAATTCCTGAAATTGTGGAAAGTTCTGAACCCTATATAAAATGTTTTTTCTATATATACATACCTATGATAAAGTCTAATTGATAAGCTAGGCAATTTCATGGATTAGAAGATTTGTTTTTGCAGTAGAACAGCATATGATTCTTTTTCTTTCATTATTAAGTCAAGAATTTTCACTTTTTCACTGAAAGGAAGCACTTTATGGCTTATCTGTGGCATATCCAAATTGCCGGTATCACTACTCTCTTGCTTTGGGGTCATTATTAAATAAAATAAGGGTTACTTGAACATGATTACTTCAATACTACAACAAATATCTGATAACTGAGATGGCTACTAATTGATTAATATGGGAAGGGAGGATGTACACAGTGTGGATATGCTGGACAAAGGAATGATTCACAACTCTGGCAGGCTGGAGCAACACAACATGAGATTTCATCAAGCTACTCAAAATGGTGCAAAGTTTAAAATTTATGAATTATTTATCTCTGGATTTCCATTTAGTATTTTGGACCAGGGCTGACCATAGGTAATAAAGTATGGAAAGTGAAATGAAACCACAGATCAAGGGAGACTACTACATATGCATGTGTGTGAGTATATACACACACACTTGATTTTAGGCAGCTTGCACCAACAAAACACTACGGATTGTTTACAGGTGATGTGGATTATTGAACACTTGCTGGTCAGTATCTGCGCCACACTTGTTGTAACGTATTTTGAACATCAAACCTTTTCAAATGTAATCACATCTATACTTCCTGGGTTCAAATACCTGCCGATGTCACACATTCTTTCGGCAGGCTTTTGTACAAGTTCAATGTAGGCATCCTTTGGCATGCACTCTGCACCCAACTCCTTTATTCTACCATCGTCCACATTGTTTAGGCTATATGATTTGACACTGGCTTGATTTTATTTCCCTAGTTAAACTCTTTAACTCCTTTTTCTTTATTTCCACCGCCAAAGTAATGTGATAAATTACTATTTCAAAATATACCATCTTTTTAGTCCTCTCTTCCTGGGCTTTTACACGGGGATCTAAACTAAATCTGATAAATATTCACCTATTGGCTTTAGATATTTCAGGTAGTGCTAGCAGGCCACTTACTGACCTATGTGCTTTAGCTCACTGGGTAAGACATAAAATAGATTAGAGAAGCCTGAGTCATGTAACCAAGCTCTGGCCCAAGTCTATCTGCTGAATCTTTGCCATGGACATGCAATAGATTGTCTGTCAATGTGCCAGGATTAGAAATTTTTTTAAGAAAAAGTTCTGGCTTTGGAGGTAGCTCTGTTTGGAAGATAAAGTGAATACTACAAATAAGGCACATTAGTAAACATTAATTGAACTGTATAAAATTTAATTGAAATTAACTGAATTTGGATGGTGGCTACAATTGTAACTGCTCCCATTTTTGGCTGACTTCCAGTTTTGGTTTAGAATCCAGTTTGGGTAAGAACTAGAGAAATGGAAAATCTTCAGTGTCACCTTCAAAGTTGAATTAATTTACATTAGAATAAGAATATTAGGTAATGTTGCTGATTTAAATATTTATCACAATTTCCTTTGACAAGACAGTATTTTAACAAAATAAGCCAGGTTCTTCTTTAAACAAATAATTTCACTGTTCTAGCCTTTTGGTCTCTTTCAGTTTCCTTACAGTCAGATTTGACTCTTCAATCTAGGATTATTAGAATTTCTTTCAGGCATAATTTAAAATATAGAAGTTATCTATAATGTTATAATGTTTAGAATTATAAATGTCTGTATTCTCACCTTTATATTGAATAAATCACCAAAATTATAGATTCTAACTCTTAAATATCTGTATAGGTTGTTTTAAATCTTTAAAAATCAGTTTCCTCTTTAAAACAAATATTTTATAAAGGTCCTTCTTTATATAAAACGTACCTTAAAACATAAACTTTAAAATATATACTATATTGACTATAATAAAAAAGTAGAAATAAAAAGATAATAAATATTAAGTAATATGCAGTGTAACATATAACTGTTTGGGTGTAACTATACTAGAAGAATGAAGCGGTAATATACTTCTACCTTCTTATAAACAGGCTAGGATTTAAGAAAAACTAGACCAATATTCAAGTGAATAGTGAAAATAATTTTTCTTGATGTTAAATATTTTGAAATGAGAATCACTGTAAATGAAATAACTACAAATGCATATGATACAGTTGGGTTGTACTGGTGATTCAAATGGCGTGAGTGGAATAGCTACCACTGCCAGCGATAAAATTTTGGGCAAGTTCCAAATAAAACAATATCTATTCTTCCTTCAATGAACACAGTAGTTGCATTCCTGGAAAACTCAGGGTATATTAAAAACATACTGTAAGTATTTGCAGTTTAAATGTAAAATGGAGTTGTGTCTAGGTTGAGATGATTATAATCAGGTTTTTTATCTATAAGAATGTCTAGATTGATATTTGAAGGTTATGTGGGAAGTAGAATAATAACTTTTCATTGTATGATACTGTCCCTCTAATTACAGCATGTCTAATATTCCTGGCCCCTACGCACTAAACACCAGTAGCTCTTACCTATTGTTGTGACAACCAGAAAAATGGATCCACAAGTACCCAAAATGCCCACTAGGGGCAGTGTCACCCTGTTCAGTAATACTGGTCTATATAATGTTCCCTTCTTACCAATCTTTTACAGCTGTTTTTAGTTTGGTTCTTCAACATCATGTGGCCCTCCCAACTTCTCTCCCTATCCTGTTTTCTCTGCCTATAATTCACCCCTAAAACAGACAGAAAAGATGATCTTTATAATATGCTCATCTGATCATGTCACTCCTCTGCTGAACATCAGAAGCTCCCCGGCACTATAGGATAAAGTCAAACTTTTTAGGATAGAGGGCAGTAATCTGATCTCACCATATTTCAAATCTGACCTTGTACCACTTCCCCCAATGTATGCTGTGCTCTTCAACCATGTGGTCCCTAGAACGGAACTAGTTCTCTAAGTCTTTTCACTAACTTGCCGATCTGCTGTCTGGCAAGCTCTTAATAATTTAAAATGCAATCAAGCATTACTTACTCAATGAAACCTTCTCCAACAATTTCCTCACTCCTCCCTTGACTCTTGCACTTACCATATGGTTTGTAACTGTTAGATACTCTGCCTCTGTCACTAGACTGTGAATTCTCTGATGGCAGGGATTTTTATCTTATTTACTTTTTTATCCCAAGAACATCAAATAGATAAAGGACAAATGGTAAAGTCTCAAAAAGTTAAACACTTAGTTGAATGACTGTAATGTTAGCTATTTAGAGAGTTGTGCAGATTACTATATAATTATTTCCATTTACCTTTTAATATTTTCTCATCCTTGAAGAATCACATATTTCCATCCAGTTTAATCTCTCCAGTCTATTACAACCTTTTAGCTTCGTTCTTTCTTTAGTATTTATTTAATTTCCAATGAATTCTGAAATATCTTTGCTATATATTTCTTTTACTTGTTCCCACCTCCATTGTATTTGTTCATAAAACAAATATTTTATGAGTTTATGTTTTATACTTTACTTAGTTTATATATCAGACAAAAAAGCCCATTTCTTTCTAAAGTGATTTGAAATCAGCTCATGAGAATTTTCTTTTCAATAATAATTTTTAAAAATTATTTTTCCATGAATGTATATATGTGTATGTGTGTTTTTTTCTGAATTGCCCCTAATGTTGATTTTTCTGGTTTTAAGTATTGGTTCATGTCTTTATGACATTTGTGTATGATGTTTACCAATACTTCATTTTTTAAAGATATTTTTCAAAATGTTCTTCTTCATCAATTCATTTGCTAATTTAAGGCAGAGAACAAAATTAATGGGTCTTAAATAATGCTGATGTTTGTCCATGCCGGGCCTCATGGCTCTCTCTGCTAGTTACCAATGAGGGTAGCTGTAATAACTCATCTTATTTTAATATGCTACATAATTCCTTGCCTTTCCAAGATTTAGCAGCAATATTTCAATAATTTATTAATGACTTTCCTTTGGGTCATTACAAGGAAAATGGTTCTGGTAGAAAAAATCCACCAAATAAATGATAGTGCAGAGACATTTTCCTGGAGGCTACAAAGTGACCCATTGAAACACATGAAATTGATTCTCCACCATCAGGACATTCAGATTTTTCCTTCATTTCAATTTGGGATGGAAGAATAAATAAGGGAAAATATGCTCTGAAATCCCTGTCCTGCTTTAGAGCATGTAAATAGCATCATGCACAAAAAATTTTCAAGCTGTCAAGAGTAAGGCAAGTATGATAATTTAGGATAATTAAATGCTGACAACAATCAAAATAGAACTAATCCTTGTAAGCTTTTCTCACTTGAGGGAAACTTTAAAAAGTAGTTACTGATCTAAATGTCTCTCAGTAGGGCAGTTAAAAAATGTGATATAACAATCTACATATTGAATATTTCACAGTCTTTAAAAAAGAAGAAAGCATACCTGCATGGACATAAAACACTATATGGTTATTTTAAAATAAGAAAAGTTATATGTAATACATATTCTATGATCCTATTCATACCAAAAATAGCAGAAACAGAAGTAAATACATATACAAAGAGAGGAGAGATTGAAAAGATACACACACACCAAACTGTACTCAATGTTCTGCATTGAAAGCTTTTGTTTCTGTCTGTTTCTTCTACCAGGTGATGAGCTCCTTTGCTGCCAAATCAAATAAAGGACCCCCAGTCAAATTAGGATTTCAAGTAAACAATGAATTATTTTAGTATAAGTAGGTCCTAAATATTGCACAGGACATATTTATACTGCAAATGATTTATTGTTTATCTGAAATTCAAATTTAACTGGGCATCCTCAATTTTTATTTGCTATATTGGGCAATATTACTCATGGAGACCATAAACTACTCATCCTTGCACTCCTATCACTAACAGTTACAGAGGTATAGTGGGTGCGCAGTAAATGGTAAGAGGGAGAGTAATTAAGGGGAGCACAATAACAACAGGCAGTTTTGCTAAGTGTGTTACATATATTGACTCTCATGGAAATGCCCTAAAGTTTTATTAGTGTTTCTACTTTGCAGGTTAAGAAACAGGTCTATAGAAGTTACACAGTAAGTGGTGGAGCTAGAAATGACTCAAGTTTCTGGTCCTGATTCAGTAGCCATAACCAACTGCCAGCTGCAGGGAGTTGGAGGAATTAAAGAAGGGGAAAGAGAACCAGGGACGAGGCTTTGGTATACAAAAGTAGGATTTTGCACAAACTCTTTAGCTTTGCCTAGAGGCAGAATGTGGAATATATATGAAAGGCAGACAGGTCGGGGCCTGGTCCCCATCTCCGCCATTCATTTGAAAAAGTTACAGTAGTATCCCCTTATCTGCAGTTTCACTTTCTGAGATTTCAGTTACTTGCAGTCAACTCCGGTCAGAAAATACTAAATAGAAAAGTCCAGAAATGAACAATTCATAGGTTTTAAATTGCATACCTGTTCTGCATAATAAAATCTTAACACTGTCACGTGCTGTCCTGCCCTGGCCGAGAACCATCTTTTTGTCCAGTGTAGCCATGCTGCATATATTACCCACTCGGAATAGAACTCAGTAGTCATCTTGGTTATCGGATTGACTGTCATGGTATCACAGTGATTGTGTTTAAGGAACCCTTATTTTACTTCATAATGGCCCTAAAGTCCAAGAGTAGGGATATGCCAAAGGGAAGCCATTACATGTTTCCTTTAAGTGAAGAGGTGAGTACAGTACAGTAAGATATTTTGAGAGACCTCATTCACATAACTTTTATTAGAGCATGTTGTTATAATTTTTCTATTTTATTATTGTTAATCTCTTACTGTATCTAATTTATAAATTAAACTTTATCATAGGTATGAATATATATAGGAAAAAACATAGATTATATAGGTTTCAGTACTATCCACACTTTAAGGCATTTACTGAGGGTCTTGGAATGTATCATCCTCAGATAAGGGGGGACTATAGTACCTAATTTTTTTTGACTCATACTTCTCATCTGTAAAACTGGAGTGAGAGGACCTACCTGAATACCGATGTGTAGAGTAAATGATACAATTTCTGTAAAGTAATCAGCACAGGGGTTGGCAAGGAAAAGGCACTCGGTCAATACTAGTTATTATTAGTTCGGAGACCCAGTTTTGTTTTTTTATTTGTAAACTAAAAAAACAGTATCAGTAACAAGACAATAATACTAATGGTATCTACACTGGCAAGTTGTTTTGAGGATCAGGGGAGAATATATATAATCTTTCCAAATTCTAAAGTGCTGCTTATTCTTAACAGAGCAGTCGCTCTTTGCATCACAATCAGAATTGATACGCTGGAACATTACTACATTTTTTCCCCCATGAGTAATTAATTTTGTTTTAAAAATTACCAGAGTAAAATTGACTCTTTTTTGGTGTACATATATCTAAGAATTTTAACTTGTGTATAGATTTATGTAACTACCACCACAGTCACAGCTTTTGAGATTCTTTTTTCAAAGTGTTTCACATTCATATTGCAAAACACTTTTAAAAATAAGAAAAAGGGATTTAGATAAATGTGCTGAAGATGCAAATTAGTGAAACTGGCTTTTTGCTCAAATCTCTGCAGTCTCCAAACCCTTCAGGCCTTGTCTGGACCATTTTTGCTGTTGGCTCTGCAGACTATCTCTTGCCACAAAAGTAATCAGAAATGGACTTGGGAGTTAAGGCCTTTCTTCACACTAAGCCCACGAGTCACAGACACAAATTTCAGCATTCCTTACTTGATCCTTTTATTACCAAATCTTAATTTCCTCAACTCTTTCTCTAATTGCGATTTCTCTCCAAAACGAAGAAGCCTGAAATAACAGTACCTTCTTACCCTTTCAAAGAAATTATTTGATTGGGACAGAGGGAATACAGAGTTACTGAGAGAGCAAGGATAGAGCTTTCAGGATCCCAAACCTCTCCATTGTAACAGATCCTTCAATCTGTCCCTTTCCCAACTCCATCCTCTCCACTTCCCCTGCCTGCGGGGCGCCCCCTAGGGCGTTAGACTTTAGGGCCAAGCATCTTCTCTCCCTTCCGCCGCCCCCTCACCCCCCACCCCGTGAACTCTCCCAGTTTAAGTAACATGCAAAGACACACTATTGCCACATCTGGTAAGGAGGGCGGGTCCACTTTCCGGGTGACTCACGTCGTTACTATTTGTCTTTTGTTTCTAGGATGCTTTGGCTGCAATTTTCTCCCCTCTGTTTTTAATTTGGGGAGGAGAAAGAGCTAATGAATCAAGTATGAATCTTTTCTCCACTAACCTTTTCCTTTCTTTCTTAAAGTTGGTTTTCTCTTTTCACAAGTTCCATAACTGTTAAGATGTGCGGGGGCAGGACAGGTGGGGACGCACTCTTTACGCCTAAATCTGAAGTTGGCGCCTAAGGTATCACTCCGATGGTAAGACTTTTTGAAGTTCCCTTGCAGCTTGCTGGGCGTTTTGCGGCTGCCACGGGACAGTTTCAGCTCCTTTCTTTATGTTATTGCTTCGCGCTGCTCTGTCATGCCTAAATCTATCCCCTAAGTGTGAATCGGGGTGAATTCCACGAGATTCACTAGCGGTTTTGTTCCTGTCCAAGGTAAATACAGTATGCAAAATAAGGAACCACCAAAAGATGCCGGGGAGGGGGAGAGAGGGATTCCCTCACCTTTTCCCGCACATTCCTCGTCAATTTCCACCAGGAGGAGGCGCGCAGCGCTGATCCCCTCCAGTCTCCTTTCTCAAATCTCCCTGCCGAGGGCTGTCAAGGTTGGCCGCGCGACAGAAGTACCTCCGGCCGGCCTAACCCTCCCCTGCCCCCAGGTTGGTTTTTCCCAGATGCGGAGGTTGGGCCAGGGGCTGGGGTGCTAGGAGAGTCGGCGCCCGCCGCGCGGAGCCGGAAAGTCGCCGCGACTCTGGCGGGACTCGGACTTGTCTCTGGAGGTGGCGGGCGCGGAGGTGAGCGGTTGGGAGCTAGCCGCGCTGGCGAGAATCGGGAGGCGGCGCCGGGGCCCCTCCCTTCCTCTGGCGGGAGAGTAGCGTAGGTCCTGGGTTTCACCGCTGCTTTGTTCGCGGCCTCTTCCCTCCTCTTTGGAGATGACTGGAACCCCCTCTGGGATCCGAGGAGCAGGCGAAAGCTCAGGCTGGGGTGGGGGTGGGGTGTCATCTGCTGTGGGGTCCTTCGCCTTCTGTTAATCTGAGAGGGTACGAAAGGAGATGAGAAGACTCTTGTAACCTGAAACTTCCCTCTCATCCATCTGGACCTGGAAGAGAGGTCCGGGCGGGGGCGCAGACCCGGAAGGCTCGTCGTCCGCGGAGGCGGTGAGGGAAGGAGCTGGGAGAGTGAGAAGTTTGGTCGGGAAGGCTCTGGGGATTAAGCAATAAGTTAGACGCGGGGGACGAGTCTGATAACGAAAGGAGGAGGGCGGGAGGTTGGATGGGTATATATAGTGTGGGCCAGGGCGGAAGGTAGATTGCGCTTCTGTCTCGGGACGCGCGCCCCTCTCGCGGGTAAGGATGTGCGTGGGACTGGGGTGGCGTGGGGGGCGGGGAGCGAGGCCCGGACGGGCTTTCGGAGGGAGATCTTGGGGACTGAGTGGGGACGGCTTGGCTTGGCTAGGCCGTTTTCCGCACTCGGGGAGCTGCGGCCGCTGCCGCTCCTCACGCTTCTCTCCCACTTGTCCCAGGTCCTGCAGCGGATCCAGCGAAAGGCGCCAACAAAAGAGGCGAGGAGGTGGCAACCCGGGGACGGCGGTAGGAAGAGGATTGGGAGTTGAGTGTCCAGAGCCGCTGTGCGTACTTTCTAGAGGGAAGGGGCAGGGGAATCGGCCTTGGGAGGGGAATACCCGGTGGTGAAGGGGTTAGCCAAGTTCTGGTTGCTGAGCCACTCCTCGGCTCCCACGAGAGGAAAGTTTTCTCCAGACACCTCCGGCCGACCGGCGCCCTCCGGGCCCAGCTCCCGAGCCTTCGGAGCGGGCTCCGTCCCAGCCCAGCTCCGGGGAGACCCGTGCCGTGATGCCTGGGGGATGCTCCTGGGGCCCCGCCGCCGGGGACGCGCGGCTGTGGCTGGCGCGGCTGGCGCTGGTCCTCCTGGGCTGGGTCTCCTCGTCCTCACTCACCTCCTCGGCGACCTCCTCCACCTCCTCTGCGCCGTTCCTGGCCTCCGCCGTGTCCGCACAGCCCCAGCTGCCGGGCCAGTGCCCCTCGCCGTGCGAGTGCTCGGAGGCGGCGCGCACCGTCAAGTGCGTTAACCGTAACCTGACCGAGGTGCCAGCGGACTTGCCCCCTTATGTGCGCAACCTCTTCCTCACCGGCGATCAGCTGGCGGTGCTCCCTACCGGCGCCTTCGCGCGCAGACCGCCGCTGGCCGAGCTGGCCGCGCTCAACCTCAGCGGCAGCCGCCTAAAGGAGGTGCACGCTGGCGCCTTCGAGCAACTGCCCAGCTTGCGCCAGCTCGACCTTAGCCACAACCCTCTGGACGACCTCAGCCCCTTCGCTTTCTCGGGCAGCAACGCCAGCGCCTCCGCCCCCAGCCCCCTGGTGGAACTGATCCTGAACCACATCTTGCCCCCTGAGTTCGATCGAGAGAACCGTAGCTTCGAAAGTATGGTGGCAGCGGCCCTGCGAGCTGGCCAGGCTCTGCGCGGGCTCCGCCGCCTGGAGCTGACCAGCAACCACTTGCTCTATCTGCCCCGCGATGTTCTGGCACAAATGCCCGACCTTAGGCACCTGGACCTTCGTAACAACTCGTTGGTGAGCCTGACTTATGTGTCCTTCCGCAACCTGACACACCTAGAAAGCCTCCACCTGGAGGATAACACTCTCAAGGTCCTTCACAACAGTACCCTGGCAGAGTTGCAGGGCCTGCCCCAAGTCAGGGTCTTTCTGGACAACAATCCCTGGGTATGTGACTGCCACATGGTGGACATGGTGGCCTGGCTCAAGGAGACAGAGGTCGTGCAGGGCAAAGCTAGGCTCACCTGTGCATTCCCTGAAAAAATGAGGAATCGGGTCCTCTTGGAACTCAACAGCTCAGACCTGGACTGTGATCCTATCCCCCCTCCATCCCTGCAGACTTCTTATGTCTTCCTAGGTATTGTTTTAGCCCTGATAGGCGCGATTTTCCTACTGGTTTTATATTTGAACCGCAAGGGGATAAAAAAGTGGATGCATAACATCAGAGATGCCTGCAGGGATCACATGGAAGGGTATCATTACAGATACGAAATCAATGCGGACCCCAGGTTAACAAACCTCAGTTCTAATTCGGATGTCTGAGAGACATTCACGGACAAAACAAAGACTGCTATGCATGAGATGTAGACTTAAGCTTTATCCCATCCTATGCTTGCTCCATCTCCACTACCCACTATAGACACCACTGACCTTGACTGAAAGCAGTGAAGGGACTTTCCTCCCTTGTCATGTAAAGTTTTTTGGTGTGTTCTATTACTGTAAGATGATGAACAATTGCATAGTCTTTTACCTTCTTCCTTTTCTTGGAACTCCTTAACACAAGAGGAGGGATTTTTCAAGTTTCAGCATGAACACGGACTCCTGGCTGTCTGTTTCTCTTAGCACAGTTCAAGATGTAGCCAAGTGTACCCACACAGACAGCATTCAACAAAAGCTGCCTCAACTTTTTTGAGAAAAATACTCTATTCTTAAGTATAAGTTTTATTCTCATGTACCTAAATTGTGGAGAAAATGATTGCATTCTATAAACTGCCTGCAGACCTTAGCAAGCTCTTCAAAGTAACTCCATAGTACACTGGAGCACATGCATCCGAGAGCATGCTTACATTTTACTGTTCTGCATATTACAAAAAATAACTTGCAACTTCAGATAACTTCTTTGACTAAGTAAATTACATTTTTGATTGCAGTTTACATAAAACTATACGGAAGGTTTTTTATAAACTGCATCAAGATCCAACAGGCTAAATTGTTTTAAAAAAAATCAATAAAGATTCTTAAAAGAATTACAGTTGTGTTCAAGTTTGATATTTGAAAAAATGGATGAGGGATACTGATATTGAATGGTCTTGGTTCCAGTGAAAATTAAGGTATTAGTTATAGCTGAGAATGAAACTGGAGCAATATTATATAAATAGACTTTGGAGATAATTTCGAGATGGTGGATCCTTTCCGGATTTAGAAAATTTGAATATTTATGTGAATAGACTTCCTATGGTCCTAAAGTTAATGCTATTCAAGAAATAACTTTGTGAGAGCATTACAAAGTTGGTTAAGAGGGAAGAATTCTGTATGATAAACAGTTCACAGTTTGGGGCTTTTTCTAGATTAAGTTTTTAGGCTAGAACAAAATTATTTACTTAAACTCTCCATATGAAATTGTTCTATAGGTGTTTAGAGTATAAAACAAATATGGTGCAAATAAATGTATGAAAATTAAGTGTCTTAAATGTAGAATATACTAAAAGTTTTTAAAATATAAAGTTTTCCTAAGATCATAATACAAATTGAAACTTAGACTTTCTTGAGAATATTTTTTAAAAAGACAAAATGGAATATACACAGTGGATAGTTTATCAGAGACCCTGCTAATATGTTTAAAAAATTGTTATGATAGGGTAGGAGTTTGAGGAAATAACCAGAGATAAATGTATGTGTTCATAAACAAGTGTCTCAACTAATCTTAGGTTCTTATATTTAGTTCGGTATTTATAAATGTGAGGATATTTTGATTTAGATAAGCTCTATGTGAGGAATAAAATCTCATTTAGGTTTAAATAAAAGCAATTGGTTAATCAATTGATATTCTCTGAGTTAAATTCAGAAGTGTTCAAAATAGGGCTAAAATCATGAAACCTGTTCCTTGTGTAGATTAGACTATACAGTCAGAATATGAAGTTTTAACTATATTAACTTTCGTAAGGTATTTTATAAAATGTAACATTTATTATTTATGGTTATAGTTCAGGTCCTATGAAAAGGTTAAATATATGGTACTTAACATTCCATTAAACGTTTTAAGTGTTCATCAGGAATTCATAAACTGGCTGCTTGCCATTATTTCCGAAGAATGATAAAGATATGAGCGCGCCAAAAATAGTGAAAACATGTAATAAGAGCACACACATGTTAGGAATAAACTGCTGATGGACTTTCATTAGTAAGTATGCTGATATTGTAGAAAACAAGTTGTAATATTTATAGTCACTATTCAGAATTATTTCTCCATCATGTGATAATCTAACAGTTACAAACTGAGCTTTATGCTAGATCCAGGAAGGCAGTAGTTTCATTAGTCTAGCTTTTCTCATCATCAACTCACTGAAGCAGAATCTGATGAAGTGAAGCCAAGTTTTCACCTGTTAGGTGGATGGCTTTTTTTTCAGTTATAATTCCTTGCTTCTTTTTCATTCCCTTGCTTCTTTTTCTGTATAAACTTCCCAACATGCCACTGCTCTTTTCTATCACATCGCTCCTTGCTATTTTCCAGTACATGGCAATAGAACATTCTTAAGGTAAAAAATATTACTGTTTGAAAACAATTGGTATTGTGCAGTCATCATACTCTAAGTCTATAAGCTTATAAGGCATTTTGAGATCCTTGAAGATAGGAGCTATAAAAATCCAATAAGTACAAGGGAATATAAGAAAAATGAAATTAAAAGTATCATTTTAAGTGTACTTGTATTAAGCACTGTTCTTTAGTACCATTATGCATTATTGATCCTAGAAACCTACAAGTAATCCATTTTAAAAAATTTATTTTGGTTGATAATACACTATTACTCAGCTTAACAAAGGTTTCAGAGAAAACACCGTTTATCCTTTACAAGTTTCATTTGAAGAAAGTTAGAAGAATACAGGTTTCCCCCGCAACCTGAAAATGGAGTATTCCAAATGAAAACTTCTGAAGGCTGAAATGATGTAAAGTGAAGAAGCAATTACCATTAGTTTAAAAGCAAAAATCTTCAAATTTCTTTCGGTTAGTGGGAAACAGGTACTAAAGCTGGTCTTTTGTAAAAGTCAAGTGGCCTAACTCAAACTTTCAAAAAGCATGGAATACCTGTACTTAAAAACTTAAGCACTTGATAAATCTTTCGATTTAAAAGCTATTAACATGTCCAATAAATCTTAACTTAAAGTGGCAAGATTTTAGGATAATATGGCTATTTGCCCCTGAATTGTAACACCCCCCTTTCAATGTAACCATTCAGTTTGCAGCATTTAATATATGTATCACCAGTTTTGCTGTCCCATGTAATAATGGTGACCTATCAGGCACATGTTATCTTACAGCTGACAGGTTTTTCTTACAAAATAAGTAGACTTTGAAGTACATTTGCTAAAATTTTTTAAAGCAAAAGGAGCTACATAAATTGATACTATCAATAAGAGATGATTTTTTTTTTTTTTTTCCAAAGGCAAGGAAAGGCTTCATGGAAATAAATGAGCAAATCACATATGGTAAATCCTTTTAAAATATCTTGATTGGCAGCAAATGTGGATTATGCACACCTCAATATTTAATTAGAAATAACTTACATCTTTGTTTTCTGTCTAATTAAAGTGGATGTAAAAAAAAAAAAAGGTTCAAATGAACTGATTATTTCCTTAGGATTCTATTTTCTTCTGTCCCTTCTGGTCTAATGTTCCAATACTGTGCTTAACATTCTTGAGGACATTAGAGGCTTTACAGCTCTAGTCTGGGGATCTTTTGTATCATTTCTGTTTTCCATTTAAAATTTTCCCTAAAGTCTACACAAAAAGACACCATGAGGATGTACAAGGTTAAAAACAGTTTGATATATGCTTTCTTCCTGCTCCAAAATCCATTAAATTATCCAATTTTTAGAGAGCAGCATCATAAAGTGAAGACAGATATTTATTAGATGAGATTCACGTTTCACTTTTACACTTGTGCAAGGATTTTTCACAGTAAAGGAGAAGAAAAGAAGGAAATTATATTTCTAGTAATATATGAAAAATACTCTGACAATGTCTTTAAAATCTTTCAGTAAAACTGCAATGCTACACTTGAAATAATTAGTTTAAGAAAATATATTCTGTATTGTGCAGGCGATCTTGTCTTCTAGATGGAGAAAAACAGCTCTTGGAGGATGTTTTGTACAGCTATTTTTCTGTTCTTATCCTTAGAAACATTTTACTCAAAAATACAGGCTGCTTTATTTTGTATTGTATCTTAAAACATTTTAGCAGCTCTGTGTCATGGGTTAAAAATATCTAGATTTAAAAAAATATATTAATATATGATTCATATAATTTTTACAAAAAGACATGAATTCTTAGTATTTCAAAATTGGAAGGGCTCTTAGATGTGTCAAGCCCAGTTTCCCATTCTACAAATGAAGAAATTGTTAATTGTGACATGTCATATATAATGACAACCAGACTCCGCCTCTAGTGCTCTTTTTCCCCCCACATGATGGCATTATTAATAATCTACCTTGAGACCTGTGAAATTCCCATGTTTAATAAAAAAAGGCAATTGCCATGGTTTTGTTTTTGCTTTGCTCTCATTCATTGTTTCGGTTGGCTCTAAATTTTATAGTATGCTTCAGATCCCGGAATATGCTTAAATATGTTTGAAATGACTTTGTCATAGCAATCTTACGAAGTTCCTCTGAGTCTATAATATGATAGAAAATATTTTGTTAGTTTAATGGTGATAATTCTTTTGAAAAGAAAAAATAAAACTCTGGAAAGTTGTGCTAGCTTGTGTAATTCTATCTTAAAAAATGAGTTAGCTCAGCTGGTGAGAACACTAAACAAATGAGACCAAGTTCATGGCCATGAAGTCAGTCATTAGTCACCAGGTGAGACAGTCAGCTTTGCATGCTCTGGTCTGCCCTCTCAGGCCACGCCCACTCCAGGTGCATTGCTGTAACCCATCCTCTGAGGGCCTAGACCAAACAGGGAATCTAAATCAATGCAAATCCATTATCACCCTGGAAAACCAGTGGCCTTACCGGCCAAACCCTGGCAGCACAGCTGCTGATGGGCCCATTTGCTTTCTTTACATAGATGTAGGACCAAACGTGGCAGTCCCTATATTCTCAATCACAGTATGTATGCCACAGATCACAAAAGTTTTCTCCTTTATGTGAATTTTGAGATAAACCTATGATCAGTATCTTTTAATGTATTACATAGGAAATTAGGTTTGCTTTGCTACTTGAAAATGTGGTTTAAGATTAAAAATCATGATTAATATACCACAAACTTGTATGTAAATGTTCATAAAAACAGGAATGCAGTTTATGTTTAGCTGAAATTTTGTCATAATAGGGGTTATTTGTGGTTCACAGTTTAACTTGGTTAATGTAAGGATACAATTGTTTTCAAGGAAGCAAAAGCTTAAAATATGACCAGCTATAATAGTTTTCGTGAAAAATAAAAATTTAATAATATGTTTTAAAGAACCTGAGGATGCCATCAAGATAGGCTTATTTTAAAATGGAAATTTATAGATTTCCCTACTCCCTTCCCCGCTACCCCCACAATCCTATTTCTATTACTTTTTGTTTTTTTCCCCCAAGGAGAACCACAATACATAACATTTCAAGGTGACTGCTTGCACACTGGAGAATTAGACTGACTGAAATATTAGGTGGGTAAGTGTACAAATATACATTTCTCTATATGAAGCAGTTTTTCTCAGTTTTACAATAGTTAGTTAACTGTTAGAAGACTATCTTTCAATTAGTCACGTTCTGTGGTTATTCTTACAGATCATGGCGAACACAGCTATAAAACTTTTAAAAGACATTTTAGAATTAACCCTTGTTTCTTGTAGATTATTTAAAAATACAGGGTTGGGGGGACACCATGAATAGTCCTACGACTAAGGATAAAGTGCCTTAATATTGAGATAAACCACCATCTGTTTAAATCACATTGTATTTTACCTTTTCACCTACAATGCTGAGAACATTCTCCACTATCATTAAACACTTTTAATATCTGGTTTTAAAGTACTGCGGACAATCACATATTTTACACATATAGAGTGTTTCTTACAATTTTACCTAATGTTCTAATACCTGTGTTTCTACATCTCCCATTTTCTCCTTAAAGTAGATCCTTGAAGGAGAATTGCTGCATCAGAGGGTATAATCTATTTTCTAACCTCTAAAAATATTCCTATCTATTTAAATTAGAAATATTCAATGTAGATCAGCAGTTAACTATGTTTTAGGAGTCTCACATCATACTTTTTACAGAGTACTGAATAGTCTGTGGATAGGATCTTGAACAGAAAGAAACTTTGATTAAGTTGCTAATTTACTTGCCACTGTTTTTAATTCACAGATGTCTACTCATTGTTAAAATAACAAAATTAGAGGATAGCTAAGCCCATAACTCAGTTAGGGGGAAGGGAGAGAGACAGAGAGAAGTGGGGAGAGTCAGACTTAATTATGATTCATCACTAATGTTTGATTGAGGACTAAAATGTACTATGTCTCATTTAATTGATTTTGAACTTGTGTAAGTAAGCCAGTTTGGCTCCCTATGAGGCTTATAGCATGTGGCCATAAAGGGAGGTGAAAGTTCCATTGAATGCCTTATTCAAGAGTCTTTGGTACGTATGTTGAGGAGTGAAATGCATGCCTTGGTTACCATCAGTAATGTCTGGAATTCTGAAGAGATTAAGAAGTGTCTTGGTGAGGCTTTTTATTTTGGCTTTAGTATGGGCAGACCTGTGTGACCTTGATTCATATTTTGGGTATCTGCGAGGCAAGAAATTCCCAGTTTTTTAGCCAAAAGAAGGTGACCTTGGAAGGCTAATCTGGCAGCAATGAATAGAGAGACAGGAAACAAGTGACTTATTTCAGTAGTTAAGGTAATAAGGTCTTTTATAGTGGTTTTTAATTCCCAAATTAAAAAGTTTCCTTGGTCAAGTTTAGAGATGCTGTTACTCTTTCTCAAGTCAGTTCTTAGGGCCAGTTGGTTTTGATTTCTAAATGAATGAATTGAGAAGAATGGCTGTATCCAACAGCCAGAGCGTTCCCTACTCTATTCCTTCTTGTTCTCTTCCATCCTTTGATAGATGTTCTAATGAGGGATGAATTCACCAGTGACATTGCTTGAACAAATCTGCAATCTTAATAATTTAATACTGGCCAACCGAGTTAAACATTGGGTGATATTATGTCCTAATAGTCCTTACAGTAAGTTGATTACTTATAGGTAGGGTAATGTTAATTAGCTTTATACTACATGCTGCAGAGACATTTTGTATTACTTAAGGAAGTGCTTCTTATTTAATGTGACATATTTCATAATTCCTTATGTCATAATTATATACTCTAGGCCCCATTCTCAGTGCTTTATTAAAAAGTAATTTTTTTCCTCTTAATGGGACAATGTGGTAGGGACTATTTCATAGATGACGAAACTGAGGCACAATGGAGATTAAATAACCTGGCCAAGACAAACCCAGGATCTTCAGATTTGAACCAGGCTCCAGAATCCACACATTAACCACTGTGCTATATTGCTCCTCACATGTACCATGACAATCAATGATACATATTTTAGAGAAGTTAAAAGAATATACGTAACAGGTTTCTCTTTAACAGTATGGTATATGGGATTATGAGATAAGTGACCCAAATAATTTAATTTCAATTTCAGTCTTTAGTTTTTTGTTTTTGTTTTTTTATATTGAACTATAAACACATAATCCCTACACTTCAGTGGTGTTTCATATATATATGTGAAGAAATGATAAAATAATATAAAGTCCTGAATAAGATTGTGTGTATGGAAAAGAACACCATAAGAATTTCATTTACAAATCTAAATTGAAAAAAAAAAATCACAATAGCTTAATAAAGAAGGACTTTTTTTAAAAGAGTAGTATCATGAGATGGGCTCATAGATTTCCTTTTAATTTTAAATGACCGGTTTTATGCTATTGGCTGTATCCATTTTTGGGAAATGCTTTCTGCCAAGTGAAACTTAGTTTTGAACACTGGTATAATAAGACTAATGTAGATAATTCAGAGATTTCAAGCCTTGAATGTTTGGCCTTAATTATCTGATCTAAAGTCTGCACTTATCATTTTAATCTGATGTTTGAGAAATTCTTCCTGTTAGAGTTTCAAAGATTTTGTCATGTCTTTGCAGTTTAATCTTGACTGGACAATTGCCGTCTGGGTGAAGAAGCACTTCTGCCCTTGTGTGTCTGCCAGGGTGTTAATACCAGTGTCCTTCCAAGCCGCATCGTTAGGGATTCCTCTGCTACCTATGTAAACTGTACTGCAAGAGTATTTTTCAAATAACCTGTATTTTTATGTACAAACTAGCTTCTTATTATTTTAACTGACTTTATTGGTCATATCACAAAATCACCGCTCAATCCAAAGAAACAACTTTTCAATTAACTTGACCTTTAGAATAAAATACAAAATGCATTTTTAGATTGACTTGACTTTTCTTCCCCTACACTTGACTGTTTTGCTTGTGCAGGTTGCCATAGTGTTAGTAGGAGGATCTTTGGTAAAAGATGCAGAAATATAAATAAAGAGCAAAGAACCAGTAAGTCAGAGTTTTCCATGTGGTTGGAAGTCAGTTGCTTTGGCATTGGGAAAGCCTGACTCAATATTGTCAGTTCTGAGGTAGAAAAAATGAATTTAACTAAACACCATCAGCAATGCTGATGTTCATAGAATTTCTGACTACTTGTTACTGTCCTTTGTTTTGCTTGAGAAACTCGATATACAGACAGCATTTTGCCAATAGAACTGGGTGCAGAGAATTGATGTAGTTGACTAGCTGAAACTAGTTTGGGCCAATCTTCAAGTCAAGTTGAGTTCCAAACTGGATGGAAGTTTGACTCAAGAGGACTTTCCTACTGACAATGGCTTCTGGACTACCTAACCTGTTCCAAAGACTTTGAAGTACTAAAGTCTCCAGGGAAGACTAAGTACATGAATTTGGATTAGGTTCAGCTGTGAATGGCAGAAATTCAGTAGAGGTAAATTTCTCTCTTAAAAGTTTGTTGCCTTAAAGTCCAGAAGTGGTATGGCAGCCTTGCCCTACTAAATCCTCAACAACTCAGGATGCTTCTAGATCACTGTTCCTCTATCCCTAGTAGGCAGCTTGAGTCTGTGATCCCTTTCGAATGAACCCTTGGGACACTTATTAAGAATGCTGTTTGGGGAGTGGGGAGGAGGGGGCAGGTATCAATAGAGGGGTAAGCTCAGCCTCTCTATATTTTTAATTTTGTTTTTGATTCTTATTCATGTAGTTTGCTTATTGAAAAGCAGAGTTGATATTATTGCAAATATGGTGTAAGCCCTACGTTTCGTTTTGGGCTGTGTCTTTTTCTTCCTATAGCTAAAATAAATCATCTGTGATTTAAATTAATAAGGTTTTCAGTTTAGGAAATATTTATTCAAGACTTTCTAAGGGTCAAGGACTATGCCAGAGGATATGAAGAATGAATGATGAACAAGATAGACTCTCTGCATTCATATAAAGATAGGCAGGCATACAGTTAACTATAATATGAAGCAAAATGTGAACATAAAAGTTACAATGTGCAAAACCGAAGGAGAGATTACTTCTACTGGATGACTCAGAGAATGCTTCATGGAGTCAATGTCATTGGATCTGGGCTTTGGGAACTAGAGGACTAAAGGCAATTCTTGGTTGCTTACATAATAGTCATCCCCATCCCTTCATCCTCCTCCTACATAGTACAGCCCACTTCTCATGCAAGAGCCTAAAAATGCTAGACAGCTTCCATTTCTTGCTTTCTTAGAAGCCAGTCTTTGAAGCTGGAGAGTGGGTGTGGATGAGTCCTTTGATTAGAACTTTAGCAGAGGTCTGCTAAGAGTGTGCTGGTTTTCCTTCCCTTAAAAAAAAAAAAAAATGGTGTATGCGAGGAAATCCCCTCCCCTTCCCTTTTGACATAGATGTGTGAGAATGTGGTGCCTGGAGCAATGGCAGCTATCTTGTATCTATAAAGAAACAAGCCTGAAGACCAAGGATAGCAAAGAAGAATGATAGAAAGCACATAGCTCTTTCTATCTCAGAACTTCTTGCTATGTAAGGCAATACATGCCCGTATTGTTTAAGACACAGTTAGTTCAGTATTCTGTTAGAGGAAGCTGTAAGTATCCTGACAGTAGGATTTTTCCAGGCATTTTGGAGTTATGGTAATAGGTAGGAGGTGGGTTGGGATGAAGTGGTGTTGGAGACAGAATATCTCAATCAACAGAAACAGTGTGAACAAAAGTGTGGAATGGAAAAATTTCAATTATATTAGGGAAATAGCAAATGGTTTGGCTTGGTCGAAGCAAGAGAAGAAGATGGCAAGTAGTGGGAGGTAACTGTCAAAATAGTTTGGGACAAGATCAAGACTTTGTAGCTATACTTCAGAGTTTAGAATTTATTCAGTAGGAAATGGTGAGGTGTTGAAGGTTTCTTGGTAGGGAGAACTATAATCAAAACTATGCTTTCTTTTTTTGAAGAATATCTTCATATATGAGTATAAGCACAAGAAAGTACATGTATATGTGCATACATATATACACACATATAACTATACACATACACACACACATATACTTTCTTGTGTTTATACTTCTCTCCCTTTGAATTTTCTCCACATTGTTATCAGGAACATATAACTTACAAAGTCAAGAAGAGAGACAGACTATTATGTATTTTATACATAATAAACTTTACATGGTTAAACTTTACATAACTGCTTAATGATTTTAACTGCATAAGATGCATAAGATAATTTCTCTCTCACTAACTGGGTCTCATTTAAGCATCCCTATAATTAAAATATTTGATATTATGGACAGTTTGCAGATGAGAAGAACCCTTATCAGAGATGCTCGTTTTATTTTAATATGCAATTATTTTGTAGATTTACCAAGAGTTGAAGCAATTTTTTGTTCTTTTTAAAACAAAAGGTTTTTTTATTACAAAATAATAAATTCTCCGATATTAAACATTTCAGAAATTCAAAAAATCGGAAACAATAAATAAATCAACATAGTTCTCTTATCCTCAGACCACTACTGTCTTTTAAGTTTTTTCCCCCAAAACAAATTTTTAAAAAAAATATTGAAGGTGATGCATTAAAATATTTAAATTTAAGTTGGGAATATGTAATTGGCACATGTAAGTGAGCCAAATAAATCTGATTTAATGATTTGACAGTAAAATGTTATAGCTCCGAATTATCATTTAAATAATGTGGTCTTCAGAATACAAACATATTATTCATTAGGAGTTTTAATTCATTTCAGAAAGCGAAGACAGATTATGTTAAACAAAGCCATTTTTTTTTCCCTCTGAAAACTTAACAAACCCTCAATTTTGTTTTGGACTTCCAGAAAGATAACCACAATCCAGTATAGGTTATTCTTGTTCTGAACAAAGCTTTTTACAGTTTTGCCAGAGGATTTACAGCATAATTCTGTTATCATGAATTCTGAAAATACTGCATACAAGGCACAAAGCATTTGACAAATGAGAGCAAAATAATAAACTTGGCCCACTTAAAAATATTATATTAGACAAAACTAGCTGTTGCTGTTATATTTGCCATTAAGAATTATTCTTTTATTCTGTAACTTGTAATTTGTTTATTACACATTGTTTGGGACATCATAAAGAACCTCCAAATATATGGGAGGATTTCCAGAAAAAAAATTTAGAGGCATATTAAAAACCTGTGCTTTTAATTATATTGAATTGATTTAAATATTATAAGTTTAAAATTTAGATTTAAAAAAACATTTTTGGTTTAACATTTATAATTAGTTCTGAAATTTTTTAAACCCATTACTCCTAATGTGTGTGGCGATGTTTTAGCGCAGTGCTTCTCGAACTGTAACGTGCACGTAAATCATCCAGAGTGCTTGTTAAAATGAAGTTACTGATTCAGAACATGTGGATTAGAGCCTGAGATTCTGCATTTCTAACAACCTCAATGCCGGTGCTGCTGGTCCACTGGCTACTTTGAATATCAAGGTTTTAGGGAACAGTAAAAAGAATTGCTTCTGTTACCAAACCAGAAAATGTATTCTGAAAACTGTCTTGATAAATCAATTTAATTATATGTACACTGGTTGTGAAATGTTGTGATCAGGAAAAACCATCATTCAGTACTAAACTATTCAAACTGAAAAAAAAACGTGTAAGATTTAACTCAGTTATAGTTTCTAAAATATTTTTCTTCAGTGCACTTAATAACTCCATACAGTCTAGGCTTGCAGACATCAAACATCAAATACAAGTTCATATTTTGTGTTTGTGTTTGTAAGGAAACTTGGAATGAATCTTTTCCAAGTCTTTGAACATATTTAAATGCAGTCATTTTCATTAATTACTCTTAACAAGTAATTAATTCTCTGTTTGGAGTTCACACCAGCTCAGGTCTTTCAAATGCTGGATTTGCATTTGATACTATTTTGCAGACATTCAGGCTAGTTACTGGCCTTTCATAAACACTCCTGGAGCGGGAAAAGAAATTTAAGCAGAACTAATCCCATAATTAATAACAGAAGAGATGTTCATTATATAGAGGTTGTGGGTTTTTATTTTTTATTATTTCTTTTTAATGTTGAACTCTGGGCATTTCACAGAAAATGTCTATTCTGTCAAGCAGATCTTTTCCCACCCCTTGAGTAAAATCATCTCACACAAGTAAAGGTTAAAGGAAGTAAATATTTATCTCGCTGGTTACAGAGCATTTTAACAAGTTAGGAGCAGACTCCTCTGGCTCATTGTGTTGGCTCCAGATAGATGGCCCAGGGTCCCCAGGCCTGGGTGCAGGCTCATCTGCAGTGCTCCTTTCCCTGCACAGAACTGCCCTCCAGGCTGCTCCTGCCGGGGAGAGCCAGATGCAAACTACTTTTTTTTTTTTTTTTTTTTTTGAGAACTGGCAATTTTCTCTGCTTTACCTGTGGATGTCAGCAAACTAGTCATTAAATAAATTTCTGTCAAAGTTCATTTGTCATAGTTAATGTTCCTTAAAGATCGAGTCTGAGGTCAGCAATGAGTACCACAAATCTTAACTGGAAGTGATACCTTTATTATAAGCTACAAGAATGCCAGACTCTGATAAGTCAGTTACTGGCCTAAAGAGATTTTCATTTCACTTGAAATTCTCAAATTTTCATTGTTTCCTCATTAGCATGTAGATCTCAGTTTCTACAGTAGGAAAATTTCCTAATTACAAAATACATGTAAATTTTCAAGAAAGAAAGAATAGAAATGCAATTAGGCTATAAGATAAGTAGAAATATGACCTAAGGTATATGGTATCAGATACACAATTGACTGTTCATTAAATAACAGAACATTTAATAATATTTCAGTACATAGCATTTTAAACTCTAGTTCTCTACCTCTTTTTCTCCTCCCCTTCTCTGTGTATCAAACTAATTTAACCAAAGTTGAACATACACCTCACAGAAGCTCACTTTCATTCTGGTCTGTGCTTTAGAATAGAGCCCTCACTTCGCCCTCTCCTTTATTATTCTGTGGCATTGTATCATGGGAAGTCCTGAGCAAGCTTTTGGTAACTATTGCCATATAGACATGAAGGGGATAGTTTCTGCCAGAGACTTGCATCACAGCCAGAAAGTTTCATCATCTACATACATTAAGATGTTGGTCTTGACTACACTTTGTAACAGGTATTCTCAACATGCCACAAGGGTATATGTACCATGCCAAATGCTTGATTACATCTGTGCAGCTGGGTAAGATGAACTACTGGAGTAACAGTTTTTATTTGTTAAAAATAGTTTCCTTTATAAAATTGCCTCAGGATAAAAGTATAAAACTTAAAACATTAATTAAAATGCATAAGAGAGCACAGATAATTAAGGTAGCATTAAAACCTCCTAGAGTTAGCCAGAGTAAAAGAAAAGCAATTAGGGATATTAAAATTGTGTCTAGTTACAGGTTTTCACTTTTTTTTTTTTTTTTATCAAGAAGATATGGAGTTTCACCCTAGTTTTAATTTAACATCGATTTCTCTTTCAAGAGATCTAGATTGCCACTGACTAACCTGTTTCATGTCCAGTGATTTCTGGGTTTTTAATGCCACTAATAATATCCCGTATTACTGCTTCCTGCCCAGGCAACTAACTCTAAGGCATTTGGAATTGCAATCCAATTGGTACTGCGTAAAACCAAAGTGATGACTTGAGACTATCATTTTGAGGAGTAAAGGACATACATTCTTGGCAGAATGGACAAGAGAGCCTTCACTAATCTAAGACCAGAACTTCAAGAGACTTTTCGGACACCCAGCTTCTTCCAGGGAAGACAGTGGACTTTCTACTTTTCTGAACACATCTGATTTGGCCACATTTTCATGTAGCACAGCATCTGGTAAAGAAATTCCGAAATAACACCAGAGGACTCTGCTTGATGGTATATTTTGTGTGTGTGTTTGTATGTGTGTGCAAGGGCACCTGCGCATGTGTGCACATGAGCGTGTGTGTGCACGTGCACCTCTAACTCTCCTGCACTGGGACGGCGAGATTCCCTGCCTGGACATTTCCCTTGTGTGCTTCCAGACCCTAACAGTATCTTTTTTTTTTTTTTTTTTTTTTTAAATCTTGGATAACTTTTTAGGAGTTACTAAAAAGAACTGGAAAATTACAGGACTAGTTTAACATTAACAAAATTATTTTAAGTGGTATTTTCTCATTAAAGAAAACAGGAGTGAATCTCTTCAATTTTTGTAGCTGTCAGTTACAAGTTGGGGTGGAATGGAGTAACACAAATTAGCTTAGTGGAAAAACATCCATATATTTTAGAGCATTTTTTCATTTAGAATATGCTAAGTACAAACTTTTATATATATATGTATATATGTGTATGTATGTAAATATATATGTATATATGTATTTGTATGTATATATGTATATGTATGTAAATATCCACACACATATATATATATAGATAGCAAATGCATAAGATATCTGATATCTGCATACAAGGCAGCAGACTTAATACATTTGTGAATTCCTCTATATCCTTGATATAGCTCTACTGTTAACTTATAATAAAGGAGAAAAACATCTGGCAAGCTGGAAAATATTTCTTTCTGAAGCCTAGTTATATGTAGAGTGAAACTTTATATGGTGTATTTGTTATGTTCTAGTGTTTTTGCAAACTAATAAAACAGTACTAATTGAATATTTCGGTATTTTTTTTTAGGAAGAACAATTGTGCATTTTTGTGTTATTACTTAGCATTGGGAAAATTTTACCTCCCGGGGATAAAGTGTTAATAACAATGGTAAATGTCTACTTTTAGTAAAAAGAGTTCATTTACATTACACAAAAATCTTCATTTGGAAGCTTTTATATAATGTAGTTGTTTCTGAATAATTGGGTTTCTTCTCTGGTGTTTAAGTAGCTCTCCATTTTTGTACTCTTCTAAGAGTACAAAAGTGAGTTGAAATCACTGTGACACTTATTGTTTATATTTCGTTAAGAAAAAATACAGATTTCAGAAAAGCAAAACCAAGCTAGCCTGTTTTAGGAGGCTTAAACATTTAAATATATTTTGTAAAAAATGTTTTTTTTTCCTAGCCAAAAGCTATAGCAATTTATAAGTTTAAAAAATTCTCATTCTTTCTATGTTCAATAAACATAAGCATACAATATTAGAAAACAGCCACTGTGTATTGTTCTTCCCTATATTTAGAGTATATTTGTTTATCTTTTTCTAAAAAGTAATCATATATTTCCTTTTAAAAATAACATGGAAAATTGCCAAAATTAAAATATGTAGTCAGATAGTAGCTTATTTATTTTACTTACTCCACACTGATTATTCATAATACTTATGCATTTAATATGTCATTTTCCTGGACCATCATATCATTTTCCTGGAAGAGGTGAAAAATTTAATTCCGAGGATGAAAGAAACTTCCAAATAATGCATGGTTACAGTTTTTTCCTTTGAGGTGGCAAATGAATATTTGCCTAAATGTTCTGTTTGAAGCTTTCATGGATTGCATGGAAAACATTTGATCATCTCCAAAGAAAATTTATTTTCTTACCAAACCCACACAATTAACAAACTAGGAGACAGTGTTTCCATATCTTCCACCTACTAGCTGATATAGACAGATTCTCCTACATTTATTTTCATTTGGATGACAAAAGGGCATGCATTTCAGTGTGGAATGAAATCAGATCTCAGAAAATGTGTTATCTTCAACTACTGTAGCATTCCACTTATATTTTGAAATAGGACTTTATGCTATATTACAAAGTCTTGGATTGTGTGACGAGGGAACTTGAATTTGGAGACAGCCACAGAGTAGTGCAATTAGAACTTAGACTGTGTAATCAAACAGGAGTAGGTTCAAATCTTGCTTTCTCACTTCCCATTTGGATGAATTTAGACAGGGTACATGGCTTTTCTAAGTCCCAATTTTCCTATTTGTAAAGTAGATCTTATATCAGTATTTACCTCAAAGTGTCATGACAGTTAAATGAAACAGTGCATGTAAAGTGCTTGATACACAGAAAGTGGTCAATAACTATCTGCTGTATCAATTTCTTTCTCTGTGGACCAGATATGCTCAGTGATGATTCAGATCGTATACCCACATTTCATTTATTTGGAAAAATGTGCAGTTTTTTTTAAAAATTGTAATAATTTAAAAAATTTAAAGGGTATGCATACCTTAACTTTATATAATGCATTTATTACATCATGTAAAAATAGCATACTTGTGCTTAGCTTAACTTATTCTTACATACCATGATAAGGAAGTAGAACTCTATCATAGTCCTAATTTTTCAGTTGGAAAACCAAAGCCAAGAAAAATTAATTGACCAGAGTTACAGAATTCATAGAATAGGAAGTTAAGTATTTCAATTAAAATTCTAAAGATTTAGAACTTGCACATGAACAGGAGAAAGCAAATTTATATCATGAAGCAGTTGTATGTAATTGATTCTATAAAGAGGACATTTAATATATTGATTTGAAAAGCTAATTTTCCTGTGCAGTTTATTTTTATGCCAATAATAGTAGAAAAGTGTTTTCTACCCTGAACTGCATCAAGAATACTAGCAAAAAACAAAACAAAATGAAACAAAAAACCCACACTTTTGAGTGATGGAAAAGTCAAAGTATCATGGCAAAGGAAAGAATGTTTTTTTCATTTTATCTTAATGCCAAGTTAATGCTTAGCTTCTGATACTCTGTATTTCTCGAGGGCTTTGAAACTGCTGTAGTTGTTATGCACTTCCTTATACAGACATCACACTCTTTATATTTCATATAAAATTATATTCTCTGGTCATATATAAACTGTCATTTTGCTATTCACAATTTTGTTATATACAATTTCTCACTTTTGATTTCACCAAGCTACACATTTATTTGCCATTTCATTGAGAGATGCCCTGCAAGGCAGAGTAAAGTATTCTTGCTGTTAGTATCTGACAGATTAAAACAATCAATAGGATAGCCTAATTCTCTAGTTTATTATTCAAATCTTTTCACCTGATTAGCCATCTTGTATCTGTAACCTATGAGAAGAATTTCTCTAATTTTATTTCATCTTCATTTGAGATAGAGATGAATGTCTGCTGATTTTGTAAAATAATCTTAAAAAATCATTTTTAAGAGTTTAGTGATTTTATGATAACAGAACAATCTAGCCAATTTGATTAATCCATCTTTGTCATAGTACTAGGTTTCCTATGTTCACATATGCCGTTTTAGGCTTTTAAGGCATAGAAATATCTCACAATAGAAAAACGTTTACATTATTTAAACAGTGAAGTATCCACAAAATAAACAATATACTGTTCCCAGTTCACCAAGCAGGCACTTCGTTGCCCTCTTTGGATCCCCAGTGATCTGCAGCTCATTAAACCCAATGCATTTGGACATCAGACCCCTTCTCTAACAAGGAAAGGGGTCACCACAAGGAGAAATACAGAACTGCCAGTCGGATTCACCTCCTACCAGAAACGTACTTTAATGAGTATGTTCTTGCTTCTCAGGGCAATCCTCATGCTCTCATTTTGCTCTCAGCAAGAACACCTGGGATTCTTCAGCCTTGCCATGTGTGGAGATCAGCCCAAAATAGGCCCGTTAAGACTTCCAAGATGGATTGCTACACTTTGTGAGTCACCTCTGAAACCTAAAACTCTGTGCTTTGTGATTTTTGTTTGCATCATTAGGATGAGGAATTTCAGCAAAGCTAACCACAATTACTTGTAGCTAATCTTAGCATATATAAAAGCAAGTGTTTTTTCTTTGAAATCATACATATACAAAGGACAAATAAAACCTAGTGTTGGATAACCCTTTCACAATTACCCACTTCAACAATAAAAAGCTCATCAACAATAACTTTTCAGTATTAATATGGTATTTCACTAAAAATGAGAAACATATTTCCCAACTTGATGCAGTTTTGAACATTTACCTTCACACGCAGAGCTAATAGTGGATAGATTTGGGGTATTAAGCATACAGATTTCATAACAGGCTCTGAAAATAGGTCAGGCTCTGGAAGGACCCATGGGTATGCTGGCATTCTTATGAGACTAAAGCGTACACTGAACAGGGCTCTACAGAACAGAGAACAGAGTTATCATGCAAATCCTCTGCTTTACCAGAGTGAACTCCACCACCCACACCATGTGTCCTTCCTTATGTCTTTTTTATTAAAGAGACATATAAATATTAAGAGGGCTGTCTTTTGGTATATGTACCCATAGCAAAGTGGGAGGTAGGATCTGGAAATAACCTGGAAACAGAAAAAAGGATAATATAATGGCCCGATCAATACAGATTCAATGATTATCAGATCTAGGTTGCCTCTTACTTAAAGGAGAATCATATGCATTGCTATTTGACTTTATGTACCTCAAAACTGATTCAAAGGTCACACCAGGCTGCAATGTTTGAATATACATGTACTCCGGCAAGTAAGAAAAAAGGAAAAGTGAAAGGAAATAAGAGAATGGGAAGTACAGAGTAAGAAGGGAAGGGCATGGAAAGGAAAGACATGGACATGGTGGTATTGGTGCCACAGACTGTCTTTTCCAGATCCAAGGATACACAAAGTAAAGCATGTCTGAATAAGTTAAGCCATCACCCCTCAACTACTTATGGCCTAGGGAGAAAGGGGGAACATGTTGTAGAAAATAAAAATAAAAATTAAAAAGCTAATTTCAGTTGGTAGTTTCAGTATGTCATAATAATCTAAGTACATTTTTCAAAGCTTAAAGTTTTTATGTCAAGTTCATGGAATTACAATCTTTAATGCTTCACATTAATGTCCAGATGATAAACAATGAACTACACTTCTAACATCCCATTAGCCAATGTTCTCAAATCACTTTAGCAGTATAAGCCTCACAAACATTAAAAGTACCAAGCATTATTACCACCCTTAGTGTATAGAAAGGAGAAAAATGAGACATTAAATAAGTGAAATCAGTTGTCCAAGAATATGTTATGTATGCTAAGGCTGAGTTAACAGATCACCCGATTCTGCTCACATATACTATCTTACATTCATCTCACTTTCTACCCAGTTATTGGTTACCGGACTGGACAATGCGGTAATTTTAGAAACTTCTAAAGAATACGTGAACTCTTTTAGACCAAATGTGACTCACAATACAAACACATGAGCAATTGTTTGGTAAGTTCCAAGACAGTGAAGGTTTGGTCAGAAATTTAATTACCTAAAGGCCAGACTGCCTAAATAATTACTGTGAGAGGAAGTGTTTTTTTATAGAAATTAACATATGGGGGAGTAGGATACACATCCAGAAACTAGGTTTCTAACCTCTTCAGAAAGGAACATTTTCTTAAGTTTGCAAGGGAACAACGAGTTGGGGTTGGACTTGTTCTCAGTTCTCTGAGGTGACTGGCAGGAGACTGGAATCTGGAACCACTAGGTTGCTGCTGGAGCTGGCCCACATTGGCTTTTGAGAATAAACTGTTAAATTTCCTGGAATTAAGTTTTGAATTACAGCCATTAAGAAAAATCAAATTATATAAATTTTAAATACGGGTAATAAATACTTCATATTCACCATTTCCTAAACATTTTACTACATTTTCTATATGTGCTGTTGAGGTTATTTATGTGTTTTTCTGTGGTGGGAATTCTGTAAATTGCATGCTTCTGTGCATTTCTTTCTAATTTTACTTTCAATAACTTCATATTGGTTACCTGAAGTAGACAGTGGTGAAAATTGCCACAAGGGAAACTGGCAAGCATCAGGGCTAATAATTTATTATTTTGTTGATTGTCTGGACTAGGGTTCATCTGTTGTTATAAAGTTTTATTGGAACATAACCATGGCTATTCATTTATATATTGTCTATGGCTACTTTCACACTGTAATGGCAGAGTTGAATAGTTTTGAAAGCGAGTATGGCCCACAAAACCTAAAATATTTAATTCCTGGCCCATTGTAGAGAAAGTTGGCCCACTCATCATATAGACTTAAGTGATGAGGAAAATGTTAATAATGTAAATTAAACTTAAAGGCATGTTTTTTTTTGTAGCTATTATGTTGTGAGTAGTACAAAGAACTGAGAAAATATTCTTCTAATATTAGAAAACATTACCTGACTCAGCAAAGTAATCACTTGCATTATTGATGAGTAAATGAAATATCAACATAAGTATGCTGAACCTAAAATAGATTTTAAATTAATAAATATAATCTGTATGGGGGTGAGAAGTAGTTTAACAGTAGTCACACATCAAAATCAATGACAACAATTTTATTGGGTAAAGAGTTAGTAGATGAGCTTACACCCATTAGAGTGGCTACTATGAAAAAAATAAAAGAAGTGTTGGAGAGGATGTGGAGAAGTTGAAACTCTTTTATACCACTGCTGGGAATGTAAAATGCTGCAGCCACTATGGAAAACAGTATGACAGTTCCTCAAAAAATTTAAAATAGAATTACCATATGATCTAGCAATTCCACTTCTGGGTATATAAACAAGAGTTAAAAAGCTGGGTTATAAAGAAGTATTTGCATACCCATGTTCATAGCAGTGTTATTTACAATAGCTAAGAGGCAAAAGCAACCCAAATGCCTACTGACAGATGAATGGATAAACAAAATACGGTATACACATATGATGGAATATTATTTAGCCTTAAAAAGGAAGAATATATTGTCATATGCTATAGCATGAAACTTGAGGGCTTGATGCAAAGTGAAATAAGCCAGTTACAAAATGACAAATAGTGTTTGACTCCACTTATATGAAGTAGCTAGAGTAGTCATATTCATAGAAACAGAAAGCAGAATAGTGGTTGCTAGGAGCTGGTGGGAGAGAGCAATACAGGTATAATGTGTCAGTTTTGACAGATGAAAAAGTTTTGGAGATCTGTTACACAACAATGTGAATATGCTTAACACTATTAAATTATACACTTAAGATGGTTAAGATGATAAATTTTATGTTATGTGTGTTTTACCACAGTTAAAGAAAAAGAGTGGATTGAGATATGACCCCATTAGTCAAATCACAGCTGAATTGCAACCATAGGTTGGCTATGGATATAACAACTGAGCAAAAATTAACTAAGAGCATTCAGTGAGAATCAATTGGTCATATGGAATTTATAATAGAGAATATTATATATTTTGTTATCATTTATAAACTGTTACATATCCTTTATATGAGCCATGTATAGGCTAAAATTACATATAAATATGTATACATGCCTTTTCCTACCCAAAGAGCCACTCGTTAGCATTTACCAGCACACCCCTGTTATGACAGCTCTCAGCCTGGAATTGAGGTATACTCGGTTTCTGGAAGAAAATTAACCTCAGTTCAGTTCAGCTCTAGAATTTCTGCTTGTTCCTTTTTTATAATTTCTCTCTGTTAAACTTCTCATTATGACTGTATATTGTTTTCCTGATTTTGTTGAACCGTCTGTGTTTTCTTTAGCTCACTGAGCTTCCTAAAAACAACTATTTTGAATTCTTTATTGGACGAATTGCAGATCTCCATTTCTACGGTTTTGGTAACTGGGAAATTATTATTGTGTTCCTTTGGTGGCATCATGTTTCCTTGTGTTTTCATGTTCCCAGAATTCTTGAATTGCTGTCTTCACAACGATAATCTCGACTGTGGGTGATTGTCAAAATGGCGTTCTTTGAGAGGAAGATAGTAGACAATTCAATTCTGCCATTCTGCTGCTGTAATTTCTCTGATATTTTTCTACTCAAATCTATTCCATTTTAATATATATATATTTTTAAGTAGTGGGCAAGATGCATACATTGATTTCATGTTTCATTAATTAATCACAAAGCAGTTTATAAAATATTGACTTAGAAGGTTTATATTTATACCATATGCCTTCTTTTTTCCTAATTTAAGAGTGTCCATATCAGTAAGACAAAAGTCATCTGTCATTCTTGCATACTTAGTTAGCTTGCTCAATTATTCCAGGCAAGCCTGGATTCCCTCCTTTTCCTCTTTTGCCCCAAAGTAAAGGGATAAAGCTTTTCTAGTGTTTTTGAAAGTGCCATTTAACAAGTGATTTCCGTCTCTCCTACCGCAACATGATTTGCTAACCATGGCACCTACAGTCTTTCATCCCATTTAGCGCCTTCTTCTTTAGGTATTGCTGCAGGGCCATGGTTTGTCTGTTCATGTCCTACTTGCTACAGCACAGAGTGCATTCGGCATTGGCCTAGGGTTTGCTCTACCATTCCAGGGGTTGCTACCACTTCTGCTGTAGGTATGAATAATGTTCCAAGTGTAAGCTTGTGGACTTTTGTTTTAATTTCTGAGGATTATCTATCAAGGTGAACTTCCGATGATTTCTTTTAGGATTCAGTCAAGAAAGTAGGTTTATTTTCCTGACGCTGTTGAGAAAACCTCAGATGCCTTCATTTTACCAAATCCTTTATACCTCATTCAGAATTAAGGTATAGAAACTCTTTTCATGTCTATTTTTAGGGAATGAGTATGTAAGCCAAAAATAGAAATACGGTTTTGTTATGGGGAGCTATATTTTGGGATGATCATGCACAAACACTATCTTATGTCGGTAAGGGATGTTTTTTTTTTTCTTTTTTTTTCTACTTATATCTCCTTTTACTCTTTTCATTCAGTCAGTTACCTATTTAACATGCATTTATTGACAGCCTACTATGTGCCAAGCACTGGGGTGCAGAGGCAATAGGAAAGTG
The DNA here is from genome assembly GCF_014176215.1 of Rousettus aegyptiacus. Classification (NCBI taxonomy): domain Eukaryota; kingdom Metazoa; phylum Chordata; class Mammalia; order Chiroptera; family Pteropodidae; genus Rousettus; species Rousettus aegyptiacus. Next base: position 126,005,288 of record NW_023416284.1, read on the forward strand.
CCTTGATTGACATTTAGGGAGTCTGCAATCTACTAGTGGGAGAAAGACTCCAGTTAATGAGAAACTATAATATTATAATAAAAGAGATATCTAAATCAGAGTGGAGCAATCAGGTTAGGCTATTCTGAGATGATATTTGAGTTGTCTTAAAGGATAAATAAAAGTACACAGAAACCACAGAAGAGAGAAGTAGGGAATTTGTCCTGTTTTGGATTTCTCTGTAAACAGAGCTTACGATAAGGACTCAGGCACAGGTGGTTAATTTGCAGCATGATCCTAGGAAGCTTGAGTGAAAAATGTGAAGTAGAGGAGTCAATAAATGTTGTATTTTTGAGGTCCTTTCAACTGTGGGCAAATGGGACTTTATTCCATCGAGGACCTTTGGAGGAACATGTAAAATATACTGTAGACTTTTATCTCTGAAGGACAAGTGGCAGGGCATCTCTCTCTTCATCAACTCCTCTCCTCGGTGGAATATGGTGGGTATGTCTGTGCGTACCTGTGGACACAGGTGCACATGCTGTGATATAAGAACATGGAGAAATGACTGCCTTATTTTCTAATGGGTTAATGCCCACATTCTTTGCCTCCAGTACCAAATGGGATGGAGATGAGTGGTTCTAAAGATCTTGTGCCATTTTCCAAATGTTTTTCATTTCATGTAAGAGTTGAGGACTGCCTAAATTTTCCTTAATCTACCTCAACAGATTTTACAATTTGGATAGATTCTTTCCATAGTCTCATGTAGGTAATACACTCAATTTCAGTTTTTGGAATTGTGAATGTTCATTTATTTCCAAGTTCTATGTTTTAATGAAAAGTTAAATGTCCTCAACAAGGTCTGCTCTCTTGTTGGCATTTTGAACTCTTTTATGATATTGGTACAGTAGTTTGCTATATATTTTAGTGTGAGGAGGTGTTATATTACTCAATAAGAGCATTGCGGAAATCAACTTTGGTTTAATAAAAACATTTTTTGGAATGCTTCTTAGGTTCTGTTGCTCTTGGTTCTTAAGAGTGCAAGAAAGTAATCAGAAGAATTATATTAATTTATTCATAATCTGTAAGCAATAGAGACCAAACTGAATCTCATAATTACAACGTTAAAAAGAACACTATGCACTCATACAAGAAAAATTGTGGATAGGAAAATTAGTTAATAACAAAAGCAAATTATAAAATATAGAAATAAAATTTCAAAAAAATGTTATTTTCTCATAATTTCCTTTCAAATTACATAACCCGGTTAGAATAACTTTCTTTGTAGTAAAGTAATTTGTAGTAGAAACTAGTTTCTTGGATAAGAATTTAGAGTAAAAGAGATAAAACAAAATTATTGCCGGAAATATTATTCAAATGTTAACTTGTTCTTTGTTCTTTATGTTTTCCAGATTTTATTTTCAAAATGGCTAATTTATATTATTTTTACCAAACATTACAATTTATCATTTTTTATTTTTTCAAAGTTGGCATGCTGAGATTGCTTATATAGCAGATTCAACTTGTTTCACTTCAAAATTAAAAAGGGCTTAGGTGTAAATATCTGCTCCAAAGTAGGAGGTTTATGAGATTTAAGAGCTTTTTTTTTTAACAACACTAATAAGAAAAAAATACTCCAAATAATAGTTGAAAAATGCCTCACCACCAGTATGTGTTTTAAAGTCCATATTCAGTTTTTTCTTTCCTTGTAACTTTTGATTTAAATTATCTTTTGTGAGGCTATCATGGCCTCAAGTAATTAAACTATAATTATGTTTATATTAATTATAATTATATAAAAACCTTTGACTTCATTTGAGCATCTGTGTCTTATGGAATTATGTTTTAAGGCGGTAGCTGCTCAGAAAGAATCATTAACAAAATTCACTGACCTCCTTACCAATAAGGCACCTTATAAATCTACATCATGACACCGTAAAGAATATACACGCAAGTACTATCATGTCTGTTCTAAAAGTGGAGCCACTGAATTACAGATTATAATTAGAAGGAGAGACTAAATGATATTTAGGGCCATTTGCAAGGCTTACTTCCTGAAATACATGCCTATCAAATTATTATGGTCATATGTTTAATATCTATTTGAATCCAAAGATACAATCGTTTTTCATACCCACTCTCCGGGGTTACTTCTCTCACAAGCTATATAGTCGGCATACTATTAACTATTGGTGTTTCCATGATCAGTAACAGCACCTGTTCCTTTTACTGTATAATGTTTTCAACATGGAATTATACGAGTATTAGAACTTTAAACTTAGAAAACTTATAAAATTATCTTTATGTGTGGACAGCTTTTCCATTTCAAAATCAGTTAGGTATGTATAGTGCTAATAAATGTTTAGCTATCAGCTCTCTTGGGGGGAAAAAAAAAAACCCTAATTTAAAGCCTCTGACAATATCTATGATGTAAATATTTCCATCATGGCCAATTTCAAGTTTCCCACATGATGACTTCACTGAATATGGTGTAGTTTATATTTTCATCACGTAGATGAAATATAACTGAATAACCTCAAGAGTATACAGATAATAGTAATATAATTACAAGTAATGAGTTTTGAATATTTATTGCCTTTTGTTTTTTAATATAGTTTATTTAATTGTAAATGTATATAACAATTTTTATTATTGCCTGTGTTTAAAAACAGGCTTTCAAAGTTCCTAAAAATTTTACAAGGGCTCTCATGAGCTGGTATGAGCCAGCTCCAGTATGCCACTGGGCTATAAAGATGTTATTATTGCTGATTTTCAGATGAGGAAATAGGAGCTCAAAAGAAGGAAAGAAAATGAACATGTATCGACCACTTATTTGAGGTCATGAATGGTGCTGGGACACTTAATAAATCATAATTCATATAACCCTCAAAACAACTCAATGAGGCAAGAAGTATTATTCTAGTTTTACAAATGCAAAAACAATTTTTCAAAAGTGACAATGCTATTAGGTGACAAAATCTGAATTAGAGCTCAGGCTCTCTAACTCTCAAGATTCTCACTTTTGTTTATACCAATATCTTTTGCCCTCTAGGTTTCCACATAAACTATGTGAGACCACTGAAGGCTATCAGAACAACCACCGTGACATACAGCAATGAACAGTGTGCCTTTTAAAACACTAATTTTTAGTGGTGAATATGGCTATAGATTTTTAAAATAACACTATATAAATAGTGGATGATTATAACTATCTGCAAGGATCTGATTTCAGAAATAAAGATACTGGTTTTAAATTTTAATAACTAAAAAGTTTAGGTAAAAATAAGACTAAGGAAGAATAGAGAGAACTGTATCAGTACAGTAGTTATAATATTAAACAGTGTGATGTACCAATGGATAAAGAGTTAACACTATAAAACTGATAAATAATTACTTTTTGAGAACTTAGTACTGTGAGGACTGATGGCTCAATATAGAGATGAGACAGAAGATACAGATGTTTAATAAAACAATGTCTACGGTGAGTCATTTATACAGGATCAATAACTTACATTTTTATTGTATGTTGCTTTTAATTGGACATCAATAACAACAAAAAGAAATCAATATAAAATAAGCTAACCTCCATCATCACTGCTAGATTTTTGCAATCACTTTGAGGATTAATGTAATGTGATATCAACGCATAATATTACTCAAAAAGGACTGGTGCAAATGCTCTAAGAAAATAAAGATATTAAATAAAAATAAAATATTTTAATTATGATTACAGTACCTTGTAGCAGTAATGAAAATGGATTTAGAAGTGAAATATCCACCTTTAAGGAAATCTCTCTTCTGTTGTTGTTTTTGAAGCAACAGAAAGTTTGTGAGAAATTTCTGTGTAAATTTATGGTATTTGCAAATAATGTTAGACTACTTTACATTTAAAAAAAATATATATCTGGTACTGTGCATTTCATTTGCCGTGAATAAGATAAAAAAAAAAAAAAAAAAAAAAGTCCAGAAGCTACAAATCTCTTTGGGCAATAGGAACTATACTCATTTCAGGTCTGGAAAGTTCTTAGATTCTGAATGTTAAAGATCTTTTGGTAATGTTCCTGCACTTCTTTTGTGACCTCCTGTTTTCTCTCTAAATTATTGAACTTCCATCATAATTAATTTTCTTCTTTAAAACTATATCATCAAAAGTGACATTTGAAAAGACATCAAATTTAAATAGAGATTTCTTTGTTTTCTATCCATGCCCTTCATAGTGGCTGCAGGGAAAAGAATGATCTTTGAGGTGCTGCACAGTTGTTTCTAAGTTGGAAGCTCCCTGGTTTTCCCCAAGGTGCGAGCATCCCTTTCACACATTGCCGCTAGCGTGAACAGTTTTAGAAGGGGTTTGAAAGACTGGGCTTTGTCACTTGTCTCACCTCTCTGCCTGCTGACTTGAAGCCTGACAAACAATGAGAAGTGAGAGTGACAAATGGGCATTACCTACTGTCCCAGAGGTCTCCCATCAGGGCAAAGCTTGAAAATAAAGCCCAACATGCCTCTGTTACACTCCTAATGTGGAGAAAACAGAGCCCGGTAAAACTAAAATTGTTAAGTTAATTCAACTATTTACAAGTACATAAAGTAGGAAAGGAAGGCATTCATGCCTAAAAGAATGTGAAAACCTGAGAACATAGTTAGATTTTTATCTTGAGGTGTTTCTAATATTTTTATACATGGCCTTTTTGTTTCACTAAGAATTTATATAATCGGATCTAACACATACACAACTTAGATTCTTGCTCTTAATAGAGTTCTAATTGCTCTATACTGTGGAATTCATTATAAGGCATACTCGCTGTGTATCTTATCCAAAGACAGTGATTATTGGAAGTACAAGAAAACATAATTAAAACACTAACATTTAGCATAGTCCTCCACTATAAATCCTTAACAATGTATGGATTAGATGTATATTGCAGGGTTTATACTACTACACCTCAGTGTTACCATTACATCTCTTGTTTTCTTGGTACAAATTCAGAAATCTAAGCCAGGATAGCCAACGTCTGAGTTATGGTCTGGTAATTCAGCCAAAAAACATCAAAGAAGCCTCATTCCACAATTCCTTGCCTTGCTCTATTTTTTTATTCTCTGCATTCTTCATACTATTGACATGTAATAGAGACCCGGGGAAATTTATCTCTCTCTTTTTAAACATGTCTCATATATTTTTCTGAGTGCATAGGCACTATAAAAATAGGTGCTTCTTCCAAAGAACCTAGAGATAAAATGAGGCAACTAAATCAATGTTCACAACACCAGAACCATTATTATTCGATATGAGACAGAAAAGCTGGTCATGGTTTTGAATGTTTTTCTTAGGATTAAAAAAAAAAAATGGAAGCAAATCTCTTGTGTTTTAGCAAATAAGAAGAGAAAGCAGCAAATTGTTTGGGGAAGGAGGCTGGTATATAGGGTATGGTGTGAAGGCCAAGAAGAGGACCTTGAACCAGACTATATGGAGTACCAACCTTTACTTCTTATTGTGTCTGTAAACTTTGAGTGAGGTACTTAACTCTGTGTCTGTTTCCTCAACTTTAAAATGGGGAAAACAGTACTTAGCTCCATCGATTCTTATTAAGATTAAATGAGCTGAAATAAGTAAAGTGCTTCATTAAGTAAACAAGCAATAAATATTAGCTGTTATATAATACATGTTTTAATACCTCCTTTTAGCCAATAGCATAAAAATATACATATTTTTTTCCTATTGGATCATTATGAGGATTAAGTATTTGTTAATTTAATGAAGTCGATGCCTACCTGAATGATTGTAATATTACATAGTTGTGATTATTAATGACATATTGGTTTATCAGATGTCACATGTGATACCATAGTAGACATGTTGGAAATAGGGAACTCATTAATTATATTTGTAACTGGTTCTTAGGGATAAATTTATCAGTAATTTGTTTATTCCAGTTCTATAAAAAACACAGTTATGCATATTAAAACACGTGAAATATACTTTCTTTTTGAAAAAATTCTATGTGGTAAGAATGTTTTACTATGAAATATTTTTAGTGTAAATTGCTTAGGACTTTTTTATCCTCCATTGGTCCAAAGTTTGAGAGCCAATACATTTAAATTCTGGCAAAAACAAAAAAAGCCACTTATCAAAACTTCTATTTAGATATAAAATTACAATAGCATTCAATTTCCTCATTTTACATAAAAGAAATACCTCTGAAAAAAATAATTACTATCTGGACTAAAATCTGACATTTTCTAGCACAGGGTAGGCATTTTATACATTTTAAAAATAAATTCTGATTCTAGAATTTAACATTTGTTACTATAATTTAAACTTTAAAATGCCAATTCTGATTTAATATACAATGTTAACAAATGAATACAGAAAATATCAACATTTTATAAGCTAGCATTAGATCTTTTTTTAAAAAAATGACATTAGACTTTAAGCTTCATGAGAACAGAGACTTCCTTTCTTGTTTACAGTGCTCTCTCCCAAGTACTCTGAATAATGCCAGGTCTGCATTATTTTCTCTTACTGGCAAGAGAAAATAGGCATTTGTCTTCATAATAAAAATAAAAAATAAAAGAAAATAAATCAAGAAGAAGTAATGAAAATAATAATTTTAAGATATGCTTTGGCTCTTTTTTTTCATCCCTTTTTGTAGGGATATGGATTTTTGAAAGGGCACTGAATGCATCTAATAAAGATAGATTTTTGATTTCCTCCCATTCTCCCGATTATTGAATATTAGAGCTTCCAAAGTGTTTAGAGTACTCTAAGGGGTGTGTGTTAGGGAGTAACATTGATAAATACACAAGGCTAATAGAAATGTTTTGGTTTAAAGAATTTTTTCAAAGGTTTTTTAAAACTATTTTTAGTTTAGATTTAAAATACTTCATTCAATACTTGGATTATTTTAAGATTTTGACTAGTTTTTGCATAATAACAATAGCTGTAACAATAACACATCTACCATTTTCTAAGTGATTGTAGTTTGCCAGGAACTGTCTTGAGCACCTTACATGTACTGCCAAAGTAGTGGTCAGAGCAATCATGCAATCGGCATAAAAGTTATTTCCATTTTATAGGCAAGAAAAGAGGCAGAGAGAAATGGACTTGCTCAAGTTCACACAGTGGGCAAGTGTCAAAGCCAAGTTGTGTCTAGACAGTCTGTTTTCAACCCTCGTTATCTGATGAAATCAACGCCTTTATAAATTTTATAAATCATATCATATATTAATGATATAAGAGTTACATACCTGGTATAGAATTAGCGCTCCAATTCAATTAATAATTGTTCAAGAACCACTTTTATGAGGAGAAAATCCCGAGATGTCCTAAATTAAAGTATGGCAGGCTGTGGGGTGGAAGGAAGACACAAGAGAGGTTAATCACTTAATAGCTGCAGGGCAAAACCAACAAAAGACTGCTTTGAAACTTTGAATTAACTTTCGGGTAGCTATTTCTGTGATTATCTAGGGAGAACAGTCCACCTCCAGGTATCACCAAATCTTGCATCTGCATGAACTTTCCAGACAATTGCCCACTAGCAATCCAAAAGAGCAAACACTTCTTCCTTACTGACTGTGCACCTATGCCGGAACTAGCTTCACCTTTACCTATAGCCAATGTAAATTGTTTCAAAACAATTTTCATCTTTCTTCCCCAAACAATGTACAAAAGAGCCCTGTCAGCTCCAGGATGGTGAACATATTGTCTTTTCCATCTAGCCCTGCTGCAGGTGATTTACTCTGCATGTCCCAGGACCTCATCCTTTTCTGGCTAGCATGTGACTTAGTAAACCCTTTCATTTGGAAAAGCTTTCAGCTGCAAAGGTTTTTGTTGAGCAACTTAAAAAGTTTTTCTTTGCAAATAAATACAAGTTAAAGTTGACAAGAATTCAGAAAAAAAATTTATATCCTTTTGTTCTTGTCAGTCATGGAAACAGAAACCCCGCTAGGTACTTTAAACAGAGGGGACTTAATACAGGGAATTGATTACAAGGTGTTGGACAGCCTGGAGATGGAAAAAGCAGTTGGTAGTTACTCAGAGATTAGTGAGCACATGAAATCACTTCCATGCTGAAAATAGGATTAAAGAGGAAAATGCTGTTACCCAGAGCTCACACACGTTGTAGCTAGGATTGCCAGAGCACCCGTCCATGCTGCAAGACCACTGGGAACACGTCACTCATTACCCTGCAGAAAACCAGGAGCCCAGGAGACTGTAGTCAGCTGCCACACCACAGTTTCCTGTGGAACCAGAACAAAAATTGCCAGAGTTCACACTGCTGCTGCCACCTCTGACACCATGCTTCTAGAACAAGAAGCCTTGAGCCCACATGCACCTACTGCTGCTGCTACTGCCCAGGAAACTGCCAGAGGCAGAAAAGGAAAAGCGGCTTATCCTTTCCTGGCACCTTACATCTCCTGCCAGTGCCTCCCATTGACAGGACTAATCTGTGGCCACCTGGCAAGGGAGTCTGGGAAATAGCGATATCAGAGTTCCAGCCCCCAGTGACACAAAGCAGAGAAGATTAGAGTGAATGGACAATTTTCTGTTGTAGCACTTTGTTTTAGAGGCAATAGAACCATTTAAAAATGAACATATATTGATGTATCTATTTCTCGATAATAGAATAATAGCCAGGATTAGTCATTGCCGCCAATAGATTTCACTGTATTTAATTTAAGCAGAAAAGTAAGTCATTAAAGGGTAGTCTGTATAATCCACAGTCTCTGAGAGGGCTGTGGAGTTGGGCTTTCAAGGTATCTGGCCAGGTAAAACTCCCATACAATATGGGGGGCAGGGGGGTGGGGAGCTGCTTCAGCAAAGACACCATTGCCACCTTTGTGCACAGACACCATGCTGGGCAATGCTGACACTGGACATTAAACACTAGAACCTCCTTTACTGTTTAAAACCAAGTGCCTCCCACTGTCCATCCTCATCAAAAAATGGATTCCATATTCAATGTACCTGAGTCCCTCACATTACTCTCTTTGGAATCAGTCTTACATAATACCTTTATCACAGGTCTATATTAGAGGGAGGCTAAGCAAAGCAAGTTTTCTTCTTCTACCTTAGGGAGGTGGTACTCATAATGTCATTCGATCCTCGGATAAGGCAGTGTTTGCAAACTATCAAATACAATGACCATGAGTCATTAACATTTGTTGAATATTTACTACATGCCAGCCACAGTTCTAACCACTTTACAGATATTCACAATATTCTATGAGGTAGCTATAATTATTATTAATATTATTATTTCCATTTTACAAATGAGGAAACTGAGATACAAATGAATATTTTTAATAAGCTCATGGTTTCATAGCTACTAAGTGCCAGATCCAGATCCAGGATGTGACCTCTGGCTTCCTGGTTCCAGGTTTGATTTTTTAACCACTTCACTATACTATACATGGTAAGTGCTTTGTAAGTAATAGCTATTTCTTTCTTTCTTTCTTTTTTTTTTTTTTGCTGGGGAGAGATCAGAAGAAGCTAGAGAGGAGTCCAGGGGCCAGGTCATGAAGGAGCTTGGAATCATGATGAGGAATAAGTAAGGAATTCATCCTGTAGGTCAATAATTCACTAACCCAGCATTATATTGGCATAACCTGAGCAGTAGCAGTGGGCAGTGTCTGAGTGACTCAGTAAATGTACAAAGAGGGAGAATAGAAGAGAACCAAACAATTATTTTTGTTCTTGTTATTCTTTTGCTTTAAATATTGTGTATGCATGTGCGTGTGCATGTGCATGTGTGCATGCGAGCAATCGAGAGGGAGAAGGGAGAGAGAAAGAGATACATGTAGGAAGAAGACTCCAGGAAGCAGAAGGACTAAGATTGGTTAGAGAGCTGAGATGAGAAACAAGGGAAAATGTTATTCTAGAATCCAGGTGAGATCACTTGAAGAGAGTGAGATTGACCAGGAACATCAAATATTACAAGGATGTTAAGTAAGAGAATGAAAAACTGGCTTTTAAATTTAGAAACTCTTGAAATGGTCTTAACAAAGGTAATTTCATTCGTGTAGATGAAGCAGCAGCAAATTTCAAAAGACTGAGGGATTCAAAGGACGATGTGGAGACAGGAAGCACAAACAACTCTTACAAGAAGGGGGATTGAGAAGGAAAGGAGTAGGGGTAGGTCAAAGGTAAGCTCTTTATTAAGATGGGAAAAACTTGAACATATTTACATGGTGCTAAAGAAAGGATGCAGGTGAGAGGAAGCTGAGATGAAGGAAAGAGATAATTGATAGTATAAAGGCCCTGAGTAATTCAGAGCAGATAGGATCTAAAGAACAGATGGAGGGACCAGACCTAGGTAGAAGTTTCTTCCTCCAGGACATGAGAAAAAAATGACATGGTTATAAATAAGTAAATCTCTATAGGGAAAGGAGTGTGAGAAAGATTTTTCTTCAAAGGCCCCCTTTTCCCCCCTTGAACTGTAAGAAAATATCTGCTGATATTTAGGAATGACATATAAGGTCTGGAGAGAATGATGGACATGATGGACTGACACTGCAGAGAATGGAAAAGACGCCTAACCAAAGGGGGCTCAGTGGCCCCAGGGCCTCAGCTGAGATGAAAGGCAGTAAATTTTTAGCATGATGCCTGTGTTAGTTGTCAGGAGTCTGGGCATAGATGCATAAAGGGCAATTGATAGGTTTGAGAAAGTTCTTTAATTAGAAGGACTGGAGCATAGGGGAATTGATTCTGATAAGAAATTTGTGGAAATGACGTGCCACAAAATACAGGCTGGACTGGAAGGAATTTGGACTGGGTTGGGGTGTAGATGACAATCTGCAAGGAAACAGAGGTGGTCAGAACATTGGAAACTTCAGTGAACTCAAAGATAAAATGTACCAAGAGCAATGGAGTGAGATTTTTGGAATGATGAGGGCTGTGATCAGAAGGGCTATTTAAGCTGTTTCAAGTAACTGTGGCTCAAGGTGTGACCCTGGGAATGGGGTGACCTAAGAGGATCAAAGGTAGAGTTTGCTAGAAATAAGTAGCTCAGGTTGGGGAGGATGTCTCAGAAATATTTAGAGCTGTAACCTAAAAAACTAAAATAACTTTTTACATGACTTTTTCATTTTTCCAGAGGCATGGGGATTTGTTTCTTCCCACAACTAAAGGGATTACTTTTGTAAATATCTCTTGATAGTAAATTTTGACCCGTTATGTCTTCTTTATTCAGCAATGCTGCTATGTAAAAAATGTTCATGGTTGTTCTAAGTGGGGCAGACTAATGGGGAAACTAATAAATACAAAAATGGTTTATGACCTAAACAAGATAGAAGACATGATACAGACTATGCCTCAGCCCAAGAATTAGGCAGTTATTTGATTAAATAAAATATAAATAAATGATACTTGGCTTCTTTCCCTTTGCTCTATTTTTTTTTTTTTTTTTAATTTCAGTTTTTGGCAAGGCATCTCCAAAAGATGTTCATACTTAGAAATGCATGCAAGATCAACGGTGTGCTAAAACACATGTCAAAGGCAGAGACGAGGGAATTTTGGCTAAGGACAGATAACAGGATTGATAGGCCTAAGGAGAAGAGAGAAAAGGAGAGCAGCTGCTGGCCTAAGATCAATATCACCAAAGTGAAACAGAATGTCTTCTCAGAATAAACTCTTCCTCCTTTTGACTTCCTAATTTCTGTTAGACCCCTGAATCTTATAATCTGCTGGATTTAAACAGTGGAAGAAATTTCCTTTTATGTTTCTTATACCCTCATAAGGCCTGCACACATCGCAGAAGTCACTGAGGCCTCCTAATTCACCCTTCATCACATCTCCAACAGCCTGAAGAATGACCTTTCAGGTTCATGACAATCCACTGCTGGCAGTTTCAATGGGAACAGAGAATAGGGCCATTCTGCCTTATAAGTCCTACCTAATAGGTGGTCACATGAGTTTCCTTGGAGATTACCATTGCAATGCTTCTATGCACTGGGTTATGAGACTACTCTCACAAGGGTCTGTCCCTTTCCAACCTTGGGATAGTCTGTTAAATGTAATACAACTACATGCCATTTTCAAAAGCAAAGGAGCAATATAGGGCTTTATTTTATAGATTAAAAGCTTATAGGAATTGTAGTTTCCTAGATCTTAAAAAGTATTTGACAGACAGACAAGACACACACACACACACAAATATGTATAATCACATACACAAACTCTTTTTGAAAAACTTCCACTTAAAAATGAATGTCTTTAATTCCACTATATAGTCAAACCACAACACCAAAGAGGTACTCCTTAATTAGCAATTAAACATCTCACATGCAGGGATGTTCATGGCTATACCAATTAGAAGAGGCTAACTGGTGAAACATATAAACCCCAAAATGTATATTGGGACAAACAAAAAAGAAGTTTATTCCTTGCTCATGCAAACTATTAAATGGGGTCTCCTTGTTGATGGCTGGCTCTCCTTCAAGCAGTGATTCAGGAACCCAGGTTATTTTGTCTGTGGCTCTGCCATCTTTAACACGTGACTTCAAAGATCTGCTTTGAGTGTAAAGAACTAATTGCATATATTAGATTTTTCCAGGCCTGGAAGTGGCACATGGGACTTTCATTCATATTCCGGCAGCCACAGCTCAGTCATATGGGCACTATGTGTGTCCAGGAAGATGAGACATGAGGTTGATGAACTATTAGCATGTTTTTCCACAATGGTATAGCAACTGGATCAGTGTAGGAAATTTGCAGGAAGAATAACTGCTTTCCTATAACCAGCACGGTGATGTAGGTACACAAGAGACTACTAGCAGAGGAATAGGTCAGACCTTTAAACGATCAGGAAGTTACTTAAAGGAAAATATCTCCACTAGATAGTCTAATAAAGTCTCCTTATTGTCTAAAATGCATCAAAATGAAGTTTTCTTAAATGAACACACTATTCAATAATACAAAGTTGGCAAATTGACAGGTTGAGATGTGGGCAGTAGCAGTTTGAAGGAACTAGGCAAGAAGCCCAGACTAAAGAAGCAAAGCCCAGGCAAAAATCCAAGAATGCCAGGGCAACACCGGCATGAGCAATCAGATAAGTTAATAGAAATCAAGAAGCTATAGAAAACTTGGAGCAGAGTAAAATTAGAGTCACAAAACCTGAAACCTAGCTGTACCATTTACTGACACAGATGATGCTTCGAGTTTGTTTTTTCATTTGTAAATTTGGGGTAATAATATCTATTTCACAATATTTAACTGAAGAATCAAATGAGATATGTGTGAAAAGTCATGTAAAAGGAGAAAGAGGGATAATTTTAAATCTCTTTCTATTTTCATAAGCTTAGGATTTTGAAGAGCACTATTTATGGAGGAGGATTTGGAATCTGTTTAATGCCTAAGTCATTTCCTAGTCAGAATGAGAAGAGAGTGAGAAGAACTAGCTAGTGTAAAAGGGCTGTCCTTTGAAATGGAGAAATTGCAGGTTCTGTTTCCTTTATAAAAGGCCTGCCTTCCCACAGGCCTGCCTGTCTTCCTCCCTTTCCGTTTTCCCTTCCTCTTTTCCTTCCTTCTTACTTTTCTTTCTTACCTCCCTCCTCCCCTTCCCACCCCCCATCTAGTTTCTTCATTAGATAAGCCTGGATATTGAGGAATGTGTAACTAATTTCATGAATAAGGGTTCTAGACAGAAGCTCACTAAGGTTGGGCTCTAAGGTTAGATCAATAAAAGCAACAGAAAGGCTGCGATGCTCACAGGTATGTTATTTGGTATAATTCTTAGGGAAAAATTTCATTGCATGTACCCTTAAAATGTTAATTCCCTTTGACTTGCATTAATTCTTCAAAGTATCCATCCTAAGAACATAATCAGAAATCTAAAGGTCTTATGAACAAAGATGTTCATCATAGTTTTCCCTATAGTAGTAAAAAAATAGAAACATGCTAATTGCTCAATATTAGAGAAATGGTTAATTGAACTATGTTATATTCACACAATAAAATATGTAATTGTAAAAAATTGTGTTTTCTATGAAATGCATTGTGGCGTAGCATGATAAAATAGCAAATGAAATAAGCCAACTACAAAGTGATCATAACCATGTCAAAACTGTAGGCAGAAAAAGCCTAAAAAGAGCTATAGGACAATGGCAGTGGTTGTTGACCATGGGTAGGTGAATACTAGTGCTTTTTCCTTCTTTCTGCTTTTCTATATTATCTATACTTTTAAAATGTACCTGTATTATTTTTATATTTAAAAATACGAAGTCAATTTTAGTTTCTAGGAAAGTTGTTGGTACTAACTTTTAGCCTAGTGCTATATTTTAACTTTTTAGCCTAGTGCTATAGTACAAAAAGCTGGTGTAATTAACAGCAAAACAAGTTCAATTTGCAAGTCATACTGTAAATAACATTCTTCAGAACTAAATAGAAATATCTATATAGATATCTAGGTGCTCTATACAAATATAAAATATGGGTTTTAACATTAGTAATTTCCTCTCTCATAAGTCATAATTTTGCTTTACAGGATTTAGTTGGTAAGAATATAATGTAAACTTTTGGTGCAAAGTTTTCAGTCTTTTCAGTCTCTGTCATTGTGACGACACAGATTCCATGTCCTGACTTACAGCATTTGCATGTGTCACAAGGACTGTGTTGGAGTCAGTCAATGTGAGGGCGAACCTTTCTGTGTTTTGATAAATTTTCTTAACTAGCCACTGATAGCCATGAAAACTGAGCCTTCTTTGTGTAATATGATAATGGGGACTATAGGTAATAAAAATATTTGGATAATCACTTATATACACTGACAAACACTGGCAATCATCATGATCCCTCAGAGATGAGAGAAACAATGTGGTCTTATTCAAATGTCCATTTAATTAAAAAAATATTGATTTAGAGTGATGCTTTCAGAAGTTCAAGGGAGGACTTAAATGCATTGAGGAATCACTACTCTCTAGGAAGAGATGAACAGATTACCAGACAAACAGGTCATCAAAAGTTGTTCAGAAAGTCAGAAGGGGCTGTTGATGATGTTCTGGAAGAATCATATGGTATTACAAGATATTGCTAAAAGGATAGGCAAAGATAGGCAAAGAATAGCAAAACACTATTTTTTTTATTTAACCTAAAGTAAAATTTTGTAAAACATGAAAAGTGGATATGGAGAGTTTCTATCTTAATATTTACAGTTTTATTTGGAGTCCTTGAAAGGCGTATCACCTCCTACAACCTGGTAAAATTGCATTCGACATTAAAATTGTAGTACAGTAAACCATAAAGTTTATCCATAAGACTGAAAATGACAGATTTAAAATGAGTAAAGAAAATATACCACTGCCAATAGGGAAAAAATATGACCCGAATCTGAATTTCCTGCCCATGCAAATGAAGGTATACTCCAAGTGCAGGAAGCATCATGGTCTATTTATAATCATAGGAATTTGTAGGTGTCTGGCTTCAGGTGAACCTGTCTAATATTTGGTCTCAATATTATTTCAGGCACAAAGCTGTATTTTATTTCCTTACAGAGCTTTCATGATGAAATTGAAAATATTGATTTGTGATCACAACAGTATAGATCAATCTAAACACATGGATTTTGCACTCTGTTTTATTTAAAAGAACCTGGAACAGAGATTTTTATTTTGCTTTATGTTCAAAATCTCAAGTCAGTTTCTCAAACTACAATGTACACAATAATCCCTTGGGTTTTTTTTTAATTATTATTATTGAAATGTAGATGCAGGAATAAGCAAAGTTTATCTTTCTTGAAGAAAGTAAAAATTGTGGTTATTTTCACAGGGGTGATGACTGAGAGGGGAATAAAGGAATTTTCTCGGATATATAAAATGCAATACATGTATAAAATGTACTGACCACTACACTTAGGAATTGTACACTTTACTAAATGTGTATTATTCTGCAGTTATAAATTTTAGAAACAAAAATATAAGAAAAAATTTAAAAGGAAGATTCTTGGGTCATGCTATAGAAAAAAGTGCTTTAAGGACTGTACCTATTATAATAAAGCTGGACCCATTGTTGGCTGGAAATGAATTTGTCGACCAAAGATCAGGCATGAGTAACAGAAAGAGGCAGACAAATTTTAACTTTGCTTCTCATCATTTTGAGTACCCCTACCCCACACTTATTTCTATAACAACAAAATCTCAGCTGGTGCTTTCTATAGTAATTTGGCAACTATAATCTCCTAAAGGCATCCAAATTAGTCAAATTTTGAAGGTTTTATCTTTGTATAGCTAATGGAACAATAATTGAGTTATAATTCTTAGAACTGCATAGTTACTGTGCTTGGGAACTGGCTTTTTAAGATTACTTTTTCTCTCTTGTTCACTTACCTTGTTAAGGCCTGCTGCAAAACAGAAAAAGCTTTTATTCACATTCTGACTGAATGAATCTATTGGTTCAGACTTAATATCAGCAGAACAGAAGTAATTTTTCCACCCACTGTTATTTTACTCAATCCTCTCATGTGGTTTACAGATCTCTCAGTAGGTCCAGGCACCCAGGATTCTATTTCTTGCAGAAATGAGCTTATGGTCAGTCCCCAGAGGATATAGTTTGGGTAGTTCTTACTGGAAATAGTTTTCTCAAGTCTGTCATACTTCTTATTGCTCATCTGCAGAACAAACTTCCGGAGGAAAGCCACTGAAAGTATTTCAAATGACAAATGGAACATTCTCCTAAGCTAAATGGAAAGTGATCAGTCATACCCACCTCTTGCCAAGTTACACCCAGTGGAAATCATGTAATGTGTCAGGTTTACCTAGACAAATTCCACTTGTTAACTAACCATAGCACTCCTGGCAATGAACAGGGAGAATGAAGGAGAAAGAATGACCCCAGAACTAACTTTTTTATTTTCCTCAGTTATGAACTCTTTTGCCTGCAGATGTTAAACAGTTGCTAATGTCTTCCAGTCTTTAACATGGTTTGGCCCCCAGTCGTAAAAAGAAAATAAAAGATGTCAGTTGAGATAAAAATCCCTTTGAATACAAAGAGCTCATGCACTTTTGAGCAAACAACTAGACTTTGGATGCCTGAGAAATAGCTTCGGCTGAATTGAGACATGGGGAAGCAATCAGTTTTCGGTTGTCTAGCCAAGGTCATGATTACCTAGTTGTTTGCTTATTCCCTGCCAAAACAGAAACATCAAAGTATCAAAAAGATACCAGAAACTAGCACTGCTTTAAAAGAAGACACTGTCTTTAATTTGCTCATTTAGTCAACAAATATTTATGGGATGCCTAACATTTACTAGATATTGTTCTAGTCGCTAGGGATACAACAATGAGAAAGAGACCCCCAAAATTGCTCTTTTCTTGTGCTTTATGAAATGTTTTATGATTGATAATGTGAAAATTATAGTAATGATGATGAGGTGGATGATATAATTCATAGTGAAAATATTTTTTAATTACAGAAGAAATATGACCAGGAAAACATTTTCCTAAAATAGAGCTTTTCTCCTAAATTTTAAGCAAAATTAAAAAAGTCTCAGGTGTGTCAGAATATGTTTTTATTATTATTGTATTCAGGAGAAAGTCGAGATGACTTCTAAGTACATGAGAATGGATGAATGTGGGTGCAAAGCTATGGTATATAATCCCATGGAGGATTCTCCGGGCCTTCCTCGGGAGTACCTGTTGGACTTTCTCTACTCATTAGGTAAACCAACCAAAAAAACAGAAAACTGAAGACACTTTCCTTTATGCCACCCACAATATCAACTCAGATTCTGTAAGACCAGGTAAATATTTTTTAAAATTATTTTTCTATTGGTAAGTCTAAATCTCGCTCCTTCAGGACCAAATATCTTTTCATAATCATATTTACTACATAAGTGCACATGTAAACAATGACTTTTAGGCATTTTAAATGAATTAAGTGGAATAAAATTAAAAATTCAATTCCTCATTTTCACTATCTACATTTTAAATGCTCAACATTTGCATGTAGCTAGTGGCTACCATAGATAGAATATTTCCATCATAGCAGAAAGATCTATCTAATTTGACAGCACTGTTCTAGGGAGTTAGTTAGACCTCCCTCTCATTTGCCTGATTTTACAGAAAGAAATTGAAATTATCTGCTTAAATTGCCTATATTAAGAATAGTTTGATGGCATCAGACAAAGTTAGTGCTGACTAACTTCTGGGACAATCTTTGGGAGATTTACAGTGCCAAAAGAAGGAAAAGGTTAAGTAAATCCTAGAGTCTCCTTAACTTATGATATTTTGCTACCAATATTACCTCTAAAAAGTAATAGCTAATATACATTAGTTGGCATCATAGGAGAACATCTGACAGAGTCTGCCTGTGACTATTCTCTAGTCCCTCAGGGCTGAGGCAAAGTACCATACTTCGGGCCACAGAGATGTCATCACGACAGAAGTCATAGCTTTCCCAATCTCAAGAAGCATGGACCATTACCCAAAACCTGAGTCACCCCATGCCAAATGAATCTCAGCATCTGCTGGAGGAAGATTTATAAGGAAGCTTGGCAAATCTGATGAACACAAATACTGCTGAATGGAAAATAAAGCTGTTTGAAGCTTAATGAAGCCAAAAGGATATTTAAATGTACTAATATAGAAGCTAATGAAGGATGCCTTTAAATCCTAACCAAATTACAACAGAAAATTAATAACAGAAGCAGACTTACCTGGAAACTAAATGGCCTAATATAATCAATATTGTTGAACTGAATTGAATTTGCAACATTTTAATCTATGTTTCTAAAATACAAAGGAGGCATCTTTATGAAACGCTTGAATTTTCTTAGGCAAATGAGATATCAATAATAATGATTTCACAACTTGTCCTATCTTCTTTGCTTTAAGTCCAATATCACATTGCTTGTTCCTTCAAGAAGAAGCAATAAATAGTCTTGCTTCTTAAAGTCATCTTCCTAGTCATACCTTTCTTCTGAATCTACTGCTTCTTCACACGTAAATATTCATGATGACTCCTTAGTAATTATATTATATTCTGTATTACTTATTACTAAGATGCACCAAGTGTTCTTGCAAATCATGGCTATTAAGGACCTAATCATACTCTATAGAAAGGAACTTTGGGAATAATCTAGTATTTCTGATTCCTAGTCCTGTTTTTCAACCATGGTATGCTATTAAAAATTTGTAACAATAACTGTCACTTATTGAGCCCTTATTATACTATAGGTACTTTACTAAGGACTTTATTTGAAATATTTGTTTAATTTTTTTCATAATTCTTCAGTTAGTGCTATAATTAACCCCATTTTAAAGGGAGGAAAATGAAACTTAGAGGGAGTAAGTAACTTGTCCAAAGTCACATACCTGGTAAGTACCTGGGCCAAGATTCAAACCCAAGTTAGAGACCAGAGCCTGAGTTCTGAGATACCAAATGTGCCATGTTAGGGCAGGCAGCTCCAGCAATATGGAGAGAAATGGCCATATAGCTAGTAAGAGCATAATATCATTTTATCATTAATGAAAATACTCTAAGATCAGAACAGAAAGAGGCTATTTACCACAGGCATTCTTTATATTTCAGAGGTAAGCTGAATGATGATAGTAGAGCAAATAGAGATGATAATGAGTATTATTATTTTAATCCATATCAAATAATAATTGTGTGCTTTAGTCTATTTTCATCAAAACCAGAATACAATATTGCCCTCAAAGGTAGGTTACAGAAATATACCTCTAACTCATTCTTCTATCTTGGAAAATTTATTCTATACTTTTTTTTTTTTTTTTTGCTTAAGCAAAAAGTGGGTCCAAGGAAATAATGTCACATAAAATATACTAACAAATCTTAGAAAATCAAATTAGAATAAAAGGGCAAAGGATTTCCAATTTTCCTGAGACTTAATTCTTCAGAAAATTTATTTGTGGAATTTTAAGTATGAACAAGTTACATAGAATTACCAGTTTGGTAAATAGTCCTTAACACATTCACATTCAATTAGGTATATTTTATTTTTGATTATGTGAGATATATATAAATTAAATTATTTGATGCATAATTCTTATTTATCAATATCTGAATCAGAAAGTCAACAAGAAATGTGTGAACCCACAAGAATGGAGTAGTTGGCAAGAACCAAAATTGTTTGTTGATGATATATACTTGTCATTGATTCTTATTCTGAGTGTTAGGACCAAAGATAATTAATAAATTTAAACAGAAGCATATACTGACTTTTTAACAGATTATCTGACATATAAGTTTTTATTTATTTTATGTGTTAGTAACATACACATAGCTAAATGAAATCAAATAGTCTGAAAATCCTTATATTGACAAAATAATATTATTAGGTCCTATACTGTCTTTATTTCCGAACACAGCTTCCTAGAGGCAGCTACTTAAACTCTTTCATTTGCTTCTTCTCATAGTTATTCCTAAATTTACAATATGCTACTAGGGCGTTTCTTGATCTATCAATTTCAGACATCATTTATCAACTTATTATGACAAATGAGAGTGTGGTTTCTCTTACACGCACATACATGCACACCTTTCCTACTACTATCTAGCCAAAGCAATCATATCATAGCCTTTAAATCAAATTGATTATGTTTTTATTATTTACAGGAAGGCTAAGAAGTATATGTTGATTACATTCCCTTTCTTAAACAGTTTTTTTTTTTGAGTCTACTGTTTATCTCTGTCATGTATATTTGCCCATTTTCATATGTTGAGATTTTCAAGTGCGGCATTATATCAGGTTGCATTTTTTTGTTATCAGAGCCCCCTTTACTCTTGCTCTAAATTGTTTATGTCTTTATATTGTTGGACACATCCTCCAATTAGTTCTTAAGAAAGAGCATGTGAAAAGTTAAGATTTGAATCTTTGTAAAACAATTCTACATGTGTGGCTGAATATAGAATTTTAAGATAAAAGTAATTTTCTCTCAAAAATTTGAGCATTTAGTAAGGCTGTTGGGAAGTCAACTGTCATTTGGAGTTTCATTTTTTGAAAGTGATCTGTGCTTTTTCTCTCTAGAGATATTCGAATAATCTCTTCATTCTGGAATTTATAAAATTTACAATTTTTTTCTTTGCTGTGGTGTTTGCCATTCAAAAAGCTGAAGAATCAGTGGGCCCTTTAAATTTGGACAGTCATGCTGTCCTTGACTCTGGTAAATTTTTGTCTATTTACTCTTTGATTATTTTTTCCTCTCTGGACCTCTTAGATTGATCTTTGATCTTTTAACCTTTCTTTCTTAATCTGTCTCTTTGTCGTTTTGTTCTGCACTATGGGACATTTCCTTGACATTATCTCTCAAGTTGTCTATTGAATTTAATATTTTGCTGATCTCATTTTTAATTCCCAAGAACTCTTCTTTGTTGCCAATTGTTCCTTTTTAAATGTGTTCTAATTTTGTTTTATGGAGACAATAACTTCTTTCCTATCTCAAAGGATGATAATAGAAGTGTTTTTCTTTCTTCTTTTTTTTAAACTATTTTTCTCTACTATGAACTGTCTCTGTTTTCTCCTAGGTCTTTTTATTTTGTCCTTTCCCCTCCTGTTTGCTTATTTTCTCTACTGTTTATGTTGGAGGTTTGTCTTAAATGTATGAGTTTTAGATGAATTCTCATACTTAAAAGTGAGTCACTAAAACCTAATTTGGCTTGTTGACAGCCAGGCATTACTTTAGGTATAACAGAGAGTCATCCCCTTCATTAGAGGATGATAGAATGTTTTGTCTTTGGCGCCATTCAGCTCCTCTAAATTAAAGACATTCAATCTTCTGTTTGGGAGTTTAATTCCTGATTGCAGGTGATCTCCAATTCAAAAAAATCTGTCCAATTGTTCCAAATATATATTTTAGATGGACCCCATTATTTCCAGTCGTAGGCTTCACTTCCATTGTTCCACTCTCACTCCCACTCTACTCTTGAGCCTCTCCAAAGTTCTAGGAGGCAAATCTACTCCTTCCTAGTCAATAAGGTTTCAGCTTCCTCTGCCTCACTTCATTAGCAACCGTTATTCTTTCTTTTGTCTTCCGGAAACCCACTGAAATCCCTGGTTCATGAATGATGATAACTTCATCATTCCTTTTATCACTGTATGTTTCTAAAGAGGTTTTTCCTTTTCTGACATTTTATATATAGTCTCTGAAGAGAGCGGACACAAGTAGGTGTGGTCAGCCCACCATCTTTAATGGTAAATCAGAGTAATGTTTTCCAATGATAACTATCATACTAGTTTAAATAGTCTATTTAAAATTTTTTCCCCATATTTAGCAAAAAGGTTTTTTTTATATGACTAGACATTGGAAAATCATGGATTTTAAAGTCAAATAGACCAGTACTGGAATCCTGGTTTTGCTATTTATTAGTCATATAATGTTAGAAAAGTCACTTAATCACTTCAAGCTTCAGCTTTATAATAATAATAGTATTTACCTTAAAGACTTTTAGTGAGAATTGAATAAAATAAGGCATATAAAGCATACAGAACGGTACCTGGTACACAGTAGGAACACATTGTCTGTTATGCTTCTATGTGAGCTGTCTGCTACTATGAATAAGTTAGTTGAACTCAAATCCCAAATAATCAGACTCCATGGCTTAGATGTCACTTCTTTAGGGAAGCCTCCCTGACCTAAAATTAGGATAGAGGTCCCTTCTTTGTGTTCTTGCAACACTCTGTTCATTATCTATTATAACACCTGTCACACTATAGTATAATTACTGGTTTGATTGTCTGTCATCCCTATTAAACTGTAAATTCCATGAGTGTAGGTACCTGACCTATATTGTTAACCTGTATCTCCAAAGCCTAGCACTATGCTTGGCACAGAGTTGATATTCGATAAATACTTGTTGACTGAACAAATAATTCCATTCCACTTTTAGAAAGCTGGATATATTAGAAGATTTTTTTAAAGTGTAAAATCCATTCTATGCTTGACGTTTCTTCTGTAAGGATGCAGGATGACTTTTCTTAGAGTACTATTTAGAAAGATAATGTAACAATCATTAAATAACAAATATGTACAAACTTAGAGAAACACAATTATTGAATAACAAACCGGGACCATGTATGAAAATCACACCCAGTTAAAACAATCAACTTCCTCTTTACCTCCTCCCTCATGCCCCATAATGGATCACTAAAGCTTTATAGCAAATGAAAACGTGACAATTCATTCAGAAACTGGTATTGGTTTTGATTTGTTATTGCTTCAAAGTCAAGCTTCTACTTAATTGATCTGAAATCTAAATAATTCCTCAGTCCCCCCCCCCCCCCAAAAAAAGGTTTCAATTTGGTGGCAATGTCTAAGGCTATCAATAGACCTGACAAATGTGTTTCCATTTCTTTCTAAGGAAGAATGCTTTCTTCCTTAACCCCAGCACTTGCATAGAGTTGCCATCACCAACTAAAGAGCTATGGCCATAAGAAATGTGATCTATTAAGAATGTTATCTGCCTGTTTAATTTACTTACTGGATTATCCTGGACACTCCCTTCTTTTCCAGGAGTAATTAGGAGAAATGATATCTCTTTGTTGTTCCTGTCTATTAAGAAGGATGGAAGATTCTGTTGGTATTGAGTTAACTCTTAAAATACCCTGAAGATGTAAACTTTTGGATAATCAATCTATTTCAACCTATCAGTAATCACAGAGCAGCTGATCACAGAGCAGCTGAATATTATTAGAACAAGACTGAAGACCATTCGTTATACATTCTACCACTGTGTTTAGCAGAGTCAATGAAATGGGGACTTTGTTGTTGATGCTATTGTTATTATCTTTCTTATTTTAAACTGAAAGTAATCTTAGTGATCACTTCCTTTTACAGATGAAGAAACTGGGGTCCAAGTTTAATACATCCAAAATTAATTTTAAATACATACAATAATGGGAACCAACAAAGATCTCATCAGATAGACAGATAAAACATAACTATATTTGAGAATATTATCTCTGAATATATATGATTCAAGTACTCAAAACTTAATGCATTAGTTTAGATCATGGTTAAAATATTTGTTAACAATTGGTTTATATATTCTTATGGGAATTACCTGAATAAAAAAATTCTTGTCTAGGTTTGCAGTCTTTTATGTCTACATGCAGCAAGATACAGAGGCAATAGTAGTACACAGACCAAGTCCACTTCTGAACTGATAAGAGGGGAGAGGGTGTGATGCTGTGAATTTCATTTTTCTTATAGTTGTATCACTTACAGCCTGTAGAGATATTTTGGATAGATAATGATATAGTGACTCCTACTAATGAATCATATGATTTATCAGGCATCAAATCATAGTCTGTAATACATTCACCAACAGAGCCACTGTTTGTAGTTCTACTATGAGCTAAAAGATGGTTTTGGATTAAATTTAGGTTTCTTCAGTTCACTAGAATCATTTTTATGCTACTAGTATAGTGAGCTTGAATGTCATCTGCTTGTGTGATTTGTACCTTTCTTGAATTTTTAAATCAAGGGATTATACATGACCAAAATTTTTACATAATCATAGTTTTTAGGAAATTAGTAATTCTAACTTAACCTAATGAGTGACTCTCTCTTCATAAGAAAGCAAAACACCGTATGCGAGGGCATTAGTTTCTGAATAGCAACTGCAGAGTATTATCCCAAAGGTGGCAGAAAATCAATCACTTCATAAGAACACCAATTTGTACAGTGATTAGGCTACTGGGATGGACCTAAATGTTCATTTTTTAGTGAGACTGATGTGCTAATGCTGAGCAATAAAGTCCCCTACTGGGTAGAATCTTGTTATCCTAGAGATGATCTTGTTTTTTTCTTTGGTTTTTAAGAAAGTTGCACCTAGTTAAAATCCTCTTGAAATCTTCACATTTTAAGGTCCATAAATAATTACTGTATCCTTTTATTTGTTTTTCAAAAGTGAACATACAGGAACATTTTATCTTGTCCTAGATGAGTTAAAATATATAAATGATACTTAGCTCTGGCACTTTTCATTTCTAATTACATACTCTGCATGGATGTTTCAGTGAGGATTCCATTGGTAGCAAATAACAAAACCCAATCCTAGAAGCTGAAATAACTAGAGCAATTTATTGATGTAGACACAGAAAAGTCCAGAGGTAGGGTGGGCTTCAGACATGCTCTAGCCAGGACGCTGAGCCCATGTTTTACAGTTTGTTCAGATTTGCTCTGCTCCATGATGGTGTCATCTTTAGGCTGGCTTCTTCCATGGTTTTAACATGGTTTCCAACATCAATGTCCTTCATGCTTCCTCATTCTTATTAACTGTGGGTTGTGGGTTGTGAGGTGAGGGGGCAGAAAAACTGGTGAATCTTCTCTCTACAAATGATCAAATAAGAGTTCTAACCTTTGATTTAATTGGACCAGCCTTTATCAATCATACTGGCCAAGGGTATGCACTCTCTGGATAAGGTTATCAAGATCCATCTTTGCAGGAGTGGGTGGAGAGATCAAATACATCTAATCTCATTTTAGCCACAAAATGGTGGAGAGGTAAAAACAGATGTGTTGAGGCAACCTTCTTTTTCTCTACATTGAGCAAGTAGAAACAAATTAATGGTATATCATTTGCATTCTAAAATCTGAGCGATATAAGGATGCTCCTCAATGTTTATTCTGCTACACTACATTGAGAGACAATATTAGCATTCATCATCCCACATGCTTAGGTAGGTTTATATGAAATTCTCTCTTTCTCTTTTCTTTTTTTTGCTCCAACTCTAACTCTTTTCTCACCACTGAGAGCATGTTGAAATGATTAGAGAAAAACTAGACTCTGTTCCATTTTATTACCATTATAATTTTATTGAGTCCAATTCAACTGACTAGAATATAACAGTAAGCCATAACATGTAGTTGAGAATCTCTAGATTTTAGATAGAGTAGCACCTACCAGCTATATGTGGTATGGATAACTGCTCTATTAGATATGTACTGTACTAAAAGAGAAATACAAAGTTTTGTTAAAAAAAAAAAAAAGTTTTTTCCAGAGACTCATGGACATAGACTAGTGGTTACCGGAAGTTAGGGGGTGGGGTAGGAGGGGGGAGGTAGACAGTTAAAGGGGGTTAAATATAGGGGGGTAGGGGTAGGGTGAAGTGGATAAAAGGGATCAAATATATGGTAGTTGAAGGAAACTGGTCTTTTGGTAGTAAACATATAATAGAATATACAGAATGTAAAATTATAATGTACACCTAAAAACTATATAACTGTATTAAACAATGTTACCCAATAAACTTAATTTAAGAAAAAGTTTTGCTAGTGTATTAGGGTTCTTTAGAGAAATAGAACCCTTAGGACATGTATATCGAGAAGAAGGTTTATAAGGTGTTGGCGTACAGGATTATGGGGGCCTCATGATCATCTGTCTGCAAACTGCAGGTTCAGAAAAGCCAGTGTTGTAGATGCCAGTCTGAGTCTGAAGGCCTGAGATCCAGAAGTCACGTCTCAGTTCAGTTAGTCAGGCAGAGGGATTTCAACTGTCCTCTGGCTTTTTTCTCTATTCAAGGCCTTCGACAGACTGGATGATGCCCATCTACATTAGGAGAGCCATCTGCTTTACTCAGTCTACCAATTCAAATGCTAGTCTGTTCTAAAAACACCCTCACAGACACATCCATAAATAATGTTTAACCAGATATCTGGGCATTCCTTGGCCAGTCAAGCCGACACAAAATTAACCATCAATGCTGGGCATAACATAGTGTACTGAGAAGTGCACAAGATTTGAACTGGTATGCTCCATTAAAGACATGGCTGTGACTAGGCAAGTCACTTCACTTCTCTGAGTTTTAGAGGCATAAAAATACCTAACCTACCTAATGCATAAGAAGTTGTTGAAAGCTTAAAAGAGAAAATTTATATGAATATGTTTTATGCTATGAAGTGCCATACAGATTTCCATATTAACTGGAAGTTAACTACAATATATTTATTGTAAAGCTCCTCAATAGACTGTAAGCTCCTAAGGGTATGTTACTTTATCTATATTTCCCACTGTGTGTTTATCACTAATACTCCATTTAATAAATAATGGCATGAAAATAAGAACAATTGATTATGATAATTAGGGAAAATACCTGTGGAATTGGAGAAAATGAGTTAAGTTGAAAAAAAAAAGGATGATATTGGGTAAACATTAAGAAAATACAAGGAAAATTTAAGTTCCTGAATTAGAGCTAATAATATACCATAAAAATATTTATTGTATCCCAAATTCCATCATGCCAGTGGCTAGCTACTGTTTCAATAAGAGTTTGCAGCTAAGATTGTTAGAATTTTTCCCTTTGGGAAATCATCTCTAACTTTTAAAGGACATCCAAGGGAAATGACATTGGCTTTAAAGCTGAATTTGCTGGGTATCTATATCATTTAGCAAAAATATACCTGTATTTCCACATTCTGTATATGGCTAGGGGATCTACACAACTGATGAAATTTTTATAAATTTCCAAAAAAAAAAAAACCTTTGCTACTTCAGTATGCTCTGTAGTCCTATAAAAATCAATAATACTCTTCACAGGAAACATGGAGCTTTAGGGTGTTTTCACTCTAAAACTGCTTTCTATAACTAAATGCAATTAGTTGTCACATGTCACTGATTTATTGCCGTTTATCAACCCTTAAAATTTTGCTTTGATGTGCACAGAATGCACAATTAGATACAATTCCTTCTGAGCTAGGGGAAGTTTTCCCCACAAAACTTTTAGTAAAGCATCCTCTGTGAACTGCAGTAGAAAACCTACAAATCCAAGCTACAAATCCTGAAAACTGTACCTTTGAGAAGCAGCACTTTAACTGATGATCTGGTATTTCTAAAAGATAATGTCACCATGACATTTTCAGTCTTTTAATATCCTTTTATTGAGTCCCTTTCGTATCATCCTAGAGCTGGAGCCACTTGAGCTAGAAAAGTTGAAATACGTTTTTGTTGTTTGTCATGTTCTGTTTTGCCTAGCCAGGTGGGCCATCACAACATAACCTCCCAAGTTTTTAGTGGGAGGCATCTCGCTCCACCACTGGAACAGAGATGTTACATGTTGTGAAATAAGAAAATATTCCTTCTGCTATGGCTCTATTTTAGGAAAGGAATGTTTACCTATTGGAAGTCTTTGGGGTTGAGCTGCCATGCTATTCTACATCACGCTAGAACTAACAGAAACAGACTCAGATGGGTATTCTTGACCAAGATTATGTGTGTGTATGTGTTTCTGGCAAGTTCGTATAAAAATACATATACAACATATAAGACGATCTAGTTTATCATATTGAATACTACTTTCAATATGATAAACTAGATCGTCTTATATGTTGTATATGTATTTTTCTATATATATACACACACACACTGAAAATCATCTGTGCCCAGGAAAGAATACCCTAAAACAAAAGATAGACATTTTAGTTGGTCATTTTCTTCCATACATCATTACAACAACTAGTCTATAGCTAGTGACCCATAATCACAATGTCACAAAAATCTCTTTGTGATAGCTTTCTCAATTGTTCATTCTCTTCCCTTTCAGTTGGTAGGTAGGTAGGTAGATAGATAGATAGATAGATAGATAGATAGATAGACAAACTGATATTGCATTAGTCAGGGTTCTCCAGAGAAACAGAACCAATATAATGTGTGTGTATTTTTTTAAGAAGTCACTAATTTTTTTGTCTATTCTTTGCCAAAAAGTATTCTTCCCATTATTTACAGTAAAAGGAAATCTCTATTATTATGAAAAAATTTAGAAAAGACAGAAAAGCATAAGTGGAAAATAATAACCAATAATGGTGACAATTTAAAACAACAAAGTTTTCACTTTGGGAAATTTCAAACATATACAGAAGTAAAGAGTATAGTGATCTCTATGTCCCCATCACTCAGATTCTTTAATACCAACCCCTGGCCAAGCCTAGGAAAGATTTGTTTTAAGGAATTGGCTCATGTGATTATGGAAATTGGAAAGCCCAAATCTGCCATATGGGTCAGCAGGCTTGAGACTCAGAAGAGCTGATGGTGCAGATGAAATCTGAAGGCATTCAGCTGGAGGATTCCCTCTTGATCTAGGAGGCAGATTTTTTTATACTATTTAGGCATTCAACTGATTGGATAAGGCCCATTGCTACACGGGGCAATCCCTTAATTCAAAATTCACCAGTTGGAATGTTAATCTCATCCAAAAGCATCCTCTTAAGTTGACACACATCATTAACCAGCACAGATTTAGATAGACCTATATCTTTATCTACCTATGTCTCTAAATATAGATATATAGATATGTTTTTTGCACTCCCTCTTTCTCTTTTGCTCTCATCAACAGACCTGAATCCAAATTGCACCTCTCCAAGTTATGTGTGACTTGTGGCAATGTTATTGAACCTCCACAGGGTCAATCTTCATATTTATATCATAGGAATATCACACCTCTTCCTTAAGGTCATTTTAAGGGTAGATGTGGTAAACAAGATAATATGTATAAAGAACCTGGTACCATGTCTGACACATAGGAAATGCTCAACAAATAGAATGTGTTATTCATTTATTCAAACAAATATTTACGTATCTTGATCCTGTCCACTTCTCCACCGCTACTGCTACCATTCTAGTCAGGTTATCCTGATATATTTTGTCTGGACTAGTCTAATAGCCTCCTAAATTTTCTCTCCACTTAATCCTGGGAGTGGCTAAGGAAAGCCTGACTGATGAATTGATATTTGAGAGAAGCATGGATATATCTGGTAAAAAATAAAACAATAAAATAAAGTTGTTTTGGGAGGAGGTGAAAGGGGCAGAGAGGACAAAAGAAAATCCAAATGGCAAAGTGTTCAGGATGGAAATCCAATTCCTGGAATTTTGAAAAATGGTGTCCCTTTTATTCTGCTCAACCCTCTTGGTAAAAAATATTTTGCCACCATGAAAGCAAAATGTGTTATTTCTTTCTCCCTTGGTGCCTACCTAAAACAGAACGTGTGAATTGACCTGTGAAAGGAAAGCGTGTCACTTGCAAGCAAAGTGCACCTAGGAGAGCATGCTGGGCTCCAAGCTGCTTCTACTATCAAAATCAAATGTTGGCTTATTTTTTTTTTTAATATTAAAGATTAATTTTGCTGTTGAATCAATATGAAAGCAGGTGGGACACCAAGATGAGGCCTCTTTCATCAAGCACTCAGATTTTACAGTTTAGCTTAAATAGTATTTGATTGTTCCTGCACAAACTTCTGGATTCCAAAGTGAATAAAACAGGTGTACCAGGGCTTAGTAACTCCAAATTTGGCATTTTAAGATCTTGATATAAAAAGACAACAGGGGTTAGTTAAATAGAGATCTTTAACTTAAATTCACAAAATCAAAAAAGCCAACAAAATGACTGACCACGAGTTGTAAAGGAAAATGCTGAATCCATACCCTGCTCACATGCCTGCACAAAACCAATCGGGTCAGGTAGGTTTTTCAGTAATGTGTCTATTTTTTCTTAAATAATCTGTTAGTTTGGGTTTTCAATTGACTTCAACTTTGACAAAACACAAAAATTAGATTTTTGTAACTTTGTCAGACTATACATAAGCTGCTTTAACAGGGCAATTAGCTGTTTTGTTTCTCCTTCCTGTCTTAACTGCCCTTGAAGGACTTAAAGTTTAAGCCTTCTTTCTTCTCTATGAAAAAGGAAAATGGCTCTGATTGATTAAAAGCTCTGGGTTTAATAGTAAGTAAGAAGGACTTTCCCCCCCCTCAAAGGACTTAAAAGAAAAGGGGTTTCTATCTACAGACAAATGTTTTTCAAAAACGGACAGTTAAGAGGAGGGTTTCCTCCAGGCCAGAAAATATTCCCTCAGGTGGAAGGGTAGATTGGTGGGCAGAACGAAAATGGGGAGCTGTAACACCCTAGAGAAGAAAGGACTATGAGAAAGTTCTAGGTAGAAGGCCTCATGATCAACACGGCCAGGACTCCTGCACCTCAAGTATGACATGAAGGCATAAATGACACCATGAGAAGTCGTGTTCGAATGCTCGGAAATGGGGAATAAGTGAATCATCATCCTTAGTACTACTTCATTCTTGCTAGCAAGGGCAAGTATTTTTGTAAGCATGAATAATCTGAGCCCAGAAACCTTGTTTGCTGTTCCTTTCATTGATGTGTCATCACCTAGCACCTCTACAGAGGCCACCTACCAGGACTGATGCTTGTCTGTGCTCCTAGACTCTATAAGACCTTACTCTGAGGGGGCAGCTTCCCTCTCAACATCTCAGGGCACCCACACTTCAGAAAGAGAATTTAGATGGAGCAACTGCAGACCCTATGAGCTAGGACAGAGATTAATGATGACTCCTCTATACCACTTACCTAGGAATTTATTTTGGTACCATGTAAGTAAGTGTAAATTCTTTAATTAACTTTATTGGATAGCACCCTGTAACAACTAGAAACTTCTTTAACTATGCTTTTCTCACAGGAAAGATTTTAATAATTATTCTCACTGGACCTTTCAATATAATGTTGCAATATTTAACATCTAGAGTCTTAAAAAGAACAAATCACTAATTTGTTTTTAGAAATGTTTTTTAGAGGAAACACAGCTTCTCCCTTCAGCTCCCAAAGTACTCTCTGTTCAGTTAGCAAGAAATCCCAACCATGGGAAGTGGATTTCTAGAACTAATTATAAATCAGTATCAATATTCTGATGATTTCCAAGAGAGATGACTAAGGAAAACTGCATCAAGATATAGGAGAAAACTATTGACTGCCTGAGTTCATTTCAGACACATTCTATCACAGGCCTGACAGTTTCCTCTTTGACCACTTCTAATGAAAAGGCACCATTGGGTCCTTCTCTTCATCAGCGGATTACCTAAAGATAGAGATACACTCTTCTACTCTCTAACTCAGGTAGAGATATTTCCAGAAAAATAGGGCAGTTTCTGCACTACATTCTCATCTCCTTTGATAATACAGTCTATTTTTTTCTTCTTTGGAAATACCAAATAATTAGCATTCTCAAAAGAGCTAGCAAATATTTATACTTACGCTCTCCATGTTTCCATTGCCCACCTACACCACTCCCTATGCACACATATATACATATATAACTATCACTCTTTCATAAAAACGTGAAAAAGTTAGGATCTTTCTATTTCTGGATAAATTCAGAGTAAATAGTCAGATAAAACTTTTCTTCATTCAATTTATTTGAATCTCGCAAATACATACATACAAAAAAAAAACAAACAAACAACAACAAAACCCCACAACACTGTCTGCAATAGGTCTGCTATTACAGTTTAATACAAATAAAGCAGGTAATATAATTTCCTTCATCTCAAGGTGAGTGTTCCCAAATAATCTAAGTCCTATCATTACTGCCTTTCCACTTTCTGTAAAGAGCATGATGCAGCTTTCCCACTCCTGCATACATAAAACCTACCAATAACTGTAGGCAATTGACTATATAGATACATTCCTCCCCCAGTTTATTGATCCTACTGCAATTTGGATGGATCTACTCTAGCTTCTCTTTGGAAATTGCTCCTGCTAAGGTTACTCAAGTCATTCTAATAAACATATTTTGGTCTTTTCTTTATTTGGGATCTCCCTTATACTCTTCTCATTTGCACATTCTCCTTAATTGACTTATGATTTCTCAATCTGTATTTCCAGTTCTAAAAGCCTCCTAAATATCTCTACTTGGAAGGGGTGGCGTGAGCCACAGGCAACTCCAACTCAACATGGCCTAACCATGTTTGGAGATCTTTCAGCTTTCTTTCCTTATAAACTTGCTCTTCTTGAATTCCCTGCCTTGGTCACTGGTACTGTCCACATGTCTCTTGGTATGATAAGAATGGCTACAAGAGGGATGAGGCATCTCACAGGGCCAGGAATGAGTCTGGGAGAGAAGTTTATCAAGGTTAAGGTGGACATCTAAATAAGGGGTGTGTGCACAGCTAAGAGCCAAATGGAAAGTGGACTCTGTGGTCCACAGAGAGTCTGACTGGATGCTAGAACGAAGGAGACCCAAAACCAGGAGTCTAAGTGCCAGAGAGAATGAAAGCAAGACAGGAAATCTGAGAAAACTGCTTAAAAAAGGCACAGTGAACTTGAAAAAGGCCATTTGTACCAGAATAGTGTCTGCAGGTAGGGAAAGGAGCGTCAGTGTCTTACAAAATACTTGCACACTTATATTACTTTTGAGCACTAAGTCTGTTACAGAGAAGAGAAATTGAGTAGCATACCCCGTGTCACAGAGTGAGAAAGTGAGGAAGCCTGGTCCCAAACCCAGGGTACTGACTGTAGGACCTAAGTTGTGTCTGCACCTGCATTCTATCTAAGTTTAGGATAGTCCAGAAGACTGAAACAACGGTAACCTCTAAAATGACATTGATATTTCAATTGCAGTTGTGCTTCCTGTTGTAATGTTTTCATTTTCTACTCTCCCACCTCTACTTGTGACAAACTATTTTTCAGTAGGCTCTTGCAATTTCCAAATAACACTTATTTGCATGAAAAGCAACCAAAAAATAATAGAAAGGAGAGCTGACATAATACCTGTAGGGTTAAGACTAATTCATTTTTGCCCTGGGCTCACTACTTTTATGACTATGGTTATCTTAAAATCTCTAATTGAAAACCACAAGTCAATCATCACAGAAGAAGAGACAAAATTTTCTTTTGTCTTTCAATGTTAGCCTTAAAAATGGATAACTTTATTATGATGTGTAATTCTTGGCAATTCAACTCATTTTAGAACATGATGGGCTGTGACTCTAGAATACGGTATTTACGAAGTGGAAGTTTAACAAAACAGAACAAAGAATAAATGTTGAATGAAATACCAGTTTCAAAAATCAAACTACAAATTATGTACAAACTAATTACCAATATTTTCCCTAATGGATTCTTAGGAAGGCAAACATAATCTCATTATTATACCACATTTCATAATTTGCAATAATTTATTATTTATAATACGCTTCTAAAGACAGTCATCTTTAGATGAACTAGCCATTATGCCCACCTAGACCGTTTAAAATTCCTGAAGTGTGGGATGAATTTTGTGTAATGAACAATTCTAACTGGATTTTTTTTTTTTTTTTTTGCTGTTGGAGAAAATTGATCTGCTAAACAAATGTTTAAAGTCAAATTATATTTCTCTCATGTGCAAAATATACTTTAAAATTATTTTTACTTTTCTTTTTAAAAATTAGTTTTAAACATTAAGAACCAGTGGGAAATGGAAACAACAAAATGAATCACATACAATAATGCCACTACCTAAATGTAACAGCTGTTATAATTTTTTTGGTATGTATTCTCTTCCAGTGTTTTTTCATATGCATGTATTTTATGTGGTGATAATACACAAGAACATAAATCACAGCTCATTAAATCATTCCCAATTTGCATTTATAGTCCTTTTGAGTTTCCAGTAACCACTGGCTTTTTTAAAATGCTTAGTGGATACAGAATATAATTGTTAATTGTTTTCCCAAGGGGAGAGGGAATGTGTTATCTTTATATATTCTAAACAAATATAAACCCAAATTGACATATGAACCATCTTTTGGATACACACTCTGATCTTCTCTGCCCTCCAATGTGGTTATATACATGTTTCCCCCATTGAGTGTCACTAAGCCTGAAAGGGCTCTGCTCCAAAAGTCCTGGGATGCTTTGTGTTAAGTGTTGCACACAAAAAATGGCTGACACCTGCAACTGTAATATAATACATCCCCATGTGTCCCCCTAATAGCTTGATAAAGAGGACAGACCATATTTCTAAAGCCCAAATGTTTATCTCAGTGTAGCTTTGAGTTTTGAAGTCAAGCTGACCTAGGTACAAGCTATGAATCTGTTCCTTACTGCTGTGGACAGGCAGCTATCTTGTTCATCTCCACCAACACATTCACATTACAGTCTATATGAATGGCACCCCCTGGAGTAGGGCAGTGTAGAGCCACTTACCTAGACCTCAGTGGGAATGTACTCAAGTTGTAAAAGATAGCTCCCCAGCCTCTAGGTAAATTGTTTAATCTCTGAGACTCATCTTCCAAATCTGTAAAACTGGAGAGTGATAATAGTACCTAATTTGTTGGGCTGTTGTATTAATTACAGGAGAGAATACTGCAGTAAGATATTTAGCAAAGTGCCTGAATGTAGTAAGACCTCAGTACACACTAACTCATATCATAGTTTTTCCAAAAATGTATACTTTTCAAAAGAAGGATTTAGAAAAATTAAGTTCTTTTGCATGCTTTTCTATTATATGGTTGGTTTTTGTTCTCAATTACTATATCGGTCTACTCAGAATGGAAGAACGGCATGAAAATGAATAGAACAGAATAAGCATCTGCTCATAATTTCCATCTCTGAACCTAAAGGATGATCTGATTTTATTGTAAACCAGAGTCACAGATCATCCCTAAATTAAACTGCTTATAAGCCAAAGGCTTCTGAGAAATCAGCTGTGGGAATCTCTTTTAGCTTGGATGGGATTCAGTGAGGCCACAAACTACAGCAGGGACTCCATAGCTAAGGAACCAGGAACAATTGAGGATAGAGACTGGGTAGAGAAAGAAGACATGCAGGGTTGATGAAGTTCAGAATGCTGTGAGAGGAGTCTGAAAGGGGGCTGTATTCAGGAATGGTCACAGAAAAAGAGGGTGAGTACAGTCATGAGAGTCTATAGAAATATCATTCATAAATCTCATAAACACTACTGAATGGCACTATATGTGAATTCCTGGGAGTAAAGAAGGAAATGAACATAAGCATCACTTATTCTCATGAGGCTTAACTACTTTTGTTTGTATCCTGGGCATGGGATGACATTAGATTGAATCAGAGTAAAGACTATCACCAGAATAGACAAAGAACTGAGGTTCCAGTCCAATCATGGATCTCGAAGCCACTCAGAAGCTTCCTAAAACAGTGACAAATTTCTGAGGTTATCTAGCATAATTCCTCTAGTGGGTTATAAAACAGGAGGGAAGGAGAAACACTGTGAGGTCAACCAGCACATCTTCCCCTGCTGCCTCTCATTCCAACCTCACAGAGACTGCGAATGGGTCCAACTATCTGAGGACTGAACTAAGAAATTGTGGTGGTAGAGGGGGCATAAAAGAATGGCTCAGTTGGATGTAGCTTAACCTATGATGAACTCCCTCAAGGAACCAGTCTATAACAGATCAAACTAGATTTTCAGACTTGCAAATTGAGAGAAGACTATTCAAAAAGAGAAAAATGAATCTGAAAGTGGACAATATGCTGCAAATTAAGAGCTATTTTGTACCTAAAGTCTTTTCCACAGGATGACAGTTTAATCACATTGATTCCTCAGCATAAAATGAAGTTTTGTCAGATCCATTTTAATCGTAACTTCAGCCATCCTACTGCAGTTCTGAGATAGAAGATAGCCAACTCCGTTAGAACAAACTCAATTTGTCCTTTACATTGTCAAAATGTTCTTGTCTTAGGTGAGAAGCTCCAATAATCATGCACAAATTTCTTTATAAATTACTTATCTTTCAGATGCTGTATATACCATTTCACCATGTTTCCTTTTATAAGTTTGTAGGACATGATTCATGTCATATTTCTAGAAGGCCAAAGCTAAGTGAATATGCTTCGATATAGTAACATTCAAGGTTGCAATTAATCTTGCAAGCTTCATTTAAGGAAGGTATAAAGTAGAACAATAATTCACTCTAAAGTCATTGGTTTAGGCCCTTGAAGTCATTTCTCATTTTAGCAACAAAGAGGATTGTTTTCTGAGAAAAAATAAAAGTATACACATGATACTTGTAATACTAATGTAATATGTTCAACTCTCCTATGGAGAACTTTATCCATCTGCAAAGTTCCTGCTTTTAGATCAGGCAGAATGGTCTGCCAAGTTAATATTTCTACACAGTGGTGGAGAGGGGATGTAGCATGGAAAACAAAGCTTGAAGGGTAGTAGCTAATGAGGGTCTACATTCCAAAAGAGGAAGAAGATAATGAGAGGTTGGTTAAAGATTTCAGGACTTAAGGGCTTATTCAGAGCCAGTTCTAGGCATAGTTAGTTAAGGTGGTTAAAGATTGTTTAGTCAAGAATTGTTTGGTTATAAGAGACCCACTCCAGTGAGCTTAAGAAAAAGGTGTGTGCGTGTGCATGTGTGTGTGTGCATATGTGGGTGTGAGTGCACACATGTGCAAACACATACACACACACACACACACACACACACACACACAAAGACTCAAGGGAAAGAAGCACAGTATGGTCTCACAAAAGAATGGAACCACCTCTGGAAAATATTTTTGTCTCTTTATGACCATGTGATCTTTATCTTTGTTCCTCTCAAGGTTTCCACTTTATTTTATTCTCTATCTCTTTATTTTACAGGTTGGCAGCCTGGCTTTCCATAATTTGAAATGCAAAGGCCAAAATGGCAACAGGCCTCAGATTTGCATCATTTCCTTTTCTAAGGCTGCCACAGACTCACTAGAACCTCTGAATCCCAAATCAAAATTCTTATAAGAGAGACTCTAATCAACTGGGGGCAGATTCTCTGAGAAGAAATATTGAGAAGGGGTAGCAATAGTTAACAGAAGAAATGATTTAAGAAACACAATGGCAATTTCTTTATGAATTTTTTTCTCCTCTGCTTGCTATTTAATTATAATCACTCTTTTACTTCTTTGAAACAGACCAGAGAGTACTGTTAAGAGATACATGCATCATCTTACAGAGGTAAATATATTAACCCACTAGCATCCATTTTAGGATCCTATTACAAACGAATCAGGTAAAGCAGTTAATAACCTATCCAGCCAATAACCAATGACCTCTAAAGTCCCTGAAGGGAAAGTGTCAAGGACAAACAAAATTTGATTGCAGTTAAGGAGAAAGACAAAATGGTTAGAGTTGAATCGTTACCTAGAGGATGTAACAGATGGATACCTACAAGCCTGACATGTTTCATCTAATTATGGGATGATGCAAACTTCCATTCACCCCTATGTCTTTGCACATAGTCACATTTACCTTCTTTTTTACCTTGCTAACTCCTACTCTCTCCACAGCACTGTCATGGGTTGAATTACATCTCCCCAAAAGATATGCTGAAGTCCTAACTCTAGGTACCTGTGAACGTCTTATTTGGAAATAGAATATTAAAGATGCATTCAAGTTAAGATGAGGTCATATTAGATTAAGGTGGCCCTACACTCAATGAATGATGTCTTCACAAGGAGAGGGAAATTTGCAGACACGGACCATATACAGGAAGGAAGGCTATGTGGCAACAGCAGCAGAGATGGGAGCCATGCTACAAGCTAAGTAATACCAAAGAGTGCTAATAGTCACCAGAGATAAGAAGAGTTAAGAAAGAATTTCTTCCTAAAGCCTTCCATCATAGAATTATTTTGGACTTCTAACCTCCAAAACAGTGAGAGAAAAAATCTGTTATTTTAAGCCACCAGTTTGTGGTAAATTGTTATGGAAATTATAAGAAATGAATACAAGTTCTATGCTCAGGTGTTGCTCCCACTGGGTTTGCTTCCCACACAACATTTGCTATAGATTGAATATTTGTGTTCCCTACAATTTCATATGTTGAAATCCTAACCCCTATGTAATACTATAGGAAAGTATGGCCTTTGAGAGGTGATTAGGTCATGAAAAAATAAAGAAGCCTCAGGTTGGTTTTACACATTTAACTCTTCATAGAAACCTTTCCAAATAAAGTAATTGTAATTCATGAATTCAGAAATGTGGTACAAACACAGACGAAGATAAATCAGCACATGAGCCATCTGAGGCAGGCAGATTCATGGGGAAAATTAGAAACTGTCATCAGGAGAGTTAATGGGAAGTCCACCAATCCTCATTTTCAGACAGGATAAATGGAGTAGGATGCTTCCTACCCCATTCGCTCTCATATAATGTCTGCTCCTCTAGATGAGGGTGGTGGTTCCATTTACCCTTCAAGCATACATTGGCTGTGATGATGCCATTTTGAGATATCTGCTATTAATTTTGGACATGTTTTCCTTTTTCTAAATAAAGAAATAGCTAAGAGATTCTCTATGCTATGTAGGAATATTAGTTCTCTCTAGTGTGAATAATCACTACTTAATGTTAGACTGTTCTTCAGATAAGTGGCACAAATTATCTTGCTGGGTGGCACATAGCTCAGGGGGTGCTGGGCAGATAGTCTCATCAGCACATTAAATGGCATAATTACACATTCTATAATGTATGTCATTGTGGTACTTGGGTGGGCAGAACATATTTTTATCTATTTTTATTGCACTCAAAAGAGCTTCAACTTCTGGAACAAGATTCTAAGCGCAGTCTCTGAGAATCGTTCTTCCATTGTACTTGTTGTGCTCACTTAACCAAGCTTCTGAAACTTATTTCTCATATCCAGTTCCTTGCATGGTAAACATCAGAGTTCCTTTCCTAACTGTCATTCCATTTTTGATGACTATCCTAATCCAGGTCAGAGACTGGTTTAGGAATGAGTGTGTAACACAATTCTGGCTCATGAGGTGTAAGAGAAGTTTGCTGATATGTGTGAGATGTACATATTCTAGGAATCGTGTCCTTGGTCCTAACAGAGAGCCATAGGAAGAGACAGTCTCCCTTGTGCCTGTAGGCCTGAAATTGCTGCAGCCCTCTTGCTACTTAAGGAAGAAAGCTTCACCAAGATGGCAGAGTAGAGAAATGAAATAACTCAGGTCCTTAGTGACAACTTTGAGCCGATGAATCAAAGAACTCTGTGGTATCCTCTACTGGGAGACTTACCATTAATATGAAGT
Source organism: Rousettus aegyptiacus (assembly GCF_014176215.1). Classification (NCBI taxonomy): domain Eukaryota; kingdom Metazoa; phylum Chordata; class Mammalia; order Chiroptera; family Pteropodidae; genus Rousettus; species Rousettus aegyptiacus. The sequence goes on from NW_023416284.1 coordinate 126,045,019, forward strand.
AAAATATTTTCTTATTATGTCAGCCTGATTTTATATTATTTGCATCTGAAGGCAATTCAAGCCACTAAACTCTGCTTCAACAACATTGAATAAATGGTAGGCCAATGACTAAACTGCAAATCAATAGCTGAGTCACTACCTGTAACGGACATGTCTTTTTCTGCCTACACTTTCTTTGATATCCTTTCCTTTCCAATTCTTATTCCATGCAATTCCAGGGACTTATCTCAAGCTCTTCCTCCACAGAGATCTGTGACCCATGATCTGGCCACTGATACTGCCCTAACCACCTAGCCGTAGTGATTGGAGCCTGACAGACCAGGATGGGTTTATGACCCAAGCAAGGCCAATAAGCAGCATCACCAGGAATCTTACTTTAATTGTTAGGAAAGGAAGCTCTTTTTTCAGCTAGAGTTGCTAAACTATTACATTATAATCTTAGAATTTCCAATGGCCAATTTGCTATCACATGGAAAAAGCCTGAATGCGAATGGAGCTGACACAGAGGAAAATAATGGAAAAAGCTACAGAAAGAGAATGCATCTGCTATAATAACACCTGTGTTAGTCCATGTGAGCTACATAACAAAACACTATAGGCTAGGTGGCTTACAGAACAGGAATTTACTTCTCACAGTTACAAAAGCTGGGAAGTCCAAGATCAAGACACTGGCAAGTTTGGTGTGTAAGGAACACTAGCTTCCTGGTTAGAGATGGCTATCTTTTCACTGTTTCTCACATGGCAAAAGGAGTTCCTGGAACCTCTTTTATAAGGGCACTAATCCCATTTATGAAGGCTTTATCCTCATGACCTAATCATCTCTCCCAAAGGCTCTACCTCCTAGTACTATCACATTGTTGGGGGGCGGGGCGGGTAGGGGTAAGATATCTACATAGGAATTTGGGGGGACACAAACATTCAGTCCATGGCAACACTGATCCCAATTCTTCAAGAAGCTCAGCTCTACACTTGGACTTTTCAGGGACATAAGCCCGGAAGGTCCTGTTGGCTTAACTAAGTTTACACTGGTTTCTTCACTTCCAATCAAAAGAATCCTAATTAATACAAAATCATATTGATGGCTACCATTTTCTGAACATCAATTATATTCCAGCATATTATATCATTATTTCTAGGCTCACAGTGACTCTAGAATGTAATATGTATCACTTTACAGATGAAAAAGTAGAATCTCAGAGGGTTTGAACATGCCCACTTCACACAATATCAACAAGCAGAGCTGAGTTTCAAACTCCGCGGACAGTGCGCTTTCCCCTGTACCACCTCTCATCACTGGTATTGGCGACATCCACACTGCATTTCAGAGAGCCCATACTTCTCTTTGAAATTTGTTTATCTTTTGAATAATAATTTCTCTTTTTAGTAAAATACAGTGATGGATTCAAATTTCTGTTACTCCCTCTCCCCTCATTTCCCAGTATTTCTTATTCATAGATGGAGCTACTTGATGGAACACTTGCAATTTCTCATTTTTTTGCTTTTGCTGTTTTCTTCTCCTGGAATTCCCTTCTGTTTCTACATAATCAAATTCTATGCATCCTTGATGATGCAGTTCAAATGCTACTCTTTTCATAGATCTCTAATCCTCAAGGTGAAAACTACCTCTTCGACCTTTACTTTCACTACATGTTCTTTTATAATGGCAATAGCCTTTTACCTCTTAATAAAGTTATTTGACTTTATTAAGGAACTGATAAAGTCTATAACTTTATTAAGAGACTTTTATCCCTTAGTAGAATATTTGATTCAACTTCACATCCTCATAGTATTTAGCATGGTATGATTCTATAAATGCTGAATGAGTGAACGAATGAATGAAAGGCATTTATAGTCCCATCTTCACAACTTTAGGGTCATATGGGAAGTCTGGAGGTTATTAGTACATGGCGGTCTTTGAACCGCATTTAGCAAGTAACTTGAATAAGGGAGGCAGCCAATAATAAAATGACTTAAACTTAGCATAATACCTAGTCCCTAGAAAGTGAAAACAACTTTATTATTGAGCTATATTCAATGTCTCATTTTACATTAGTGGCATACATTAGTTGAGTTGTATCAACCTTCCTATTTATATTTTTTATGTTTACTTACACTGATAGTTGTTATAGTAAAACATGGCTTTGAATTCTTATTCATGATTTTTTGTGAATCTATTCTCTCAAGGACTTTATCTCTCAGACTATGGTTTGCCTCTTCACAAGAAACCTCAGTCCTTCATTTTAAGAGTGTGCTTTCTACTAACAATAGGTTCTCCAAGTAAAAATCAATTCTATTCTTGATTGATACTGCCCTGTGCCTAAATTGTTTCTGTAAAAAGAATGACTTACCGTTACTTTTCTAACATTTGCTTCTCTGTGATTACACAATTTGGACTCATATTAATATATCTGGCCATATTTAATTAACTCTTACAGATTAGTTCACTCATATGTATTTTTACTTCAAAACCATCTTTACAACTTTATGTTAAATAAATGTCCTTATCAGCTAGATTAAAAAATGGAAGAAAGTTTCCTTTGTCCAAAAATAACCTCTAGAAGACAATTTTCATATCAAATGTGTCATATCATAAAGTAAATTTAAAATACCATACAATATTGTGTTTTAATATTTTAATATTAAAATTACACTATGATTAGTGTGTTGAGAGAGTTTAGAAAGTTAATTATAAAGGCTCAGTCAAGCCATGTTGCATGCTTTCTCATATATATTGTAGGTACATTTTTAGGTAACAGTATTTGACTAACTTTTTCTAGAATTTTTATATATCTGAGCTATTTTATAAAACTGTAAATGTGGACAGAATAATTGGCATATAAAAATATACTAATCAGGAAAAAAATACCCAAAGCCGATATTATAACTAGTTGTATGTCATTTATGTATATAAGAATAACCTCGTCCTTGACACATGATTAACACAAATGATGGAAGATTTCAAGCTTCCTATCTTCATATCTGAAAAGCAAAATCATGAAAGCAAACTTGTAATTACCAGCAGGGAATTCTTAACCAGGTGTTGATAATCAAGTTCCTCCTCTTTACTTATGTACGGCCATATTCCTAAAACATGTTTTTTGATAAAAGTTTTTAAGGATCTCTTAAAATGATGGCCTACTTATTTGAATATACTTATCTCTCCTTTCCCTCCTCTCCTTTCTTCTCTCCTCTTTCCCCTTTCCCTTCTCCCGTCTCCCATGTTTCTTCTTCTTTTTTTTTTTTTTTTTAAAGAGTCCTTGACTTTTGCAGTGTTATGCTGACAGGAAAAGTGAACATGAAGCCCACATGTATTTTTCATTCTTTTCCTCTCCCTCTTTTTTCACTGCCCGAACCACAGGATGAATTTTCTTTTTAACAACTCACATCGCTGCAGTTTAAACTTTGGGAAACCAAAGCTATTTAAGAATTTTCAGGATGGTGTTGTTCAACTATTAGGTGATGAGGGAAATCTGAAGCATCCTAAAGTGTTTAAGTTATTTATTTTTCATATGCAGTCTTAACAGAAACATTTTTCTTAAAGTAAATCCTTGCACTGAGTTTCACTCAATCTCAAATCCTTTAAGAGGAAAAAAAAAATCTCTAGTTCATGGAAATGAGAAATAATATCTTAATTCATGATAGTGGGAAGCCAGCACTCAAAGCTTCTCCTTCCCACACTTGACTAGTTATGTAGACACAAGCTAGTGCTACATGTCTTCAGGTTTCAGGAATTTCTTACACACATCCTAAAATTGATAACTCCATGATTCCACAGTCTAACTCGAGACTCCCACAAATTACTGGAGTAAGTAGATTATGAAACTTCCCTTTAAGCATTAGCAGATGGTTAAGTCTGTATTAAGGAGCTTATGATCTTGTTGGTCACTATCATTTCCAGAAGAAAAGTAAAGTTACCACAACTTATAGTCTTATTTGCTGTATAATGCTCAGCTCTCACTGCCACTTGAACAGCTAAGTATCTCTGAACATCCCCAGAGGCAGAGTGATTTTTTTACCTATCTTATTTTCTTTATCAACAGTGCTTCAGAGAATTTAACAAATATTTAAAATTCAATATTAAAAAAGTTAAAGTCACATTTCATATCATGTTTATTTGCACCCCAACAAATTGTGCAACTATTAGCGTGTTTTATAAGTTGGCTGTTATGTCACTAAATATTATGATCTAACAGCCCTCACATAAATGGTTCACAGCTTTCTTTCCCCTATAGCTATGGCTGATGTTTCTAGTGCCTGTCACTTTAGCTGCAGGGCTAAAGCATCCAATAAACAAGAGGCCTCTATAACTGACTGACCTCCCACATAGATTCAGAAAGACAGAGATCCATGTCCACAGCATCACAACCACATGTCCCACATGTGTTGCAAACACTGTTTGAAAATGCTTTGCATGACATCACAATCTCACTACCAGTAATAAACTGGAGTACCATTACCTATTAGGGAAAAATAGAAGTGCATATCAATGTTATAAAGGAGCCACACGTAGAAAATAATGCTTGAACTGTTTAAGGACAAAAAGTCTCTCAGCACTTAAAGAAGATACACCAGGGTAAGGCATTCTGATAAAACTTGACTTCAAGTAATCAGCCCTTCAGAAATGTTCAACCCTCAGATTATCAGGAGCATTTTTCCCTCTGCAAGTGTTCCTTGCTTTTCTATTTGTATATGAAAATCATGAATATCACTGCATTACATTAAAAACAAATTTTAAATCAAAATAGTCATTTGTGCTCTTCTGTCTCACATATAAGTAATATAATAAAGCTTATTTTATATACTTACATTATGAAGTACAGCCCTTCTTCTTTGGAAAATATACATGCAATTTTGATTTGATGTTAATATGTTTTAGAAGACTATGCACATTTTACAGGATAATTATCTCATTATGTTTATGTATTACCAAGACAAAAAAATTACTAAGACTATCAAAGACCTTAATCTTTATAATTAAGAGCTTGCCAGTATTTTTATTCTCTCATGTATTTCCAAAGCATTCTTATGCTTATCTGTATTATGACACTCATCAAACTGTATTATAATTGTGTTTTTTATGTTTCTTCACTAGACTAGAAATATTTCATAGGCAAGGACTTTATAATATATATTCATTATTCTAATCTCCATGTATTACCTGAGACAGAGATGATAGATGATAGATAGATAGGTAGATAGATAGACAGACAGACAGACAGACAGATAGGGATTCTGTTCTGTAGACTTAATCTCCCAAAATCAAATGAATGATAATCAAGTTCCATACTTTTGATAATCATGGTTAAATAATGTCTTAAGTAGAAAAAGCAGGAACTAGAAGGTACCTAAGGATAAGGACAACAAAAATTTTAAAATGGTAAAATAGATTTCTAGGGGATCAATTTAAATTCACATAATTTGTTTATAATAAGTGTTTACAGGGAGGCTAGACTGAGAAAGTACAACACACAAGGGACAAAAGAGGGGAATATAGTGACAGTATCATTATTCCTTTGTGAGTTCAAAAACAAGTCAGACAATGTAACTAGAAGTTACCATAAACACTATAAAATATGGAAATATGTAAACTTGGATCACTAGAACTGTAAGATAACTTCAGAATTCTTTAATAATATGCCAAATTTAGAGACATTGTCACTTTGTGCTAACTGTAACAATATTGTCACTGTCTTGATAATGAAGAGATAGAAGTTCATTACCTGAGGACACAGAAAAAAATGACCCCAATCTTTTTCCATATAAAATTCACTGCCCTTACAACAACGATATTTCTAGCCTTGCTTTCAATCTCTCTGTCTACATATGAGACTCTTCTTGGTGTTTGGAAGTGAAATACAAAGGGATGCCAGTACCTTACACTGGAAGCTCTGCAGACTTAACTCTTCCTACCAAAGGGAGGAGTTATACTGTGTTCAATTTTCTGTCCAGAAATTATGGGTCTAAAGTAAAATGTAACTGTAAATGCACTTTTTCAACACACTGACAGCTCATTCAAAATCAAAGCTATTTTTAGCATTTATAGCTTATTTCCTTCTTCCTGTAGGTTATTCTTGTATTTTTTGGATTATAGGATAAAAGAATTCCTTGTTATCATGAGGCTCTGGCACAGTCTTGCTTATTTTTCGTACTTCCACCCTTTGCACTCCACACCCAAATGACTTACATATGTCTGCCTAAGTATCTTGGCTCATTCTATATTCCTAGTTCACAACTTCCACCCTTTTCTCCCTGGCTGTGAAACCAATGAATCCTACCAATGCATGCAGGCCCATATCATTCCCATCTCCTTTGTGAAGCTTCCTGGTCTACCCTAGCCTATAGGCATCACTCCTTCCTCTGAACTCCTATAGCATTTCTGTTCACAAAACTAGTATTTTCAAACACTGCTTTCATCATGAGGTAACTTTTCATGTATGTTTTATTTTTCTCAGGTAGACAGTAGGTTCCTTGAAGATAAGGGCCATATTTGATTTTTTTTTTTTTTTTGGTTTTATTCCACAGCATATATATACACATACATCTTACAGTCAGTGCTAAATAAATATTTGTCGATTGATGAGTTAAACAGGCTAAAGAAGATATGTTTAGGAATAAAACTATAATGAAATCTGAATGCAGATATTAAATGAATATTTCTGCTTCAGCAATTTAAGATTGTGTGTGGGTGTGTGTGTGTCACAGAGAGGCAAAACTTATATAACTTAAGGCAACATAGCATGAACTCTCATGATATAAAAAGCCAGTCCAGATATTTTTAACAAAAGTGGTTTGATTGAGCTTTATTGGGTGACTTTTTTAAGTATTTCAACCTAAAGATGCTATATTTTTTATCAATAATTAATGAGAAGGGAAAGGATTCATTAATAAGTGATACTGATAGTTAGGTAATAAATAACAGATATTTATTTGCACTAAAGTGCAGATAGTTTTAGCAGTTAGATTTTTTAAATCAGAAAAATAAATGAATATTTAATAATCTAATAAAATACTTTCTTTCTAAATTTAAAACACTAGGAATCTTTTGAAAAACCTCCCAGATTTAATTATGTAACAATCTTTAATTCTCCATGTGAATTTAAAAATTAGCAAACATTTAAAAACCAAAAATAAACTAGAACAAATTTTCTTATTAAATCTGACAGATGAAATTGTTTATAAAAATAGATATTGTGGGTATTATATAGGGGAAAGAATATAAATTTTGGAATTATAGACTAACCTAGGATGAAATTTGTTAATTACTAATTGTATGGCTTTGGGCTAATTACTTAAGTGCTCTGGGCTCCTTTTTCTTATTAACAAATAAGGAATGAAAGATCTCCCTCAGATTGCACTTTAAATAAGGTAAGTATGTAAGTATCTGGGACAATGCCAGGTAAATAGTAGTCACTTAATAAATAGTACTTTTAGATTTATTACAGAAAAAAATCATTCATGCTTAATAAAATAAGGCCTCTAGAATATAAGCTTCTTAAGTTTTTTGACTGCTTTGTATTATTACTGCCTAGAACAATATCAGGGACATTAACATTCAATAAATATTTGTTGAATGAGTGAATAGGCAGACCACTAAAAATCCCACATAGATAAATAAGATAACCATGCAGTGGTCAATTAGTCAACAGACCCATGAAAAATTGCTCATTTTCATTGTATCAGATAAATTAAATATTAAAACAAGGTATTATACCCACTTCCACCCTCTCAATTACTATTGGGCCTTCTCCGATAGTAATTAACAGTGTTAACGAGACTATAGTAAAAGGAAAACTTTTCATTTATTGCCTGTGGCAGTTTAAATTGATATAACCCTTTTGAAAACAGTATTAGAATGAATCAAGAGTCTTAAAAATGCTCATATCCCATGGATCCACTAATTTACCTTTTGATGTATCATTAAAAATCATCCTAATTATGTAAAAGATTGCTGTACAAAGTTAGTTAAATGCAATGGCATTTTTTTATAGTAGGAAAACACAAAAAAATACCTAAGTGCAGGCTATAAACTATGCTACATTTATTGGATACAATATTTTGCAACCATTAATACTTGTTCTGTGAATATATAATAATATGATGTTGGGAAAAATGCAGAATACAAAATTATACATACATACACATGTTTGTATACATTATATATGTATGTTATGCATGGTTATAACTCTGTTCCCAAATAATTATTTAAAAATAAGATTAAGATGAATAGAAGGAAATACACTAATTAATACATGACAAAGTAGTTTTGTTTGGGGCTATAATAGGATTGGAGGAATTTTTTTCTAGTCTTTGACTTTCTGAATTTTACAAATTTTATTTTTTTTAAATACACTAATTTTATAATAAAAAAATTTTAACATTTTTTCAGCATCTACTATTTTGCATAATGTGCAGCTATACAGACAAGGAGTAGAATATATTTAGCTGACTACCAAGCTTGGTAATTTTTCAGAAAAGCTTCTATTATTTGTTAAATAATATGTGAATGCAGAAAAGGTCTTTTCTTGCTATTTGTACCAAATTACAATGAAAATTCCATCTAAGAAATGGAAACATATGTTCTCATTCACTAAAAAAGAAAAATAAAAGACTAGTTCATAATCCCCATTCTCAAACTACTACAGGTACAAAGAAATCTTTATAATCATTAAAGTTTATTTTTTGTTTTTCCGTTTTCTTATCAGACATATAAAAATGTGCCCTTCCAAGAAGTAAACTGTTAAGTTAGGAGATTTTTGTTGTTTTTCTTGTTTATTTTTAACTACATGTAAAATAAGAATGAAACTTTTTAATTAAAAAATTATAAATGAATACTTCAATGCTCCACATTTGCCCTTAATAGGTTTCATGTTATGTTTTAAAAAATTTGTGAAATAGTTATTTATTTTTAAATGTATTTATTTAAATTAGTTTCAATTATACAGTACATTGGTTAGACATTTATATAGTTCATAAAGCAATCCCCTCAGCTGTTCCCTCCTTCCCCTGGCCCTCCACCTAGCCTTCATACTAATGGTAACTGCATTCCCTATGCCATGCTCCCCATCGCCATGGCCAACTATCAATGACTAAGTTGTACCTCTTTAACCATTCTCCCAGCCTCCCAAATCCACTCCATTCTGTCCATCACCAAATTGTCCACTATTTTTGTGAGTCTGTTTTTGATTAGTTTATTCTTTTTGTTCCTTAGATTCCACATATAAGTGAAATCATATGGTATTTATCTTTCTCTGTCTGACTTATTTCACTCAACGTAATAACCTCTAGGTCCATCCATGTCATTGAAAATGGTAGGATTTTTTTTAATAGCTGAGTAATATTCCATTGTATATATGAACTATAATTTTTTTATCCAATCATCTGTTGATAGGCATTTAGGTTGCTTCCATATCTTGGCTATTGTAAATTGTGCTGCCATGAATATTGGAGTGCATAGATCTTTATGAATTATAGTTTTGGTTTTCTTTGGATAAATACCCAGAAGTGCAATTGCTGGGTCAAACAGTATATCCATTTTTAATTTTTTGAGAAACCCCAAGACTGTTTTCCATAGCAGCTGTACCAATTTGCAATCCCACCAACAGTGTATGAGGGTTCCCTGTTTTCTTCATCCTTGCCAACACACGTTGTTTTGTTGTTCTTTGATTAATTGCTGACAGCTATTCTGACAGGTATGAGGTGATATCTCATTGTGGTTTTAATTTGCATTTCTTTGATGGTTAGTGACCTTGAGCATCTTTTCATATGTCTATTAGCCATCTGTATTTCCTCTTTGGGAAGTGTCTGTTTAGGTCTGCTGCCCATTTTTGAATTGGATTGTTTGTTTTTTTGTGTTGAGTTGTATGAGTTCTTTATATATTTTGGATATTAACCCTTTATTAGATATTAACCCCTTATTATAGTCTTAGTGAATATGTTCTCCCAAACAGTGGGTTGTCTTTTGTTTTGTTGATGGTTTCCTTTGCTGTACAAAAACTTTTTAGTTTGATGTAATCCCCTTTGTTTATTTTTTCTTTTGTTTCCCTTGCCCAAGGAGATATATCTGAAAAGAAATTACTGTTAGAAATATCAGAGACTTTACTGCCTATGTTTTCTTCTAGAAGTTTTATGGTTTTGACAGTTGTTTATTTTATAAATAAAGTAGAAGCACTTAAGGGAAGGGAAATGAGTTTGACTCAGGCATTTATAGCACAAGCATTTGTGACCATGAAAATATTTTTAAATGTGGAGAACATCACTTAAGAGCATTGTGGAAATGAATATGAGAAAACACGAACTTCCAAAGATAGCTGAAGAAGACCTAAGTTGACTGTATCTGTATCTGGGAATCAGCAAAACAGCAATGCCTGTGGATATTCATATGTAGTCTTACGACTACCATGTAGAGCCTCTCTTGGAGGAAATAAAGCTGAACTGAAACAAGATTATTGTCCAAGCTACAGGTATTCTTTGAAGATACAAAATGTGAGATAAAACAGGAATCCATAGTTTACAGGAGAACCTCACTCTATTCTCTTATGTGTGGGATTTGACCACTAGTGCATAATAAAGGTGAATATATAACACTGGAATGCTGGCAAAGAAGTTAATAGCTTCTTGGCTTCAAAAAATACTTGTCTCGAATTTTGCTTCCTGTTAATATTCTTAAGTATTAAAAATTTTTTTTTGATAACTGTTGTTCCCCAAAAGTTCACCTCTATCTGGACTTCAATAACAATAGATGATTTTTGCATTTGTAACTATACATACAGGCTCTCACACAAACTCACACAGATGTAGTCATATACTTCTTTGTGTGATTGGCCTCTTTTGTTCAACAGTTCGTGAGATCCATCCATCTGCTGCATGTAACAATAGTTCATTCTTTTCATTGTATTATTTTTTTTTGTATGATGTTACACAATTTTTAAAATCCATCCTACTATTGATGGACACTTGTTTTTTTTCTTGCCATTTCTACCTATTACAAAGAATTTTGCCATATAAATTCATGTGCATGTCTTTTGGTGAAATACGTATGCTCTCATTTTATCCCTCTAACTTGACGATGTAGGTATTACATCTGTTGGATGTATGAGTAGGAATGAAATAGCTGTGTTCTGTTTTAGTAGATTAGTAGAAAACTGTGAACCAGTTTTCCAAAGTAGTTTTGATAATTTGCATTCTCATGCACCAGTCCTTCAGCATCCTTTTCAACACTTGGTGTTGTCAGTCTTTTTATTGTTAACCATTCTGGTGGGAGTGGAACAACTGTCTCATTGTGGTATTAATTTGCATTTCTCTGATGGGTAATGAGCTTGAGCAAGTTTAAATGTCTGTTCTAGTTGTTTGCCTACTTTTCTACTGAGTGTCTTTTTCTTATGAATTTATAAAAGTTATTTATATATTCTCAAGATGAGTCCTTTGTTATCTTGAGATGACAATATCGCAAATACTGTTAGATTTTTGTATCATATATATTCTCCACTCTGTTACTTGCTTTTTAATCCTCTCAATAGCATCTTTTGATAAACAGAAGTTCTAATCTTAATATAGTTCAATTCATTAATTTGGTTTTATGTATTAGTGTCTTTGTATCCTGTTTAGGGAATCTTTAACTACTCCAAGGTCATGGAATTATTCTTCTTTGTTTTCATTTAGAGGTTTTATTGTTTTACTTATTACATTTACAGCTATGAGTTATCTCAAACTAATTTTTACACATGGTATGAGATAGGGGCTTACATTAATTATATCTAAATGGAAATGCTTTTCTCACTGTACTTCAATGTCACTTTTTTCATAAATCTAGTAATTGCATATGTGTAGCTCTCTAATGGTCATTTATTTGTGTGCTAACATCAAATCACATATTAATTTAGTTTTATAGTAAATTTTGATATCTGTAAGTCTTCCAGTTTTGTTCTTCATTAAGATTATCTTGGCTTCTCTTGGTCCTTCGCATTTCGTCAAAAATTTCAGAATCTGCTTGTCAATTTTTGAAAAAAAAATTATTTTACTGGGATTCGGATCAGTTTTATTGAATCTATATGTCAGATTATAGATAACTGGCATTTCACAACGGTGATGCTTCCTATCCATGAATTTATTATAGCTCTTCATTTATTCAGGTCTATTTCTGCTTAAGAAAGCTTTAGCAGCATTCAATGTAGAGGTCTTACATATATTTGTTTATATCTGTTTCTAGGTATTTGATATTTATTGATGCTACTGTATATGGTATAATTTTAAATTTCACATATAAATACATTTTATACATTGACCTTGTAATTGACCTTGTAGTTAGTGACCTTGCTAAATTTAAAAACTAATTCTAGTTTTTCTATTGATCTTTTTAGATATTTCTATGTACATGACTGTGTTGTCTGCAAATAATTAGTTTTATTTATTTATTTTCAATCTTTATAACTTTCATTTATTTCTCTTGCCTTATTTCATTAGCCACACTCTTCACAACAATATATTAAAATTAAATAGAAGTGATGGATGGTCCCAAACTTAGGGGAAAAGCTTTAAATATCTTACCATTGAGTATAATATTTGCTTGGATTCTCTTTTAGTTACTCTTCATTAGATTAGGGGAGTTTCCTCTGTTCCTTGGATGCCAGAATGGGTTCTAATTTTCCTTTATTTAAAAACTGTGACTGGGCATTGAATTTCATCCAATGCTTTTTCTGCATCTATTAAAAATCATGTTATTTTACTTTTTAATTCTGAAAATATAGTACATTACATCAATTAAATTTTGTATGTTAAATGACTTTTGCATTTTTGGAACTAATCTAACATTGACCTGTGTTTTCCTTTCTCATAACAACCTTGTCAGGTTTTATTATCAAGGTGATACTGACCCAATAGAGAAAGTTAGAAAGTGTTCATTCTTTTTCGATTTGCTGGGAGAGTTTGGTACAATTAGTGCTACTTCTACTTTAAATATTTGGAGAAACTCCTCTATGGGTGTTGGGATATTTCTTGGCACAAAATCTTTAAATTAAAGATTCAATTTCATTATTTGACATAGTACTATCATGGTTTTCTATGTATTCCTGTGCTTTTTATAGTAAGTTGTTTTATAGTAAGTTTTCGAAAGCTACCTGGATTAGTTTCTAACTACCTCTTGCCTACATTTCAATGTAGTTGTTATTCACTTGAAATACAATAAGAACATTTGTTTTTCTTTCGATTCTATTTAGGGTCACTTTCATCTCTCTCTATTTTTTTTTAAGTATGTAAAATATTAATATAGTTCTAAATATTGGATCTCTATAAAAGGATCTTTTCAAAGAATTGTCATTATCCCCATTCTTTCATCCCCATTTCTTATACACAATGCAACATATTTTTATTACATGTAAAAAAGTATTTTGTAGCATTTGTACTTTCACTAAGCAATATATTCTAGAAATTACTACATATCAGTTTATAGAGCTCTCCCATTTTCTTTTTTATATAGCTGTATAGTTGCATAGTACTCCATTTTGTGTGAAGTGATTATATCACGAGGTGGAATCTTCATGAATGGTATTAATGCTCATATAAAATAGGCCTGAGAAAACTCCCTTCTGCCATATGAAATTATAGTGAGAAGATAGCCATCAATGAAGAAACCAGGTTTTCATCAGACATCAAATCTGCCAGTAACATGATCTTGGACTTCCCAGCTTCCAAAACTGTGAGAAACACCTCATCCTACCCATCTAGCTACAGATTCCTAGCAGTCCTATGGGAGCTGACCTCTCATGCCCTGGTATAGCATTCCCCACTCTCAAAAGATGCTGAGGGAAGGAAAAAGCACACAGTTACTTATATAAACAGATAATCCTAGAATTAACTCCCCCATTTATCAAGTAAATAGCTTCCCAAGAGACTTTTTAATAGATAAATAGTGGAGGGAAGAGGCAAGAAGAAAGAAAAAGGAGGGAAGTTTATAGATGTGGTGTGATATAATGTCTTCTAAATCCACTGGTGGCCAGGCATAGTGGCAAACTGCCTAGCCATTTTCAACTCTGAATAGTTCTTTTTTTCTTAATAGGTATTCAGTTGATAGAAGAGCCAAGATCTTTAAAACATCCAATATTCTTGCCATATATGAAGATTTTATAGTTTGATAAAAAGAACAAAAAAACCAATGGCAAAAATTGAGAAATTTGAATTAGACATTTTTAACTATTCCCATGTCTACTCCTAAATAGCTATGTCCTGAGTATATTAAATAATTATGCAAACGTAAAGTATAACACTAACCAGCTGTTTTTTGTACACAGTTTGAAACCTACAGATTAATAGATTAATGTCTCAAATAATGAAAAATAAATATACATAAGCTAAATATCTAGTACATAGTAAGTGCTCAAATGGTTTTTGAGGGTGTTAGAATTTAATTTAAAAAATTATGTAAAATTTCATACATACCTTTTTTGAGGAAAGAGTACATCATCATTTTCAATGGACTGTTATTCCCAAAAAGGTGAGCAATGACCAGGTAGGGAATGGCCATTTCTTTTAATCTGTATTAAATATTATACACATACAAACAAGAAATAGCCCTACCATTCTGTAATCTCCTACTTTTCCTAAATAAATAACATGGTCTTTGCCATAACTTCAATGACTATTTAAAGCAATGAAAACAGATATGAAAATGTTAATTTAGTACATTAACAGTGATTGTCCTTGAGTATTATCTTTTTGCTTGAAAAAAATTCTCATCCATTTTTCTTAATAATAAACAATTTTTATGATGGTGTTTCCTTCTAAAGATATTTAATTTAGGAAGAATATAAATGTTCACAAAAGTGAACTGAAAGAGATGTTTAACTTTTTAAAAGTTTCTATCAATCATCATACTGTTTAGGGAGTAGTAAGCCTATCTGCCAGAAAATTCAGATCTTCTTATATGTTAGCAGGTATTTATTTGAAAAAATAAGCTATTAAAATAATGAATGAATATTAAGATAAATTATGAGATACTTTAATTTTTTAAAAAGAAACTATGGGGATGGGTGGGAGAAAGAGAAGAAACAAGAAATATGATAAAAATCTAAAGAGTGAGTGAATATTTGAAATTTTAACAGCTCATATAAGTTTCTTTCATATAAGTTACTTCTGCTCAGAACTGTTAATTGAAATTCTAAGCCCTCAAGCAAAATGTCATGAAGTAAGAACACATGAAGTGCCTCTCAGGACTTAATTCTGACCAACAAAGGAGGACTTGGTGGCAACGTGGGAGTAACAGAAACAGGGAAAAGAGACCATGTCATCTTGGAGTTCACAAAAGAAAGGAATAAAGTGCTGGACATTTCTAGACATACATTTCAGACTGACTTAAAAAAATGACTTCAAAAAGTTCCAGAAAGAATATGTATATGCCAACAGCCAGAGACACAAAGGAAAAATGCCTCATGAAGATCAACGATACTGAGTAATGAAATTCTGACAATAGATTCAAACAATTCAAATAAGAGATGGGGGCAGGCGTGGGCATCAAGAGAAACATGCATGGCTGTATAGGGAGCTCTCTGACAAGCTCAGGCTTTTAAAGAACATGAGTCAAATAAGGAGGAAAGCAAGAAAAAAACAAGTAAAAATAATAGCATGAACTGTTAGGAATAACATCAGGGAAGACAAAGACCAAAGCGAGCATAGACTTGAGGATAACAAAAACCACTTAAGACAACAAAAAGCAGTGTTCTTTAAAGCACTCGATATATGTCAAGTAGTGCAAATCGGGAGGTATAGATTGTTATGTTTTCCATTTCATAGAGGAGAAAAATAAGGTGTAAAGAAGTAAAATACCTTCTGTGATTATCATATACCTTTTGAAAAGTTGAAATTTCTCATTATTCCTTACATCATATATTCCCTACTTGTGTTCCCTTCCACATGGAGGAACATCCATAAGCCCTGGCCTTTTTTTTCTCTCATTCCTCCACTGTGGTGGAGAAATAAATACTTGATCAGTGAGTTTGTAAGGAGAAACTATGCTAAACCAGCCCCTTTCTCCTCTCTTGAGAGAGAGCTGCCTCTTGCAGCAATGCTCCCAGATTCTTTCAACTTTGAGGTAACTTAGAGGTGAAGGCCTTTTCCCCTTGGAGAAGGTCTAGAGTGATCCAGAACTGACTGGGAAGTTCTTCCAAACCCTAGGATGCAGCTCCGGCTCCCTAGTTTCCAGATATGTCAAATTCTTTAATATCAGTTCTATCAATCATGCAGATGATATTTTTATTACCCAGAGGCTTTACTTTTTCTCTGCCCCTATTTCTCAGTTGGTTCAGAATAAGGCTTGTTTTCTATAACCTCAAGCCTGAGTCCCTAATCACTAAGCAATACCATTTTGCTTATGTTTTACGTAAGATGGAATAAGACTTACAGGTGATAGAACTGCTAGATTATTTTGTGACTACCTTATCTGAAAATGAAATTTTTTTCTAAATTAGAAATGGCAAAAAATGATGAAGAGAAAATTGAAAATCAAGACAAGAGAGGGGATAGTAAAAGACTCCATAAATTATTTGAATAAACTCAATTCCTCAGACTCAGAAAAAGGATATTGAAGCCTAATTAAACAGCTTAGGTTACCATATCAGCCACTGTCAGTCATAGTTGAGAATCATGGAATATGGAAAAATGTCTCCAGCCTAGAGATGGGTAAATATCGTCAGTTTTTAAAAGGCTAAAAATGCTAAAATCTCAGAAATTACAACCAGTAGAGTTGACATCAACCTGCAGGAAACATACTACAACAGGTTTACGAGAAAATGATATAAAGAAAAACTACAATCTGGGTCCACTAAAAATAGTAAGTTTTTCCAAATTCATTCCATTAACATTTTGGGTATGTTTACTAATGTGTTTATCAAGAAATGCTAAAAAAACTATACCATACCTTTATTTCAGCAAAACAATGAACAGAAGCTTTCATGATATACATGATCTGACAGTGGAAAGAGAGATGCAGGGTTACCCTGTTAAATAATAGCTTGGTACTTGGAAGATCATAGTGAATGTGAATGGCATCTGCAAGGTAAATGAAGTATTGGCCTTCTTACCACCATGGTATACACCCTATACTTGTACAATTTTTGTGCCTCAATTGTGCCTCGGTAAAGCTGAAAAGATAAATACAATCTTTAAATAGCATTAAAGGAAGAAAAAGTACCAAATCATAGAAAGAAACATTTCTAAAGTACCCTTTAGTAGTCAAACTGTATTTTGAGTTATGTGTGAGATTCTGGATACCACATATGAAGAGAGATGCTGACAAATAGGAGTATGTACAGAAAGCAGTGAAACAAGGGTGAAGGTCCTGAATGTCATGTCAATTAGAAAAAGGTTGAGGGAGTTTAGAATTTTAGTCTAGAGAAGAAAAGGCAGCGACAAATGTAGAGTGGCTTTTGAGTCATTTAGCTATTTGGGGTCTCAGATTTTTCTTGCATAAAACAAACAGGCTTGAAACAGAGGTCTTTATAATTCCAGTCTTTCAAAATACATACTTCTGTTCAAACATTTGAAAAATCATAGTAAAGGACTAAAGAATTTGATCCCTCCTCCTGAAAAAGACTGAATCAGAGTCAATGGATAACTGTTAAAAAGAGGTAAATTTTTGACTAAACATGAAAGAGCTTTGAAACAAATAGATGTATTCTGAGAGAATGGCGTTTTGACAGCTAGTAAGCAGACTGACAATGGAGTGGGTGATGAAGACAATAATAATGAAAACAGTGATGTTTATTATATTTATATTTCTTATTATCAAATATGATAAATATATTTGTTATTATAAAATATAAAAATAAAATGTGTAACTGTATGCCAGGCTCTGATGGGGCATTTTACATATATGCTATTACTTGTATGGATGAGCTTCTGTCAGAATTCCCATGGTACAGAATTCTCAGTGGCTGGGAAGATGATCTAGAACAGTGGTGTTCAGACCTTAGTATGGAGGATTTGGTAAAACACAGGTTGCTCAGTCCTACTTGCAGAGTTTCTGATTCAGTAGGTTTGGAGAAGATCCCCATAATTTGCATTTTTAACAAGTTCTCAGGTAACACCAATGCTGCTTGTTTAGGAACTGTATTTTGAGAAACACTGGTCTAAATTATTTCCAACTTTCATTTCAATGCTAAGACCCTATGTTTCAATAATGACCTTAATTTTTCTTCATGAGAAACAAAGATATCCCAATGCCCCTCGAGAGAGACCTTAAAACAGCAAAATAATTCTTAGAAAATCAGATCACTGAGAAATATCAATTAGTTGAACTACTTAGGCCACCGCATCCCATTGCCCTCACGCCTTTCTTAAAATGCTGGTTTTCCGCCTTTCTTTTTGTTTCTTTTTTCTTTTTCTTTTCTTTTTTTTTATGAAACTTAAAATGTTCTAGTTTCTAAATGGGCAGAGGAAAGAGCAATTCTTTCTTTGCCTTGTTTCTCCATCATTATATAATTTCAGACACTCTTATTACAGTTATCTCCCAGGATCTGACGATTAATGAAATCAAATTTGAAAAAAAAAAAAAACCTAATGCTAAAAATCATTACTAGTATTAATAATGAGAATATTGTTAAAGTGTTTCAAAATTCTGGAAGGATAAACTTTTTGGCTGAAGGTATGCATGAGAGTATTTTAAGATGGTGTTTGTGTATGTGTGTACATGTGTGTGCACACACGCATACATTCCAAAAAAAAGTTAAATTTCACTCCTACTTACTTCAGGTGATATTTCCCTGATATTTTAAATGCTTTCATTATTTGGATTTGTAGCACCCCAGGGGTCTTGAGCTATTTTAAGAGGTGTCATGAAATTCTGAAAAGTTTCTCAAAATAACATTTAAGTCACTTTAATTAAAAAATACATATTTTCCGTACAGAAATTTTCCAGAGTGATGAAAGTGACAAAGAGGGATGTTTCAAATTGAAATAAACAAACAAAAAACCCTGGAAATCACTGATAGGGTATTAAATTTCCATTCTGTGCTGGTTCCTAAATGAATTGCAAAATGGTTGTATTCTGTGCCCACAAAGACTTAGCATCGAACATAAAATGCCCCACATATTTTGAAATGGAAAAAAAAAACATTATCAAGTAACTCTCGATGACCTCATTAACAGATTGTTTGCAATGTCTGAAAGCCTTAATGATTCTTTCTTTTTAATTTGAGACTACTTTTATACTTAGAAGTGACGAGCTGTTTTCTCTATGTCCTAAGAATTTTATTCAATTAATGTTAAAGGTGCCATTAAGTGGAGCGGGAAGGTGTTTCACAGCCCTTTTGCAAAAGAAAGTTTTCATCTCAAATATTGCAAAAACCCCTTTCTCTTAAAGTTGTTGATAGAGCTGGAGAGAGGATTCAGAGAGTGTTTTGGACTTGTAAGGATATCTGGACCACGAGGTAAAAAGAAAGAGCTGAGATGCTAATGTTATAATTACATCTACTGGGCATTAACAAAAAATTATTTGATTTTTAAAATTAATAAGCCCCTGCTAATTGTCTGTATATGAGAAAGAAATGAGGGCCTACATCCTTTTAAGACACCAAACACACTTGTTTTGTTTTTCTATATAAATGAGCAGCAGATGGGTAAGGGAAGATCTCAGATAGCTGAGGTCTGGCTGGATGCTCTGATGAAATACAGCAGTAGGAAACGCCTAAGCCTGAGTCCAGCATAGCACTGCCATTCGAGCTTTCTCTATTCCTCGGGTCTACTTCCTGTAACTTTGACTTTCCCTGGACTCATCCTGGTTGCCCTGTTCTCCCTACTCCACTATTTCTCAGCCCTTTAAACTGATGCCAACTTTTCATAAACATCTCATTCACGCTGCCCCCAGAAATTCTAACATGTCCCTCAGGATTAGGGGAGGGGAAGCTTCAGTTAGGAATCTCTAGCTTTTCTTTGTAACCTAGCAGCAAAAAAGTGTGGTTGTGTTTTGTTTTCTGAAGTTATTCTAAAAATAATATTTTTGTTATACTTTTATGAAATAAAAATAAATTATAAGATTATGTCTTCTCAAATTTTTCACTTGCCTCCTCTAATCTCCCTATGCCATGTCCCAAAGATTCTGGTGTTTCTCTAGAGCCTGTTCCTCCAGCTGAGAATTGTTGCTGTAATTTGTACATCATGACCAAGGATGGCTATATAACTTGTAGTCACAGTGCAAAAGGAATACATGGAGACCCTTGTTCAGAAATTAAGAATCCCAAAATAGCAACAGCAGAACATTAAACCAAGGGTGAGACCTTTCTAAGCTTGGGGGTCCTGGGTGACTACACAGATCGTACACCATGAAGCTGGTCATGGTCATGATTTTTCAGCTTCTGCTATTACTGAGACCAACTTTTCTCTTTTTGTTTACTAATCCTGATTCCTGATTGGCTGAAATAAGTATTTCATTCCAAGATATTTCACTGGTTGCTGGAAGCACTGGAGGTCCCTTGGTCAGTTAAATATGTCAGGGCTGAGCAGTTGTTTGTGACCAGGGTGAGGGGTTAGGATTGGGGTAGAGAATGTATCTCCTAGCACAGGACATGGCCAGCCAATGCAACAGGGACAGCGGATGGGCAGTTTTCTTTAGGAGGGAATGTGGGTAGGCAGGAAATCATTGACACTGTTAGTATAAAATATAACAACAAGCATTTCCAATTTGGGCCTGATGTCTGTGTATGTAAAATGGAGTCATTAATAGTATTTCAGAGGATAGTTTATGGGAGACAGAGATAGTAGCCTAAACAAGTGGGATGTAAGGCCCTAAGAAATAACTGTCATTGCCATTGCAACTAAGGGAGCTCATACATAGTGAAACCTGACTTACTATTTCAAACAGCCCAGTACTCAAAAACATAGGCTATTCACACATTGCTTTTATGGTATGTACTCAGATGACTATTACTGTGAACTAAACAACACAGATTCCATGTTCTAAGGGCAGGCACACACCAGGGATTGCATCTTTGTTCAGATATATAAAGGAAGTTGGTACTAGAACTGAATGGGAGCCCAGGGACAATCTATTTAATAGACTGTGGCTTGTGATATTTCTAATCTGTTGATGAAAGAACTTGTTTCCTTTAGAAAAAAAGAATTTTCTTACATTCTCCTGAGCAAGGTTTAAGTTGTCCTTGATTCTGTCAGTAACTAGGAATGACTGTCCCACTCGGGGTTATTATCGCTGTGATCACACCAGTTTCTCTTCTAGGCTTAAAAAAACTCATTCACATTCCCCCCCCCCCCCCGAGGATTTTGTCTAATGGATGATCTCCTTCCATTTAACTACTGGATCTAGTCATGGGTTTTTGACCTTAGGCCCTACCTTTTGTTATCTATTACTCTCCATTTCTTTTGTTCCATTTAAGTTAAATTTTATAATCTGTACAAAAATTTAAGTTGGTCACATTAAGGAGTATGAAACATTAAGGATTTGAAATTCCAACAATGATATCAGTAGCTTTTAATGTTTAGAAAATTTTCTCGTGTGTTTGTGAGACTGTGTGTGTGTGTGTGTGTGTGTGTGCGTGAACACGCACATGCATATGTGCTTGTGTTTAGAGAATACTTATATTTATAACAGTATAAGATAAAGTTCAAACTGCAAATGCCAGGAGTTACACCAAATAGAAATTTCCACACAGTCCTAGATGATAAATGATACTTACCAAATGAATTATTACAAGGCAACTTTCACATTATTCGATTCCTAAAATGAATCAGGAAAGTAGAAGTCTAAAAACGTAGTACTTTGGAGAAAAAAAAGCCCATAATAGAGCATTTTAAATGGGTGAGCGTCTTGGTCAAACTGGGAATGCCTGTTTTCTTTGTTCTAGCAGAGTGGGAATGCATCTGCATAATCCTATTACATGCAGGATGCTGCACTTAACCTTCTGATGACTTACATTTGGCAGAAACACTATGATATTAGCAGTTACAAGAGGTTTCCAAAGATTGGTGGCAGCCTCAAGTGAAACCCTCCAAATACTCATTTGAAGAATGTGTGTTAGAAAGGGAGAGAGGAAACCAAAAAAAAAAAAAAAAAAAAAAAGAACGTGTATTTGTGTGTGTGTGCCATTATGTGTTTGTGTACTTATCCAGCATGCTGTAGAAAACTGATTTCTTAACACTTGTTTCTAGGTAAAAGCAATTAAAAAAAAAAAAAAAACCCAGTCTTTTTGAATGTCTGCTACTGCACAGATACAAAAATCAGAAACTTAAAGAAGTGGAATTATAAACAGCCTTGGGATATTTCTCTTTCCCTTCTACTCTTCAAAAATCAATTTGGGTATTTAACTTTTCATTTGGGTATAACACTCTAAGAAAAAGGAAGAGTGCATAAGAAAAGTAAGATTTCAAAGAAGTGGTAAGGAGTGTATCAAATGCCTTAAACAGTTCTCAGTGTGGATGCATGAGGGCTTTTAGCTCACAGACATGCCAATGTGATCTGAGGGGTTCATTGGGAGAGGATATCATCCTAGATTTTAAAAACCATTAATCTCATAAGGACAAAATCTAAAATGTGTTTACTATTAAGAGAATTGTTATCTTTCTCACCATGTAGCTAAAAGCTCACAGAGCCATATTATAACTATTAGTGTGTCAAGGAAAAGTAAGACAACTATTTCCTGTGTGCCCAGATTGAGACCAATGGAATTTTGAGCACTTTTAAGACCTTCCCATTTAAAATTTGCATAGAATTCATACAGCACTAATTCTTTGAAATTCTTTTCGGAGTATGGCTAATATAACCAGATGTTTCATTTTCCTTGGATAGTCGTGAGTTATATCTGGTGTCCTGCATCTCATTTGATTTAGCATTAGTCCAGAATGCATTAAAAATTTTAAATCCTGATTATAGTTGCATTAAAGTAAGCCAGGGTGCTTGATAGAACTCCATTTTGTATGTCCAGCTTCTGACAAGGTCTCATCTAGTGTCATGTAAAACACGCATGTAGTGATCATTGTTCACACTTAACATGAGGTTAAATCTGAAAGGTGACCAGTGATAATTCATCTCTCCTTGGTTAACTTTTTCCAAGTATACTGTAATTAACCCTTCTGTATCAGCTATCTATTACTATATACTAAATCACCCAAAATTTAGTGGCTCAAAATAACAATGGTTTACTATTTTTCACAATTCTGTGGATTGACTGGGTGGTCTTCTGCTAATTTCTGTGGTTACTTATGTGGCCACATTTAGTGGTGACTGGGCTAGTTTGGAAGGGTTAAGATGGCTTCACTCTTATTTATGGGGCCTTGGCACTGGCTGTCACCTGGCATGCTTTGGTAGTTCTCCATATGACCTCTGATCTGGACTTCTTCATAGCATGATGGTCTCAGTGTTCCAAGGTAAAAGTTGCAAGGCTTCTTGTAAAGGCTTAGGCTCCAGAACTCATTCAACATCATTTCTACCACATTCTATTGATCAAAGCGAGACATCAGGTCAACCCATATAAAAGACACTGGAAAAATAGATTCCGTCTCTCAATGGAAGAATAAAAACATTCCATTGCAAAAGAACATTTACACAAAAATGCGGGTTTCATGGAAATCATTATCACAACCTACCACACTTTAATAAAGGCCAGGATGCACAGCTCTTGCTGATATACTGAAGTAAGTAATTGGGAACACTCATCTCATTGTGTTCTGTAGTGGCAGAAGAAGTGTTTGATACTGTTAACCCTACTGGTCACTTGATGTACAAGCAAGCTGGTTGTATCTAGTCCTACATGGAGGCCTCTGAGATGCACAAAGCTCCAGGATCTCTACTTAGTGAGGTTGCTAAGAAACATGAAAAAAAAAAAAATAGATTAGAAAAGCATGAAATATGTGTAGAAAATAGAGCCTGAGCAGTTCTACAAGTATTTATTTAATTTTTTGGTCACACTGTTCTCTTTTGCAGTAAGTCATTTAAGAAGCAATGAGCTAGTATGAGTGAGAGGGGAGGGGGCAGGTAGATGGGGTAAAGAAGGTCAAGTATGTGGTAACATAAAGAAATCTAACTATGGGAGGTAAACACACAGTGTAAATACACACACACACACACACACACACACATATATACACACATACATAGATACATACACCTTACTGTTAAAAATGTATAGCTGAAACTGATTGGATTTTGTTAACCAACATCACCATAAATAAATAAATAGATAAATAAATAGATGTAAAATAAAATTTTTTAAAAAAGCAGCGATAGGCTTTTAAAAAGTTCATGACTATGATGGACGTACAACTTGGATAAAATACTTGTTAACGTTCAACACCATACGGGACAAGGTGATATCACTATTTAGACATTTAAAAACTAGAAGATAAAAATCTTATGAAAAAGCATCAGTATCTATTTAAACATTAGAAGTGTTTTATAAATACTATGCCCAAAGATGATGATTTAACACACAAAGCTACAGATGATAAGTTTACATAAAACTTCATAAAGCCTGACTTTTCATTTAGATCAAATAACTACTTTATTTATACATCCAAGTTCTTGTGCACACGTTAGAAATGAAGCATTAATTGTTAATATGTTGGCTCTAGTACAAGAAAAAGAAGTCAAATAGTTAAATGACACCAGTTTGACATCAGTGTCATCAGATGGTTCAATAGAAGATTAATTAATTTTACTAATAATTTTATGTTTTTTAATCTAATTCATGGAATAATATTTTGGAGTTTCATTCTGTCAAAAATAAAATACATCTTATTATAGTGAATGAAAAATTACTTAGAAAGTTCATTCCTGAAGATAAAATTCATTGCTTTTGCAGCAAAAATACAAATACAAATTTTAGTGAATAAAAAATCATGAAAAAAATATTTTTCTTAAATTAAGAGTTCTATAGAACAGAAATATATATGGAATTTGGAGGTAGGAGTTCAGAACTGATATTGAAAAAATTAATCATGGTAGTATGCAATTTCTCTTTTGGCTGTCAATCATAAATTGGACTTTTAAAATATTCGTTCTTTTAAAGGATTGATTTTTAAGTCAAAATAATGTTCTATCATGATATTGGACCTTTTTGAAAATGTCTTCTATGTTAATTAAGCTTGTATTTTCTTCAAATTTAGTTAGACATCTTTATTTAAATAATCAACCAATGCAGAGAGTAAAGCTTCAGCTTCTGAAGCTTTTAGTAAATTTTAGTTAATAAAAACAACATTTGGTAGGAAGAATCAACCTCATTAGAATGAATGTACTACCCAAAGCAACTATAGATTTAATGTAATCCCTATCAAAACACCAATGGCTTTTTTCAGAGGGATAGAATAAATAAGCCTAACATTTATATGGAACCATAAAAAACCTCAAATAGCCACGGCAACCTTGAAAAAGAGGAGCAAAGTTGTTGAAGGTATCACACTACCTGATATCAAACTATACTATACTATAAGGCTACAGTTATCAAAACAGCATGGTGCTGGCATAAAAACAGATACATTAATCAATGGAACAGAATAGAGAGCCCAGAAATAAATCCACGCCTATATGCTCACTTAATATATGACAAAGGAGGTAAGAATATACAATGGGGTAAAGACAGTTTCTTTAATAAATAGTAATAGGAAAATTGGACGGATACATGGAAAGAAAGAAAGAAAGAAAGAAAGAAAGAGAGAGAGAGAGAGAGAGAGAGAGAGAGAGAGAGAGAGAGAAAGAAAGAAAGAAAGAAAGAAAGAAAGAAAGAAAGAAAGAAAGAAAGAAAGACCACCTTCTTACACCGTATACAAGAATAGGCTCAAAATGGAGTCAAGACTTAAATGTTAAGACCTGAAACCATAAAACTTCTAGAAGAAAACACAGGTAGTAAACTCTCTGACATTACTAACAGTAATTTCTTTTGGGATATGTCTCTCTGGGCAAGGGAAACAAAAGAAAAAATAAACAAATGGGACTACATCAAACTAAAAAATTTTTGTACAGCAAAGGAAACCATCAACAAAACGAAAAGATAACCCACTGTTTGGGAGAAGGTATTTGCTAATGATACATCTGATAAGGGGTTAATATCCAAAATATATAAAGAACTCATATAACTCAACGACAAAAAAAACCCAAAAACGAATGATCCAATTCAAAAATGGGGAGAAGACCCAAACAGACACTTCCCAAAGAGGACAGCTAATAGACATATGAAAATATGCTCAAGGTCAATAATCATCAGAGAAATGCAAATTAAAGCCACAATGAGATATCACCTCACACTTGTCAGAATGGCTATCATTAATAAATCAAAGAACAAAAAATGTTGGCGAGGATGTGGAGAAAAGGGAACCCTCATACATTGTTGGTGGGATTGCAAATTGGTACAGCTGCTATGGAAAACAGCCACGAGGTTTCTCAAAAAATTAAAAATGGATATACTATTTGACCCAGCAATTGCACTTCTGGGTATTTATCCAAAGAAAACCAAAACTATAATTCATAAAGATCTATGCACCCCAATATTCATGTCAGCACAATTTATAATAACCGAGATATGGAAGCAACCTAAATGCCCATCAACAGACAACTGGATAAAGAAATGATAGTTCGTATATGCAATGGAATATTACTCAGCCATTAAAAAAAAATGAAATCCCACCATTTTCAATGACACGAATGGACCTAGAGGTTATTATGTTGAGTGAAATTAAACAAAGAAAGTAAATCCCATATGATTTCACTTATATGTGGAATCTAAGGAACAAAAAGAGCAAACTAATTGAAACACAGACTCGCAAATATAGTGGACAATTTGGTGATGGACAGAGGGGGTTAGGGTTGGGAGGCTGGGAGAATGGGGTGAAGGGTTAAAGAAGTACAAATTAGTCATTGATAGATGGTCACGGGATAGGGAGCACAGCATAGGGAATGCAGTTAACATTAATATATTGGCTAGGTGGAAATCCAGAGGAGAGAAGGAGCAATTAGAGGGATTATTTTATAAACCATATAAATGTCTAATCAATGTACTGTATACCTGAAACTAATTAAAATGAATAAATTTATAAAGTAAAAAAGAAAGAATCAAATAAACGATGTCCATATAAAAATAAAATAAATAAAATAAAATAAAAGAAAAATTTGTAAATAAGAGACATTTAAATATATCCTACAAAAACAAGAAGAAAATGAATGAATTAAACCAAGAGAGTTCTATTGGTGTCAAAGATATAACTTTGAACTTATATAATTATTCTTTAAAATATCTTGACTTTAAAAAATACTTTGATGTAGTTTGTATTTTAATTATATAAATTTAAATAGTATACTTGAATGAAAAAAATTAATAGGGCCTAACACATTGTAGTATCTAAATTTGGCAAAACATTCAAGTGAATTATAAGTTTTGTCTTATAAAAATATTTGTTGAAGAAAGATACTCTAAAAGGAGCCCAAAGATAGTGCTATGAAAACATTTTGACAATATAAAAAATATAATTGGCATAATTCTTCATTTGACAGAAATTTTTCTTAATTTACCAGTTACATAAATAAGTACCTGAAGAAAGCATTTTCTATATTGAAAAAATCCTGGTCTATAGAAAAAAATCCATTGAAGATAAAATTAACCATAATTTGGAACTGTGAAGATGATTTCAGGTATTTTTATGAAAAAATGACTATATTTAAAAAGTATATTTTCAGAAAATACTGTTAATGAAGAGAATTGGAGAAATACATAATAAGTGATATTATCTACTTCCATATTTTTAATGTTCAGATAACTTAGTTATTTGAACTTCACTTACTGTATATTAATATAATATATACTGACATTTTATTATATTTATAATAGATTTTGTAATTTATAATAAACAAATTTAATAAAATTATTATAATAAAATTAATAACATCAATTTAGTATTAATTAAATATATTAAAATTTTTATTGTAAGCATAAAATATATTTCATGTTTATCTATACATGAAATAAAATATTTCAAAAAACTATTTATATAATAAAATGAATTTTTGTCTGATAAATATAATGAAAATGACATTTTCAATTTTGTTGATGTTATAATGTAAAATACATTCTTGGTTTAGATAATGAATTAATCACTTCATCTATGGTTTTTTTCCACTTTTGGGCCATGGTTATGTTCAAGTTCACCTCTCTCCTATATTTCTAGAAATCAATCTCTACTTCAGGAAACTACTACCAAACTTCTGTTTCAAGTGTTAGTGTTGGCGACTTCAAGTGTTAGTAAGCATGAAATTGTCTCCAAGGTCAAAACAATGTGAGGTTTTAGAGTTCTATGGCAACACATTAACAATTACACTTAGATCTGTCCAGTTTTTCTCTATTCTGTTCCATTCGTATATGTGTCTATTTTTATGCCAATACCATGCTATTTTGATTATTATAGCTTTGTAGTATAATTTGATATCACGTATCAGATATCTCCAACTTTATTCTTCTTTCTCAAGATTGCTATGGTTATTCTGGGTCTTTTGTGGTTCCATATTTGTTCTAGTTCTGTGAAAAATGCCATTGGTATTTTGATAGGAATTGCATTGAATCTATAGATTGCATTTTAATGATATTAATTTTTCCTATCTATAAGCACAGTATATGCTTTCATTTATTTGTACCTTCTTCAAGTTCTTTCTTAAATGTCTTATAATTTTCTGAGCATAGGTCTTTGACCTCCTTGGTTAAATTTATTTCTAGGTATTTTATTTTTTTGATGTAACTGTAACTGGGATTGTTTTATTAATTTCTCTTTCTGATAGTTTATCATTGGTATATAAAAATGCCACTGACTTCTGAACATTAATTTTGTATCCTGCAACTTTATTGACTTCATTTATCAGATCTAATAGTTTTTTTGGTGAAATCTTTTGGGTTCTCTCTATATAATATTATGATATCTGCAAATAATGATGGTTTTATTTCTTCTTTTCCAATTTGGATTCTTTTGTTTCTTTTTCTTATCTGACTGTTGTGGCTAGGATTTCTAATACTATGTTAAATAAAAGTGGTCAAATTGGACATCCTTATCTTGTTCCTGATCTAAGAAAAATACTTTTAGCTTTTTCCCATTGAGTATAATGTTATCTGTGGGTCTGTCATATATGGCCTTTATTATGTTGAGGTTACCTCTATTCCCACTTTGCTAAGAGTTTCGATCATAAATGGATGCTGGATTTTGTCAAGTGATTCTTCTGCTTCTATTGATATAATCATATGATTTTTATCCTTTATTTTGTTTATGTGGTGTATCACGTTAATTGGTGTGTGGATATTGAACCAATCTTGCCTCCCTAAAATAAATCCCTCTTGATCATGGTGTTTGCTCTTTTTAATGTACTGCTGAATTCAGTTTGCTAACATTTTGTTGAGGACTTTTGCATCTATATTCATCAGTTTTTTACTGGTTTTGGAATCAGGGTAATGATGGTCTCACAAAATGAGCTTGCAAAAAACTGAAACTAGACCACTTTCTTTCACCATATATAAGAATAAACTCAAAATGGATTAAAGACTTAAATGTAAGACTCAAAACCATAAAATTCCCAGAAGAAAAACATAGGCAGTAAACCCTGACATTGCTCTTAGTAATATTTTTGGATGTATCTTCTTGGGCAAGAAAAACAAAAGAAAAAATAAATAAATGGAACCACATTAAATTAAAAAGGTTTTGGACAGCAAAGGAAATCATCAACTAAATGAAAAGACGACCGATTGAATAGATAGAGAGAGGATATTCAACAGTGAAACATTAGATAAAGGGGTTAAAATCCAAAATATATAAAAAGCTCATATAACTTGACACCGGCGGGCGGGGGGAGGGGGGGGAGGAGCAATACCATTAGAAATGGGCAGAGGACCTAAAAAGACATTTTTCCAAAGAGGACACGCAGATGGCCAATAGACATATGAAAAGATGTTCAAAGTCACTAATCATCACAGAAATGCAAATTAAAACCACTTAACACTTATATGACTATTATCAATAAATCAACAAACAACAAGTATTAGCAAGAATGTTGAGAAAAAGGAATGTTCATGCACTGTCAATGTTGCTGCAAATTGGTGCATCCAAAACGGAAAACAGTATCGAGATTCCTCAAAAAATTAAAAATAGAACTACCTTATGACTTGGAAATTCTACTTCTGGGTATTTATTCAAAGAAATTCAAAACACTAATTCAAAAATATATATGCATCCTATGTTCATTGCAACATTATTTACAATAGCCAAGATATGAAAGCAACCTAAGTGGCCATCAATGAAAGACTGGATAGAGAGTACATATATACAATGGAATATTAATCATTCATAAAAGAATGAAATCTTACTATTTACAACAACATGGATGGACCTAGAGGGTATTATGCTAAGTGAAATAAGTCAGGCAGAGAAAGACAAATATCATATTATTTCACTTATATGTGGAATCTACAGAACAAAATAAATGAATAAAAAAAAAAACAGAAACAGAGTCATAAATACAGAGGATGAACTGATGGTTGCCAGATGGAAGGGAAGTTGAAGGGAGCTGGATGAAAAAGGCAACAGAATTTGGAAGTAAAAATTGGTAGTCACCAAATATAATGGGTATGTAAAGTACAGCATAGGTAATATAGTAAATACTACTGTAATAACTATGTATGGTGCCAGGTGGGTACTTACTAGATTTATCAAGGGGTCACTTCTCAAATTATATAAATGTCTAACCACTATGCTGTCTGCTTGAAACTAATATATGTGAACTATAATTGAAAAATAAAAATTAAAAAAGTAAGTACACTTAGTAATAACGATTATGCAAATCAATAGCTATAATTCGTAATCTACAAATTGCTGTTCTTAAAAACTTTTTAGAGTAAAAGAAATTATATTTTCGGAACATAGACATCAATGCAACTCTGCTAAAATTCTGGCAGACTGAAAATATGTATCACTAGTATTTATAATATATTTAATACAGCAATGTCCAAAGAGCTCAAACTGATTTCACATACATTGAGTTATTTATCCTCATCAGTCTTCTTAAAGTAGATTTTAAAGCCTATTATGTCTATTCTATTAAATCTCATGCTTCTTGTACCTACCCATAAAAATACATCTAGTTATTAAAAACCTTTCACACATTTTGAACAATTATTCTGAAACAAGCAAACAAGCAAGCAAGCAAACAAACAAACATTAATTTCCATGCCCAAATTACCCAGATAGTTCAGGCTACAAAATGGCAGATATAGATACAACCTTTTCTCAAGCATCTCTAACAGCCTACCACACTAATATTCCCTAAATAACACATTTATTTTTGATATTTAGGATAGTCTGTCTTCTAAGTGCTTTACTTAGTTTTGTTCAATGTATTCATTAATTACTTGAAGAAATACTTATTCAGGACTTCCATTACATAAGAATTGGACTTTGTGCTGCAAAGATACAACATGAATCTAAAAATTAATTAGGTCTAGAAAGGTTTACGATCTCATGAGAGATAAGACATCTACTATGATACATTTTGATGACTAAACATTATAGCTCGAGATATTAATCAGAAATCAAACTCATGATTTCCTCCCTCCCTAATCCATGCCAGCACTTACCTCTGTATCACTAAGGAGAATTTTGGGGATACAAGCAGTAGAAGATACAGTTCAAAATATTCTAAACAATAAGAGAATTTGTCATCTCATAATAAGAAGTTCTGAGGTAGAGAGGCTTTAGAAGTGATTAATCCAGGGGCCTAGTAGCATCATCGGCATCCCTTAATCTAACTATTCTCTTTCTCGCTACATCACTAGGCATACTCTTCTGATTACAAGATGAGTGCAGCAGCTTTGGCATCCCTTTTTTTTTTCATACATGTGTCTAAAGGCAGGCACAAGAGATTCTACCTCTCCTTTATGTTCCCTTATAAGAACTAATAAATCTTTCTCAAACGTGTTCCCTCCCATTGGACTCCCCCTCACATCTCATTGGCCAGAACTAGGTCATATGACCCTCCTCAAGCCAATCACTAGCAGCAATTAGCTTTATCATGATTAGTTTAGACTACTCTAGATTCCTTTTTCCCTGAGAATATAGTTAAGCAGTAAAAGATAGACATGCAGGTGAGGAAAAGCTTGGGATAGACCATCAAAAATGTCTCTTATACTACACTTCTAAACTTGCTCCTTATCCCAATTTTTCTATTTTGTTTCTTGGTACCACCCATCTCCCTCTTAATGGACTCAAAATCCTACAAAAATAATGGTTCTCTGACAAGACTCTTCTTTTGCCCCCCTATCTTATTACTAAGCATCAAAAAGATGAATTCCCATGTCTTGAAAATGTTTCCCACATTTCAGTTCTCACTTTCATGTGCCTGCAATGTTTAAAGGTCTCCTAACAGAGGGAAGTATACTAACACACTATACAAATCCAGATCTTTTTGAGATTGAAATAATGTGCTATTATTTAAGGAAAACAGATAACTATAACTAACCCAGGCATGCTTATCTACCTCTAACTCATCTTTTTGTTTTCTAATTAAATTTATTAGGGTAACATTGGTTAATAAAATTATACAGGTTTCAAATGTATAATTCAATAATATGTCATATGTACATAGCATTGTGTGTTCACCACCCAAAGTTAAATTTCCTTCTGGCACCATATATTTGACCCCCTTTACCTTTATCTACCTCTTCCCCTCCCTGTTGTCTGTGTCTATGTAACTTACCTCTTTGAGTCTAGATTTTGCATTAGACAATTCAAGTTTACACTATTACTAAATTACTTTCTGTAGTCCAGCCCTAATCACACCACATTCCTGTGCAAAAATTTTCAATAGCTTCCTACATGCAGAATTAAACACAAATTGCATATTTCAGTTGGCTTAAAATCTATTATAACATAAAAATAGTAACAGTATTTATCAATTGGAAAGGTGAGAAGTAGGTAGAAGACAATGTCGGGGCAAACTTCTTCTAATACCTTTATACTTTTTTATGTTTGAATTATTTATATGTATTGCTTATTGAAAATAAAAGCTTTAAAGTGTATTTTAAAATGTGCCTTTTAATATGGATTTACACTTATTTTTTTCTTTAAACATGCAAAAGGTATGTATCCCCATGCCACATATTCGCGGGAATTCTGCATGTAGATCGGAGTTGTGTTATTAACAGGTACAGTGGATAAGAGAAATCAATTACTCTAATGAACAGTTTTTGTAGATTATTTTACTGTATACACTAGAAAATATAAAATCAAAGACTTCAAAGATGCAGATTTTCTTTAAAAATCTTGACATTGCTTTGATTAGAACTACACAACCAAAATGGGGCACCACTGATGGTATCGAAAGGTACCGACAACTTCCATTTCCTTTGCTTCCTTTCTATACTATGCTTCTGGGATTTAAGATTCTTGTAGATCTACTTCATTCATTTTAACTACCTTAAGGTTTCCTACTGATGGTCAGCAAGATTGTTTCCTCTGTTCCCAAGTATAACAATGTTACAATAAACAACTTTCGAATTTCTCCCCTTGTGCTGATGTGAATCTGCATGTGCCATGGAAGGGCAACTTCATGGCTAACTGATAGCAAGAAATAGAGAATGCAAGTGTCAGCAACAACTACTTTTTATTGTCAGGTCCCTCACTGACCTACAGCAACATATATTTTCACTTATATGGGTTCTCCAGGGGAGGCAGAGAGGTTCTTCCCTCCTACTGTGCCTTGAAAGCTCAGACTCTAATGTAATGTCAAATAAACTCTCCACAGCCTTCTACTGACCTTGTAAGAAAGAGTCAGGGCTGTTCACGTACAATCTGCCATCTGTACAGATCTGGCTACACTGCTCAACTTTAATACTTCAGTGAGTACTTTTATACCGTTTTTGAAAGAAAAATTATGTGAGCAAATCCCAGAGTTTGCTGTGCTTTAGCTGGTTAAATGAAGCGTAGTCAAGCAAGAAGGGACAGATCATATATACTGGAAATGTGCACCATCTTCCTTTGTGACCACAGTAAAGTCACTTTGCTTTTCTGGGTCTCCATTTCTCATTCATGAAATTATTCTACTTATCTTATTAATTTAACAACAAAAAATACCTTAAAGTGTTAATTAAACATACCTAACACTTTTAACTCTTCTTTAGAATTGCAAGAATAGTCATGTGCATGCATATTAACATTGATCATCAAAGGTCACTTTTGCCAACCCAAAAGTCTGAAGGGAATAGTATGAATTTGTATGAGAGTAAATCCCTTGCTATAACTAACTTGACAAAGACTTTCTATTTTATTTACTTATGCTAACCCTCTAATTTTTCTTAGGACACTATTTTTTTGTCACTCTTCTATATATATCATGTTCTTGATAAGGATTAATGTGATAATTGTATATACCAGACTAAGAAATTTTATGGACTAAGATTATATAACCCTCAAAATGCTTATTTGAAACAAGAGCATTATGCATTCCTGGTTTTTAAAACCACTGAAATGGTTTCTTTAAACTTCATTAGATTTTTAAAGTCACTTGATTTGGCAAATAGAACATTTCTAACCTTAGTTCTGAGAAGATTTACTCTCCATGAGTGTCTAAAAATATGACATTGGTCATTTAATACTACTCTTTTCAAAGCCCAAATAAAGGTTTAGGTAGGCCTAGACCAACCTCTAGTTGAGTAACTGCCAGGCTCAATGATTTAGGTTACCCCTAAATCATTTTGATTATTAACATTTTAAACAAACTAGCTGCTCAGACAGCTAGCTAAGATCAGGATTCTTCTGGAAATGGAACTATCGAAAGAGTCTCAAAATTTCAGAAATATCTGAGTATAGCCGTACAGATTGGGGAGCTGTAAAAAGGAGGTATTCAGTAGGTGGACAGCATCATGTTGGAGGCTGGGCCCAGGGAGTGGAGAAATTGAGACTTTAAGGAAGAGCAATAGCACTAAAGAAAAAATGCCTAATTTCAAATTTTTCCACATCTGAGAACAGAAGACTGGAGTCCCACAGAGAGTTCTTTCAGCCCCAGCTCCAGGGCATCTAAGCTAGTTGCCCTGTTGTACTTACTAACCAGTTTCAAATCTATGAAGTCCCTGGAATAAAAATAACCTAAGTAGGAGGGTAAGAGACCACAGAGACCAGAGAAGAATATAGAATTATCACCTATGTTTTATCTTTTCTTATTGCAAATATGACATTTCATAAAGTAGATAAATTAATCATAGCTTTTGGGGGCCATGGTGGCAGAGCCATATAATTGGTCTTTGTTTCATGTGACTGGAAATTGTTAGGTTAAAATTTAACTCTTCTGAAGCATGAGTGTGAAGGAAGACATTTTTCCGTTATCCAATTCATAGAGATTTGGGGGGGTGGTCTAGATATTTTCAATGATATAATCTCTTTTGTATTATTCTAATTCCAATTATTGTTGGTTCAAAAAGAATATAAGATCTAAGTTTACCTCGTTAACACTGTCTTTTTAAAAAAATTAAATTTATCAAGGTAACATTGGTTAATAACATTATACAAATTTCAAGTGTACAACATTATGATTCAATATCTGTACACTGTATTGTATGCCCACCAACCAATGTCTCTTTCTGTTACTATATGTTTGATCTCCTTTACCCAATATGCCTGCCCCCACCACCTTACACTGCAGTAACCACCATTCTGAAAGTATTATGCTAAGCAAAATAAGTCAGATGAAAAATGACAAAAAACATATAATTTCTCTCATATGTGAACTATAAAACAAAAAGTAACAAATGAACTATAGAACGAACCAAAAAAACATTATTTTTTTTAAAGGAAATAGTATTTTAAGCTTTGAGATTTAATAATAAGCTGAAGTCAAAATCTGATCTATTAGTGCCACATCTAGGAATACTTCTTATTTTCTACTCTTTCCCTGCCTTCATTAAACAGATGTCCTAAAATATTAAAATACACTTTGTGCTGTAATCCCAAGATGATATTTAACCATAAATTAGTAGCCTTCACTCTTACATACTGTTAACACCTCAATATTGCACAGACCTTTGGTACATAGGATTGTGGACTATTCTCCCAAAACCATAGCATCAATATTGAGTTTTAATTTTTTCACTCAATTGCTGTTTATAATATTTGACTTCCACAAATTTAATATTGATGATTTCAAGTCTTACTAGTGACACTAAAGGTCCTTGAAATGTATTAATTTATCATTTATTTAAGATTAGAATTTGAAAGCAAATGCCTTGAGGCTGACACACGAGTGAGATCACCACTATCTGAACTTTGTGGTTTCCTACTCATCCTCACATATTCAGCTTTCAGATCACATCTGTACTGAATGGAAACAGTCTTGGGTACATGTGAACTTAAACATGTAACACGATTGGGACCAGCCCCTATCAAAAGCCACTTTCTTCCTCTTTCAGGATTTCTCTTTAGCCATCTTTCCTGCTGCTTCTAAGCATAGCAGTATATAGTGATGGAACTTTGATAAATCACTTAATGATTTTATATTTTACCTTACTAAGGGTAAAAATCACACTTGAGCTAGGACAGCTGAAAAGGGTAATGTTTAACTGAAGGGAAAAATTCTTAATGGGTTGGAATTTTAAGCAGTTTCGTCCTAGTTAGGGGAGTTATTTCATGGCAAATAATAATATAAATGGTGAAAAAGTATCTCATGGCCATATGGGTCTTACAAATTACGTGAAATTTATTTTTAAAGAATGATTTCTTGCTAAAAATGCAAATGTCTTTTAGGTCAATGGTTTCCAATTACAACTATACATCATATTCTCCTATAGAGCTTCTTTAAAACTATGTAGATTCTGTGCCCCATCTTGGACCCAGAAATTTGTTTTCTTCACAAGATTTATCAGAGTTTTATAAAATATACTAGCATTTTTAAAGAATCATCTTCTGGCTTTTGTGGAATCCTCTATTGTGTGTTTGTTTTATATTTTATTTATGTCTGTTCTCTATTTTTCCTTCCTTCTGTTTTCTTTGGTTTTATTTTGCTATTTCTTTTCTAACTTTTGGGATATATTCTTGGTTCATTAATTTTCAGCCTTTTTAAAAATTATGTGAATTTTAAGACTATAAATTTCCCAACAAGTTGATGTTCATTATATCCTACAAGTTTTAAATGTAGTGTTTACACTACAGTTAAAAGTATTTTCTAATGCCCATAGCTTTTTTCTATTCAATTTATAAATGTATATTTATTAGTAATAAAATTTACAGGGAGAATATTGTTCTCTTTTAAATTTTTATTGCAAACTTCATTGCATTGTGGTCTGAGTACATGCACTATCTAGATTCAGTCTTTTGAGACATGTTGAAATTTGCTTTTGATGTTTCACAAGCCTGACTTTTATTTGTTTCATTATAGTACACATTTAAAAAAAACAATCCTTGTCTAATAATTCTAACATCTGAGATCTCTAATTGTGTTTCTCCTGCCTATTTCTTGGTAGTTTCACTCACATTGCTTTGTTTCCTTGTGTGCTTTTTTTCTCACTGGGAATACCACAAGTTTTCTAGAAAATCATTTGTAAACAGTCTTTAAAGCACACAGCAAAATATTTCTTCAATAATTTTTTTTTCTTTTTCCTTGTAATCTTTACCTGCCTATGACAACTTTAAACTGAATTTTGGCTTAAGGTCTTTGTGGGCTATTTAGTTATAATTTTGGGCTACAAATCTACAGCAAGGCTAGCCTGTAGTTGTAGTTACCGTTACTGAAGTCCTGGCTTTTGGGGCCTTATCTCTATGAGGATTGGTCTGGTATTAAACATCCCAATCTGGATGAATCCTAGGATTGGATGTCTATCCCCTTCATAGCTAATTTAATTAAAACAGAAGCTCAGTTTTCTAAATTCTCTATGGGATTAAGCAGCTTCCCTTCATTCCCATTCTCAGTTACATTGTAATCTTACTATTTTTTCAGCTCCCCAATGATATTAAGAAAATTAAAAAAGTACATTTTATACTATTATTTTGTTCTTCATTGTGAAAACTGATCTAAAGATACTAACCTGCCATATGGTTCCAAACAAGAGTCTCAGCTTGATTTGTTCAGCCTAGCCTTTCCACAGAGCAGAGGACACGGCTGTCAGCAGGCCTGGGTCATGGCAAAAGCATAGAA
Organism: Rousettus aegyptiacus; assembly: GCF_014176215.1. NCBI lineage: Eukaryota > Metazoa > Chordata > Mammalia > Chiroptera > Pteropodidae > Rousettus > Rousettus aegyptiacus. Next base: position 126,083,144 of record NW_023416284.1, read on the forward strand.
GGGCTACTCTCTGCTTCGCTCCAGTCTGAAAATTCCAGGGATAGACTCTGATGGACTCACTATAGCTAGGATATAAGGCATGGAACTAGGGACAGAATCTGTCACTGGAAGAAGGAAAGAAGGGGTACTGGGGAGACCAAAACAATAGCGTCCACTATTCAAACATGGTTTTAATTATTTCATCACCACCAAGAGTTAAGCACTCACTCTTTTTTACCTAAAGAAAACAATGGCCCTGTGAGGCTAAGGAGCTTTTCCAATTTTAGGAAGGGCCAGAGCTAATTCAAACCTGGGTCTGTCTGATTTCATACTCCATGTTCCAAACCACTGCAACTTCCTACAAGTTACTCGTCCTTTAACTGGCCACTCACTTACTGTGTCTCTAATGGAACAGAACTCAGGACACATGGTACTTCTGAAAGACAGAATGAAAGACGAGAACATGAGCCAATCCAGGTGGGTAGCTCAGGGGCCAGTGGCATCTGTGTGAATGTGCTGAGATACAGAGAGGAAGAGACAATGGACAAACCAAGTATACTTTGCACTTCTGCCTGCTCTTATGTTGAGTCTTAGGAAGTAAGTAAATGTGACTCAAAGAAAGCTAGACTTATGCCCTGCCTTCGTATCCACCCTATGGCCAATTTCAATACACCATCATATCCAAAAGGAAAAATTACAAACCTAACACCAAAAAGCACTGAAAGGATTATAGGCTTTTATTGAAGTTTCAAGAAGCAGAAGCAGCATACAGGTGAGCATAAAGCAATAGCATACAATGTATATAACATAGGAAAGCTTCTTTTCCTTTAGAACTCTCCCATCTTCAAAGATCCACTTCTCATGGAAACTGCTCAAGTCTTCTCTCAGCCACTACCTGTCAAATTTCAACTAATTTCTTCCTCTTCTTCTTCTACATTGCTTTAGTTTCTTCCCTGATTTTGGATGACCTTTTCCAGGTACCTTAAGCTTTCTTACACAGAATCTTATATTCCACTGGTTTTGACTTTTAAAATCTCTTTCTTCCCATAGTACTTACTCTATACCGATCAGTCCAATTAAGGCTCAGAAGTCAAAGAGCCCAATAAATGATTTATGAGGTGGGAGAGAAGAGAAGTTCACATATATTTTTTTGCTTTAAAGTTCCTTTTTTTTGCTTTCTCCCAAGTTTTCAATGTACACAATATAGGGTTTTCAGAAGTGGAAGATGAACCTAAATAATGCTAAGTGTAAAGTGAGAGCTAAGCTTAAACAAATCACTATGGCAAATGATCTGCCTTATGAGAAAAGACATTTTCTCTGTAGACACTGAAAACACTTCTTATTAGGTAGGAATTCAATGTCTAGTTTAGGATGGAATTGTTCTTTGTCCTTCAATGTTTTTGTTTGTTCCCAGAGATAATGTCTCTGTAAAACACTCTTGCTAATCTAATATTGTATGGTTTCTTAAGCCCTGGATTCTTTACGACCAGCTGCCATGTAAAATGATTCAGTATCCATGTACGAGTAATTTCAAGAGAAACTCTACCGATGATGCAACGACTTGCAGACATACAGAATTTAAGTCAACTGCCTCTCAATAATAAATCTACTGCTCTGATAACTGACCTGGCAGTTTTTCATCTCAGATTTCCATTTTATTCACCAGAAATATCATTTTGGGAAAGCCTAAATGCTTTTGAAATGAAAGCAAATTAAAATGGTTCTTTTGCAAAGATAACACCAGACTTTGTTTACATGTTTAAAAAGAAAATTGTTTGGATTAATCAAAAAATTATTTTTCTTGGCCTTTGTGTTTTGTGTTATTTTCATCACCTATGTTTATTCGTTAAGAAGTAGACACTTTCAACAGCCACAAAATGAGGTTAAAAAAAAAAAACAAAGCACAAAATAAGAGAGATACATTTAGATAAAATCAGCTTTCACTCTACCCTCCATCATACCAAGCATTCACACTCAAGTAATCTCTATAGCTACTCCCTCTCCTTTATTTAATACCATTCACCATGGCTCATATTATTAGGACACACAAACACACACACATGCACACACACACACATATACATACCCCTACCTGTCTCTTCTCACCAGCCTTGGTATCCCTTTACATAGGAACCAGAGGGGCAATGTCTGCCCCACAGAATATGCTTAATAGTTAATATTTAATTAATTCGAAGATATTTTTCATATTTTAATAACCCACAAAGATGCTTCTGCCTATAAATAGCATTTTATACTTTAAATGGCAGTCTTTCTTTCTTAGTGGCATATAAAATAATCATGCATCTTAAAATCAATAGTCTTAGATTTAATAAAAGATTGAGCTGAACTGTACCTAATGAGAGATATGCAAACAGGGTTTTTGGGAATATGTTAATATAGTTTAGTTAAAAATACAAAAAGTAAATGATCAAATGATAGAAATTCAAAACATAGAGTGACAAAGAAATTTCCTAAAAATTAAAAAAATTAGTTATATATTTATTGACCATTTATTATTTGCCAGGCACTGTTCTTGGTGCTGTGGATACAGCAGTGAAAAAAACAAGTCCTGTGAAGCTTACATCACAATGGGGGGAAAAGAAAATAAATTTAAAAATATCCGTATATTGTCATTTGATAATAAATGATATAAAGAAAAAACAAAGTGGTTAAGAATAAAATAGAGAAGTGGAGAGAGATTGCTATTTTAGATGAAGTGGTCAGAAGAGGTGGCCCTTGCACAGAGAAGGAAACAAGGATGTAAGTTACGTGCCTCCTGGAAGTAGAACATTCTGGAAAAGGAAAGAGCAAGGAAATTCAGAACATTCCAGAAAAGGAGGACAGATGCTGGTAGTGTTTGAGAACAGAAAGGAAAAAGTGTGCTGCCACAAGTAAGCATGTGTGAGTTTTAGGAGATGAGGCCAAAGAGGTTGTAGAGGCCCTATCATGTGGGTCACTGTAGGGATTTGGCTTTTTTTCCCGAATCATGTGGGAGCCTACTAAGAGTTTTGAATATGGCTTGGCTTATGTGTGGGGTTGTATGCTGCTGTGGGTGGGGTGAAGGGAATGTTAGAGGGGGGTTGGCAAGGATGAAAACAGAAAGCACTGTAAGTAGGCTACTACAACAATCCAGGTGAGAAGTGCTAGTAGCCAGCAACAGGGTGGTAGCAATTTTCTGGATAAATTTCAAACGCAGAGCTATCATGATTAGCTAATAAACTGGATATGGAATATGGAAGAACAAAATCAACGATGGAAAGATTTTTAACCAAGCAAATGGTAGAATGGAGTTGTCATTTACTAAAATGGAGAGGATCATAGGAAGAATAGTTTGGAAGAGAAAAAAATCAAGAGTTCATTTTGTATGGATTAAATTAGGGATGTTGGTAACATCCAAGAGGAAAGTTTAGAAATGAGTCTATACTTAAGGAAAGAGTAAGATTTAAATATAAATGAAAGATATTAATATACATGGAATTTTAGGAGATATGAAATCTCCTAGGCTCTAGAGTAAGGGTATACAGAGAAAGGGGGCAGGAAGGCAGAGTTTGGGGGCAATCGAATGGGAGATGAGGAGGATGCAGCAAAGGCAGCTGAGAGGAGCAGTCAGGAAGGTGGGATGGGAATCAAGATAAAGTGGCATCCCAGATACCAAGTGAATGATCAAGGGAGTAATGGCTGTCAAATTCTATTAATGAGTAAGACATAGACTGAGATGTGATCACTGTTTTTAGAAGCAAGAAGGCTATTAGTGACCTTTACAAGACTGATTCTGTGGAATATAAGGACAAAAATTTGCTTTGAAAGAGTTAAAGTGAGAAGAGAAGGAAAAATGAAAATGAAAGAGTAATTATAAACCACTCTTTCTAAAGAGATACAGATATGCAATGTCAGCTAGAAATCAACAGGAGATTTTGTTGTTTTTTTAAAAATCGGAGTTATAGCATGTTTGTACTCATTAAGGAAAAGTATTCAATCTCCTTTTTTAGGTCCTTTCTCTCTAGTCTCGATAAATTACTCAATACAATTGGGGGAGGACCATGCAATTGAGATCAAAGTTTGACATCCTTTCTAAACTCCAAAAGAAATACTATTTACATTTTTACATTTCTCAAAGGGATCTAGAGAATGTTTTTGAAAAATATCCTGATCTGTTTCATTTTTTAATAAAAAATGTTTGGGGAGGGGGATGGTATTTTCATATACTTTTAATTAGAAATATAAAATAAAAGAATGCCTTGTGCCAGCAATGGTTGTTCATTTCAATATTAAATCACACCAACAACAGAAGAATAAGGCCTTATTCTAAAAAGAAACATGCTTCTCTTTTTCAATATCAGAGCTGACAGATAAGCTAGTCTCATAGAAATAGATAAGTCTCCTGACATCTGTTACAGTAGATGGCTGACAGTAACGCTAAACACCTTGATTCTATTTATTATAGAAGAGCTAGATTGAATTAATGAGCATTCTACCCTAGTGGTTCAGGGCCTGGCTGTGCATTTGATTTACCAGTGCATGTGACCCACCCTCAGAGATTCTGATGCATTTGGTCTGAGTTGGCAAGCAGACATGAATATGTTTTAAAACATCCCCAGGTGATTTTAATGTGCAGTGGGAGCTGAGAACCACTCCCTAGCATTTAAGTTTTTTACCTCAAGGTGAAAAAAATCATAGCTGTGATTCAAAGGCTTGAAAGTTGATCTATTCTCAAAAACAGAACACAGGAAAGAGCCATTCTCACTTGAAGTAATCTACTATAAAATTCTCCTCTACCATGGAGAGCACATTCCCATAATTTTGCCTGTGTGGCAGCTCCATGCGCTGCCCAGTGAGTGAGGGAGGGATGACTGGGCATCTGTGGGCAGGATTTCTCTCCTCCCTCCAGTGACCTGAGATGACTATTAAAGGTCTCAGAACATCAGAAACAAACTGGTCTTTCTTTGTTCTTCAGACTACATTTGACAGCAGGGTACGAGGAGCGAGGAGCGAGGTAGTTGCGAAGCTTATTTTAGGCGTTTATTGGAGGGAGGATAAGAAAGGAGAGGCAACTGCGGGAGGAAAAACAAACAAAAGGAGAACAAAAATGAAAAGACAAAACTCAGTTGAAGTCAGGTCTCTAGTGCAAATTTGCTTTTGGTTTCAACTGCCTACCTCACTCAGATAACGGTATTTCTTAATAATTATATCTATTTTCTGTTTATAGCAGCAGGATTCCATCCCCACCTCCCCTGTACTGGAAAGAACAGAGTGCCACGATGAAGATCTTGGACTAAATGTGAATTTTCTTTCTTTTATATGCCCTCAGAAATTTGATTTACAGGACAAACAAAGCACTCTCATCAAAACAAAACAAAAAAAAGAACAAAGTTAAAGAAAAAAATGTACCTTCAATTTCACCATCATTACTTATCTATATTTCTGTTACTTCATTGTTCGTACATACAAATACTTGCATAGGAGCATGACTGCAGAATAGATGCTTCTGGTCTTTCATTTACCATCTCTTTGTTTCTAGCTGCACTTCAGATGCACAGATTTGAATTGATACAATCAATCATACTCCTTGGTTGCCTCTGCCTCAGGGCACATTATCTTCCTCATCAGCCACTCCTTATAATATTTACTTTCTTGGTTAGTTCTCTTCCTTTCAGATCCCATCCTTACTCTCCCTAGATACCCACACTTATACATATAAGGTGTTTTCTTCCAATATATAATATTTATCTTTATTTCTGTGTATATTTATCCATGAACAATATATCTTGTTTACAGTGAATGTGCTTTTAAATTTATATTAATGGTGTTACGTTATAATCATATTCAGTTTCGTTTTATTTTTTAAATCACTCGACATTAGAGAATTCTGCATGTGAATATATGCAGTTTGTTTTATTTCTTTTGACTGTTAAATAGCATCCCATTGTTTAACTTATATCCTACTATAATTTTTTTCAATAAATAATAATTTTAATTTTAATGATTATATTGTAGTCCAGCATACTGATACATCAATTTGAATTTAAGTATTTACCTACTATTTCTTATTTAGATTTTTTTAAGTGCTGTAATAGTTTGTATATACATATGTATACATATATGTATATATTAGTTTGCTAAGGCTACCATAACGAAGTAGCTAAAACAACAGATATTTATTTCCTCACAGTTCTGGAGGCTAAAAGTTCAAGATCAAGGTGTAAGCTGCATTGATTTCCTATGAGGCATCCCTCCATGGCCTGTGGACGAACACCTTCTCCTTCCGTCTTCACATGATCTTTCCTCGGTGTGTGTACACGTCTGTGCCCAAATTTCTTCTTCTTATAAGGATGCAAGTTATATTGGATTAGGACTTACTCTAAAATACTTCATTTTAACTTTATGATCTCTTTAAAGGCCCTATCTATAAATATGGTTACATTCTGAGGTATAGGGGGTTAGGACTTCAATATGAATTTGGGAGGAACACAATTTAGTCCATAACTAACTATAAATCATAATATAACTAATTATAGAGCTTTCTATAGATTGCTATGTATGTATTTTATATGTACATATATCCATATATACAGCACTTTTCTAATTTTCTACATAAATTTTGAAGACAAATACCTAGGAATGGGAATAGGGAATCAAAAGATATAAACATTTTTAAACATCTTGATATTTATTGCTAAATTACTTTTCAAATATATTACACTCACATAGAATGCCAATTTCTCTAGATGTGTGCTAGTTTTATCAAGTACTGCTAGCGATGAAGAATTTATATTTTCTTTTTCCAACAAGTGTAAAATTAGCACATTTTTTATCTTAGCTACGTCTCTGTGGCAGTTACTTCTGATTCCTGTCAACATGTACCAAGTCAAGACTATACTTTAGACATCAACAGCACAATGGTAGATACTTCACAAAATGGAAGTGAGGAAATGTGTTGTCATAGCTGTGCATATACGTCCTTATAACTTTGATGGTTTCTGTCTGAATTCTCTAAAGAAACAGATCAAGAGGGTATCTATCTATCATCTATCTATCTAATCTAATCTATCATCTATTGCTTTATCTATCAATCATGGAGAGAGAAAGAGAGAGAGATTTATTTTAATAAATTTTTAAGGAATTGACTCATGCAATTGGAAAAACTAGCAAGTCCAAAATCCTCAGAGTAAGCTGGCAGGAAACTCAGGAAAGAGTTTGACGTTACAGTTTCTTTGAAAGCAGCCTGCTGGACCTCTTCCTTAGGGGACATCGGTCTTTTTTTCCCCAATCCTTTCAACTGTATGGGTGAGACCTACCCATATTATGATAGGGTAGGTCTTCTTTACTTGAAGTCTACTTATTTAAATGTCGATATTATTTTTCAAATACCTTTAAAGCAAATTTAGACTAGTGTTTAACCAAATATCTCTGTACCATGGCCTACCACGTGGACACATAAAATTAAACCTCACAGTGGGTTTTGTGGTTTTATTTTGTAACAATATTGTCATTTACTAAATTATCGTATTGAAATATAATTCAATTTACCATTTAAAGCACACAATTCAATGGTTTTTAGAATATTGACAGAATTACGCAACCATTACCCCAATCAATTTTAGAAAAATTTCATCATCTCAAAAAGAAACTCCATTTCCTTTTGTTATCACCCTCCAATTACCCAATTAACCCAAGCCCTAAGCAACGACTAATATGCTGTCTGTTTCTATAAGTTTGACTATTCTGGACATTTCATATACATTGATTTTCCTTATGGTCTTTTGTAACCACCTTCATTTACTATGTTGTCATGGTCCATTCATGTCGTAGCCTTTATGAGTACTTCATTCCAATTTACAGCTGAATGATATTCCACTGTGTGGTTATACCACAATTTGTTCATCCATTCATCAGTTTATGGACATTGGGTAGGTTTTGCCTTTTGGCTATGTTGCTGTTATGCACATTTATGTAAAAATTTTTGTGTGGACATATATTTTCAATTCTCCAGGTTATATGCCTAAGATTGGAGTTGCAGAACCAAATGGTAACTCTATGTGCAGCTTGCTGAAGAATTGCCAGACTATTTCCCAAAGTGGCTGCACCATTTTACATTGTATGAGGTTTCCAATTTCTCCACAGCCTTGCCAACACTTATCATCTAACTTGTAGATTGTTACCATCCTAAAGAGTGTTAAGTCATATCTCATTTTGGTTTTAATTTGCATTTCCATGATAAACTAATGATGTTGAGAATATATCTATGTTCTTATTGGCATTAGTATATCTGCATCAGAGAAATGTCTATTCAAGCTGTTTGACCACTTTTAAATTGGGTATTTGTCCTTTCTTACCTAATTGTAAGCATCCTTTATATATTCTAGACACAAATCCTTATCAGATATATGATTTGTAAACAATTTCTCCCATTGTGCTAGTTGTATTTTTACTTTCTTGAAAGTGCCATTTGAAGCACAAAAGTTTTTAATTTTGATGAAATCAAACTCATCTTTTATTTTTTCTTTTGTTGTTTGTGCTTTTGGTGTCATAAATAATAATCCATTGCTAAATCTAAGGTCACAAATATTTACCTTTTAGTTTTCTTTTGAGAGATTTAAAATTTTGACCCTTACATGTAGGAATTTGATCCATTTTGAGTTAATTTTTGTGTTTGGTATGATGTAGAGTTCAACTCCACTCTTTTTTATGTGGCTATCCCCTAGTTCCAGCACCATTTGTTCAAAAGACTAATCTTGCACTAATTTAGTGGTCTTGAAAGCCACGTTAAAAACTAATTCACCATAGATTCTAGGGTTTATGCCATTGCCACATCAGCTTGAGTACTACAACTGTGTAGTAAGTTTTGAAGTCAGAAAGTATTGATCCTCCAAATTTGTTCTTTCTTAAGACTTTTTTTTTATTCTGAGTTGCTTGTGTTTCCATATGAATCTTAGGATCAGTGTGTCTGTTTGCACACAAAAGGTAGCTTGGATTCTAATGGAAATTGTGTTGAATCAATAGATCGACTTGGAGAATATTGTATCTTAACAATATGTAGTTCTCCAACTCATGAATATGTGATGTTTCTTCATTTATTTAGATCTGAATTAATTTCATTTAACAATATTTTCAATTCATTCACAACAAACAAAGAATGTTGGGGGAATCTGAAAAATAGATTCTAAATAGCTCTTCTTTATAGAAAAACAAAAACTTATGAATTCCAAACATCCCTCTCCCCAAAAAAGGAAGACTTAGACTACCAAATAGTTATTAATCACTTGTAGTAATTATGATAAGAATAAAATAGACAAGTGAAACAGAACAGAAAACCCAATAAACACTTGATACATAATGTGTTTCTATCATTTCCTGAGAAGTAATAGTTAAATCATTGGAAGCTTGAACCTGATATTTGGTTCCAAGAGCTTGTTCTATAGATCTAATCCAAAGTTAATGGTTGTCCTATTGTCTGAAATCTTTATTTATATCATTCAATATATTTTGAGATGTCAGAAGTCTTACCTCATATTTGCTTTACATCATGTAACACAATAAATGGATTAAATAAAGAGTATAGTAACCACCTTTAAACTTACAACACTTAGAAATAATTTTGCCATTTTGAATTTTATTTGCTTTGTATACAGGATCAAAATGTTTCACAACATAGAACTTTAGCTTTAAAAGCCTCAGGCAGAAGTAAACTTTTAAAAGTATCTAGATTAGAAAGTATGAGATAAGACTGGATAACCATGAAATAAACTAAATTTATTTTCTGCTTACATTTCCTGTTCCATTTGCCATAGCCCACTGATCACGATGAGGTTCTATGGGGCATACCCTTAGATACTTCAGACAATGATGGAGGGAAGAGACAGAGATGTCATGGCTTCTATGTTTCTGCCCTATTTAAGGCAAGGAATCTGTTTTTAGTTCAAATCCCAAGTACAAACAAACTCTTTCAACCAAAAGGTATTTCAAAACTTCTAATCCCAAGGACAGCGAAGAGTACAGAACAAAGAATAATGTAATATACGTAGTTTAGAGATAGGTCACAAACCACAGCTTCCTGTAAACAGAGAGAAAAGTCTTTTGGGATCTTATTGGTAGCAGGCTTCTTCTTTTTTTTTTTTTTTTTTTTTTTTTAAGAGAGAGAGAAAACTCCGTGCTAACACAATTGAGGGAAAACAAAACCCAGATATTTTAACAGAAAGTTAAAAAGAAATTTGTACAAGTGCATAAGAGTGAAAGTTAGGTTCTGAATATGAAAATGTATATGCCAGTGTGGCTCCGAAGGATACACTGAAGAAGAGCAGCTGGTCCTGCTACTGTTTGAGGGACCATGGAATGTAGGCCACCCCAGGGCAGAGACTATTCCCTAGACTCAATGGGTCTATGCCAGAAGGAAATAAGAAGTTTGTGGCAAACACTACTTCCATTCATTTGAGGTTCATTATTAATTTAATATTTAGTGAAATATATAGTACTTTTCATAATATGAGTGAGTGCAGAAATTCTTGATTAATCTCATATAAAGTCTGGGGTAAGCGAAATCCTTTGTCACAGATCAAAGTCTCTTATTTGAAGCTCTATAGATAAATATGTAGAAGATCTTTGGTCAAAGCTAAAGATCTATGCAAAATTTCATGTCTGTATGTGAATTTTCCTAGGTAAGGAGTCCATAGTTTCTTCAGACTCTCAGAAAGATCTGTAACTCTGAAAGGGTGAAGAATAAGTATTTTGAATCAAAATCAGAACTGAGCAGGTACCTCCTTTGTCTAGTCAAGATTCTAGTGTTAAGAACAAAAAAGACAGGTAACAGCCCACATAGAAAAATATGCATTTACAGGCTTGTTTCATCTGAGTTTCCTACACACTATTTTCATAGGGAAGAAAATACCTAACGGTGCAGTATAAACATTTTCCCCCAAAATCATTAGGCTCAGAGTCTAATTATTTAATTAATTATTATTTATTAATTATGAATCTTTTCTTTGCAAACATTTTCATTTCCTGTTCAAGAATAAATCACCTTGTCTTCCCAGACTCCATTTGTAAATACTGATCTAAGAAAAACTATCCAAAAAAAGGAATAAAGTAGTAGAGACAAGGCACATTAAGTGATTTCTAGGTCTACTGCCATGTTTCATTTGGGTTCTGGGCATAAACCCCAGTGTTTATTTTCACAACTACACAGTGTCATAACTACCACAAACTTGAATGTGATGCTAAAACCTGTTAGTGTGAATAGTGCAGTGAGTTACACCTGGGGATGAAGAAAAAGGGAAGGTAAGAGGTAAAGAGAACAACTGATAATTTTCACTAAAGAGAGCTTTACAAATACACTGTTCAAATCCTAGAATTAACATTATTTCCATTCCACACTTGGGAAGAAATAGAGAAAAGTTTGGCAAAAAAGAGTAATAGAGAGGAAGGAGGGTGAATGTGTGTGTGTGTAAAGGACACGTGACAAGGGAGACACACAAGAGGAAGAAAGGTATCAAATTCTTAATTGTACTTAGGGACGTAGAGGCCCCTTTAACAAGGAACAAACATAGTCCCTGCCTCCTGTGACAGTGTAGGTAATATTATTTGGCCAATGCCATGATGAGAAATCAGTTTATTTATATATTATACATTTAGGATAATCCAGCCCACCCTCACTCCCCCAGTGCTCCTGGGGTCTCAGGTGTGTGAGGCCCTGACCCCTCTCGCTCTCGCTCCCCCATTGCATGCTGGGAGGGTCTGTGTATTTTGTAAATAAACATATTTGTCCTTGGGGGAAAAAAATTATCCCTATAGCCTCCAAGTTAGGCATCAGGTATGTGTGGTGCTGGGTAAACAAAAAAGCATCGGAGGCTATTGTCAAGTCAGATGCTGCCTAAAATGCCACCGGAAGTGGGAGAGAAAAAAGAGGATGGCTTCTAGTAATATGCAGTCATTCATTTATCTGTAGAACTGGGTCCTATAGATAAAGTGATAAATTAAGTTGCAGATAGTCCCTACCCTTTAGCAGATGAAGTTCACATTGAGCCAAGGGGAGTTGGGGCACTATAGTTAAAATAAAAAATTTTTAATAAAATGTAATGGCAGCTTTCAGGTGTTAGCTTAGCTGGGTCACATTATTCTGGGTATTTCTGAGAGGGTGATTTTGATGAGATTTATATTTAATTCATCGAACTTTGAAGAAAGCAGATTGTTCTCGATGATTGGTGAACCTCATCCAATTAGATGAAGGCCTGAGCTTCAGAATGAAAGACTGACCTCCCCTAAGCAAGAGGGAACTCTGCAGCAGATGGCCAATTTAAACCGCAACATAGGTTCTTCTTTGGGTCCACAGCCTGCCCACCCACCCTAAAGATAAGTGTATAAGTGAATTCCTTAAAATTCCCCCCCCCCCCACACACACACCCTATTGGTTCTGTTTTCCTGGAGAACTCTAATATAATAACCTAATAAACTAAACTAAATGAACATAAACTAAATCAAGCATAAAATTATAGTTCTGATATTATAAAAGAGGCTTTATAGATAGTCAATCAAATCTTCTAGCAGGAGCCAGACTGTCCTGTAGTCACAACTTTTAGGGGCCAAAAGGGAAACTTCCAAAAGGATATTTTCTGCTGAGAGTGCTAAGACAGTAACAGTCAACCGCCAAGAAACTGATGAGTGATTTCAGGAGGTTAGGGCATTTCTTAGGGGAAATACTGCTCCAGCTCCAGCAGATAGCCTTGAAAACATGTTTACCTACTATGGATTGTTGCTGTTGCTGTTGTTGTTGTTGCTGTTGTTGTTATTTATTTTTAATTAATTAGTTTTTATGGTGACATTGGTTAACGAAATCCAATGTTTCATCTGTATACTTTAACAGTAAGGCATATGTATTTTTACCGTGTTCACTTCCCATAGTTAGATTTCTTTCTGTTACCACATATTTGACTCCCTTTACTCTGTATACCTCCCCCTCCCCCACCCCCTAACCTATGGTTACCCTTAGTCTATAGTCCTTGTCCATGAGTCTCTGTTTGTTTGTTCTATTCCTTTGTTGCTTTTAGATTTATATCCTACACATAAATGATATCATATGATTTTCAACTTTTTCAGTCTGGCTTATTTCGCTTAGCATGATTATTTCAAGGTCCATCCATGTTGTTGCAAATGGCAGTATTTCACCTCTTCTTATGGCTGAGTAATACTCCATTGTATATATGGACCACAGCTTTTTTAGCCAGTCATCTATCCTAGGACACTTTGGTTGCTTCCAAGTCTTGGCCACTGTGAATAATGCTGCTATCTTTACCAGGTTTTGGTATCAAGGTAATATTGGCCTCATAAAATGAGTTAGGAAGTATTGCCTCCTTTTCAATTTTTTGGAAGAGTTTGAGAGAATAGGTATTAAATCGTCTTTCAATGTTTGGTAAAATTCACTGGTGAAGCCATCTGGTTCCGGACTTTTACTTTTTGGTAGGTTTTTAATAATTGTTTTAATTTCCATACTGCTGATTGGTCTATTTAGATTTTCTAGTTCTTCTTGATTCAGTCTATGAAGGTTATATTTTTCTAAGTACTGGTCCATTTCTTCTAGGTTATTAAATTTGGTGTTATATACTTTTTCATAGTATTCTTGTATGATCCCTTGTATTTCTGCAATGTCAGTTGTAACTTCCCCTCTTGCATCCCTGATTTTGTTTGTGTCCTTTTCTCTTTTTTCTTTAATGAGTCTAACTAGGGGGTTGTCAATTTTATTAACCTTCTCAAAGAACCAGCTCTTTGTTACATTTATTTTTTCTATTGTTTTTTGTTTGTTTGTTTTTAATTTCATTTATTTCTGCTCTGATTTTTATTATTTATTTCCTCCTGCTGACTTTAGGCTTCATCTGTTCTTCCTTTTCTAGTTTTTAAAGATGAAGCGTTAGGTTGTTTATGTCATGTAATGACATGAACTTTCCTCTTATGGCTGCTTTTGCCATGTTCCAAAAGATTTGCTATGTTGTACTATCATTATCATTTGTTTCTATATATCTCTTGATCTCTCTTTTTATTTTTTCCCTGATCCAGTTATTTTTCAGTACCATGTTGTTTAATCTTCATATATTTGTGGCTCTTCCTGATTTCTTTCTGCAGTTGATCTCTAGTTCCAAAGCATTATGATCAGAGAATATGGTTGGTATGATTTCAACCCTTTTATATTTGTTGGGGCTATCTCTGTGTCCCTGTATGTGATCGACCCTTGAGAATGTTCCATGTGCATTAGGGAAAAATATATAAGCAGCTGTTTTGGGATGGAAGGCTCTGTAAATGTCAATTACATCCAGTTGCTCTAATGTGTCATTTAAGGATGTTATTTCCGTATTGATTTTCTGTTTGGATTATCTGTTGGATTATCATATCCAACGGTTGGGTATTTAGGTCTCCTACTATGATAGTGTTTTGGTCTGTTTCTCCCTTTAGTTCTGTGAGGAACTGCTTTAAATATTTCGGGGCTCCTTGATTGGAAGCACAGATATTAATATGTGTTATGTCTTCTTGGTGCATGATTCCCTTTATCATTATGAAGTGTTCCTCAGTATCTTTCTTTACCTTTTTGATTTTGAAGTCTATTTTGTCTGACATTAGTACCTCTACTCCCGCATTTCTCTGAATGCCATTTGTTTGAAATATCATCTTCCACCCTTTCATTTTGAGTCTATATTTGCCTTTGGAGCTGAGATGTGTCTCCTGGAGGCAGCAAAAAGTTGAGATTTGTTTTTTGATTTGTTCTACAACTCTGTGCCTTTTTATTGATGAGTTTAGTCCATTTACATTTAGGGTGATTATTGAAATATGAGGTCTTCTTATAGGCATTCTATCTTTTGCTTTCTGGTAGCTCGATGTTTCCATTGCTTCCTTGTCCTTGTGTTTCTGTTTTCTTTATTTTGGTTGGATTTTGTGGGTTTTGCCTCTGGTTCTTCTTGTTTTATGTTATATACTTTAGTTCTGAATCTTCGGTGTGTGGTTACCATTATGAATATGTAAAAGATAGTTTTAGATATACAGTTGTCCATTTTCTTCTGCTGGTGCCTATCTCTTTCCCCTTTGCAAATTTGGATCTTTGAATCCCCCCATTTTCAGTCATTGCTATCTCGATTTGTTCCTATGCATGCTGAACGTTCATTACTATCTTGCTATAGCAATTCTCTTATTATTTAAGTTTATAATGTCCTGTCTTAGGAAGTGTTGCACTCCTCTGCTTCTATTTGTCTTACAGTCACTTTACTTCTAAATATATATATATATAGTCATTTTGTTTTAGGTGAGCTGACCCCGTAAGGATTTCCTGTAGCGTAAGCCTTGTAGTGGAGAAGTCCCTCAATTTTTATATGTCTGGAAAGGTCTTAATTTCTCCTTCATATCTAAAAGAGAGCATCGCTGGATACATTATTTTCACTGGTAGTTCCTTTCATTTCATAGTTTAAATATTTGATTATATTCCTTTCTGGGTTGTAAGGTTTGTGCTGAGAAGTCCAATGATAGTCTAATGGGTTTCCTTTATAGGTTACTATTTTCTTCTTCCTGGCTGCCCTGAGAATTCTGTCTTTGTCATTGATTTTTTTTTTTTTTTTTACATCTACAGCAGCTGGTATTTTTAGGTGGTCTCCCATCTAAGTACTAACCAGGCCCGACCCTGTGTTGCTGATTTTTGATAATTTTAATACAATGTGTATTGATGAAGGCCTTTTTGGGTTGAGATAATTGGGTGTTCTGTTGACTTCTTGAATTCCAAGCTCCAGTTAATTTCTTAGATTTGGGCAATTTTCATCAACTGTTTCTCTGAAAATGCTTTCTAGTCTCCGCTCCTTTTCCTAGCCTGCAATAATGCCCATTAT
Source organism: Rousettus aegyptiacus (assembly GCF_014176215.1). NCBI lineage: Eukaryota > Metazoa > Chordata > Mammalia > Chiroptera > Pteropodidae > Rousettus > Rousettus aegyptiacus. The sequence goes on from NW_023416284.1 coordinate 126,098,971, forward strand.
TCTTATGTTTCCTCTCCTGATGGTTCAGCTAGTTCCTGAATTTCTCTTTCTTCATTTTTCATTCTTTGGTTTCTCTTTTCTTCCTTCTGATTTATTTCTAGACTTCTGACGTCGATATCACTGATCTTTTCCTCAATTTGGTCGACTCTATTTCCCAAGCTTGTTATTTCATTTTTCAACTCTTGCAGAGTTTTATTTATTTATTTATTTTATCTCCAGAAGATCTGTTCTGTTCTTTTTGAAGGTTTCAATCTCCTTGCTCTGCTCATCTAGGTGTTTTTTCCATTCCTGAGTTTTTTAAAGAGTACCATTCTGAATTCTCTGTCATTTAAGTCGCATATTTCTATGTCTGTAAGCTCATTTTCTATAGATTTTTCTCTTTCTTTCTGAGATGCCTTGTCACCTTGATTGTTCATTGTGTTTAATGGACTATTTCTCTGCCTGGGCATTAATGGAAATGTATTCTGCTTTTTTTCCCCGAAAGAAGATTTATTATATAAAGATCTGTCTTTAGCCTGCTGCAAAGAAGGTGCTTTTCTTTAGGTTTCCAGTAGGTAGTGTCTAAGCTTCTTGGATCCCTGCTTTATATAATGCTTTAATAATGCCTTTTTCTTTTCTTATAGGTATTTAATCATGCACGCTACCCTCCGTTTCAGTCCCTGTCAGTATTAGCAACAGTTTCGGTAATGTTTGCTCAGATTTCCCTGGACTTCGCCGTGTTCAGTGTCGAAAGGTATAGGGGGAGGGGCCTTCTAGTTTGGAGGTTGGGGGCTGCGGCTCAGCCTTGGTTTTGCAACCGCGGCCAGTCAAAATCAACTGCTGTGTTTCTGCTGTCCTACTTCTCTGCTTTCTGCCCTATTGACTGGGCCTAGCTGCCTGCTGCATGGAACTCACATCTCTCTCAGGCAGGGCTATTCAGGGAACTCGCCACTCCTTCTCCCTTGCCTCTCCTCCTCCAGGGAGCTCTGGTGGCTACAAGAGGCAGCATCTTTATTTCTCCCAGTCTACCGCCTGACACCTGGGGTTCCGATCCATGGTAATGGTTATGCACAGATCCCACATTCAGATGTGCTGGTGTGCGGTTTGTGTGTTTTTTGTTGAATTTCAGATATTCAACTTATTGTTGTTTCAAGGGGAGCGTTCCGGGGATGTCTCTCACTCCAACATGTTTCTCCAGTACTCTGTATTATTATTTTTTAAAAGACCATTATGTATATTATTTGAAAGAGAATAAGAGTTTTCTAGATTTGGGAGCCTAGAAATTCTGGAAGCCCAGAAATTCTGATAAGAAAGATGGTTCTAGCTAGAAATTCAGAGAATTATCATGGTCAGGTATTCCCCTTGATTACTGAGGGTCGACCATGTGGTAGACAGTGTATAAAGGGCTGTGAAAAATATAAAGGATATGGTGTTCAATGAGCATAAAACTTTCCTAGGGAAGAAATGCATGGATGTCCAAATGTCTAAGTACAGTTTCAAGAGTTTAAAAATTATGCAAGACAACTATATAAGGCAATATACTTAGCAGCATATGATTCTCATGTGAATAATTTGAAAAAGACTGTCAATAAAAGGTCAAGAAAAGCTCTCTTTCAGCTGCAGTGCTCTGGAGAAAGTGAAGCTTCACCAGAACCTTTAAATGGAACCTGTAGAATTAGGGGCTGACCTCTACATGGAAGTGGAGATATAGGATAGCCTTTCAATTTAACACGATTAGAAAGAGTACACACACACACACACACACACACACACACACACATTCACACTCACACATTTTTAATGTGGTTATCAACAACATGGTAGACGTTGAACAAAAAATCCTCTGTCAGTAGAGAAAGGTTATTTTAGTTTCTGGGTTGAATGAAAACAATATTGAAAATTAAAGATTATTTTGATAAATTCCTTTTTTTGCTTTCTCTGACATCCTTGTAATTGAAAATGAATATGTAATTAGAAATATTTTATCCTTTTTTAAATTACCATGAAATATTAATCAAGTTTTTGTCTGAGGTTATAAATTACTTTATACCTAGCAATATTCTCAAATTATTATTGCAGATGGCATATAATTTGTAAGGAATTTAAATATTGTAAAACAATGATGAGTACTAATCTTTAATTACCTTTCTTAAATTGCGCTGACTCGATTTGTTTACAAATAAATCTTCCTATTTAAAATAAATCCCCCACGATATTGGAATGAAGTAACTGGATAGCAAGAGCTCTTGGCTGATGCCAGCTGAACAAGTGCCAGATTAGTACTTGATGATGGGACCCCTTATGATTTGGACTTTGGGCTAATCCTACACCTAGTTTCTCTCAGTCATTCCTTGCCCTTCCCTCACTCTGCTCTGTTCCAGGAAGGTGAGGGTGGGGTACTGATCTCTGTAGGTTACATTTTGAGGGCCTTTGTCCCATCTGGTTTCTGGCTGGGTTTGGTCAGCGAGGGCACTGGTGGGAAGGGGTAGAAAAAAGTAGGGGCAATTTCTCTTCCTTCCTCTGTACCCCAAGTCACTGAAGCACAAATTCCAGTAACATAAATCCTCCCATTTTCCATTTCTGCTTTATGGACAGTGCTCTCTGGAATACCGAGTACTAGAATGGAAAGTAAGACAATATCTTCATAAACTTAAAATAATAATAATAATAATAATAGTAATAATAATAATAATATTAAATGAATAGAACAAAATAAAAGGAACCAAAATACAAGTCAGGGTAAGAGAACCCAGTCTACAAACAAAATTTTTACATTTTTTAAATAACTCCACTGAATTTTTTCCTGGGATCTTTCTTTTTTAAAATTAAATATATTGGGGTAACTAACAAAATTATATAGGTTTCGAGTGTAAATTTCTATAGTACATCATACGTATATTGCATTATGTGTTCACCATCAAAGTCGAATCTCCTTCTGTCATCATATATTTGATCTCCTCTGCTCTTATCTGCTTCCTCCCCTCCCCCATTTCCCTCTGGTAACCACTAAACTGTTCTCTGTGTCTATGAGTAAAATTTTTTACATTTAATGTAATCACAAAGGTATTTTCAAAGAACCTTAGAGATGGTTGGACATAGCAATCACAATTATCTCTAAATCTTCTTACCAAAGCATCTCTATTGGGAGCAACTGTAAAGCTAATAGAGTTTAATTTCTATTTTAAAAGCTCTTCCAATAATGAAATAATCCTTTCCTATGACAGACTAAGAAAGTTGTTAGCATATGTTTAGTTTATGATATTTCCATAAATTCCAAAGAAAGCAGTGGCTATATTCAATAAACAGATTATCTTCTGAAAGAAGAGAGAAATTCTCTGTATCATGGATGATGTAACCAATCACAGGCTATGCTCTTCTATCAACCACAACCTTCACTATTTTCCTTCCTAAAGGTGTGCACACCTCCCGAATTTTGTTTTCTCTTGCATCCTAAACTTACTCAAGAAGGTATTTATCATTGGAACACTATTTTTCTTTCCTTCCTTGTGTATTTCTGGTTGAATTATTTAAGCTGTTTGGCACTGTGAAATCCCCTTAGGAAATAACTATTGATCTCCTGTTAGAGCATGAAGGTGACTCTCAAGCACCTTTTCCTAGAACTTTTGAGAAACACTACATAAGAAAGCAAGGTTACAAACCCCAGCTCACACTTAAAACTAAACAAGCAGTGGATCATATCCTAACAAGAATCATGGAGATAACATTTTTTAGACGGTAGAAGAATAGTTCAATTTAGTTTAATAGTTCTAATTTTAGTTTTTACATACTCAAAACATGAATTTTTAGTCATTGGGCCTGTGAGTCAGTATTAAAGGGTTTGAGGTCTATTTTTAATTATTTTTCTATGACATCCTACATATCTGGAAGAATTCAGATGCATTCCAAAATATCTTTGGTTCTTCAGACCTGCCCTGCCTCAAATAAACTAAGTTGCAGTATTATCTTTTTGTCAAAAGATGACAACACCACTTACCATAAATTGTTTTCCATTATGCAGAAGTGGTGTGATTCCCTTGAGTTCTGAGGCCTAAGTCTGACGTTTACAAAAAAAAAGACTTTAAATTTAGAACTCAATGAAACATCCATGTTTCCTAGGATTTTTGGTTATAATGAATAAAAAAGGAAAGACAGATCTTCATTATAAGTCTGATGAAAAAATGCTGATGTTTAGTCACAGGCTTCTCAGGGCATTAGAAAAGGCAAATGAAATCGATCAAGTAAATTTTAAATCAAGTAAATCTATAAAGTAAGAAATTTAGACTCTAGACCACTTAAGATTTTCCACTAGCTCTGAAATACTGTGATTGCAATAGTGTGGTTTCTTTATACTCTCTGATTTTGTGATGTGGAATCCTTAATGATCCAATGCTTTTCACCCCCTTTTTACTATATTTTCCTCTGTCATCTCATTTGAAAAATATAATTATAAATCATATGTTTTCAGGAAACTTCATTGTCCATCTTTTTTTCTATTTCATAACAGAAATCATTGATGCGGTGGAAATTCTCTGGAACTTTATGAATATTCTTTAATGTCCTGTGTCCTTTGCCAGAGCATATAAATGTTGAATTTAAAAAGTAGGTTAGACTTCTGCTTCCAGTTAGGATATAGAAGGATACAAAAGACCTTTGCTCTCATAGTAACTACAAGAAAAGACACAGACAAAATAAAAACCATACTTTTCTATGGGGCTTGTGAAGAACTATGGTGGCAAGGAAACCTTGATAAACTATATTTCAGAGAGAAATGAGCCCATCACAAGTGAGCAGAGAATGGCAGCAGCTTCTGTTCCTGGATCCAGGGCCCAGGTGAGCTGCTAAAGGTGAGGAGACTTTGTGGGAATGAGGGGAAATAGTCAGGCCTGACTGGGCTGGTGGGCTGACTTGAGAGTCTGGAAGAACTCAGTCCAGCAACTCTATTTGCCCAACCTTCCCCATATTGACAAAGTGGCAGTGGGGAAAGGGCTAGTGTGTAGAGGGCAATCATATGGTCCCAGGTAGTTTTACAGTAATTGGATTCTGGGGCCATCCAAAAGCGAACCCAATATACCTGAAACTATATAGCCCACCTCTCCCAACTCAAACACCAACAAGATCAAAAAGGTCCTAATGATTTTTTATTCATAATGTTTGGAATTCTCTCTCTCTCTCTCTACACACACACACACACACACACACACGCGCGCGCGCGCGCACGTATATATATGTACGGGCATATATATGTGCGCATATATACATATATTATATCTGAATGTGTATATATAATGTGTGTGTGTGTGTGTCTATATATGTAAAATGTGAGGAAGCAGGAAAGTTATTTAGTTGATAAAATCTTTAAGACAATATACACTGTCAAAGAATTTATAAGAAAATGAATATTGTGTGTAATAAAAAATAGAAACACTACGAAATGTATATCGTGTATAATTAAAAATGGAAACACTATAAAACATCCAAATGGATTCTAAAACTTAGAAATGCAATATCAGAAGTCAAAATTTATTGGATAGGCTTAACAGCAGTTTGGATATTGCAAAAAGAAGGTTGTGAATGAACTTTAGAACAAATCAATAAAATTACCCAAACTGAAATAAAAAACTTTTTTAAATCAACCAAATATCCACAACTATGAGATAATATCAAACAGTCAAATATAATTAAGAGTCCCAGAAGGAGAGAAAGCAGGTCAGGAAAAAATTTTGAAGTAACTTTCCTCATAGTAACAAAGTGTTCATTTCACAATGGTGTCTCTCTCCTCCTGCCTTCTAACTGCTCTCTCCCTTCCACCTTCCCCGGACTAGAACTGGCGTGGGCATGCATGCAGTGTTGTCAGTTTGAAGCATGGCTGATCCTGAATTAAAATAATTAAATTAGAGTAAGTTTGTAGTAATCTTCAAATCCATGGAAGACAATGAACCAGTAAATTCCATGCAGTTCTAATTACTGCATAGTGCTATTTTTAGTTGAAATATGATAAAAACCCAAATTCTGAATCTTGAGGGGGGAAGGAGCAATCTTAAACATAATTATTACATTTAATCAGTTTATAAATAATCCTTCTCCTCTACAAGGTATTTTTAAAATACACAACTAAAACACAGAAGGGAAGGGAGCAGTGATGTGGCAAGTAAATCTGCAAATGCTCCTTCTAATAACTTATTCTGCCAAATTTTAAGTAAGTAATTAAATAGAAGCAATCAGGTACGGAGAGGCTGTTAAGGAGCAGAAATTCATCTATGATGTGCACTGATGGACGTGGGTGCATGGGATGAGGCTTAAACACTACAGCTAGGTCAGCCAATAGGCCCCAAAAGTGGTGATGAGAAGCTCCTGTTCTTTTTACTAGAAGATTCACACGGGGTGGTGGGAGATGTTATGTCAATACTGGCAGGAGTGGAAGGGGAAGCCATTCCTCCTGGGAAGGTACTATAGCATGCCTCCATCTCCTACTGGCACTTTGTCAAACACTCTGATGAAATAAGACTATAGGAAAGAAACAAAAAGATCCAAGATGTTTTAATCTTATATAATTATAAGCCTAAAATACAAATACGAATGGGAAAATGCATTTTTCATTACATATTTCACATTTCCTAGCTCATCAGTCAATATTTAAGGATCCTTTGGTACAGTAGCCTCACTTTCTTATGTTTTTGAAATTTTCTGATTACAAATTGTGTCATTATATGTGTTAGCTATTATTTTGGAATAAATACTCTTGCTTGAAAGAAGAATAACTGGAGGGCAGACTGGTGTGATTAACTGGTCTGACCAGAGATTTCAGGCAACCTTGGATGTAACATGTTCTTAGGTACATGGGGATAAGAATCAAAAAGAACAGCTTTGAAGATTGTTGAGGATAGTGATAAACCACAATGCCTTAGAGATGACTATGTAATTCTCTTATAGCACCACTTTAGAATGAAAATAAAAGAGGAAAAATGAAAGTGAGGGTGGAGAAAGAAGTTGAGGACTTGGGTGGGGGTGGCTACAGAGGATTGAGAATAAATGGATTTAATTGAATGACTACAGTGCTGTGCAGAAAAGAGGAAGGATAAAATTAACAAGAAAACAGCCAGAGCGAGAGCAGAGAGAGAGAGAGAGAGAGAGAGAGAGAGAGAGAACCTATTAGTAACTATTCTTGAGCAAGTTCAATGTAAGGTTACTTTTGGCTTATATTGAATAATAGCTGCCTGCTTCTCATTCTGAAAGGCTTCTAAGACAGCATTCCATCACTTTCCCTCTTGGCCTATTAGGCTCCCTAAAGAAACAGTCTTTTTGAAAAGCTACAGCCAATAAGTCTCCTTTTACTTTCAAGCCTACATGAGAAAGAATCAAAAAGACTAGGATTCCTTCCCATTTTTTCCCAATTCTTTCTTTTTCCCTAGTATCAGCAATCACTACCTCTATTTCTGCAGTCAGAAGCACACTTTGGCATCTTATATTACCCTAGTTCCATTTTGAAACCTAGAATTATTTTCTTATGAGAGAATACAAAACTTGGAATTTTATGCTAGACATATGGCCAAAGAACAGTCCAGAAAGTAAACTGTATTTTTTTCTAGAAACATTGACAATCCTGAAAAAGTTAATTTCCCACAGGATCAAACTCAAGATTCTGCTTGATTCTTCATGGTGTCAAAATAAGATGTGAATTAAGCTTGAAGGAGTCACAGTAAAAATAACTTTTAAAATGATTATTAACTTAACTTAGGCAGCAACTATATTTTGTTAAACGTATGTAAACATGACACCCAACCTTGCTCCTCTCCCACCAAAAAAGTGCTAGTTACACGTTAAGTTCCAAGACCTAACATAAAAATTTGGGAAGAGTAATAAAAAGTCTTTAAGGATTTATTTCTTTTTTAGGCAAATTATTAATGACCATCAGAAATAAAGTGAGAAGAGAAGAGAAGAGAAGCTTGCTGCGTACCAGCTGCTGTTGGAATCAACTAATTACAACATTTCACTCAATATCTCACAGTAAACATTAGTTGAATGGATAACAAGAAGCAGGCAATCACCAGCATATCGTGTTTGAAGGTAGTACACAGTGACTCCTTGGGTGCTGAACCTTTCATTATTAGTCTCTTCTTTGGATTAAAATATTAATGACACTCTCCTGATAGGTGCAAACGTAGATCTGAAAAAATTCTGAGGCCTCCCCTATTCCTGAGTAGAATTACTCAACATTATAAAGATGTCAGCTTTCCCCAAATTAACTGATAAATATCCGATCCCAATAAAATATCAACGAACTTTTTTTATGGAGTTATATAAGTTAATACTAATGTTTATATGGAAAACAAACATGCAAGAATAATCAGGAAAACAATGAAGAAAAAAACTGTGAAAAGAGTCTAGCTCTGCCTATAACACACTATATTATAAAGCCTCTATGATTTAAATATTGTGGTACTGGCATACAAATAGACAAATCGATCAAAGGAAAAAATACAAATAGATCCAACTTTTATGGAAATTTGCTGCATGATAAAGGCATATCTCAAATTACTGGGGCAAAAATCAACTTTTTAATCAATGGTAATCATTTTAATAAATGACAAAAGATAAAATTAGATCCATACCTTACTCTATACATAAGAATAAACTCCAAATAGATCAGAAATTTTAATGTAATACATAAAACCATGCAAGTATTAGAAAAAAAATGGGTGAATTCCTTTAACCTCACCTGTAGGAAAAACCTCATTTTCTAATTATAATTCGAAATCTAGAGGCAATAAAAGAAAATATTGATAAATGTCATGATTTTTAAAAAATTGCATGGCAAACACCATAAAGTTAAAAAGCAACTAACAAACTGAAATAAAATATTTGCAACATATATCTCAAATCAAAAGCTGAAACCACTAATGTACTAGAACTCTATAACTGAGGGACAACTGACCAAAACCCAATGGAAAAATGGTAAAAAGATATGAATAGATAGACAAGTCACAAAAAAATATATACGAATGACCCTTAAACATATGTAAAATGCTTAAACTCACTCATTATTAAATGTAAATTAAAGCAATACTGAGTTACTATTTTTCACCTATCAGATTAGAGAAACTATAGAAGTATGACATATTTTGTTGGCCAGGCTGTGAAGAAATAGGCATTCTCTTACACTACTATGATGCAAACTAGAAAAAAATCTGCATGAGGAATTTGGAAATTTGTAACTAAGCTATACATGCTCTTACCCATATATAAGAAAGGATTTGAATAAACAATGGCAGATTCATACAATGGAGTACTATGCAACTGTATAAAGAATAAGGACAATCACTATGAACTGATGAGGAGTGATTTCCAGGATACACTGCTAAGTACAAGAAACAAAGTGAAAAATATTATCTGCAGTATGTTAGTTCATTAAGAAGAGAAACAAGAAAGTGTACAAGAAGAAATATAGGAAGAACAAATTAGAAACATTAATGGAAATAGTCATCCACCGTGGTTAGGTCAAAATAATGTGGAAAGAATGAATGAAAGTATAACTTTTTTTATATTTCTGATTTTTAGAACCATGGTAATGTTTAACATAGCCATAAATGAATAAATAATTAAAATCAACCAGGACATTGGGGGAGCCCAAACGAAATTCAAACAGAGTTAACCTAATTGTGTTATCAATGAATACCATAACCACACTGAGGAGATGGTGAAGAAAAGAACTAACCTAAGTAACTTTGGAAGACAACAGTTTATTATGTATGTAAGGCTAAAGAAAAAAGACAAATATTGTATTCTATTAAATTTGGTTTTCACAAGGGTATGGGTTAGTAATTCTGAAACTGTGATTGAGGAAATAATAAATATATTAACTTAATAATATAATGAATATATTTTGGATCATGAAATCCAGATTTCTGATAGTATCTACTATGAATAAAGCTAGGGTTCAACCTACATTGATTTTAATATATTCTCTATTTCTGAATTGTTAATCATTATGACTGAACTTCTAGCAAATCATTCTAAATTAGTAAGAGTATGAATGAATGGCACCTTCCTTCTAAAGAGGTAAAATTACTGCTGGCATAATTATTTCCAATATAGTTTTGAAATTCAGCCCCAGGAAAAGGATATTTGCAGTCTCAAAAAAGTAAGTTTAATAATTATAAATAATAGCAGTCGCCAAATGTTGAGCATCACTATGTGCCAGGCACTAGGCCATGTGCGTTTCACAAAGTATTTCATTTAATCTTATTTAAAGGACATGTTTATGTTGTTTAAAGGTTAGGATATGTGTACAAATTAGAAATGGAGAGAGAGTTGAAGTAACTGCCCAACCTCAATCTAACATCAGAACTCTCAAATACAGTCATCATGTCATACTCTTTAAGGCTACCAACAGGATTATCTGATTCCTGTGCTATTGCTTTAACTCTGTACACTCTGCTACCTTATGACCCCCATGTAACTGGGGACTCTCGACATTCTGTCAGAAGAAGAGCCAGATATAGTAAGTCATTTTTCTTTTCTGGATAGAGTCTTGGGTTACTTCTCTTTGTGATCTTATTTGGCACCTTATATTTTTCAGAACTCAGTTCATTTAATATAGTCTTTAAAGGAAAAGACAGAACATAATGGGAAAAAGTATTTCTGAGATTCTACCAAAAGATTTAAGAAACTGGAAAAGATTACATCTTTTAGCAGAAGGCTTATTTTGAAAGTTTAACCAGTCTCCAAACTTATAATTGCTTTAACTATAATCCAAGAAATCCTTTAGTGCTGGATTCTCAAGAAGTGAAAACTATTCTATTAGCTAGGGGCCAGGGACAACTGCAAAGATCTCAGTTTCTTTGCTTATTTCAACCTCTTGGGCAATTCTCTTCACCACCCTTTCCCTTGTCTCTTTCCGGGATACCATGAAACCTGCCAAAGAAAAGTCAAGTGATTATGTCCAGAGTCATTTCTTTAATTCACAAATTATAGAGGAGAAATCGAAAGATGAAAATTGTTCAGACTCAAGAAAAACACATAAATAAGTAACCAAGTATAGACACATCAGAGAAAAAGTGCTATGCTTGGAAGAACTCCTGGATACCTTGTTCAGTAAAGGTCCTCTCTCCTCTCAAATTGTTCCTTTTAAACAAATAAACCCACTCATTCCTAAACTGTGGGGTGTCCTACACCACAGCTTTCAACCCATAGCTGTGTAGCTGCTCTGTTTACTTAGCCACTCCTACTGTTTGTTCTCCAGAGGACTGTCCAGACTTTTCAGAAAAATAGCAGTGGCTCTTAGAAACTGGAGAGCTCTACTAGAAATAGCAATGACGTGACTTAAGTGCTACCAAAAAGAAATCTTCGACAACCAAGTTTCATGGGTAGATATTTAAGAACTAGCATATGGTATATGGCTTCCATATTTTGCAAATCATTCAGACCTAAAGTTCTAAGAAATGAAAAAAACATGAGATTTTGTTGCAAATTCTGTATAATTACTTATAGATATTCTGCTAAACATACTTGTAGGTGTGACATAAATCTGGACCTGGGAAAATATTTTTTATTTAAGTACTTGTCACTGCTGTGGGTTTAATTGTGAGGAGCTATACAGACACTTTAGATTGGTCCATTTTACTTTGAATCAGACAAAGCAGATGAACTCTGAAATAGAACTTGTTGACAAGTTCTCAAAGCTGTTGATATTTTCCTGAATTTCAAGTTTCAAGATATAACATTAGGAAATTATCTGTTTTTATTTAATACCTTGCCTTAGTACAAACAGATCTGAGGTAACTTATGGAAATACAATGTAGCACAATCAGATTTTTTTCCCCCCCTAAAGATAAAAAAAAAAAAAAAATCAGAGCAAAGTGAAAGGAGGGAAAAGAAAAGCCTGGGAAAATTAGTTCACAGAAATGCCTGCCTCAGGTTTCTGCACAGGAATAAGGGAAACTACACAATAAATTCTGGACCTCTTGGGAGCCAAAGCAGGAAGGGAGACACAATCACCAATGGGATTCGTGTCTTCCATAGGTAAGCAGGGATGATATGGAAAATACTTAACAACTGGGATTGCTCAAGCCCCAATTGACCTGATGTTCACTTTAAAAAGGTGGTATGGTATCACAATGTGTAGAATTTTGCCAAAAAGAAATGGGATGCATCCCTTTTACTTTGCCATCCTTAGATTAAAATTATGTGAGTACATATTTAGAGAAAGATTCTCTGTAAATCAAACTCTTTGCTTAAAATAAAGGTTTTTGTTTATTTCCCATGTTTTAAAACAGAAACTTGGTCAAGACCTCAAGTTAAAATTTAAATCTTCGACTTCAATTGGTGATGTTTTTAAGTTTAGAGAAAATCTTCCAAACGTGTATTGTCCTTATTTAGTTTCTTTTATATATCTCATGTGTGCATATTGAGACTTGCAGAGAGTTTATTTTATGGCAAGATTTTCTGTAATCTGAGTTCCAGTGATGGTGTCTTTGGCCTGGAAATACTAGAATGCTACAAGATTGAGAAAGATGAGTTCCATGAACAGATTTCTAATTAAGTATTAAATGAATATGCTATCCTCTGTTCCCTGGGAAATGGCCTCCTTCATAACAGCTCCTAGAAGGGAAACCAGCAAAATAGAAAGGGTTGCACAGCACAGGAAATTCTGCAAAGTAACAGAAGGAGGCACATTTATTTCTCATACAATCAATTTCACTCGGGAAGGGGTTGCAAAAACCGTGTAGGGGATAAAGTGAAGTTTGGACCCTAAACTCCCCTTCGCTTCTCACGGAAATCATTTTTTTTTTTTTTAAGGGAAATTGATTCCAATTTTATGGAGAAGTTTGAGAAATGTACTTTCCTATGTGCCTCTGACTCCAACCAAAAGAGGGGGCTTCCCAAACTTTTCTAAATGAAGAATCCCAGGAACATAACAATCATTTCCAGATTCGACAGTCTGTGCTTACAATTAACTTTTCCTTCACAAGTAACTACAAAGTGTGAGGGACATTAAGGAGTTTGACCAAGTAATACAAATAATTGACTAAAGTGGTCTTTGTTTAACAGGTCCATTAATTTTAATTAGATGCTGGGCTTTAACATGTCAATCTTTTTAAGTTAGAACCTCAAGTCCTGCGGGCTACTAATAGAAAGGAAGGAACAATGGAGAAGACCAAGAAAATGTGTGAGACAGTCAGAAGAAGAAAAAAAATCAGGAGGGAAAACAGAAGAAAATTAGAAAGAAAAGAGGTAGCAAGTCATACATATCCTATGGTATGAAGGTAATAACACGATACCAAGAAGATCCCAGAACAAACTTTCTATAAAGATAAAAATGGAATTGACCATTTCTGGGATAAGAATAAATTTCCTTTAGAAAGAGGCTTTCAACCTGGGTCCCTAGACCCTGAAAAAGGCTCTTGTATAGGTTGTGGGGTGTCCACGAATCCCTAGAAATTGTATGATACTGGTATGCATATGTGTATGTAGTGGTCTGTGATTTTATTAGTTTCTCAAAGAATTCTTTTGCTCAAAAGAAATAAAAACCAGTGCATAAAAAGGAATTTCTTCATAATTAAGCTTGGATTACTACCTTAAGTTCTTGGTTCACTTAATCGTGGAAGGATCCATTACCCTGTTCCTGACAAAGTTAATCTATGAATCTCAGATCTGAAAAAAAAAAAAAATTGAAATGTTATATGGTCTATTTCTATGTCTTTAGAAAGGACTACAGTCTATAATAAGTGGAAATACAGTCATTTTTCAAACTCTGCAGAGCAGATTTCTAATCCTTTTTTGGTAGCTTATTTATCATTTATATTTCTCACTATAAGGGAGTTCTTTCTATCTGGCCTAACTTCCTCATGTTGCAAAATAATTTGGTCTCTTATGTTTAACAATCCAGTATTTTTGGATACCGTCATTAAATTCACCTTCAATTTCTTTCCCCTAGTGCTTCTGATCTTTCCACATGAGTCATTCTCAAATTCATTAATCATCTTCATGGTTTTCCTCTAAATCCCTTTTGAGTCTTCATACTTTTCTATAAATTCAGAAATAAATACACTAAAAAGAAGATTGATAAAATCTTTAGTTGATTGGTGAACTTCTCTATGGTCTCTATAGTTGATATGTAATAATAAATTGCCAGAAAATAATAATTATAAGATTGTCCTCTGAGGGTGAAATTATAAAATCAATATAAAATGACCCAGATTCAGCCAGATTAGTGTGGGTAAAAATCCAGAATCAACAGAATGGTCATCTGATTAAAGATTGCATATTAAAAAAAAACAAAAACATAGTGTTACTTAGAAGAGATATCAGCTATGAAAGCTTGAGAAAGCAGAATTACAGTCAAATCTTGGCAATGCCCACCCAAACAGTATCCAGGGAGGAGGGTGTTAGCCAGATTATTCTGATAGCCTGGTCAGGCTGCTTTCTTTCTGTTGAGGAAACAGCGGTAATAGCACCAAGTCTGCTGTCATGACATATTTGAATCACTTACCACAGAACCCACTGCTGATTTGGCTGGCTATGTCACTAGTCCACAAGGAGAAGCCAGCATGGCCAGGTGACCAGAAGAAACTACCCAGCTCTTCCATATTCCTGGAAGCCCTAAGCCCTATATGAAACTTCTTTATTCCCATCATACTTACCACACTCAGATAATGATGATATGCCTACATTTTTCCAGTTTTCTGAAAAAGTTGTACGTGACAAATTCATTTTTATTAACCTTGCTTTATTCCACAATAAAATTGGAGAACTATTACCTAAATTTCAAACCTGAAGGAAAGGTAAATATGAAGCTTATTGGTTACTATGTCAATTGTTACTTGAGTAAAGCAAAACATTATCCTTACTGCACTTCAGTACTTTCTTCTCAGCATTAGAAAGTATAGATAAATAAACAAGTATATCATTAGCTTCTAACAGGTGTCCAACTCAAAGTTCTGCACTGATGGCCCAGCCCTAGAAAATTTTCCTTCGCTCATTGGTTCTGAAGAATGAAGCATTTATCTTACTCGGAGTATTATGGACTTTATTTGCAATAAAAATTTGGAGAATCTGCTCCGACAGCACATCTGACAGACAGAGACTATTTTATCCCTATACAAAAATTATCTTCGGTAATAACTATGCCTTGGAACATATAGAAATAATGGCCTGAAAAGAAATGCAGACTATGAAATTTTTTCTTTGTTGACCTTAATAGACATAATCATCTCAGAAATGAGTGAATAAATACTACAGTACTAAGAAAGAAGAAAGTAAGGGATTACTTTCTAAGTGTTCTCAATTTACTCAAGATACTTTTTGTTGGTTTGTCTCAGGTATGAATAGGTGGCAGTTTGTTTTTGAAATTCTTCAATTTTAAAAATTTTAAACACAAATGAAAATTCCAAGTGGTTACATAAAATTACAGAATTCAAGCTCTTTTTCAGTAATATTTACAACTATTAACGTGAAACCTACAGTTTAAATACAAGAATGTGTGAAGATACAAACTATGGCAGAACTTACCTCTTGAAACAAAGGATTGTGGTTGAGTTACATGTGTCAGGACAAATTGCCTTCCGGTAGTTCTCTAATGTAATTTATACATGAAATGCAATGTTCACTGAAGAATACGTTTTTTTAAAAGTAGCTAATTAATATATGTATACATACAGTTAAAACACAAGTTACTGCTGTACTTCTTTAGATCTTAAACCAACAAAAGACTTTTTTCCAAGGAGGAGTATTTTTTGGCTGAGAGTATTTAGACTTGTAAACTCACAGTGATAATAAATATCAGACCGACTTTTATAGTTTTACTATTGTTTTTACCTTTCCCACACAATGTTTCCCTTTTTGCCTGTATCTATCAGTGTGGACTGATTTTACTGACCCAATTTCAATATGCTACTTCTACCAATTTTATGAAGTTGGACTGCAATCTTAATGGAGTCATGTTCTTCTTACAGTAACCTTAAACATTCCCTCCACGTTCCCTCCACTTTCAGCATGGATCAAATAATACTATCCACTTTTTTTTTTTTTTACATAAGTCTACTGCACAAACTTTCCTTACTCAGGACCTACACATGCCTCTTTTTTATGGCAAAGTCCTCCGAACAGAGCCTAAATCCTTGACCTGATATGGCCAGCTCAACATTAGTATTATTTCATCTCTTTAATTTGTTTGTATACCTCTTATGAACTTATGAGAAATCATTAAATATAATCCTTAACCATAACATGTTTCCTACTTTTCATCCCTGATATTCCTGGACTGTATTTTTTGTCTTTATTAAAATCGATCCTTCTGAATTTAGATTGTGTTGTAGTCTGGCTGAGAAAAAGAACTCAAAACCCTTTGCCTGTTAGCTAGATGTCTTTAGCAATAAAAAGAGTTAACTGGCTGTGTAATATTAATCCTTTCCAAGGCCATGCAGGCTTCGATTCATTGATATGTTGTATATTGTATGTACAATTTATTTTTATTATGATTTATTATTTATTGTATAAATGTTTATTAAGTAAACATATTACATTTAGTATATAAACATATTATTAGAGTCTCAAATGTGACAGAAACTATGCTAGGTGCTAGAATATAGTGACGAACACGGCAGGAAATCATTTCTGACCTCATAGAGCACATAATATACAAGTGACAAGAGTTTATATTCTTTACACTACTTCTAGAATTATACAACTCAGGAAGTGAGCTCAGGGTGTACAATTGTAAAATTTTTCATTAAGGACTATAGTTTAAACAAAGACTTCATGTTCTACAAAATAGAAGTACATTCAGTTAGAACACAGAGAAACTGGAAGCAATATTCTGTAATGATTAAGAGCTCAAACTACAGAACCAGGTAACCCTGGGTCAAATCCTAGCTTTCTCCACAGGGCAGTGGTGAACGTTGACAAATTACCTGATCAATTTGTGCCTCATTTTTCTCAAGATCAAAGAGGATACAAGTAGTATGTTTTTATAGAGTTATTGTGGGCATTAAATAAGATGTGAAGGGATGAGAACACATAGTAAATGAGAAGCCCTAGTCATTTTTATTATCATTTATGACTGTTATTATTTTCTAATCCAAATGTTTAAATAAAAGTCCCATTGGATGATGATTAAAGACAAATTGTAAGACCATTGAATATTTAAAGTTCAAAAGCAATGTGACCAGGGCTGGAACTGCTAAAAAGGTACTGGATGATCTACAAAGATACGCTGTTGAGGAACCCATGTTCATCCTTCCCCCATCCCCAGAAACTATCAGCAACTGCTGGTTCCTGCCATGGAATTGGTCCCAAAGACAGAAATCTCTTTTCCTTCTGCCTTCTGGTCTTTTATCAGTGCCTCCTATTGGAATGACCTGTTAAGAAAGCAGCAGTCAAAGGAGCCTGGGAAATGTAGTTTGGAGACCACCAGCCCCAGCAGTACAGAGGAGAACAGAAGGGCAGGCGTAGAGCTGGGAAATAGTAAGTAAATAGCACAGAAAATAAAATATACTCAGATCTACTATCGAATAAAATTTGAAGGGTCATCAAGATAATTTAATTTAATTTCAAGTTGGAGGATAAAAATGTAAATGTTCTCTTTCCTGCCCATTTTTTGTTGCTTTGATTGTTGATTTTGCTTTAGTTAAGTTTCATGTTTATCCTGGCACAAACTCCATTGCAGAATCTATTAAAAGTTTCTACAGATGATTTTTAAAAAGTGTTTAAAAGGTGTTTTAAAATGAAGGATTCTAACATTTGGAATAGAATTTTAAAATGCCACTCTATATCTGTCCTACTAATCAATGCTGCTAGATTGCTGTCTTGGTAATGAGCACAGCAGAGATGTCGATATTCTTCTACCTATCTGGGTCACCGAGGAGGGCGTGGAAGCTTTTGAATAGCTTCCCTGTGAAATAAAAGCCATGCCAAGAAAATGATAATGGATAATGACTATTGTCCAGAAGATGCAGAAAGCAGCCTTTGGAAAGCATGACTAAGTGACAAAGCAGCACAACCTCATTATGCAATCAGAAAAGAAAAAAAATCACAAACTTTTCCTACCTGGTTATTAAATAATTTTTTGTATTCAAAAGGCACTGAGAATTAATGTGAGAAGAACATTCATTCAGATGTTTAACAGCTACTAGACACACATTAGCAAAATCGTTTCCTGATATTGGGTTTGAAGCAGCTAGTTCTACTGGTTAAAATCTATATTAATGAAAATAAAATACAGAGTTAATCTGTAATTGGGCTAGTTACTTTCACATGAGAAATACTGTTCCAGAATCAGTTGTAGCTAGATATAATAGGATTCAGACAAGGACATGGGTTCATAGGTGAAAATGACTTAGTCAGCACATAAGTAGAAGTTAGTGGCCATTAATATAGTGGGGACAAATTTATTTGAGGGACTTTATGGTGAGATCATTAAATTTCCTCCACCCTCATGTCAGAGTCCCTCCTCAATATAACTAAGTTTCATTTCCATAATGAAATAAAAACGTGCCACCTTTTTCCTCAACCACTTAATACTTTTGAGTAGGTCATATTGAATAATACATTTTTGAGGTTTACACATTAACAAGCCAAGAAACACGTAAAAAGCCTTGGGGGTAATTATGTCAAGGATGCTAAGACTGGGAAAAAGGTAGAACAGAGTAACAGAAAGCATTCATTAAAAATTATACCTAAAGGGTAGGTCATCGAATACATAGTCTATTTTAAAGGCAACATGATGTTCTAAAAAGAATACAGGCTCTGGCATCACTCATACAAACACTTAAATGTCTTTTCATTTCTCTGGATCTTAGGAATAAAATACGCAAAATAACCCAGCACAGAGAAGACCTTCAATAAAAGGCAGCATTCATTTTTGATTAGGTACACATAGAGTGCATAACTGGTCATTCTGATATAGCACTTGACTGTGAACATAAAAATATGCAGATATATCAGTAGGGCATGAAGCTTTTCCTCCTCACAGCACCAGGAACATCATTCACACATGTTTGTACAGCTGGCCACCAAAGCCGCCTACCTGTCAGTGGAGTAGTGAGCCAGTTGAGAGCAGGCCTGAGCTCCAGGGCCCAGTTAACTATTAGCACAGGATATAACACTGAAAAGCTGTGGAAGGAAACTCTGCCTTTATGCTACTGGAATTTTATAACCCCCGATCAAAGTGATAATTTGAAAGATATGGACCAGGTTATCTATGTTACTAAAAAAAAAAAAAAGTTTGGAGACAACACTAGGTAATAGGCAGAACATAGGAACAGGAGTTAGAAAACTCCATTTGGCCTCAACTCAGCCACTAGCAGTCTGTGCTGCCTTGCGGAGTTCTTTGCCCTCTTTACTACATGAAAAGCCCTTTAAACTGAGTACCCAGGAAAGGCTTCCCAGAGGTGAGATCTAAGCTGAGACTTGAGTGACAGGAAGGAGCCAGGCATGGGATGGTCTGGCAAAAGAGCCTGCCAGGTAGAGGAAACAGCAACTGCAAAGGCCCTGAGGCAAGAGCAAGCTCAAAGTGTTCAGGGAACAAAGAGGAGGCCAATGAGCTAGGGTCTCATGAGCAAATGGACAGTAACAAAATAGACATGGAGATATAAAGTGTAGCATAAGGGAAATAGTTAATAATGTTTTAATAAATATGTAAGGGAAAGAGGAGTACTAGATTTAGTGAGGTGATCATTTTGTGAGTTATATAGATCTCTAGTCACTATCTGTACAACCGAAACCAATATATTATTGTATGCCTACTATAACTGAAAAAAAAAAAAAACTCATTGAATTGTACAATGTACATATGAGTAATTAATTGTCTATTATATTTCAATAAAGCCAGAGGGGAAAAAGAGAAAAAAAAAAAAGCACACAGAGGCTTGATCATGTTGGGCCTTACTTAGGTTTTATTCAATATTCAATGCCAAACTATTGGAGGGCTTGAAGCAAATGGAGAACATAATCTGAATAATATTTTAAAAGATTTTTCCAACTAGTGTTCAGAGACTAGTTTAAGGAAAACAGTGGCAGCAAAGGGATTACTTAAAGCCTGCTGTGGCAGTTTAGGCAAGAGATAATGGTGGCTTAGTCTCTGGTGGCAGCAATGCAGAACTACAGGGGGAACAAACAAATTCTGTTTATATATTAGAGTAAAATCAATCAATTTATACACACACGCATGCACACACATGTACACATAAAATATATAAGAACTGAATGCACAGGATGATGGATAGCTGCTCAAACACAGCCTTACAGCTTACAGAAAGTTGTGTTTAACCAGAGTTGGGGTTTCCCTGGGTGAATACATTGGAAGAGAGGCAAGAGGCTTTTTTAAGACAGCGATTTAAAGAAGAAAAAAAAAAGGAGCCTAGAATCTTAGGAGAGAAGTAAGGATAGAGAGAGGTGGGTGATGGAAAGTGAAAAAGCAATGGAATCAATGGATCGAAGGTCTCTATTCTTAGTCACTGAAGTAAAGGTACTAGAGTAATGACCAGATTTATAACTCCTCATAAATTATTTGGCAATCTTTTTCAAAGGTTTAATTTCCTCATTTGTAAAATAGAAGTAATTTCTACATTACAGAGCAATGGTTGGTATTCAATTAGTTCATATATACAAAGCATTCAGTGTAATGCCTGGTACCTAGTAAGTATTCAATGAACAGTCACTATAATTATTAAAACCTTTTAAACCTTTCAGCCTCTCTAGATCTCATTTCCTTTGATTTGTACTTAACAGCAACACCCATGGGAATTAGAACATGACTGGGCTTTTGAGTCAATTCTCTCCTGTCTGAGGACTGAGTAAAGAATTTCAAATACATGAAACTATCATCACAATTTAGTGTTCAGAGCACTTCTGTCCCCAATAAGTTCCACTTAGCAAAGTTTCAGTTGGTTAAAAGAGGACACTGGGAATCATCTAGACCTCTTTTATTTTTAGGAAATGAGGCAACCCCTAGACCCAAAGGTGCCATATACCAACAGAGTCCATGTGTGGTCCTCCCAGACTTTATGTCACTCTCCTCTAACTGGTTCTCCAGGGGAAGTCCCCATGTTTGACTTAGAGGACCCATTCTTCCAGGACAGGCCTCTAGGAGCAGGTCAGTCATTTTCAGAGGCTGCATTACCCTCTCAGGCACCATTTAGTAGATTAATGTTTTGATACACTAAATGGTACCCTAGCGATCTACTCAGAGAGGATGCAGACTTTAATGAGAAACTGGGCTAAAAACTTTGCTATTTCTTAGAAAAAAAGAGAGCCTTAATATTTGCATCTGTCTTTACAACAGTTCTCTAAGGACCTCATGATTCAGTAGAATCCCATTATGAATCTGGTATCAAGAGATAGGAATAAAATTTGCATAATGGTATTAAGAGCTATATAAGTGATATGATGTACCATATGATCTAATAGAAGCATTTACAATGATGCTTTTCTAAACTTGCAGGAATTGGCTCTATTTTACAAATATAAATGTTCAGTTATCTAAAGATGTAATTCCTGCAAGTAATTGATTACATATTTTCAATATCTCTCATTTCAATACTTTATGTTTAATTATTTCCTCCTTACAACAAACCTCATGGTTCTACTATTATCATTCTTGTATTATGAATAAGCAAATGGATGAATAGAGAGGTTATGTGACTTGCTTATATAGCTAGTAGGTAGTAAAATCAGGATTCAAATACAGGCAGTATAGCTCCATAGCCTGGACTCTTAATCATGAATTATAACCACATTTTTCAACTTTTTTGGTCATTATTCACAATAAGAAGTAACTTTACATTGCAAGCCAGTAGAAAGAGTTTTAAAAATAACACCAGTCCTAACAATGGAGAACATCTTTTAATATCTTCCTTTTTATTCTATTTGTCCTGTTAATAAATGCTGGTTCAGACTCTCACTAAATTTATTTTATGACAATAATGGGTTGTGGTGCTCAGTTTTCCAAACACTGCACTAATTATGCTGCCCTCTAAACAGAGGAGTCTGGGATTCATGCACTGGAATGGAATGGAGGCTGAAAATGGCTTCTCCCTCATTTCTTGCCCATCCTCCAGCCCCAGTTAAACAACCAGCTAGCAGAGGAAGGTCAAAGAGAAGAGGAAGAATTGCTTTCCCAAAATGTCCTAATTCTTCGATTATTGTTTTTCTTTTGTTATATTGTCCAAATTAAACCTGGACTATTTTAATAGAAAATAAAAAATATCACTAAAAATCCAATTCTTCGGAGTCTTAGAATAATGGCATTTTTTACTAATGAAACATGCAAACTACTGTCGAGTTCATTAGTAGTCTCAATTTTTAATCTCTCAAATGATGGAACATTAAGGTTTCCATGGCAGCAGCTTCCAGCTGTTGGGGGATTCCAGGCTTTCAGTTGTGTGACAATTAGGGTGAAGTATTGCTGAGACTTTCCAGTGTGTCTGAGTCTTCATTATGCAGCATCCAGTATTTTTAAAAACACCGATTATCATGATGCATTTAGTTTAAGGAGCTTGACATGTTGGTACCTATCCTGGGAGAAGAGAGTAATTTTTTGCAAACTATCACCAACAGCTACCTTATGTCTGGAGTAATGATCTGGGTATGATCATTACTTTCAGTTTTTGGCTTATAAAGTAATAGAAATCTTTGTGAATTCAATTATAGACAGTTTATGTTCCAGGACTTTAATGATTTTTGATGAAGACAAAATTCAAGGATCTAAGACAAGACCAGCCTCTTAGTGTCCATAAATCAGAAAGCTGAAATGAGCACATGCAGCCTAGTTAGTTTTATGGAAATTAACAAGATTTTTGGATTAAGTATAACTAAAGGAAAAGAGACAGACACCAAGAGAGTGGCAGAAAACAAATTTAAATACTGAGTTATAATCAGTTATCATCTAACGCTACTGATCACATAATACACAGTACAAGATCATCAAGTTCTAAGTTCAGTAATTTAAAGGGCATGGCTGAAGTTATTTAAATAAGAAAAGGTGAAAGGTGGGGAAGAAGAAAAAGGGAGGGAGGGAGGGAGGGAAGAAGGGAGGAAAAAAGGATGGAAGGGAGAGAAAGCAAGAGAGGGAGAAAGCAGGGTACAGGTAGGATTATCCCCATTTTTCGAATATGAGAAAATGTACCCAAAACTCAAATGTTGCTTAAATTACAGCATTCACACACAATACCCTCTGAGATAGGTTATCAATGGCCCCATTTTATTGATGAGGTGACAGAAAACTCAAGATTATGACTGAGTCAATGCTTTATGTTAATCAGAGCTAGATCACATTTCTTACCCCACCTTTCAATTAAGATTACATGATTGAGTTCTGGCTAGTGAAATGCAGGCAGAAGCAATAGGGTATCTCCTCCCATCTGTTTACTAGATGTTGATGCTCAAGATGACCTTGTGAGCCACATGTTGAAGATGGAGCTGCATCCATCAATCTGGTTCTCTTAGTGGCTATGTGGAAAAGATCCCCCTGAATACTTTTTTTGTAACTTACTACAGCAATTAATATACTTTTAATGTGTTAAATCACTGAGATTTTTATGTTGGGATTCTTGCTGGGAACCAAAAGCAGTTAACCATCCTGCCTCATATAGAAATCAATACCTTTGATTTAGTGTGCTGCTGTAACACAAACCCAAAATATATGGCATTTGCAAGGAAACTAATATCAGATGCCAGAAGGATGGCAATCAACGTTATATTGTGGCAGACATTTGGGAAAACTGCAGTAATGTGGAAGACAGACCAGGGCCTACTGAAGAGGCCATTCTGGAGAAACTGGTTGGATAAGTGGATTAGTGTGTGTTGGTGATCTTAGCTGAGTTTGTGTGGCAGTAAAAGAAAAAGAGGTACATAGAAGAGAACTGGCCTATGGAAATTGGCCTAGAAATCTGGCCAAAGTTGGAAAAGCCAAATGCTTTTATATCTCAATTTAAACTTAAGAATGTAACAGACTTTGAGCCAAAGAAACCATTAAAACCCAGTCCCACAGAAAAATAAAATTAAGACTATGATCCTTCCTCTCAAGATTAATAGCCTTAAAATACATACCATTTAGTTCACAGAGATAGGACAGGGAAGAATAGAGGGGAGGTTAAGAAATAAAGTAAGTCTGAGAATCATATGTAGTAAAGAATTAGTTGTGAGGTTATTGGCATGTGGAAGGGCTTGTAGAAAATAACTCAGAAGTCTACTAAGTTTTAAGGAAATTTTATTGCCAAAAAAACCAAGAGCATGAACTCAGAAAGTCTTTGACTTTTTGTGACTTAAAAAATCCTTGAGCCTTCAATATTCCACATGCAGAGAGCTCTATAGCTTCCAATAAGAGCATACCAAATGTCCCTTTCATATATGGCCAATGAGGAGAAAAAGAAAAAAAGAGAAAAATCCCCAAGAGAATGGATTCAGGGACCATGGAGTTTCTAAGTTCCTACCAGAGAGCAGAATAAAGTTTAATCAGGGGCAAATGAGAGACCTGAGAAACTTCATCATGCCAGGCTCACAGTGAGGACTACTGCCCTGCTCTGCACTGGTGACTGCTGTGTCTTACATACTTCAGTTTTCAGAATGCGACTGTGTGTTGTGATTATCCTCCCCTTCCTGCCCCCTGCCCCTGCTCCACCATGCTGTATGCTGTCTTTAGAGTCAAAACTCACCACATCAGGAAGTGCCATATTCAGACAGCCACACCAGTCTAAGGTCCTAGATTTTGAGTGGATGTAGTAACTGGATAGGATTTTTGATAGAGTAGTTTGAGAAGGGTGTTAAGTGTGTTCTAAGTACAGGAGGAAGAGTAAAATAAATATTGATGACTAGATGGGGGTATTAAAGCAAAGACTATGTTATGCATTCACCATTTACTTTTCTTCCTGGGCATATGAGTCAGCATCCCTCATAGTTAATAGGGCCATTCGACAGGGTTCTAATCAAAGGAACATGGGAAAAATTGATGTGCACACCACATCTATGCCTTGTCCATAAAATCTATGGCACAATCTTCTACTTTCTCTCTCTTTCTCATTGCCCTTTGGATGTTAATAACCATGAAAAATGTGAGAACTATGTATTGAAGATGACAGGTTCTTTATCATCCTGAGATCTCGAGTGGCTAAGTGCAGAAGAACACCCCCTTTCTCTCCAACCCACACTGGACTGCACAAGAAGGTTTATAGCAGTCTTATTTACAATCCTCAAAAACTCGAAATAGCCAAGATATTCTGCAATAGTGGATGGAGAAACAAACTGGTACATCCATACAATGGAATACCATTCAGCAATATAAAGGAGTGAGCTATCAACCTACGCAAAGATATGGATGAATCTTCGATATATATTGCTAAGTGAAAGAAGTCAGTCTGAAAAAGCCAGTCTATAATTATTCCATTTGTATGATATTCTGAAAAAGGCAAAACTATAGAGATGGTAAATAGATCACTGGTTTTTAGGAGTTCAGGAACAGGTAAGTTGGGGGAAGACAGAATAGGTGAAGCACCGGGTATTTTTTAGGGCAATGAAACTATTCTGTAGGATACTGTAAGAGTGGAAATATGATACAATGTATTTGTGAAAACAGAATTTTACAGCACAAAGAGTGGACCATATCATATGCAAATTAAAGGTCAGAGGATCACAGGATGGATTG
This sequence comes from Rousettus aegyptiacus, assembly GCF_014176215.1. Classification (NCBI taxonomy): domain Eukaryota; kingdom Metazoa; phylum Chordata; class Mammalia; order Chiroptera; family Pteropodidae; genus Rousettus; species Rousettus aegyptiacus. Next base: position 126,124,583 of record NW_023416284.1, read on the forward strand.
TGGACTGTGACAGAAGAATTTAACTTATTACAAATATATGAAATAACTTCACCTAAGGGAGAAAAGATACATATTTATGTTATTTGGAAGTAAGGGGAATCTGTAAGACTAAAAGTAGAAGGAAATGCACCCAAGCACTATTTTATAGTTGATAAAGTTGTTTCCCCTAGGAATACAGGTTAATAATTCTAAAGCCAATATACCTGGAATTGAATAATTAAGTAAATGGATGGCAGATGGTAGAAGCTAGGTATCTCATTGTTGGAGTGGGAGGTTACAGATAAGCATGGGGAGACATCTAGGATGATCTATGAGGTAATACACTAGAGTTGGAGACATCAGTATGAACTCATGTTTATATATTTCATTGTTCTGCCAGTTGAAAATGCCTAGAAACAACAACACAAGTAACAATAAGCAAAACTGACCCCTAGATCTTGATTTCTAATACTACCCCCCGGAAAAAGGAATCAAGACTGCTTAGAGAAATGGTTAATTCTAGGACTGGGGCAGGAAATATGAAAGTTGAGCCTGGAACAGCTTGTAGTTCAAGAAAGTTAGAAAATGCTGAAACAAACAAACAAACAAGCAACCCACAAGGATGGAATTATAACAAAAGAACACAGGCGTCAACTGAAAGAGCTCCCCATGGTCAAAGCTGGAACAATTTAACCAACAAAGTAAATAAAGTATTAAATTATATCTCAAAGTATAAGATAAATATCCATGAGTACATAATGATAAAAATAAGTGACTGAATTAAAAAACAAGTTTTTTAATTCAAGACAAATTTCCCATGCAGAAGAATTGCAAATAATCTATGTAGACACACACTCCTTAAGTGTGGGCTACACATAATAACTTCCCTATAAAGGGAATAGTATGAGAATGTGGAAAAAGAGTAACTACAGTGGAGAAACAGTAACTACAGTGGAGAAACCTGACAAGCACTACCTGAGCTAGGTGACTGAGGTCAACATCAATAGTGTTAAGTCATATTTATAGTATGTATTCTTGACTTGATGTGGCAATTTATCTATGAGTGTCTTCCCCAAAACTCATAACCTCAGCTTAACCATAAGAAAAGTATCAGACAAATACCAACTGAGAAGCAGTCTACAAAATACCTGACAAGTACTCTTCAAAACCATAAGGGTAACCAAAAACAAGGAAAGTCTGAGAAACTGGCACAGCCAAGAGGAGCCTAAGGAGACACAATATCTAACTTTCATGTGGTATTCTGGATAGCATTCTGGAACAGAAAAAATACGTTAGATAAAAACTAAGGAAATGTGAATAAAGTACTGACTTTAATAAATAATGATATGTCCACATTGGTTCAGTAATTGTGCAAATGTAGTATACTAACTTAAAATGTTAATAATAGGAGCAACTGTGTTTGGGTATATAGGAACTCTCTGTATTATATTTGCAACTTTTTGCAAATCTATTATCTATTCGAAAATTACAAATTTATTTTTGTAATTAAAAAAAGGAAATACAACAGGCCATTACTTTATTCTTTTGTTAACTCTTTATCAAGCTAAAATTGAGGGGTTAGATTAGAGGGTTTAAAAGTTGCTTATATCTCTAAGATTCTGTGATTCCATGACATAAATCTATCAAGAAATTCATCTTAAGCAAAAAAATCCTAAGAATATTGGTTTTAAAAAGGACCAATTTATCAATAGACAGTTCAGTAATCTCACTATTATTTTTTTCAATGTAATGTCTATCTAATAACTATATAAGAAAAAATGTCAATTTTCATATTTTTTCTGGACAATAATTGATATGTAGTGTTGCCAAATCTTTACTCATACGGTCACCACAAAAGCAAAAAATCATTTCTAATGGAGTGTGTTTACTAAGAATGAACTGACACAGCATGGGAAAAGGGTGGCTATTTTTAAACAGGCCTATTATATTCCTCTCAAGAGCAATGCTGTACATATTCAAGTAAATACATTACGACATGGGGCCGATGATGAAAGACTATAACTGAAAGGTACTGCTGTGGTTTCACCTTAATGAGCTTAATGAACAGTGGGGAACTAACCCTTTGGGAACACCAAATACGGAGAATGGAAGGGGGGAAAAAAGCCTTCCTACTTCTCTAAAACAAGAGCTACCATTTCCTAATGCTATACTGTATATAATGGATGGAGAAAAGGCAGGAGGTGGTAATTACTACAAAGGTTCTCAAATGGTGGTTGCAGAGGAAGAGCTGATCTGCAGCAAGAAGACACAGGGGATGAAAGACTGTTGAGTCAGATCTGAAATAAAATGGGTCACATAGTAAATCAGCTGAACAGCCCCAGAATTAGTCTATGACTGACTTACAAAGATCTACTGAGTAGCGGGCCAATGGGATTTAGTGGGTTAGTGTTGACAATGCTTCTGCTTCTGGCAGGAAAGAGATCTTTTTAAAATAAATTAAATAAATAAATAAATAAATAAATAAATAACTTCAATATCACCATTTTTTCCTTAAAACTTTCAAGAGGAGACTTAAGAAAAGCTGAGAAAAGACAGAGTTGAAATCAGAAGAACCTCATTTGATTTATGCAATGAGAGTTTCAAAATTCCAAACAAGCAATACATTTTTATCAAACCTCTTTTGTTCTTCTGTTATATTCTGCTCTTTGGAGATTCTAAGAGGAAAGTAAAACCAGGCCCCACTATTGTGGAGTAATTTGACCTCAATCTAAAAGCAGAACCAGAGCTGGTAAGCAGACCTGGAAAATTAGAGAATCCAACTGTTTTATCAGGACAGTAGGAAGACAATAGATGGGCTAACTGAAAGGAAGGCTAGTAAAAAGAATTTGGAAGTCTGATTCCTAAAATATGTTTAAAGAAATGCAATTTTATTGTTTGTGAGTGCTTAAAGAAATTTATGCACAAAGGATACCTTTAACAATGAGGTAAATGCAACCCTGCCAAAATGACCTACCTGGAAGAGCACACCAGTAAGTCAACGGTCAAAAAGAACATGATCATATAAGCAGCCAATTCCAAACCTTTCAAATCCAAAACGTAGTCATGATATCTCTTAGTGTTGCTCTTTGGGTCCCTGTCAGCTTTTTGAGAGCTGTCTAGGAGTGAGCACCTAAAAATCTATTTACCCCTCAGTTTCACCACATACTCTCGGCTTCTTCCAGTGATCATTTGTTGTTATCAAAGCCATGAGAAGCCATTCCCGAATCCATTCAGGCGGAGTAAGGGTGAACTGAAGTCTTCCTACTTCAGAACAGAGTATTTAAAAGATAAAACAGAGCTTGCTCTTGCCAATAGCTGTCATTTCTCAGGGCATGATCTGATGCGTTTTTCTAAAAATCCTTTTCACCACTTACAATAAGGAAGGGAAAGAATAAAAGAGGTAAAGGGAACACCATCCCTATATTATGCCAAGTATCTGTAGGTTTTTCTTGCTAAGGTATTGAAAAATGGTTGTTCATCAAATACATTTTTATGATTCTTTCTGAACTATCTGGTCACTTAAAGAAAAGCCTTATTTTTCTACAAAAGCACATAAATTGTTTTCAGTTTTAACTCCATCAGAATTATCAAAATTCTTTATTAAGAGAGTTCCAGTTTGTGATATATATTTAGATATTTTATTTTTATAAGTCAGTTCTTTTGAGTCACTGCCACCACCTTGTCTGCTTGCTCGCTGTAATATTTTTATCTATTCAGTAAATACTTCACATTTTAGCCTTAACATAGATGTGTTGTAATAAAAAACATTGTTTAAGAATTTTGAAATGGTTTCCAAAACATAACTTTTTAAAAAAATTTTACTTTATGTGTGTAAAATGCCCGGATATAGCTGCAATGCTGTTATAATGAATAAAATGACAAACTCTCACAAAGAAATAAAAATTCCTAGTCCCAAGTGAAAACCTGCTTATTTGTGGCAGTGCGGTGAAAGAATGTGCTTATGCCTTGGAAATTCTCAGTAACCAGGTTTTAGTTGTAATACTTCTTAATTTTTACAGTTTTTCTTCAAAGAAAAGAAATCCTTGTCCAGAAGCAGCCTTCTCTTTGAAGACAAATCATTCTGTTGTGTGTGGGGGAAGGGAGCAGGGGAGAGCAGGTAGTGAGTTCTGCACCTTCTTCCTCAAACTTGATTCCTCTCATTCCATGGGCATTTTCTATTTGGCCCACAGTAACAAGGTAAATGTGCCACCACACAGGCATAGACAAATCTCCTATGACTGCAAAGTTTAACAGGCACACAATCCTGTGAGCCATGGCTGTCAGACAAATTGGTTACCAGGTTGTGCTGATGACAGCTTATTTGAGCTCTTTGTACATGGATGGTCAATAGACATTGGTTAACAAATGGATGTAGGTTGATGTTTCCATTAGAGATTGTTAATTCGTTAAAAAAAAACAAAAACAAAAAAGCAAAAAAACAATGTCTGTTAAAATGAAAAATTATGCTTGTAAATACTCCTTAGTCTAAGAATTATTTTAATGTTCTCAGAGTTCCTAATGAGGACAATTAAGTTAAAAAAAAAAAGTCATCACATTAAGTTAAAAAGTACATGGCATTCCTTTGCCTTGGTGGTTAGGACATTCACAGATATGTCTAATGAATTTAGAGCTACATGAAGCAGAAGGTTCCTGGTTCTGCCAAGGACTAGCAAAAGTCCAACAATTTTCCACAAGGGAAGAGGGTGAAGAAACACCACTGCTTTTCAAATTTCTACTTTGGAAATCATCTGAAGTATTTTTTAATTAACGTTTCTGTTATGGACTGAATCATATTTCCCCAAAATTCATATGTAAAGTCCTAATCCCGAATATCTCAGAATATGACTATACTTAGAGATAAGGGCTTTAAAGAGGCGATTAAGTTAAAATGGGGCCCTTATAGGGTGGAAGCCACACATTCTTTAGTATTTCACAGCCCAAGCAAACTAATGCAGTTCCTCAATCATTCCAACTCTTCCAACCAACAAAAAAATCTGATTCGGTTGGAGCTAGGCAGGAACAAATCTAAATGTTTAAAAAGCACACAGATGAATCTGATGCCAGCACTCCTAGGCTTACACCTTGATAAATACAGCTACCAAGGAGAACTACATGTGTTTTGCCAGAGAAAACGCTTTCCTGCTGCATACCTTCATCTGTCTTCCCCATGTGACCCAACTGTTGCTGCTGCCGCCTTGTTTTGAAGAAGTTTGAGACCAAAGATGTCTTCTCAGACCTGACGCCAGTCATCACACAGATGGAGCAGAGCAAAAGAGGAAGGCTACCTAGACCCCTGCCTATTAGAATGGGCATCCTGAATACTTAGAAAACATAACCCTGAATTGAAATCTCATGTATGCACTGCTGCTCCAAAGTTATTTCCATTTGGCTGTGCCTCTCTCTTGGGGCTCCTTTCAGCTCTCTAATGCTTGGTTGTAGTTAAATTTATCAAGCACTGCTTTGGGGGAAAATCACATCCATTACCCTAGAAGTTCCTATGGAAACTATTTTTTTATAGATGGGGTCTTTAAAATCTGACACTAATAATATAAACTTGTCCCAAGGCACCTACGTACTCAGTAACAGACTGAGCCCACAAGCAAAATTGTGAGGTTAAAGAAGTCCATTTCTAAGGTTTTAGCTTCTTCTGTTTTCCATTAGTTGAGTGAGATCACTAATCCTTGCTCCAGACATAGGTGGTTCTTTGGCATTCTACTGACTTGTTTTAGAGGAAGTTGTCCTAACATTCAGTTATTTAGTCATTCATTCAACAAAATCTCATTGAGTTTCCTCTTTGTAGTTTTTAGACACTGAACTAAGTGGTGGGGATACACTATTTTCTGCTCTTAAAAAGATTATAGTCTAGGTGGATAGGAAATTCATCAAATACTCCTAACAAAGAGGATATAATTACACATAGATAAAAAGGAGCCGATGTTATCAAATGGGGGCTATCAAGGTACAACCCAGAACCAAACCAAAGGAACTTTCTCAGAGCAAGGAGAAAAGGCCCACTGAAAGATGTGCATGGCTATTTCAAGAAGCTTCAGCCTGTGGGCTGCTGCAGAGAGCATGGCAGACACAGCTTCAGAAGATGAACCCTGAGAGAAAGGTAGGAACCAGACAAAGTGGGGGCCTTGTAATGGAGCTGGAATGGGGTGGCTCTTTCTTCATCAAATCCTCTGGTTAATGGGAAGAAAGATCAGTGCTCTGTTGGGACTCTAGTATGATAATTAGCCATAGTAGACTTACTGATGAAGTAAATTTCTAATTCCTATTGTAGGCGGTGAGAGAACCTAGCTTGTTGACATGGCTATTGTTTAGCACAAAAACAGTATTTGAAATTAGCCCCAAACTATGATAGGTTTTTCTTTCTTCAGTTATCTACACGAGACAATTTTTTATTGTATCAGATGTCACAAGGATGATATCGTTTTATCCACTATCCAAATAGAATATTATTTTTCAACCAAATTTAGCAACTGGAAATTTTTTGTATAAAGTATTTAGGGATGCAGTTTATCTGAAATAGCAATACCAAAAGAGAATATGTGCTATAGAGGGCTTTTCCGAGACAGCCTTTTGTAGAATACTTGTCTGTGCATGCCTGGCTTATCTCCCCCCAGAAGATGAAAATAATGTCTAATCCTAGAATAGCAACTGTTCCAGGACTGACTACACCCCATCCCCAACTCTTTTCTCATAGAAAGCAAAACTATACATTTCCACACAAACAAACAGCCAGTTAACAGGCATAAATGCTAAGTAGGAAATTAAGTTAGAGTGAGTAAAACAGACTACTAAAATTTTGACTATCCTGCTAAATTTAATCAAAGAAGATCTATTTATGCCAATTTAAAAATGGTTTCTAGGAGCTGCTTGATCACACATTTCAGCAAAACACTGAAGACTAAAATAGAGAAAGGAAATATAGTTATTCCCTGCATGGAAATGTGCTCCTAATTAAGGTGTCTATCCACACCCTCCTTTACAGAAGAAATAAATAGCTCTTTCTGCTGGACGAGGATTACTATATTTTGTGATGAATTCACTCTGGCTGGCTGACTCTTTCACTTAGCTATGGAGACCCAGATGAACTGGAGGGAAAAGAAATTCAGAACTGCCACTACGTCAGTGGGAAATTCCATCACTAATTTCTTTTTTCATGCATTTCAGTTCAGTATTAAAATGCATCGGGTATAAATTTGTTAAATGTGCTAAGTCAACTCTTTTTTCTATAGTATTTCTCCCTCCAGCTCTGGTTCTGTGTTCCAAAGTATAATTAGTAGTTTCTTTTCACAGTTATGTTTTCCTGCATGCTTCCACTACCACCAGCATAAATAATTATGTTAGAAATAAGTGATTATGCAGGTGTGACCTTGATTTGGAGATTCTGAAAATGATATCTGCTTCATTCTATTTTAGAAAAAACTACCATACAGAGTGTATTTTCAGGTTTTTTTGCACATTGCCAGAATTACACAATCTATGGCTTCAGAATCAGGACTCAAATAATAGTGTAGTTCAGCCCCTGACTTTCTACATAACCTTGACAAGACATTTACATGTCCTGGCTCAGTTCCTCTATCTGTAAAACAGGGATAAAACTATTGACTTTATTAATAGGGCTATGGTTCAGATTAGTTATCCCAGCTTTGCAAACTGCTTTCAAAAATCATCAGGCTGCAAAAATCACACTCAAGCAAAGGATGTACTTATTCTGTGCATCCTTCAAAATATCATCCCTTCTCACTCAAATCATTTATCCCTTCCTACCACATAACTAGATTCTCTCAGGTGAGAAAATGGCTTAATGGTAAATGTCATCAGGCACCTGTTCTGAAATAATCTCATGAAATGCAAGACAATACGTAAATTAATAAATAAAATAAAGTTAGTATAAGGTTCTGATACTAATAGCCTGTTTCATTAAAACTATACTGTGTTTTTTAGAACTCTGGTTTCTGTATTATGTTGATAGTGTCATCATATTCATCATCGTTGATAATGTTTACTGAGTGTAACTAGGTACCAGGCATTATGTTAAGCTTTTTAACATACATTATCACCTCATTCAATCCTCACAACAGTTCAATGAGAAAAGTATTGTCATTATTTTCCCCATTTTACTGATAAGGTAGTTGAGGCTTACATGGATCAAATAACTTGAAGTTACAGGACTTGTAAGAGGTAGAACTAGAGCTCAAACTCAGTTCTAACTGAACCCAGAGTCTCAGCTTTTAATGACCTTGCTATATTCCCATCGTGTCTAAATTACTCAGCAACCAACACTGGTATTAAAATTTAATGCAATTATGGAAAGGAAAAAGACATCAGAAAGCCGATAATACTGCAGGTGTAGAAAATGCCCCAAATTAAAGCAGTTTTTAAATTAAAAGAGTCAAATAAGCGTATACTCAATTGAAAGGAAGAACATCAACCCTAGAAAGGAATATAACTGATTCTTCCAATCAAATAGTAGCAGTATGACTCAAATACACTTTATATTAAATACAGCTGACATATTACTTTTTCACATGTCCCGTTAATCATTTTAAAATGTATTAATAATTTTAAAATAAAATTTAAATATGTAAAGGGTATTTAAAAAGATATTGAATTAAGCTGAATGTTAAAGAAGATGAATTCTAAGTTTCTATTTAAAAAGTTCAATGATTCTCTAAATGATTGGTGAAATATAAATTAACTGAACAGCATTGTTCTGTGCAATAAGAGATTACTTCACATTTTTCTTGGAAGCTTTTCCAAACTTTTTCGTTCCCCCGTTGTCTCCTATTTTCACTCAGAAATCCTTCCTCTCACCAGTTAACCTTCTTTCACACTTAGATGAATATATCATCTGTCTTCTATACTAGGACATATTTGATACTGAAAGGGAACCCTAAATTTCGAAATTATATATTGTTCAAGAAAACATGTATTTCTTGACCATAAATTGTTTTTTATTGTATTAGTGGGTTTATAAATAGTTCTACTTAGAAGCTAGTTTCAAAATTTAATTTCTTTGTGAAAATAAAAATGACATATTTGTGTATATTTAAATCAAATTTTTAAAAACGTCTTTAAATTATCTAAATAGTAAAAATAATATAAGTAGAATAATTAGTCAGTATCTAAGCTATAACTGTTCCAAATATTGTATTACTAGTACTTTAAAAAAAATTCAATGTGCTATGAGTAGTCCACTTTGTTTACTTATTTAATAACTTTCAAGTGTAAAACAGTGTATTTCAAGATCTGTATACACTACAAAGTGATCGCCCCTCAAAATCAAGTTACTATTTCCCATACTGTTTTTGCCTACTCCACAACCCCTTCCCTCCTTGGTAACCATTTACCTGTTCTCTGTATCTACAAGTTTGTTTTTGTTTCATTTGTTCATTTTGTTATTTGTTTATTCTTTAGATTCCACAATTAGTGTTGTTATATGGTACTTCTCTTTCTCTTTATGACTCATTTCACTTAGCACTATACCCTCAAGGGTTGTCATAAATGGCAAGATTTCCATCTTCTTTATCTATTAATTCATTAATGGACACGTTATTTCCATATATTGGTTACTGTAAATAATGCTGCAGTAAACAAAGGGGTGCATATATGTTTTCGAATTAGTGTTTTTGTATTCTTTGGATAAATACCCAGAAGTAGAATAGCCGGATCATAAGGTACTTCTATTCTTACATTTTTTTCCTTTTTTTTTTTTATTTTTACAGTTTTGCGGAATCTCTACACTATTTCCATAGTGGATGTGCCAAATTACAATCCCACCAACAGTGTATGAGGATTCCCTTTTCTCCACATCCTCTCCAACACTTGTTTCTTGTCTTTTTGATAACAGCCATTCTACCAGGTGTGAGGCGATATCTCACTGTGGTTTTGATTTACTTCTCCCTAAAAATTAGTGACATTGAACATCTTTTCATGTGCTTGTTGACCACGTGTATGTCTTCTTTGGGAAAATGTCTAGATCCTCTGTATATTTTTTTACTCAGGTTGTTTATTTTTTGTTGTTGTCGAGTTCTATGAGTTCTTTATATATTTTGGATAGTACCTCTTACCAGATGTATAATTTGCAAATATCTTCTCCCATTCAGTGGATTGCCATTTTGTTTTGATGATGGTTTTCTTTGTTGTGCAGAAGCTTGTTAGTTTGATGTAGTCCCATTTGTTTATTTTTGTTTTTGTTTCTCTTGCCTTTGGAGTCAGATTCACAAAAACAAAGCAAAGACCAATACCAAGGAGCTTACCACCTATGTTTTCTTCTAGAAATTTTATGGTTTCAGGTTTTATATTCAGGTCTTTAATCCATTTTGAGTTACTTTTTATGTACAGTATAAGAGAGCAGACTAGTTTCACTCTTTGCATGTGGCTTGTCCAGTTTCCCTAACACCATTTTGAAGAGACTGTCTTTTTTCCACTGCATATTCTTGCCTCCATTGTCATAGATTAATTTAGCATGGGCTTACTTCTAGGCTCTCTATTTTGTTCCACTGATCTATCTGTCTCTTTTTCTGAGGGAGTCAACTAATAGTATCTGCCACACATAAAAACTATGTATATATATTTTCCAGAATGTAAAGTTTTTAATACGTGCTGCCTCTTGTTCTCCTCAGTGCTGCTCCAGCATCCCTTCACCTTCCCTATATGGCCCCTTCTTTATTTAAAAAAGAATTTGCAAGCATTAAAGACATTAATAACTAACTTAGGATATTCTCCTTTGGAAATCAAAAAGATCAGAAAGAGGAGAGCAATGGAAAAAAAGGTGGGTATCATTATAAAAGAAACAGAAACTTAATAATTTTTTATTCAAAGAATTCTCTAGAATCAGTGTCCTATAGTAAACACGGGCATGATATTTAAAGTAAACAGGGTATAGATATGTTACTGCAAATTTAGGTATATAAAAATTTCAGGTTATTTTATTTTCCCTAAAACAAATTAAGTCTACCAAAAGTTTTAAAGTTTTTGCCTATGCCATTTAAATTCTTAACCTATGGAGAGTTGTTTCATGTGTGATGCATAATAGAGATTAATTTTCATGCTTTTTCTATGTAGATAACCAACTTTTTTCAGCTGTAACTATTAAATAATAACTCCTTTCTCAAATGCTTTTCCATTCCACCTCTCTTAAATATCAAAGTACTATACATGCAGGAGTCTTTTGCAGAACTCATATTCTATTTCATGCATCAGTTTTTCTTTCCTGTGTAAATAATACATCTTCATAAATATAGTTCTATAAGCATGTATATCTGGAACAACAAATCCTTCTTCATGTTTTCTTTTTTTAAAAGAAGTATTTTAGGGATTTGAGGACCTTTATTGAGTTACACAAAGAATCCTTTTGGGATTTTGACTGGAGTTACATTAAATCAATAGATCTATCTAGAAAGAAGGTCTTTATGACATCTTTCCATGATGAACATGGGATACTTCTCTACCTAGTAGGCTTTTAAAATATCCTTCAAAAATGTTTTATAGTTTTATATATACAGGTTTTTCAATCTATTGTTAGATTTATTCCTAAATATCATACTTCATATTTTAAATTGTTATTAAGTCTTTCATAGTTATTATTCTTCTAATTATTTGTTTCTGGTTTATAGAAGTATAATCAACTTTTTGTGCTGATCTTACATCCAGCTACCTTTCTCAGCTCCCCTATTATTATAATTTGTTTATACAGTTTTGGGGGATTTCAAGTAGACATTCATACCATCTGAAAATGACAGGGTCTTTTTCTTGCCTATTCTTATGATTTTTAATTCATTTCTTTGTCTATAGAACTGGTTAGAAGCCCCTTTACAATGCTAAATAGAAATGGTGATGTGTTGCTGAATAAAAAAAGTTTAAAATTTTAAGAGGAAAATATGGATGAATATCTTTTGGAACTTGTAGTAGAAAAATGATTTCTTAAACTATTACAAAAACATTTAATAAGAAATTAAATATTAAAATTTTGACATTATCTTTAAGTAAAAACTCATACAAATCAATAATAGAAATGAAAAATGGGCAAAGACCGGAATAGGCATTTCACGTAAGAGAAAACATGTATTGTTAAAAAGCATATGAAGTGAGGCTCAATCTAACTAGTAATCAGGGAAATGTGAGAAAGAACAGGAAAGTCATTTGATATTCATTCAATGGGGAGAAACTAAGAGTTGACAATACCAAGTATGACAGATTGTAGATCAATGGTTTCTCACACATTGCTGATGGGGCATAACTTGGAGCACTATGGAAAACAATTTCACATTAACTTAGGCAGCTGAATATTTGTACACTCAATTAACCAGAAATTTCACTGAAAGGTATTTATTCAAGAGAAATTTAGCAAATGTATATCAGAAAACACCTAGCAGCACTTTTAATGATAGAAACAATCCGTATGCCCATTGAGAAGAGTTTGAATAAACTGTAGCATAATAATCACAGAAATATTAAATATCAATAAAAATTAATGAACCAAGCTACATTTAACACACAGATAAATCTTATTATGATAATGATGAGTGGAAGCAGCAGTCCCAAAAGATACATATATTAGGATACACTTTTTATAAAACTCAAAAAGAAGCAAAACTAAACAAAATAGTTTTTAGGATAATAATGCATGCACAATTTAAGGCAGAGTAAGGAAAAACATAAAATCCAATGTAATGACTACTCTAAGAGCAGACGAAAGAATGGATTAGGGAAGAGCACATTAGATGTATATTAGGTTCCAGTTCTTGAACTGGGCAATGGGTTCATATAATTTCATCATATTGTTAATGAATACATAAAATTAAATAAATAAATAAATAAATAAATAAATAAATAAATAATGGCCAAGAATAAGCAATGATGGTAATGTGTCATGAACCAAAGATTATGATTAGTTCTATTTGGTGCCTAACGTAAAAAATAAATAATAATAATTACAACAAAAACAACAGATAAACAAAATTAATTCTACGTGCAAGTTCCACCCTGCCAAACTAGTGGGAAAGTTAAACTCAAATATTTGGAGGAGTTCCCTTCCCAGTGCCCTGCAAAGGTGCTGGGGTCTTATCAAGGACAAAAGCATTCGGAAGATCCCTCCACTCTCACAGCCACTGTGGTCATCGCTGAGATTCCCATTGTCCAAGCTAGCTCTATATTGTTTTAAATCTCTATATCATGCTTTCACCCTGTAACACAATCCTTCCTAGAGGAAAGGAGGTACCAAGGTTTTAACTACCTTCCAGGAATTACACAAGAGAAGAAGAAAAAATATATATAGAGAAAAATAACATTAATATCTCAAAAAATTGTCCCCGATATTACTAAAAAGAAAATGTATTCTCTACTATATTTACTCACCTGTGAGACAAACTTTAATAAAGCTACCCTTCTTTCTGCCATTGCATATTTTCCAGGTCAGGTTTATTGCATCCTTCTGAATAAATTAAGAAAATACCTACTTGCTATACCACTAAACATTTGCTTTTGCCTCTCAACCCAACTCTTTGGTGATTGAACTTGAGAAAAAATTTAATTACAATTTTACATGTGACCTTGTTTACTTCCAGAACCAGAAGTTGTTGCAATAAATGAGAAAATGATTAAAGGCATCGAAAACAAATTAAGAACACTGTCATATCAAGTGGAAATGGGCCCTTTGGCAAATCGTTTTTATTGCTTTTTTTTCCTATTTATCTGAACATGGAGTTTAGTAGCATATTGCCAAATGAAGCAGCTGAGTCTAGTTCAAGTTTATTACTAATATTATCATTCATTAATAATAAATTTATGTCAAATAAGCATTTCATAATATTTGCATGATCCAAACTGTGACCTACATTACAGCTATTTAATGAAGGATGATCTTGGGTCAACTTGCTAAAAATCAACACAGTGCTTGCCCTTATAACAAAACTTCATTTTCTTACCCTGACATGTTTTTCTTACATCGATTAATGAGTTCTTCTATTTTTGTCTTTTCCATGTTTAACTTGCAAAGAGAAAAAAACATCTAAGTTGATACATCAGAGTGTCAAGTCGAGAAGAGCTGTTGAGTAGAGAAACAGGGGTTTTAAGCAGAGGATTAAATTTGCAGGGCAGCTGTGGAAAGATGATGGCATAACCTATAAGAATAGAAGAACTCTCCCACTGAGGAAGTGGGAGAGAGAATAGCGAGATGACTGCTTTCCAGGATACAATCATATACAAAATATTCTTTCATTTACCCAAGTGTAGGATACATCAATTTCCTAGCTCAGAACAGAACATTAATAATAAATAGATTTTATTCTGCCTTCAACATAGATATTTCTCCCCTTTTATTATTGAATCTCTCAAGCTAACAAAAGAAAACTAGAGAGTAAATGTGAATCAAAAATGTGTTTCTTGGATTAAAGCTACTCATAAATATTTGAAGAAACATTATAAACCTTTAAATAAACATAAGCGCATAGAATATGGTTTTTAAAATATGGGCAACTATAATTTTTCAGAAGCGTGAAAAATTATCAAAAAATAGGATTGGTCTATGTGAAGACATGTTATAATATATTATAATATATTAATTATATATACACATACATCTATATATGTATGTATAGAGAGATATTTAGTGTCGGTCTTCATATTTACAGGATTACATATTTATAGGATTATTGACTTTTGATGACATTTGCAATGGTGTTTAAATACTTGGAATAATTAAAAGGGAAGACTAACTCATCCTAACAATTGACCAATACTATATCTCAAGTTGTTTCAAGTTCATGCATACCCAAGCTCCTCCTTCTTTTAGAAGTAACGGATCACTTTTCAATCTGTCAATACAAACTTATGATTTTATTTCTTCCTTATGTTCACCAACAAGCGTATGAGATACCTGAGAATTTGCCTCACTTGTCATGTATCTCATAAATACAAGAAAGGCTTATAGAGCTCTAAGTGTTCCTGGTCAATCTGTGCCTCTCCCAGCTTCAACATTGCCTGTCTCACCAGCACGAATCCTGAGAAATACTAATCCTAAAGAACTAATCCTGAGAAGAAAGGTATGGTTATACATACTTTCTCCTAAAAAAAGTATTTGAAGGAAACCCATCACGCCTCACAAATTTGTTTACCTCAGGCATCACTAGAAAGCCAAAATTCTCATATCATCCTTCGTTATCCACACCTATCCTTTCATATAGCTCTAACTATTCCCTAACACCCAAATTCTTTGACTTCCCAAAATTTAGCATTGTACTGTTTGAAACTCATTCTTTTAACTCTTCTCTAGATCTTATAACTCTTCTCTAGATATTAATTTCAACTTTTTCATGTAACAGAAATTTAGCTATTCTTTGGATATGCTGCCTCCTCTGTAGTCCTAAGTGGCTGCTTTTTTCTTCCACATCCCATCTGGAACCACAGGCCTAGAGATAAAATTGGTATCTCTGATCCTCATTGAAGCTTCTGCAAAAGTTTTTTTTTCTTTCATTTTTCCATAAAAACCTCAGATCTTTGAAGCACAGCCCATCAGACTGTACACTGAGGTACCATTCTACAATGGTTTACAAGGCGAAGCTAAAGTCACCATCGACATTTGGATCTCTCTTTCATTTATTATCCACTCCACCCTACCTCTGTCATTCTTAGTAAGATCAATGTTCATGCTGTTATCCATTCAACATTCATTGACTTTCTTATTTCTAACAATTTATTTTTTCCTTTCCATTTTAGAATCCAACTCCAAAGTTACATCTTAGAAATTTCGATTAACAATTACTCACTGCATCACTTCCAAAACTTTCAAACAGCCCACTCTCTACCAGTTTCTATCTTTCCAGATCACGTATTTTAGTATCCCAACCCCAAAGATGTTGAATCCACTGGCACAATTTAAAAAATTCCCTTATTCCCTTTATATTCTCACTTCTCTCAGCTTGGATTCCATAAAACATCACTATAATCATTCCACTGTATATACTCTCAACTATATTCCCCTCATCTCTTTTGCTAACATTCTTGCCAGAAAAACAGAAAAAAAAGGTCTCATGCTAATTAAACCCAACTCAATCCTAGTTCTACATCTGCTCTCTAACAAATAAATTTGGCTTCAGCAAAATATACAATCATTACTAAAATACTTTTCAATTCATGATCCAGATCTCAAAGTATATTCTCATGTGCCCAGAAAATATTGCTACATTTCCCTTGTGTGACTGCTCCCTCACTTCTCAAAAGAACTCTTCTACAAATTCTCCTTTCTCTAGCATCTATATGTACAGTGTCAAGTGATTATCTCAATTCTTATTCTTTGAGAAAATGGAAGCCATCAGATGAGAGTACCTCAAAATCACATTGCAAAATTACCAGCACCTCTTCTTGATATTGTTGAAATACACCAACCTTATTTCTGCCTCTGGGCCTTCTACTTAAAAAGCTTTTTTTATCAAATTTTCACTATAACTTGTTCCTTAAAGTAATTTAAGACTCTGTTCAATTATTACATTCTCAAAGTGATGCTCCTGGACTATTCCATTGAAAATGCACCAATTTGTTACTTTATATTCCTAAAGAGAATTATTTCCTACATAGACTTTATTACCATATAAAACTATATTGTCTATTTGTGTACTTGTTTTCTATCTTCTTTTCTAGAATGAAAGCAGGAGATTTGTTTATTATATTTCTGAAGTGCCTGACACAGTGCCTGACACATTGCTGCCAAATACCAATTTGAATAATTAAAATCATATCATTAAAAATGTAATGAAAAAGTCTCAAACTCTCTAGACTAAAAAACAACTCTAATGAGAGAAAATAAGCATCTGAATAAATTGAGAAATATAGCATCTTCATGGATCAGAAGATTCTATATTGTTAAGATGTTGTTTCTCCCCAAACTGATGTATAGATTCAACATAAGCCCAATCAAATCATGCAAACTTGATTTTAACCAAGAAATAGACAAGCTAATTTTAAAACTGTGTGAAAATATAAAAGACATATAATAGCAAAGCATCCTTGAAAAAAGAATAAAGTTGGAGTATTTATACTATCTAATTTCAAGTATTATTATAAGGCTACATTAATCAAGGCAGAGTGGTACAGACATAGGGTTAGAAAATTATATCAACAAAATAGAGTCTAGAAAGTA
Source organism: Rousettus aegyptiacus (assembly GCF_014176215.1). Classification (NCBI taxonomy): domain Eukaryota; kingdom Metazoa; phylum Chordata; class Mammalia; order Chiroptera; family Pteropodidae; genus Rousettus; species Rousettus aegyptiacus. The sequence goes on from NW_023416284.1 coordinate 126,141,708, forward strand.
ACAAACACATATACAATCAATTAATTTTCAATAGAATCATTGATATAATTCAATAAATAAAGAAAATTCTTTTCAATTATGGTGCTGGAACAACTGGTTGGAAAGAAACACCCCTATCTCACAATGAACATAACATTGAACCTAAATGGGATCACAGACCTAAAATATAAACTGTGAAGCTTCTAAAAGAAAACATAGGAGAGATTCTTCTCATAGGCTTAGGGTAAGATACATTTCTTAGGACACCAAAAGCACTGATCATAAAAAATTGATAAATTGGACTTCATTGAAATAAAACTTCTCTACTCATCAAAGATGTATTAATAAAACAAATAGGTGAGATACATTCTAGGGGAATATATCACAAAGCCTATAGATGAAAATCAAGTGATATCAGAATATATAAATAACTCCTACAAATTAATAACAAAAAAGACAAACAATCCAATTATAAAATGGGGGAAATATCTGCACAGATACTTCTTAAAGTAAGAATATAAATGGCCAATAAGCACATAGAAAAGTGCTCGGCATCATTACTCACCAAGAAAATGCAAATTAAAAGAACAATAATATGTCACTATACATCCAGCAAAATGGTTAACATTTTAAAAACTGACAACACTAAATGTAGTAAAGGATTCAGAGAAACAAGACCTCTCACACACTGCTGGTAGAGCTATAAAGTTGTGCAATGGCTTTGGAAAAAGTTTCGGCAATTAAACATAGAATTATCACATGACCCTGTAATTCCACTTCTGAGCATTTACCCAAGAGATATGAAAACATACATCCACACAAAACTTAAACATGAGTGCTCACAGAAACATTATTCATAATACATAAAAACTGGAAATAGAAATATCCTTCAACATCAGAAAGGATAAACGAATAGTGACATATTCATTTAATGGAATTTTACTCTGCAATAAGAAAGAATGAACTACTGATATATGCAATGATAGATATATCTAAAAAAATAGTTGAGTTAAAGAAGTCAAATTTTAAAAGTATATAATAGGAGTCAATGTATATAAATGTTCTTGTTATCTAGTATTGTGTAACGGACCATCTCAAAACCTAATGGTTTAAAGAAAAAGAATTAGGTGTTTTCCATTCAAATCTTCAATAATGGCAGAGATCAATGGGAATGACATCTCATCTCCAAACAATGTTAGTTGGGCAGCTCCAGTGGGACCTAAGATAGCTCACTTACATGGCTGGCAAATTGGTGTTTGATATGGACCAGAAATTCAGCCAGGGCTGTTTGCCGATAGCCTCAATTTCTTTCCACATGGATCTCTCTATGGGTTACTTGTACTTTCTCAAAGTATGCCAAATGGGTTAGCGGAGTAAGTGTCCCAAGATTCAGGAAGCCAAAGCTGCCAGTTTTTTACAAAATGGGCCTAAAATTTGGCATAGCATAACTTCCACCACATTGTATTAAACTCTTTCAGAATCCTCTTATATTGAAAGGAACATAGATCCAATCACTTGATGAAAAGAATGTCAAAGAATGTGGCCATCTTTAATCTACCAGATTATGCAGTACTAGAACCCAGAAAGCTAATTTAAATTAATAGGAATAAGAATAGCGTTTGCTTTGGGGTGGAGGAAGTAGCAGAGATTGACTGGCAAAGCACAGAAAGGAAATTTCTTGAGTGGTAAAAATGTTCTATATGTTGATTAGAGTGGTAGTTACAAAGATGTACAAATATGTCAAAATTCATCAAATTATAACACAAGATCTATATATTTCACTGTGTTCAACTTAGACCTCCACTTAAAAAATAACTTGATTTAAATTATTTGAATGAAGATGCCTTCTAAGCAAACATATTCAGAGTAGCTGAAGTTTAGGCATCAGCTTATTGTACTCTGAGTTCTGCTAAGAAACACTGTTTTCCTGTTGTTTTTAAATTACTCTAGAAAAAGAAATCTAAAAATATTGTCTCTTAAATCATATTTAAAGCCATTTTTAGGTCAAACAAGCTCACAACTAAAAAGTAAAATGTTAAAATGATATATACATAAATATAAATGTATAGTGTATACACACATAACCAATATTTGATATTCTGGACTTGGTGCCCTTGATGAGCTTTAGGCAATATGAGTTACTCAAGGGATTCTTAAATCACAAAAGAACTACTGGACTATTAAGTATACAATAGTCCCCACCTTATCCATGGTTTCACTTTCCATGGTTTCAGTTATCTGTGGTCAACTGTGATCAAAAAAATATTAAACAGAAAATTACAGAAATAAACAGTTGATAAATTTTAAATTGTGCACCACTCAGAGTAGAGGGGTAAAGTCTCTTACCTTCCCACGTCATTCTGCCTGACAGAGGAATCATCTCTTGGTCCAGTGTATCCACACTGTCTATGCTACCTACTCGTTACTTACTCAGTAGCCATCTTGGTTAACAGATCAGTTATCAGAGACCTCGTTCACAACATAACTTTTATTACAGTATATTGTTATAATTGTTTTATTTTATTATTAGTTATTGCTGTTAATCTCTTACCGTGCCTAGTTTATAAATTAAGCTTTATATGAAAAATGATAGTATATACAGGTTTGGTACTATCTGCAGTTTCAGAGATCCACTGGGGGTCTTAGAATCCCATGGATTAAGGAGGGACTATTGTATTTTATTACATTTCAATTCTTATTTTTGCTTTCTATAAAGTACTAAAGGCAATTCCTTAAAAAATTCTATTAATCAGAATATTCTGTTTTTCAGGAATTCTGGATAAAGAAGAGCACAAATAGAATTTCAGAAATATAAACATTATCATTAATGACAGTTTACTTCAGTGGCAAAATTAAACAGTAATGTGTAGTTTTAAAAATGCCATGAGCTATAGTCCTAACTGTTGCCTCTTGCTGCACAAAGTTTCCTCATGCAAGCCTGCCCTCCAAGTAGAACATCTCAGTGTTTTAGGAATTAATGCTGATGTGTTAGCCACTGACTGTCTTCCAAGAGATTCCCTATTGAAACTATGCCTAGGAGTTTATGTGACTCTGTCTTCTTTCTCTCCTAGCATGACCTTCCCCCAAATCCAAGTTCCTGGCCATTAGATGTTATAGCTGACTTCATAATTGTCTTTGCAATTAGCAGAAAATGGTAATTGCTACCTTTCGACTCCATTCCTTCTTCTGTGCTTACAGACAGTGCTGCCCATTTGACCAGTCTCTTTCTTATGCTGGAGCCTAGGTTAGAATCGAATGCTACACATGCCCAAAGCTTGGTATGTGTGGAAAGAGTCTGCCACTACAGAAAAAGACATGACACCTCCTACTTCTTAGGAATCCTTTTTCCATAACCCTATCAGCCAGTAACTTCAAGAGTACTTCATGGATATCCAAATGCCCTATTGTAGTGCTCCACCGAGTCTGACCTTTCCAAAGTAAACCAGCCCTCAAAGAAATCTCTATTCTCCCCTCACATCCTGATCCCAATCAAGGTCCCCAGGTACTCAGCATAATTAACTAAATAAAACCCTCTAAACTAGAATGATTATAGGCCCAGACTTCACAGCACAACACAGAAATTGATGCCCGATTAATGAAAAAGTGTCAAGAGTAGGGTACATTTTTAGCAGAAACCACTTGTTTCATGCCTATTTTGAGCCTGCATCTAAGAAGGTTCCCTATTTTCCCCCTATTCTGTTGGCTTACCAAAGAAAAAGGTTCAGTGACTTGAAAATCCATTCAGAAACTTACCATCCCATATTATAATGGGTTGAGAGTTAGTGTTTGGGGGAAAAAGGGATGGAATAAGGATATTTTAATGTTTGTTTTCATAAAATTATTGGGGAGTTTTAGGTGAAAGAGTATACTCTGTCTGTACTGGTTCAGCCTTCCATTTTTTTAAATACCAAAATACTTTCACACCAGTTAGTCATCGCCCTTAGCCCCTTTATGGACTTCCTGTTTTTTCCAGACCCTACTCCGGGCCCTCAAAACTCCCTAGAGTCCAGTAATTCAAGGGTTAATATCTGGTATGTCACAGAAGGAGATCTCTGTGTCCCTGCTCCTGCACTATAATGAGTGTCCGTTCTAATTGGTCAGTGCCAACAATGCACCAGTTGATTATGTTAGCTGGTATAATCATATAATTACATACTTTCCTGCTAATCGTTTGTGCACACAGCGTCGACTTCTGAGCTAGCTATAAGAATGGCTTTCTGGTAATGTAAAACACAGTAAATCACATAAAATTCTCTTCCATTTACTTTGAAATGCATTATGTGATTTTTGGATAGTTCAAATCCTTAACTATGTTTTTAGGCTATCAAAAAAGTATCAAAAGTCAATAATAAAACTAAGCTGTTATATTTCCCAGATATTCAAGATAACCAGCACTTTATTGAGCAGTGTCCTATGCCAGGCTCTGTGATCAATTAAACCTTCACAAAATCCCTCTTAGTATCATTATTCCCATTCTACAGATGCGTAATTTAACACTCAAAGTTGTATCTAATATCAAACAGCTCTCTAAATGCTAACACAAAATTGATCAACTTTGTGCCTCTCTTAAAGAAATGTGAGAAATATGAGTGTGCCCATTTTATTTTAGGAAACAAGACTCAGAGAGGTTAAGTAGCTTGCTCAGAACTACACACTAATAGGAACAGATCCTAGTTAAGAACTGAAGTGTTAAGGCTTCCACTCCAGACTCATACTTTCTGAGAATATGAACTTGGTAATATCAAAACTGTAACGTTTGAAAAATAAACAGAAAGAAATAGCTCTGCCCCTGGGGAGAGTTATTTAGATACCTCTTGGCTGCAGCCTCCCACTCTCAATCACCTTGGCATCAGTCTTCATCAGAGCTCATTAGAGTCTTATTGTCTATCTTCACTTCAGAGATTGCCCACGACAGTCACACAGGACTGTGGGTCAACACGGACACACACACACACACACACACACACACACACACACACACACACTCGCACACACTCCCCTCTCCTCACTTCAACAGGATTTTGATTAGTTAGGATTTTTAAAGATCTCAGAAGCTTTCTTTTTGTTTTAGGACACGGTATCATTTCTGTTGCTTACAGCCTCTGCCAAGCAGAGAGCAGAGTTCAATGTTTTCAGTATTACAATGCACTGGGGAAGAAGGAAGCCTGTTCTTACCAGTATGCAAACTCTCATTCTTTCCCTTGTCCAGTAAACAAATTAATCTAATCATGAAAGGACCTGCTAAGAAGAGAGGGAAGCAGAGAGAGAGAGAGAAGGTGGGGATAGAGAAAAACAAAGTTTAAGAAAGGGAAAGCCAATAATAAAGACTCCAAACAGAGATTGCCATGGAAGAAGAAAGAATGTTTCCCAGCTTAAAGGACACTTCTTTGGGTGGGGCGGGGTGGGGGGTTGGAGTGGAGTGGGGCGGTGGGGACTACTTCTGGATGCAAAATAAGCCTCCTACTGTTAGACTATTTAACTCTCTCCAATCTCCAGGGATCCCATCCAAATTAATTTCATTCCTTTGTCAGAGTCTTTCCCTCTTTAGTTATCCATCTCCATCTGTCCTCTTTGAGGGATCGCTGGGCACTTCAGCTCAATATCCTTTCCTGCTGCCTTGTGCTTTCAAGACCAATCTCTCAGAAGCAGCTCGTCCAGGGACTTAGGGAGTGAGAACTAATTGGCAAGGACCATCTTCAACTACCAGAAAACCCCAAACAAATGAAAAATGCCAAGCTAGTTTTAAATAAAAAGCTATTCTTGTAACTGTTAATTCCACAATTACCATGTTATGTAGCACTGTCAGTGAATCTCTCCACTTATGTTTTTCTCTAGGAAATCTGCTTTTAAGGAAGCACTTACACATGTCAAATAATTTAGTAATCAAAATCTGTATGAAATGCAAACCAGTCATTTAGCTAGCATGCCCAAAACAACAGAATCATCTACAGTTTTCACTCCAGGCACAATTGAGATAATCTATTCAAGCTTTTTCATTTTAGGTGAGAAAGCTGAGGCACAAAGGGCCTGAATGAATTTTCCTGCTGCACTATACAATTAGCTACTGGTGATGTCAAGAATAGAAACCACATCTGAGTTCTGGTCCAGTGATCTGTTCTCCCTTGTAAAATCTGAAGCCAGCCAAAGCCAGAAAGGGTTTGCATTTAAAACAATGTGAAGCAGTCTTATATTTATAATAAAGCCACAAGTATAAACATGTGACCACTTTTTCAAACTCCAGTTCTCCTTCCCTTCTACCACTCAGGTTGTGTATTAAGAAAAGAAAGCTTTTCTTCACATAAATTTAGCAAACATTGAAAGAGAAATGTGCTGCCTCAGAAATCATATACAGTGTGTTTTATAGTCCAATTCTGTGTTCTGGGTTATCCATTCTTCTGACTTATCTTGATATTTTTCTCTTCCATTACTATAAATAGCAGGTTGGCTAAATTTTTAAAATACCTATAACAATTTTTTACAGTTTCCCCAAAATAGCCGATGGAATTTAATCATGGCCCCATGCATATCTTCACCTAATTTTCTTCATCCCAGATTTGAAAACTGGCTAGCTATAACTCTATATGTCCTTGCTTCTTCTACTTTATTTACAGTAGACATCCCCTCTTCATTAGTTTTTCTTCTCCCAAATACTCCCTAAATGCAAGTTCTCCCCAAGTCTTTGCTATTAACCTACTCTGGACAACAAAAAAATTTCATCTTGTTTCTTAGCTTTGCTCCTTTAAAAATAAACCATCATCCTTCTTGAAATTCAGTACTTTAAAATTACCCATGATTCCTTCTCTTGTGTTGACATATATAATTAGTTACACAATCTTAACACTCTGCCTTCCATTTAATTTCAATTTAAGTAAAATTTAACAAACATTTACTGCCCCTTACTTTGTGTAAAGCACTGTACTAGGCTCCAAATGCCATGAAAATTAGCAAGTTTGTTTAGCCACTGTTTGTGCTAATTTTTTATGGCAACAATAAGAAATTAATACAGTCTCTATCACCTTGCTGTGGGCCCATTTCCGTTTCACCGCCATTTGGACTACCATGAGAGTCTCCTGCCTGGTCTCTCTGCTTTTCTTCTCCATCCCTCCCTCCTACAAAAGATGTCAGATTTTTTTTTTTCAAGCCTTGGACTGACCATGTCATTCCTCTAAACTGAAGCTCTTAGGGGTCCCCAATACCTGCTAAAAAACATCGATACTTATTATCCTAGCATTTAAGAATCTGGCCCAAAAGTTTATTTCCAAATTTATCTGGATTTCTCTATGGCGATAACATGTCATCCAGACAAATGAATTTAGCCACAGCCTCCAGAGCTCTCGCCTGTATTTCCGAATGCCAGTTTTAAAGGTCCAGATTATAACACCACTCTCATAGCTCACAGTGATTTATCTCTCCACTGAACTTTAGAGTTTTGATTGACTGTGCTCTGAAACCCTGAGGCCATCTGTCCCTAGTGCCCAGGCCCAAAGTAAAGGGCCCCCAGAACTCACAAAGATTCTTAATGCCTGAGAATTGAAACACAGAAAAATCTCAATGAATAGGATTCCCACTTGAAGACATCACTCAGGATTTTGTAAAAATGTGCAAATCTGGGATTTAGTAAACACTCAAGTCAATTAAGGTGTATAAAACAGGATTTTGAAAGCAAGTTTAACACTAATGAAGAAAAAATGTTCCAGACAACATTCTACAATGGCTAGATAGTTCTTTGGTCATGTTTTCTGGGTTCAAATCCTAGATCTATCACTAGGCAATTTTATTTCCATAGCTAAGACCACTATTGATTAAAATAACTGACTGTCCTTGCTCAGGATTTTACTATAAGCAAGCCTATGATTATAGTATTTGGTTTCACATATAGATCTTCCTAACATGAGAGAATCTACTAGCGCTATGGTTCTCATTATAAATTTCTAAATTGACATTTGGGTTCATACATTGGTCTCTTGTGAATTTGGTTATTAAGTCAATAACTTAGGCTAACTATGAAATTACATAAATCAATTGAAGGAACTGAGGCAATTTGCTGCATTGCTGTGGACAATGAAAATAACTTCGCACTATCTGCATCCGAATTATTGAGGATGGTTGTCTGTAATGATCAAATACACCGGATTACTGCTCAACTTTTCACTGTAATTTACATAGATAGCCTTCTTATGCACCTGACATTGTCCCTGGAAGTTGCTCCATTGAAAACAGTAACAATTGCAAAGCATAAATCATTTCATGTTTTAATAACATGACAACAGCAGGATATGCGAGCAGCACACAGGAAATTCCTTTTGAACAATGCTTGCTGAAAATTCAGAACAGGTAAAAACTGCACAATACAGCTGTGTGCTTTAAACCCCCAAAATAGAAGCCAATGACCCTCAGAGAAACCTAGCAATTCACAGTGTGAATTTTATAGTGTTCTCAAGAGCATACTACCTTAGACATATGTTGAATCCCCTAAATCTTGCACTTAAATGAAATTGAAGTGAACTAAGAAGTACTTTTTAGTCTGATTCATGATTCCCTTCATATTCTGGTATTAAGAGCCATATTAATTAATATGCCAATGAACACTTCTTGATAAAGCCCCCTCTCTCTATATATATATATTTTACTTAAATTCTCTCTTTAGTAAATGATTATAGAATTATATAAAGTCTCAAATGCCAACACATGTATCTAGCAAGAAAAGTTGAAATATCTCATGTTTATTTGTATACTTTCTCAATGCATTATAGTAGTATGTCACTGCAAATTATTACAGCTAATCATATGAAATTAAACTCAGTCTTTAGAAAAAAAAGCTGCTCAATTCAGAAACCTTCAGATTAGCAGTAATTCAGAGGCACTGGAGGTTGACAAATTCAACAAGCTCTCTAGCTGACCTTTAAATGATTTTGATGAAGAAAAGGGCAGCTCACTTGAATAGGGAAAAAAGTACTAATCTAAGTGAAAATACTTGGCAAGCATCTGTCAGAGGGCCTGCACTTCTGCTACTTCAGCCAGGGCAGGGCCTCCCTACACACCAGCAGGATCCTTCAAAAATCTGATCTAAAATTTTCTATGATGAAGTGTAGTAAGTTATTTATTTATTTATTTTGCTTAAAAATCACCAGTGGATTTCCATTGTCTCTAGCATGAAATCCTAACACTTAACATGGTTTTTCACACTTTGACCTTAACATAACTTTTCTTCTTTCTCACTTTTCAATCTTTGTTTAATGAAGTTCTTCCAATTATAAAAGTAATGTGTGGTTATTATAGACAAATTGAAATATATAAATAGTAAAATAAAAATCAACAATCAAAACTAACAATTATTATTTATACTTAATTTTATTTCCTGAGAGCTGCTTTTTACCAGATCCTTCTCCTTTTTTTTTTTTTTTTTATTCTTTTCTATATCAGGCCTTTAAGTACATTTTCATCGGTATTTCCACCCCAATATTTAGGAATTAATTAGAAAGAGATCATAATGAAACTATTTTTATCTATAAGGAAATGGAAGCTAAGGAAAATGTGAAAGGGCACTGACTAGGGACAGTACCTACAGCAGAGCTTGTAGCTTGTCCCTAGTCAGTGCCCTTTCTTGTAGCTCTGCTGAGGGTAGGAGACTAGGCCAGTCAACATGACAATATCATCGTCTCCAACTATATCCAACAGGCCCAACCAGGGGCCCTTGAAATGACTGGCATGAGTTCCCCAGAGCACAGTTGAAAAACCATTGATTTAGGTAAACCCTTTCATTTTACAGATGAAGAAACAGAGTCCCAGAGGAATAAAAAAACTTACTCGAGATCAACTGATTAGTAGCAGAGTGAAAACTAAAAACCAAGATTCTATATGAGTCATGGTCACTAATTGCCTAAAATAATATAACCATTATAGCACCTATTTTATGGATGTAAATAGAAATATTTTTAAAGTGTTGAGAACTATGTAGGATCTTGAGATTTTACCCTACTTATAAACTAACAGATAAGCCTGTTAAAATTTCACAGATGCTGACAAAAGGCATGAGACCCCTGGGTCAGAAACAAAGGACTTTGTTACACACAGCAGAAGCAGCAGCTAGAGCTTCACAGACACTTGTTTCAAGTCTCCATGTTCCCCAAGTTTTATGGGGCCAATACGAAAGGCTCATGATAGATGCCTGCAAACAAATGGATTGCATTTAGAGGACAGAAACTCTAAGCTTGGGGATTTGCCATTTTTGTAATAAGTGGAAGCAAGCCTCGCCTTGCTTTTGGAGAAGATGGTACCCTAACTCTCAAGTTTGCTTACTGTAAACACAGCTCTGAAAAATAGTCTAGTAGGGAGTAGTAAGAGCCTTGAATTCTTGGCATACCGAGCATGAATGTGCAGAGACACTCAGGTCCCATGGTAGATTGCCTCTCCCAATAACTATTGTTTAACCGAAATGGAAAAACAAATCTAAGTGGTTATATGGCATAATATCACCGCATCAGTTTTCCCATTCCTTCCTAAGACTAAGATTTGACTTACCACATACAGGAAGTAAATGTTTTTTAAACACTGTGGTACTTTCTAAATACTTTATATACTTCTATAACCACTTATTTCACATATCAGTACTATAGTATGGCTGTTAAACAAGGTAATCTTCCAAATATCCAAACATGGGCACCACTCGATGAGAACGGAAGGTGGCTATAAACAAGTATATTGCATGATCATATCAGCTGCTAAATTATACCAAGATTGAGCTTATGATTAACTTAGAATACAGAAAGTTGAACACCAAGAATCTGATGGAGTATATAAAAAATGTACACCATTTGTTTAGGGATAAGGCAGACAAGTGAGTGCAGGTTAATGATCATAGTCCTAGTCTGTTTGATATATTTCAGTTGGAAGTCAAACCAGAAAATAACTTTATGGCCAAAAAATCTCTGTTATTATGTTCCCCGTTTTCAAATGAATATGAAGAAACCTGTTTGCACAGAAATGAGCTTGTTTAGAAGGCCAGAATAAAGTACAGCTTCAGCTAAAAGGAATTTTCTAAGGGGCAGTTGTTTGAGAAAGGTCAAAACATTCTTTTAATTAAAAAAAAGTAAAATAATTTGGGAGGATGATTTTATATTCTTGATGACATATTATGAGTGACTAAAGCTCTGGGGACAACACAGTGGCACTTAAAATGCCTTTTTTTTTTTTTTTAAACATATTATCGATGAAGTCTATCTGTTTAGTCTCTCCAAGAGGTAAGATATAATTGACAGTGTAAAAAATTTTCTAAAGAAATTAGGTCATTTTCATTCTCATTTGGAAGAAATGCTAAGGCCCACACATGGCTCACAGCCATTCTAATCAGCCATTTACCAAACCAGAAACATCTCATGAAGAAAGGTCTGCTTACTTTCCTCTCATCCTCTCAAATAAAATTATTTAATAATTTATTGGGAGTCGAACCCAACTACATCTTGCCTCATGACTCAAGAACATCCTAATAAGAAAGGCACAATCGACCCTGTCTAGAGAATGAAAAAAACAAAAAAAAAAAACAAAAAAAAACGAAGTACAGAAATGAAGTGCTGTGCGATTCGCTAAGTGTCAGCTGTATGGTAGAACGATATCTGAACAGTAATCTGTAGAGCTATGATATGTTCAATTATCTGAACAATTGTCTTGTCTCTACTTCGCAGACCTAGAACCACTGAGTCAGAGAAAGAGCCAAAAAACAAATCAAAGTACAACTCATATCTTCATTATACCCTTGCCACCACCCTATCACCAGTCCTAAAATAAAAGGAAGCACATTTATCAAGTGATGGGCACCATGTGAGGCATTTTCACGTGTTGTATCATTTTATCCTCACAATAACCCAGTGGGGTGGCTTATTATTTCTGTTCTACAGATTAAAAAAAAAAAATCAGACTTTATGAATTCTTCAGAATTTTATAAGCTGAAAAGAAACTATTTTAAATTCAGCATGCATATTTGAGTTTTTCAATTTAGAATTGGTTTTATGTTAAATTACATGTTGCAACATCAGGGCGGAAAATGGGAGACTGTAATCTTTTTACTATTTATGAGTTCACCAGCCCTGGTAAACTGCAAAATCTGGTGATATATTAGTTTTTGTGGCTGCCTTATCAAACTGTCACATACTTTGGGGCTGAAAACAACAGAAATTTATTCTATCACAGTTCTGGAGACCAGAAATCCAAAGTCAAGGTATCAGTGGGTCCTTCCAACAACTCTAGGAGACCATCCTTCCTTGCTTCTTCCACGAAGCTCTGGTAGCTTCAGGTGCTCCTTGTTTTTTGGCTGCATCACTCCCATCTCTGCTTCCGTCTTCACATGGCCTTCAACTCTGTCTATGTCTTGTCTTCCATCTCTTATAAGGATATTTTTCTTTGGATTTAGGGACCAACCAGATAATCCAGGATGATCTCACCTTGAGATCCTTAACTTAGTTATATCTGCAAAGACCTTTTTTCCAAATAAGGTTACATTCATAGTTTCTAGAGGTCGGACATGGACAAATCTTTTGGAGATCCACCATTTAGCCCACCACGAGTGAGGTTGAGCAATATAATTTAAGAGTCTCTTAAATTACTACAGTATTTTTACTACAGTATTTGCAAATAACTAATGAAAGGCAATCTAAGAATACAATAAGTCATGTAAATAAAAACTCCATTAGGACAGGTTTTATGTATTCTTGTTTTGTTTTTTTTTGTATCCCTAGTGCCTGGCACATACCTGCTTCATACATAGTTGTTGAATGGGTTTTACAGGTCATATATGAAAGTGGAGGGGGAGGGTTCTTAAAGAGAAAGAACTTGAGAAAGCCTTCAGTGATAAGTTGCCCATTGCTCCTGAATATATAGCCATGAAGCAAGATGGGATCTCAATTCTCAGTGCTAAGACTGAGGGAACTGCCAAAAAGAGATGAGTAGGTAGGAAATTGATTTGGCTATAAAGTTTTTCCCTATGAGTTGAGGCCAAAAGTCAAAATTATAATGCCCAAAGAAGCATGGCAGAAATCAGAATTGTGATCCACTCCCATAGGTAGTCTGTAGTATGATTCTCTCAAGTGAAGATGCCAACATAAGTTAGATGTGATATCATGTGTGGGTTAATTTTTGCAGATTAAGGTGGTGACAACCCTCTAAAGTAGGAGCTATCAAGATTTAGAAAGCATCAGGATCCCAGTCAAGAGGACTGGAGTCCAGGGCTAGGATGCATTCCTAACATGGAATAACTACAGTGCTTTAAAGAAACTTACTTGGAATCCCAATTTTGCATACTAGAAAAATACAGTAGGAGTTAAGAGAAGTCTGTGGTTTAGTGGTCATGCATACCTATAAGTTACCACACATACACCACTAGGTTGAGGAATGTATTATGTAGTCTTCCCCGCCCAAGATCTTAGCTTAGGAAATGATGAGGCTGGAGGTCCTCCATGTCAGCAGCTAGGCTGAACAAGGAAAGAACCAACACCTTTGACAAATCAAAGTAGGGAAGGAAGTACATACCAGTCATAGAAAATACATGATAAAATGTGCAATACAAGGGAAAGACAAAACTTGTTTCGAAAATGGTAGATGATATAGCTACAATTATCCTAGTAGTTTGAGAAACAAAGCTATAAAGTTCTGAAGGCATCTAGTTATGAATACGGATGTGAGAATCAATATTTACTTATATACTTTATCTCTTTTAATTTTCTGGCAACTTTTCAGAGTTCCCACAAAGAAACTAAAGATTTAGCTGGATTTAATCATTTTCTCAGGTTAATCAGTGCAGCAGATAGGATTTCAAGACTGCCTTGACTTCAAATAACAAACCCTTTGTGTGACTAGATCTGAATTTCCTCTTTTGAAAGTAAAAGAGACTTCCGCCTCAAGAAATGGTTAATACAATCAAAAGCACCAAACTGCACAGGTATACGGTTAGAGGAAGAGGAAAAGATACCAGAGATAGATATCCTTGTTAGATTATTACAATGACCCAAGTATAAGAAGACAATTCCTATACCATAATGATAACAATAGGAATAACATAAGAAATTATGTTGGTTGAAGTCAATACTGTATTTATCACAAGTGATATACTTAAGCACATAGATTTTTAACAGTTTAATGGATTTAGGAGATAAAACAAAAGAAAAGATGAGGCATGTAAAAGGACCCAAGATATTCAAGCTTCATTCCTGTTTTGGAAAAAAATTACTGGTTGTTTTTTGGTTTTGCTATTAATAAACATAAAATATTTTAAAATATCAGAATACTCAACATTTTTAGCTTCAAATTTCATGAGGGTCATTTATTAAGTAATTCTCTTTGTAACTCAGAAATGTGGACTATAATTTAGATGCTGAAGCCTGTTTTTGCTACTTGATTTTTCTAATGTCAATTGTAGAGACAGAGAAAGATGGTAGCTAGTGAGCAACTCAACTCCGATTTCTTAATTATTAAAATGCAAAATTATCACAGAACTGGAAATATGAATACTAATCACTATCCTTCCAGACTCCAAGGAGGAATCTCTACCAAGTGAAGCACAAATGTGGATGTGAAAAGAAGGAAGAAAATGTTGGTTGGCAGCTTGGGCTTTGGAGTTAGACTGTTGTTTGGATCTCAGCTCTGTTACTTATTAATGGTGTGTCCTCAACTATTTCCCTAAGTCTTATATTCCCTTATCTGTCCATTGAGGACAATTATTCCTATCTCAGAGGGCTGTTTTCAGAATTAAATATTATAATATATGTAAAGAGCTTAGCAAAATGCTAGGCTCATTTTGAGAGATTAATAATGGGAGTTGTTATGGTTAGTGAGATTTTTCTTTCTTCCATTGTGTTGCTGTCTGTGGAGATGCAGGATATTTATGGAAGCTGGCAGTGACATTCTTACTGGGATACCTATTTTCTAAAGCAATCACTACGTCTTCCCTCCCATGCATCAGTAACTGTCTTTTTCCATCTGTTTTATAGACTACAATTTTAAGTAATTCAGTGCAGCTGGGAGAAAAATTAGGCCAGGTGCATTAATTGCACCTCAGATGTGCCAGCCATAGAAGGAAGGAGAGAAAAGACAGTAAGAGCCATGGGAATAGTAGATTCTGGAGGTTTTTCATATATAAAATTAGACAAGGGAAAACTACAGATGGATTCAAATTATCAGGAGTAATTTCTCTCCACATATCACAGAATCAGGCAGAAGAAGGAGGAACAGGTTCCTTTCCAGCCCAGCAAATCCACAGTAGGTAAATGACTGGAAGGTGTGAAGATCACATGCTCTCTAAGAGCCAAGAAGATTCCTCTGAGCCCTAGGTGAAAAGTAACAGGGCCAAGGGAATCCTACACTGGTGTTCCAATACAAATGCCAGGTCTGGTTGGCATTTCCTCACTTGAAGTTAAGAAAACAGAAAAACACAAGCTGAGGCCTATAAAAAATCTTCAAAATAAGAAAAAAAAATTGCCCAATTAAAAAATGAGCAACACATCTGAACAGACATCTCTCCAAAAAAGAGATATACAGATGGTAAATAAGCAAATGAAAAGACGCTCAACATGACATGCCATTAGAGAAATGAAGACAAAAAACAACTGTAAAATACCACTACATAGCTATGAAAATGGCTAAAATCCAAAAAACTGACAATATCAATTACTGGTGAGAATTGGAATAACAGGAATATTCTTTCATTGCTGGTGGGAAGTCAAAATGTTAGTCACTTTGGAAGACAATTTGGCAGTTTCTTAGAAAGCTAAACATAATCTTACCATACAATCCAGAAATCAAACTCCTAGATGTCCTAGGTAATTACATTCCCAACTGATTTGAAAACTTACGCCCACGCAAAAACCTTTATATAAATGATTATAGCAGCTTTATTCAAATTGACAAAAACTGGAATCAATCAAGATGTCCCTCAATGAATGGATAAACAAATTGTGGTATAATTATTCAGTGATAAAAAATATGAACTATTATTCAATTATTAAAGAAATGAGCTATTAAGCTGAGCAAAGACATGAGGGCATGTCTCAAGTACATATTAGTAAGTGAAAGAAGCTATTCTTAAAAGGCTACATACTGTATAACTCCATTTATATGACATTAAACTATAGAAGCAGCACACAAATCATTAGTTGCCAAAAATTCAGGGGCTCGAGAAAGGGCTGAATAGGTGCAGTACAGGATTATTTGTTTTTAGACTGATAAAACTATTCTGTAGGACACTGTAAGGGTGGATATATGACATCATGCATTTGTCAAAATCCAAAGAACTTTAAAGTATAAAGAGTAAACCTTAATATAAACAATTTTAAAAAACCATTTAGAAGGTTGTGGGATCCCAGGATGAAATGCAGACTATGACATGAAAACCTAACTATATTAGAAACATATGAACAACATCATTGAAGGGAGTAGGAGAAAATATTATGGCTAGGTAATTTTGAAAATGAGTAAATTCTGTAAGACTAAAGGCAAAGTAGCTGCACATATGCACTGTACACTAGGTGATAAAACTGCTTCCCACGAGCGTTCTGGTGAACAATTCTGAAACCACTATTATACTGGAACTGAACAAATAAGTAAATGGATTAAGTAAATTAGGTAGAAGTCGATGATGAAAGCTAGGTATCTCATTGTTGAAGTAAGAGATTAGACAAGGAAGGGAAGAATGATTCATGAGGTAATAAATTAGAGTTGAATTTATCAGTATGAACTCATGTCCAGCTGAATATAGATACATGTGAATATATATGGAAAAATATATTGTTATATATAGAGAGAGATATATGCATAGGTTAGTATGCATACATATATTTCTTTGTTTAGCCAAGAGGGCCTAGAAGCTTTAACACCTCAGTAATGATGAGCAGAGTTGGTGCCCAGACCTTGTTTTCTGTCATTTTCAAGAAATTACTGATTTTAGGATTGAAGTAAGAAATAAGTATACAAAATGGAGTATCTTGTGGTGCCCAAAAGTAAAGATCTGCTCAAAAAACAAACAAACAAAAAACCCCACAATGATAAGAGTATGTCAAAAAAGACACAGGAGCCAATGGAAAGATCTACCAAAGATTAAACAATTTGAGCAACAACAACAAAAATTAATTAGTGTTGAATTACAGCCCAAAGATGAAAAGAAATGGTCATGAGTTTATACTGATATAAATAAATGATGCACTGACTGACTGACTGAATGGATAAATGAATGAAAGAAGGAAAACAGAGAAATCTCCCATGCATAGGAACTCCAAATAATCTATGTAGCTACTCTTCCCTCAGAGAGGGGCAGCAAAACTCTCAACCCCTTAAGTGCAGGCTGTACATTGTAATGTCCTTCTGAAGACAGCAATATGGAAAAGTAAGGAAAGAGTAACTTTACAGTGGAGAAATCTGAACACATTATCTCAGCCAGATGACGAAAGTTACTATCAACAATAATAAGCATGTTAATAGTCCGTACTCTTGATACGTTATGATCACAATGGCATTTCCTCCCCCAAATCTATAACTCCAGTCTAATCATGAGAAATAATCAGACATATATCAATTGAGGGACATTCTAAAAAATATCTGATGTGAACTCTTTGAACCTATCAAAGTCATCAAAAACTGTTTTTAAAAACTGAGAAACTGGAACAGCAAACAGGAGGCTAAGGAGATATGATGATAAAATGTAAGGTGGTACCTGGGATGGGATCATGCCTTGAGTTAGGGATTTAGCCCCACCTATATCTCTAATCTTTGGAGTTAAGAGTTCAGAGAACCTTCAGGGGTTCACAAAACACCCCAACCCTTGTGCCTTTTGCTATGTAGGCTGCAAGCTCTGAGGAATCTTGCCCTCTGCACTCTTTGCTTGAGATGTGGAGAGATGAAGCTCCTCTCTTGGCATTCTCCTGCCCCCAGCACACATACACCCTTACTCTGGTCCAGTGTGTTCTACACTTAGCAGCTTTTATTTTACTTTTCAACTCAGAGTTTGAAATATTTTCTAATTTCATCAATGACAAGTTTACTATTTCTCATTCTCCTATTTTTTAAAATTAATTCATTAATTTTTTTTACAGTGACATTGGTTAACGAAATCCAATGTTTAATCTGTACGCTTTAACAGTAAGGCATATATATATTTACATTGCGTGTTCACCTCCCATAGTTAGATTTCTTTCTGTCACCACATATTTGACTACCTTTACCATGTCTACCTCCTCCCTGCCCCTACCCCCATCTTCTGGTAACCACTAGTCTATAGTCCATGTCCATGAGTCTCTGTTTGTTTGTCCTGTTCATTTGTTGCTTTTAGGTTTACATCTCACATATAACTGATATTATGTGATTTTCAATTTTTTCTATCTAGTTTATTTCACTTAGCATGATTATCTCAAGGTCCATCCATGTTGTCACAAATGGCAGTATTTCATCTCTTCTTATAGCTGAGTAATATTCCATTGTATATATGGACCACAGCTTCGTTAGCCAATTATGTATCATAGGACACTTTGGTTGCTTCCATGTCCTGGCCATTGTGAATAATGCTGTTATGAACACTAGTGTGAAAATACCTTTTCAGATATGGGTTTTCAAGTCTTTGGGGTAAATACCCAGTAGAAGAATTGCTGGATCATATGGTAGATCACGTATTAGTTTTTTGAGGAAACTCTATACTGTTTTCCATAGTGGCTATACCAATTTGCAGTCCCAGCAACATTCTCCTAATTTTTAAAGTTGGTTTTTACATAGAGAGAGGGAAAGAAATTTCAAAAAGGAGTAAGCATTAAAAAGAAAAATTAACTACAACACTCAGCACCCTTTCCCCTCCTCCCCTGTATACTGTATTAGTTTTACATTTTAAGATCAAGGAGACTGCAATGGCATTTTGAGGTACGTTTTTGCACTTTAAAGCAATCAGAACAGTTATATCCTATATACATTTTACTATAATAGCAACTGCTGAAACACAAGATAAAATCAATCTATTTTCCTTGAAAATTTTTTCAAATTTCTGGTTAGCAGCAAAAAAAAATTCTAACAGATTGTCATGTGATTTATTGAAGATTTTACATAGACTGCAATAAATTTTCCCATATTTAAGTATTTGCATTATCCAAAATAGTACTTTTCCATTAAATTATTTATACATACTCTGTGAGGTATTGAGCTTCAGGAACCAGTTGAATTTGACTTTTAAAATTTTGTTGAAATTATCACATAAGATTTGATATTACTATCAAACTTTTTCCCCAGATTCTTTTTGTTATACCATTTCTTTTCTTTTCCATGTACCCACTTGATATATGTTAAACAAGAGGGCTCAAAAAAATGAAAAAAAGGAAAAGAAACAAAAATGCTATAAATACACTGTAGCAAGTTAGCAATTTACATTTATAGCATTTATTTGCTAAAGATTCTTTGAAAATTAAAAACAGTAATCAAGATTCTTTTCAAATGAAAGGTATATACAAGACCTCAGGTTCAAATAGCTCATAGTGGCCTCTGTACAAAAGATTTAACTGAAAATAAGTATGACTTTCCTATAACTATTTACCTATTCTCAAATCTTCTATACCCTTAAATAAGTAAAGATAGTTCTGTGTTAGTCTTCTTCACAATATTTGGGCAGCTAACTTGCCACTGGAGCAGTGCTGGATGCATAAACCTCTAGAACTATGGGAATGTGTGTTCTGTGTAGACAGCATAGGCTGCATGCTCTCCTTGGAGAGAGTAGACAATGATCAGAATAGCTACCTAGGACTCACTAAGGGTACAGGTCTATAGCAGCATGACTAACTTCCAACCCCACTAGGTATGGACATGACTATATAATTAGGATTGATTCATGACTGGAACTGACTAGAGAAGATGGAACCTGGGCTGGAAGACATTAATTAGTGATTTCTCCTGTGAGGGAGAGACAGGAATAAACAAGTGAGTTGCTAATCTAGAAGTATCCCCCAATTAAAGTCTTTGTTGGATTTTTTTGTAAAAAATTTTTAATAAAAATTAAAGAGAGTTTCAGGTTCTGAAAGAGGACCTCTTTGAAATTAGTTACACTTTAAGAAAGCCCATATACACTACATAAGTGATATTTCAGAAATCTTATTATGGAAAAATATTAGGTTAGCTGAGGCAAAGAATAAAATCTCCATTTGGCAATAAACCTTATATAAACAACAAAAAAGGAATACACAAAACCAACGAATAATTTCAGGCCTCACTTCTTTATGATGAAAGAGATTTTTCAATGTTTCCATTACACATTCATTCATTAGAATTAGTAGCTGAGAATTAAAGTAAGCTTATACTAGACATATGGTGTAAAACCAATAGCATGAACTCATGCTATAGAAATAAAAACATATCTTTGTAAACATCCATTAAGCATTAATCTTAAATTCTGCAAATTAATAATACAATGTGGAACTTTTTTATGTAAGCCAAGTAAAAGAATGAAATCAGGATTCGCTTATTCTCTAAACAAAAGTGAAAAAGTGAACTGTGTGTCAGAGGTTGTTCTTTTTTGTATACATATGCTCAGACAGTATTTTTCAAATAGTTATCTGTGAACCAATATTTGATGTCATCATATTCTCACCCTTAATGAAGATTTAATGGAAGTATTTAATAACATTTGTAAAGAGTCATATATCTCATCACACTCTCACAATGACTTCATGAGGTTTTATTTAAAGCTTAGAGAAAATAAATAATCTAAGATGATGAAGCTAGAACTCATGTCTAGATATTATAACACTAAATAAAATATTATGTTCAGATAATACATTGATATATTCTTTTTTCTTTAAGTAGTTTCGATTCCAAAGAACTGTTTACTTTTCCTCTACTTTTTAAAAAATCTTCATCTTTAGTGTGTATTTTTTCAAACTCAAACATCAGATCACAAAATCTCTTCCTCCAGCTGTACACTAATATGCTCATTCAACTGTCAAGCAAACATGTGTTAAATGCCAACCATGTTCCTGGCACTGTGCAGGGATCAATAAAGAAGACACCTGCCCCTCACTTATTTTGTTAACATTAGAAGGAAATGTTGAGACCCATATACAATGCCACATGATATGCCTACGACAAACTGGCATGCAGTAATGAGGAATTAATTCAAGTAACTCAGCTAGTTGTCCTTTCTCAACAGGTAGGAACTGGGAAATTGGACTGAGTCAGGGCCTCAGGTTTGAACTTGGCCACAGCATGTGAAAACAGAGCTAGTAGAATCTTAGGCAGACTGTGAAACAAAGATGAGCAGAACATCTGATCAGGTCATGCTAACAAGCTAAGGGAGTATGGAGAAGCAAACTAGCCATATTTGAGCAAAAACAATGAGGCGATATAAAGCAAAAATGGATAGAACTGCAAGGAAAAATAGATAAATCCACTATTATAGTTGAAGACTTCAACACCTCACTATTAATAATGGACAGATTCAGACAGCAAAAAGTCAGTAAGGATACAGTTGAACTCAACATCATCATAAATCACGTTGATCCAATTGACACCTATAGAAAACACCATCCAACAACAACATAATATACATTCTTCTCAACTCATATGGAACACTCACCAAGACAGATCACATTCTGAGCCATAAAACAAATCTTAACAAATTAAAAAAAAAAATCATATACTGTATGCTCTCAGACCACAATGAAATTAAACCAGAAGTAAATAACTGAAAGATGGCTGAAAAATTCCCAAATAATTAAAGATCATTCAATGCATTTCCAAATAATGCATAAATCAAAGAAGAAATCTCAAAAGAAATTTAAAAAAATATTTTGAGGTAAATAAAAATGAAAATACAACTTACTAAATTTGTGTAATGCAGTAAAAGCAGTGTTCACTGGAGGATTTATAGCATTGAATGAAAAGAAGATCTAAAATCAATAAAGTAAGCCTCCACTTTGGGAAACTAAAAAGAAAAAAAACAGAAAATTAAGCCCAAAGAAAGCAAAAGAAAATAATCAAAACTTGAGCAGAAATCAATGAAATTAAATATAGGAAATCAATAAAGAAAATCAATAAAACTAAAACTTTGAAAAGATCAACAAAATCAATAAGCCTCTGGCCAGGCTTACGAGAGGGGAAAAACAGAGAGAAGACACAAATTACTAATAGCAGAAATGAAATAGGGGACATCACTACAGATCTCACAAACATTAAAAGATAATAAAGTAATATTATTAACAATACTATACCCACAAACTTTTGATAATTTAGATGAAATGGATCAATTCTTTGAAAGACATAATGTACCAAAACTCACATAAGAAAGACAATTTCAATAGGCCTTTATCTATCAAAGAAATTGAATCAATAACTAATAACCTTTCAAAGAAGAAAGTACCAGTCCCAGACAGGTTCACTAATGAATTCTATTAAATGGTCAAGGAAGAAATTATTCTCTAAAACCTCTTCCAGAAGATAGAAGGAGGAGGAATTTTTCACTCATTCTATGAGGCCAACTTTACTCTAATACCCAAACCAGAGAAAAACATTAAGAGAAAAGAAAACTGCTGGCTAATATTCCTCATAAACATAAATGTAAAATCCTCAACAAAATATCAACAAATGAAATACAATAATATATTAAAAATAAACGCTATAACCAAGTAAGATTTATTGTAAGTATACAAGGCTGATTCAACATTCAAAAATCAATTAATGTAATCCATTGCACCAACTAGCTAAAGAAAACAAATTACATAACTATATCAATAGATGCAGAAAAGGTATTTGGCAAAATATAACACTTATTTATGATTTTTAAAAAACTTCAGTAAACTAGGAGAAAAGGAACTTCCTCAACTTGATAAAGAACATCTACAAAATCCATACAGCAAACATCAGACTTAACATTAGAAGCTTTTCTGTTAAGACCAGGAAAAAGACAGAGATATTCACTCTCACCACCGCTTTTCAACATCATACAGTCCTGGCTAGCACAATAAGACAAGAAAAAGGAATCCAGTCTTCTGTCTGCTACAGCCTAGCCACCCACACCAGACCTGGAGCCCTGCCCAAGTGCCCCAAGTACAACAAGGAGGTGTATTTTGCTAAGTGGATGATATCCCTGCAGGAGGACTGGAATTGGCTTTGCTTGAAGTGTGAGAAGTGTAGAAAGACAATGAACTCAGGGGTCAATGCTGAGCATAAAGGCCAGCCCTATTGCAATCACCCCCATTACACCGTCATGTTCTACCCAAAGGCTTTGGGTAGGGTAGAGCTGAGAATCACACTTTCCAGTAAACCTAGGCTGTGGAGAACCTACTCCTGACCACTCACCAGACCACTGTTCCTCCAGGCTGATGATGCCTGGCCTTAACCCTGGGCATCTGGGGATCCCCTGTAGACCCCACACCCTCAATAAACTCAGTCCTGGGGAAAAATAAATAATTTAAAAAGACAAGAAAAAGAATAAAAGGTAGACAAATTAGAAAGGAGGTAATAAACTGTCTTTATTCACAGTCGATACTTGTATATATAGAAAATATAAAAGAATCTACACAAAAAGAAAAATAAACTTCAGGGAACTAATAAGCAATTACAACAAAGTTGCAAGATATGCGATTAATATACAAAAGTCATTTGCTTTCTTATACACTAGCAATGAACAACTAGGATTTAAAATTAGAGTCAAAGAAGAACTAAATAAATGGAGAGAAGGTCTATGTTCATGTACAGGAAGATTCAATATTGTTAAGAAGTCAGTTCCTTCCAACTTGATATATAGATTCAATACAATTCCAATCAAAATCCAGAAAATAATTTTGTGGATATCAGTAAATTGTTCTAAAGTTTATATGGAGAGGCAAAGACCCAGAACAGCCAACACAATATTGAAGAACAAAGGCTGACATTATCCAACTTTAAGACTTACTACAAGGTTACAGTAATCAAGACAGTATAGTATTGGTGAAAGAATAAAAATATATATCAATGGAACAAAGCAGAGAGCCCAGAAATAAACCCACAAAATATAGTCATCTGATCTCTGACAAAGAAGCAAAGGCAAGTCAATGGAGAAAGGGCAGTCTTTTAAACAAATGGTGCTGAAACAACTGGATTTCCATATGCAAAAATCATCATCATCATCATCATCATCAATAACTAGACACAAACCTTATACCCATCATTAAAATTAATTCAAAACAGATCATGGGCCTAAATGTTAACTGTGAAACTGTAAAACACTTAGAAGATAATAATAGGAGAAAATCCTGAGGACATTAAGTTCGGCATTGACTTTTTAGATCCAATACCAAAGACATGATCCAGGAAAGAAAAAATTAATGAGCTGGACTTCTATGCAAAAAACTTTTCCTCTGTGAAAGACACATTCAAGAAGTGAAAAGACAAGACAGATTTGATAACAGACTGTTATTCAAAATATATGAAGAACTCTTAAAAGTCAACAAGAAGAAAACAACCTGGTTTTTAAAATGGGAAAAACTTATGAACAGATACCTCACCAAAGAAGATATACAGATGGGAAATAAGCACAAAAAAAAAATACTCAGCATTATACATCATCAGGGAATTGCAAATTAAAGCAATGATGAAATACCAGTATATACTTATCAGAATGGCTAAAATTCAAAACAATGACAACAAATGCTGATGAGGATATAGAACAACAGGGACTCTCATTCATTGTTGATGGGAACACAAAATAGTAGAGCCACTTTGGAGAACGATTTGGCAGTTTCTTAACAAAATTAAACATAATCTTTACTACATGATCCAGCAATTGCACTCCTTGGTACTTACTCAAATGAGTTAAAAACCTGGGTTTACACAAACCTGTACATGAATGTTTACAGTAGATTTATTTATAATTGTCAAAACCGGGAAACAGCTAAGACATCCTTTAGTAAGTGAATGGATAAGCTGTAGTACATCCTTACAATGGAATTAAATTCATCATTAAAAAGAAATGAGCTATGAAGCCATGAAGAGACACGGAGGAATCTTAAATGCATATTATTAAGTTAAAAAGCCAATATAAGAATGCTACATACTGTATGTTCCAACTATATGACATTATGGAAAAGGCAAAAGTACAGAGACAATAAAAAGATCAGCTGTTGCCAGGAGTTAGAGGAGAGGTAGGGATAAGTAAGTAGAGCACAAAGGATCTTTAGGGCAGTACACTACTCTGTATGATACTACAGTGGTAGATACACATCATTATACATTTGTCAAGATCCATAGTATATACAGTACCGAGAGTGAACCGTACAGTAAACTATGGATTTGGGATGATTATAATTTGTCAGTGTTGGTTCATGGGTTGTAACACATGTACCACTCTGGTGCTGGATGTTGATGGTTAGGAAGGCAGTATATGTGAGGGGAAAAGAGGTGTATGGAGACTCTGTGTATCCTCCACTCAATTTTTCTGTGAATCTAAGACTGGTATAAAAAAATAAATTCTATTATTAAAAAAAAGAGAGACAGATAGATGAGTAGAGGTTAGGTCCTGGAGGATTCCATGGGACTCAAGGCACAGTTACAACTTTAGTGTACAGCGCATTTGTTACCACTCCCCAGAGAGGAGGAGGTATCAACGGCATTGACTAGACTTCTAAATTATATGACGTGAAAAGAGACTCCTTGCTTTAAAAAAAAAGAGCTAGAGATCTGGAGTCAGGAGACCTAGTCTACCACTGCATATCTGTGACTTCGATGAGTCACTGAGTTTCAATTTCCTTGTCCTGATAAAGATTATTATGAGGATCAAGTGAAATTAGCAGTGGGCAAGCTCTCAGTAATACAAATCACCATTTTTATAGAACACTGAACCATAAACAGGTACAGTGCAGAAATGGATGAAATAACCCAAGTCTGCCAAAAAAAAAAGGGCCTGAAATGCTCAGGTTGTAGGAAAAGATGTTGGGAGGAAACAGTTAGGATGAATAATTACTTATTTCCAATTAGTCAGCTGGGAAGTCAATTTTGATCTCAGGGTTTTCTACATACAGTAAAGGAAAAAAAAGGGAGGTGTCCCTCAGAAACAGGACAAGTTAGAAGGGGCAAGCAGTTTTTCATGGAAGATGGTTTATACAGGCTTAATTTTAAGTTGAAATATTCACTGAATAATTTAAAATGTGTGACAGAGACTCAGAAGAGAGATAGAGGCCAGAGATACAGAGGTGAAAGCCATCTGCTTCAAGCTGATAGATGAAGACACAGCACCAATAAGATTTGGAGACAGAGAGCAGAGAGAGAAAAGCAGAGGGCTGGGAACAAACACCTCTGTGGCTGACTCTGCTTGAAGTGCTCAATCTCCTAGATGGCTGATGGAATGTAAAACGGTCACTAGACATCCATTACTCTAAGCATTGCTCTTTAAATCTCCCTCCTCCAATTTAAACTTGAGGTAATTAATCAAATAAGACAAAAATTTTAAGAGATTTATTCTTTTTCTGTACTAGACATCTCTGCTCTCCAAACCCTTCTCCAAAGCCTTCAATGAATAATTTAATAAGCGTGTTTGGAGCTTTTATTAGATGTCACCTTCAGCAAATATCTGCCAAGGAATGTCTTCAAGTATGGACTATCTAATGAGGCAGACACTTAAAGCAGTTATTGAAATAGGACCCACGGACATGGCAGCTTGTGATAACTGCTCTGGAACTATTACAGGCAAACATTTCAAGGCTTTTTTTCAAAGTTTTTTCTTTTTAATTCCTGGACCAATGACCTCATTAGCTCTGTGGCTCTTCTGAATGTGCGAGCTCCATTCCTCCCCATCCTTTGTCAGAGTCAACAATAGTCCTGTCTTCTCTGGTCCAGTTGTGTCTTAGGCTTTCTGTCATGGATACATTCACATTCCTTTACCTTTCAGAGAAAATGGATGTCTAAATGTGACCACTTCAAGAGAAGTTTGGATTTTCTTTCATTACTGATTCTTGTTCCTTATAGTTTTACTAATTTATAGTCACATTTTGAGCTAACAAGGCTTTTGGGGTTGGGTTGGGTTGGATATCTTTGGCCATTGCCCTGAGCAAATTAGCAAAGCAATGAATTTCATCCAAGTGTTTCATTCCCCTACTGCCAGACTCACATCTACAATAACCATATTTTGATGCCAGCCCCCTGTGCCTCCTAAAAGAAGAGAGACGTTGGGGAGAGGTACTCATAGGGACTGGAATCAAGCACTCCCAGCACCAAGAAGGCATCCATATGGGGGCCTTGGTTCAATGTTGGTCCACAAGGAGAACCTGGGAAAGGTTCCTATCCACAGAAATAAACATCAGTTCCCTATGTGCCCCCAGCGACACCCTTATATTTCCTGTAAACTAAAAAGAGGCCCAAACGAGGCTAAAAAGTGTCATGTGAAATATGATCTTTATTTTAAGTGGCTCAAAGCCCTTTTCCACTTTTCAAACACTGGCTAATTATTTAAGCACATTTAATAATTTCCTATGTGTAGTGTTGTACTAGGCATTTTACAAAGCTAATTAAACAGATACTAGGTATAACCTCTAGGCATTTATAATTTAAGGAAGATAATACCAATGGAGACAGAGGAACTAATTCAAGGCATAAAGAAAATTGAATGAGTACCACACAACTGTGTAGATGAACCATAAAAGGAACGTGTTATTGGGTTTCTACTGGCAGCAACAGTAGAAACCCAATTCCCAGCCTGCCTTGGAATTCCAAAAGTTTCTAAACTACTTTTATTAAAATTCATTGTAACTATTATCTTTTCAATCCTGTACACTCACTGACAGGAGCTAACTAAACCAAATAAAAGCAGATAAATGACAATATATTCTTATTCTTCCATTCTGCAGATGGAGCTCACCAGAAGCAGGCAGATACCTTTAAAGGCAGGCCCTGACCCTTCCTTAACCCACTTAAGCCTAAATTTTGCATGTCTTTGCTTGCTTGGCTTTAGTCTGTTTTCATGATTCCAAGTTGAGATCCATTCTGTCTTCTCTAGGCTTTCTTCCTAGAATCATCTGCCCATGCACAGTGGACAAAGGCCAAGTTTCTCTACTTTATTCCTAATGATGTGCATATTTCAGACAGGTAACAGTTGGGCACAATAATTAAAGTCAATGAAAGGGCTGGTGTCACCGGGGTCATCACTTAATACCAGGAGCCCCAAGGTCCTCAGAGTACTGAGAATAATATTTGACCAAAGTGGATCTGAATAACTTGGAAAAGTTGGTTTATAAAAAGAATTCAATAGACTTGGCCCTAAAAAGAATTTAAAATAGAGGGCAAAGTTCTTGTTACTGCTTAGTGCAAAAGCAGAGTTAGTGTGGAAGCAGAGTGGCCAGCTCTACTGTGAAGGCTTTGATTACTTTAGACTGGCAGCAAACAGAGGGCAGTATCTGAAGCCATTGCTAGAAGTAACCTAGAAGGGCCAGGCAAAGACCTGGTATCTTACATAGGACCAAAACATCAAGAGGTCCCCGCAGTCACTGGCCTGCAGTCTGCCCTGGCTAGCATTAACATACCCGTTATAAACCCTGCATTGTCCCTTTGGATCTAGCGCTGTACTGCTTCTGCACCTGTGCAGAGAACGGACATCTTTGGTGAGGCTGGGAACTGTCTCCCATCAGGGTTCAGCCCTCGGTCCTCCCATCTGAGTTGCGCCACCTTTTAGGCTCTGTCACAGAGCTGAATGAAAGTACTTGGTCTTTCTGGGACCTATGCTCGAACCCTGCTAACTCCTTATCCTCTTTTTTGGAGTTTCTCAAAGGTCCAATTCTCTATATGCCACAGGCCTCCAGCATACATTGCATCTCTTCAATGGGTTAGGTTTTTTTTAAATCCAGAAGTTGTTTGCTTGTAGGAAAATTTGGGCCCAGAAACATAAACCATTCTGAGATAAGAAGGCCTAAAAACTCTGGTTATTTGCTTGAAATGGGGAAAGGGAAAAATATAGGAAGAATTATATTGCCCTAAGAGACAGACTGTGGGTGTACACAAAGGGCAGGGGTCTAACTCTGCTGAAGGCCCAGAGATGGCTTAATAGAGAAATGATTTTGAAATGATTCTTCGGGCATATAAAATTTACTCTTCATTTGATCTTTATGAATATATATTTTGAAAATTAGGAAAAACCCGCAAAAAATGTTTTTCTGATTCACAAATTACATTTAAGGTGGTCTAGGTATGTAGCAAAAATCACTTTTTTTTTTTTTTTTTTACTGTGTGGTAGATTTTCTAGTAATGGCAACAACAGTGACAATTATGATAAAAACACAGAATGGTATGAACTACTAAAAATTTTCTGACATCCAAATATATATATATAATTTTAGTTCTGCCTGGAGGAATTGTGGAGATCAAGTTAATCTTTACATTCCATTAGACTTTCTTCTTCAGCCTAATTGTAGCATGGATAGAAACTGTCATGAGTTTGAATGATTGAGTGAAATCAGACGCATCTAACTTCCTAGGTCCAATAATTAATACCTTGTCATATAGGAAGACAGTGGTACACTCAAGGGGGAAAGCCCAGAAGTAATTATATATGGTGGCCAGGTTAGGGCTCAATGACACTGACGTATTGGCCCTGAGTTTCTGACATTGCCTGTCAAGATCAATTTATAAAGGAAATGACTTATCTGCCCTTCTCATTCTAAGATCAAGTGTGTGTCCTCTGCTCAGGGGAGTCTAACATTCTTTGTCAGACTGATGGAGTCACAGTCTAATTAACATGATGATAAATCACATGGAAGCCACTGCCTATTACCTGATTCTCAGATAACCTATCCCATGTTCCACACTATCATCCACCTAGTCCCTGTGCCTTTTAGAGGATCAATACAAGGACTGCCCTGAACTAGATTACAATGTTTCTTGTGGGAAAAAAAAGAAAAAAACAAAAGCCTGTGTCTTTTGTAAAACAGAACACTGGAAAAAAGGAAAAAAAGAAGGAAGGCAGGCAGGAAACATATATTGAGCATCTTTAAGATACAACTAGACTCTTTGTCTTACATTGTTGTGTGCATTTTTCACAAGACTTCAAAGAGCCAGCCCACCAAGTAGAATTGGTCTTGGACAGAATCAACCAGGCAGAGAGTGCCTAAGGTTTGGCCAAAAAGGGATTATTTCAAATGTCTAAGGATTCTGTGGGGACACCATGCCAGTGGCAAACAATAAATTGAAATCCAACAAATGCTGTAAAATTGAGAAAACCAAAAAGTGATGTGGCCAATCTATGCGTCCTTATTCTTCTATGTCCCAGCAGACAGACCTGAGATTAGTTACTTAACCTCATTAAGCCTCGATCTTTATGATAAGGAATTAAATAACATAATGTGTGCAAAGTCCTTATTATAGTGCTTAATATATATTAAGTACTCAATCATATGTTAATTATCATTACCACTATCACTTGAATGAAGGGACTCAGCAGAAGTAGGACAGGAGAATAAGAGAGGGTCTCCGTTGGCAAGCTAAGAGCTATATTCTAAAACTTACCAAATGAGGTAGCTGAGAGGTTTAAAATTTTCATTAAATTTTCTAGAGCCAAAGAGATTTATATCTTATATAATGCTAGGACTAACTTCATTTTTCAAAAATTTAATTACACATTCTAAACCTTCATAAATTCCATTAAACAAAGTGTTTATTATATTTATTGTTTAGTCATACTTTGCATCCTGATATTTTAGATGTTATTCATGACTTGATTTTACTGTGTTTTCTGAATGGCACTACATTTTTTAAAACAGGGGTAAACATGTCAGTACTTTATATAACAAAGTTGAGTTCATATAAAACAGCTCAGTTTTCAAATGCAGGATGAGACTTAATTCAATTCTGGCCAGGTAGTATCTAGTCAGTAAATCACTTCCAAGAACAAAATACAAAAATAATAGAATAAAACCCTATCACTGACATGGGTTTTTGAAATAGTGTCTTGAGTCAGTCAGGATCTCAGAAGCATTCTTCAGTTAAAATAGCAATTTCTAGGGCTGTGGAGTTAGTGACGTTTCAAAATACTTGTACAGCTTAAGGGATGAAAAGTACCTTTCGAAACCAAAGAACTATACTAGGTCTAGGCACTGAAGATAATTGCCAGTGGAGGCAATAAATCTTTTCTCAATTCCTTATCTGGTCTCAAAAATCTAAAATGGGGGTAGGGGAAGGACTGGGTATATTATGACTATCTTTCTATTTTTATGAAAACAATTTTTGAAAACTCCTCCACTCTGTCTATATCTTCTCATGGGCATCCATGTCTCCAATAGCCTGGGAATTTGGGGTGGGTGGGGGAGTGGGGATGATGAGCACAGAAGAGGCAAGGAGGAACATAGAAGATCTGGTCACTCTGAGATCACAGACATGTTAGAAATGGAGATTTAGGAATAAAATCACTTAAAGGAGGATTCTCAGAGTTGTACTAGTTCAATGATTCTGAACAGCATCTGTAACACCATGGATTTAGTGTTGGCATAGGATTCTCTAGGGGAGATAAAAGGAAATAATCCCAGATACACAATTTGGCTTATACTCAGGCAGGTCACTGTCAATAGCCACTGTCCTCATGGCTGCCACTATCATGTGACCAGAAAGCATGACCCCAGAGGCTTGATGTACATACATGGAGGCCACATCCTTCGGATCTCTCGGCTGTGAGTGATAGGCAAGAAGGGAAGTTACATCTGATAACGCTCCCTGAGGAAGAACAGAGACAAAGTACAGAATCTAAAGTCTCCCTAGTCTTAACAATGAAGAGAAAAGTTTTTTATGGGTGACTAATTTTAGTGGCTCTCTTAATTCTCTACCAGAAAGGTTTTTTGTTCGCATTGTGGGACCTGACATGAAATACACAGTAGTAAAGAAATCAGGGGCTCTGAATTCTTTCTCTGGTGTCTTTCTCTATATTTTTTTCTCTACACTTAAAAAAGTCACTTAACTAGGCTATGACTCAGTTTCTACATCTGTCATACGGATATATCAATTCACTGACATTTATGAGAAAAAGACATTCAACCCAGAAATAAGGTACTAAAATTAGCTCTTAAATTCCACTTTGAGTCTTTAATCAGTCAGTTTATCTAAAATGACTTGATTATAGGAAAATCATCATAATTATTATGCTGTCCTGTAATAAACTTTAAAATACTCAACATATAGCATGAATATCATGTGTGTATTACCCAAAGTAAACTCAGCTCAAATATCAATCTAGAATTCAAAGATCAGTGTGGTCTGCTGGTGTTCTATTCAAAAAGTCTTTCACCAAAAGCAGCTACCATAATAACTTGAGTCATCCACATCTCAATTAGCAATCAATAATTTGCCAATTAGTTTAATGAATATCAGCAATGGGTTTTCATTAATAAAAATAGTAGCTTAGTGAATAGCACAATACATTTTAGAAAGGTCTCTTATTAAATTACAGGTATCTTAGGTACAGTTTAGTTTGAGACTTTTTAAAATAGTTTTTTATTTTTCAATTATAGTTGACATACCATATTCTTAGTTTTAGGTGTACAACACAGTGATTAGACATTTGTACAACGTACAGAATGACCATCCCAATAAGTCATTCAACTCCTTTGCATGAGTAGGGTATAAAATCCAGTGAGGCCTAAGTGTTCACCTTTAAGGATGGTACCCAACTAAATAATCCTGTGTCTAGCCATCGGAGGATTTTTACTAGCCTGATACTGCCTATAATGTGACAGAATTCTGCTGATGGAATATGGTTGTTTATCTCAAGTAAACTCAGCATTCAAGATGGCAGTCAGAATATGCTAAAGGACAGAGTTGGGACTTCATTAGGCTTACACAGTTGGTTGTTTGTGCTATTCTCTACCAACTTTCTAATTAATATTTATTTAGTGAATATCTTTATGTGTGGCAGAATTTGATTTGAGACCTACTTTATAGGCTGTGCTAAGGTTGTGGGGCATTATTTAGTTAGCCTCACCGACTTCAAACTTCTCCAGTGGCTGCCTTTATCGACCAAAAAGAACTGAAAAGTTTTTATGTGACAGATTGGCTTACGATACAGAACTAGTAAGATTGTTAAAGGTAAAATTGTTTTAAAAAAAAGGTTGCTATAAAAAACTTAATTTTCATTAATTTGATTAATGAAAATTTGATAACCCAGTGTCTAAAAACTCTCTGTATCAGAACATGAATCCAAATAAAAACTTGTCTTACGTATCATTCAAGGCTATATTATATTTGCTGCTTCTTCTCCCTCTCACTTCATTTTCACTTGGGAAGAAAGAAATCCAACAAATATTTATTAGACAATTACTAAGTACAAGGTAATATAATGGGTACTATCAAATGTACAATAAGATATAACTCAAGGTTTGAAAGCTTCAGGAAGTTACATGAAATAATGGAGTAGAATGGAAGTAAAACTGGACTAGGAGTTGGGAAATCCAGGCTCTACTCCCAATTAGCCCACTAGTGCTTCCTTAGGTAAGCTCCCCTACAACTCTGAACTCCACCTCTTCATATGACAGCAAAGGGGGAGGGACTGCATGGCCCCTCCAATTTCTTCTGTTGTAAAAATCTATGATTCTATTACCAAGGGCCATTAACTTATTGTGATGGTGCATTAGGTAATTTACTAGTTCTTAGGATTACAAAGATGAAGAAGATATGGTCCCTCTCCCAAGCAGCTCATGCAATAACAGAAAAAACAAAGGAGAATTCATTATAATAATATTATGTTATTCTTATTTACACAATATTATTGTTATCAGCCCATTTCATTGAGAAATATTCACAGAGCTCACACCAACACTCCTGTTTTTCCATTCACAGAAGGTAGATGGTATAAATAGATCATTTAAGACTAGAGGAGAAACAAAAACCATCATAGTTAGTCCAAGTAATTTTGACTCAGGTTATAAAGTTAGACTTTGAGGTTACTTCCCTTTCATCAACCATCATTTAAGGAATATAAAAAAGCTTTGCCTAAAAATATAAACTCTGCTATTTTTTCTGAAATTCCTACCATTAGGGTTACTCTCAGGCAATATAACCTTATAAGCTTTGATAATTTTACCTGAAAGGGATAATATACTGAGTCATTAGGAGCCTTTATTGACATCATCATAGGTAACCTTATAAAATACAAAAGATAGGTAAGTTTTGGCAATCTAAGAAAAGGGAAAATAAACCTCTTTTTAGCTCGTGATTTCCAACAAACTCCATTAGGATGTCCTACTAGAACATTTCAACTAGAGCAGGTCAACATTTTAAAATCTAAGTTATATTTCCACCAGATCCTCTTTTCTACCTCAACCACCCCAAGCCAACCTTCTCCACCTGATTTCTCCCTCACTATTAATGTTGCCACTTCTCTCTTAGTCACATAAACTCAAAATCTTAAAGCCAACTTGGATCCCTTCCTTTCAGTCCTCACTGTTCAAACCTTGTGCATTCTCTCTCTGTCATTTCTTTCTTTTTAAAACTGTGGTAAAACACACTACACAAAATTTAACATCTTAATCATTTTTAAGTGTATAGTTTACTAGTGTGAAGTACGCACACACTTTTTTTTGCAACCAATCTCCTTAATTCTTTTCAACTTGCTAAAGTGAAACTTTAAACAACTCTCCATTCCTCCACTCCTTTGCCCCTGGCAACTACATTCCACTTTATGTCTCTATGGTTTTGACTACCGTCTAGGTACTTTATATAAGTAGAATGCTACAGTATTTGTCTTCTTTTGTGACAGGCTTACTTCACTTAACATAATGTCCCCAGGGTTTATCTATATTGAAACAGTGTCCAAATTTCTTTCCTTTATAAAGCTACAAAATGTTCCATTGTAAGTATAGACATTGAGTAGACACATAAGTTGCTTCCATGTTTTGGGTGTTGTGAATGGTGCTGCTATGAACAAGGTATACAAATATCTCTTTGAGACTCTGCTTTCAGTTATTTGGGGTACATACTCAGAAGCTGGATTGCTGAATCATATGGTAATTCTTTTTTAAATTTTTTAAGGAACCACCATACTGCTTTCCATAGTCTGCCATGTCTCTTGCCTCATCCGCCTCCTCTGTAGCCCCACTATAGCCATCCTAATTCAACCTCATTACCTCTCCCTTGCACAACTTCAAAGCCCTTCAAA